>NC_090922.1:186887853-187512853 GCF_040938575.1 Ambystoma mexicanum
TGTCAGACTGAGTGAGATCCAAGCGTACCGGGATCTGCGTATCATCGGCGTAAGAGTAGAATCGAAAACCGTGAGATAGAATAAGAAGGAGCAGAGGACGGATGTAGATATTAAAAAGAATGGTAGACAGAGCATGCCCCTGTGGAACTCCACAGAACAGTGACTGATTCCGAGCAGTAGGGAGGCAGAAAAACAGATTGAGATTGGCCGGTCAGGAAATCTGCAAACCAGCTCAACACCTGGCCCCCAGGCCCGCGTCCGACAAACGGGATATCAGTGTGGAATGATGAACCGTGTCGAATGGGGCTGAGAGGTCAAGTAAGAGCAAGGCTCCCACACCACCCTGATCAACTAGGCGGGTGAGGTAATTGAATATAGAGTTGAGAACTGATTCAGTGCCTCTCTTGGGACGGAATCGCGATTGGAAAATATCAAAATAACCTGAAGATTCCATGAATGATGACAAAAGGGGAGAAACCAGCGCCTCCAAAGTTTTCATCAGGGACGGAAGAAGGGAGATGGGATGGAAGTTTGCTAGGACAGCAGGGTCCAGAGAGGGCTTCTTCAAGAGTGGGAGCACCCAAGCATCTTTACGGGACCCTGGTATCAACCCCTCTTGAAAAGATACATTAATAGCTGTAGTCATTTCAGTGATGATAGGGGAGATGGCTTTGAGCACGTCTAGAGGGATAGCGTCAGCAGGGGATGCCGACTTGAGACCATGAATGGCTTTCAATATATTCTGCTCAGAGACCTCAGGAAAAGAGGCCCATGACGCACTAGGAATAGAAAGATCCGTAAAAGATTGCTTATTAGCCGTAGCATCCAAGTTAACTTTGATGTCTTTGCATATGGTTGCGATCTTGGAATGGAAAAAAGAGGAAAGAGATTCACACAGAGCTTGTGAGGGCTCGATCGAAGGGCCAGAGTTAGTCGGCGTGGAAAGAGACTGCACTAGCTCAAAAAAGCGCCTTAGGCTTATTGAGAGCATCCTCGATCTTAACATCTTAAAAAGGTTTTTTTTGCGGCAAAAATTGCTTTTTGGTAAATTGTTAGAGCGTAGCGTAAAATTGCTCTCATGTCATTAGGATAACCGACACTCCACTTATGTTCAGCTTGGCGACAGTTGAGTTTTAGTGCTCTGAGCTCATACGGAAAACAGGGTTTGGACACATGGGCTCTTTCCTTACCGAGCTTAGCCGGCGTGAATTGGTCAGCTACGGCTAGAAAGGACGCACTCAGATTCAGCAATGTGCAGGAGTTCGGGGAGGCACAGTGAGAGAGAAGTGAGGCAGATAGTGTGGAGAGATCGACCTTGCACCAGTTCCTCTTCAAGGTGGGCAACTTGAGGGGGCGCCGGACAGGGCCAGAAAGAACAGCAGTGAAAGAAATCAGATAGTGGTCAGACCAGAGTACAGGGCGAGAGGAAATAGTATCAATGAGTGACTTGGGAGCACAAATAAAGTCAAGTGTGTTGCCCAACTGCTGAGTGGGCTCTTGAATCAATTGAGGAAGATTAAGATCCAACATAAGAGAGAGGAAGTGTTCAACCTGGCTAGCCGAAGTGGAGTTGGCAGGCAGATTGAAATCCCCTAACACCCATAGATTAGGGTGGTCAACTTGGAGAGCCGATACCAGGTAAGGGAAATCAGTGTAGAATGTGACATCAGCCCCAGGGGGGCGGTATACCAGTAGGACAGTAAGTGTCGTCGTAGCTGATATGGCTATAGTAGCGAGAAGGCATTCCATCTTCAGTGAGTGTACTGGTACTAGATAGGAGATGTTGAAGGAGTCTTTATATATAATCCCCACACCCCGCCAGGATGTATAGAAGGGCGGTCAACATGAGCAAAGCTATAGTTGTTGGGGAGGGCTTGTACAATGGAGGGGCCAGAAGAATCTCAGAGCCAGGTTTCAGTAAGAAACAGCAAGTCTGGCTGACTCGTAGTTATAAAGTCATGGCAGTCAGAGGCATGCGCGACCAAAGAACGCATGTTTAACAGGCCACAATGAAGCAGGGATATACTAGTAGTAGGGGAGGTACTTTGTTTACTGTTAGCTTTAAGCGTGGCCAGTACGATAAGGCTTTTGGGAAAGCCCAGGGGCCAGATAGTTTCACGGGGCGCCAGGGAGATGAGTGTATGGCTGTCTAGGCAATCAGGATGTCTTCCTAGCACGCCCCTGACAGGACGGGAAAAGACAGGCTTGCCTTAAGCGTGCCTTTGGTGTGCTGGTGGCATGCCCGCTGCGCAGACGGGAGTCCTGGCACATAAATGCCTGCAAGTTTCACGTGGGAGCCGGGGAAGCTCAGCCTCATGAGCACAGAAAGAGGACTGCGGTGGATGCACAGATTAGCACAATAGTAATGCGAATTCCGCAGATAGCGCAACACACGTTACCTAAAATAAAAATAAAATGATCTAAAACAGTTTAAATCACAAGTAGCAGCTACAAGGCTTTAAAATGGGCCCCTAATGAACACCTCACCTTCTACGCCATGTATATTGCAGTTCAATAAAACAAAACTGCAAAGAACAGTGCAAAGGAAGATATAACCACCGGATAATGCTGATAGTTCTATGAAATTCACCCAACAGAGTGTTCAAGAAAAAATTCAGTGAATACAAAACCAATATGCTTTTTTGTGACATGCTTGCCCCAGCTCATTGTGTACTTTATTTACATTTGGCCTTGATGCTCACGTTCATCACTGTGCCCTTAAACTAGAAGACAAACCCCTGATTGCTAAACTGAGTGCAGGCGATCTTAATGCAAAAGATGCCATGTACCATATTTATTTAATCATTTATTTATTTAGATTTGTAGAGCGCACTGAAACCTGAGGGCATTGATGCGCTATAAGTGAGCAAAAGGAGGCTTGATTCAGGGTTACTTGAATGCTGCCTAAAGTTTCCTTGATAGCGAGTACAGGTTATAGATACTGACAATGGATACAGTGATGGTTACATAACTGACGCTGCACAGAATAGAACATACAGAGAACATAGTTGTACATACACCTTTTAGACAAAGAGCCTAGTATTGATGGCCTTGCGAAAGGCCGCATGCGAGTCAATGGTCCTGATATGTGGGGGGAGGGCGTTCCAGTGGGTGGCAGCCAGTGTTGGGAAACTACTGCCACTTATTATGCCTCTTATTATTATATAATAGAGCAAGAGAAAAAAAAAACTACACAAGAAACTGAGATGGACCAATTTAACCATGGTATTGCATTTGCAGAACTTATATCAAACATCGAAAAGGCTTGAACGGACAATGAAATTGCCCCCATATTTAAACTTGTTGACTATGCAATTTGTACAGAATGAGGATGAAAAAACTTGGCAGTGATATTTCATGATTCATACCTTCGGTTATATGTGATCGTACCTGTCTTGAAAAGGGGAAAATCTTCCTCGGGATCAGCCCTTATTAGCATAAATCACCTAATTCAGCCCAAAATACATGTTCTATCGTGCTGAGCAATGAACTCAGGCTAGTGAAAAATGACACCTTCCTTCAGAATAAATGTAGCATTTATTAGACAAAAAGCATAAACAGTAAATTTAGCAGCACTTTGGAATTCAAGTTAGAGAAGATTACAAAGCTCATTAGAGCAATCACAAAACATAGAGAAACACAAAATATAGAGAAAACTACACAACTTAGAGAAACACAGTCTTACGCCCCTTTAAAATGGTATCATCAATCAGCACTGGAGACCCTGATCATCTTAAACTAGCTGCTGCCAGCCCCACTCAGATGACAGCGCTGCAGGGTGCCACACAGAGCCTCATGTTCCGGGCACTCACACTTGCTCGGAGCAAGTCCGCGGATCGAATGTTTTGAAAAGGGGAAAAGCTTCCTCGGGGCCAGCCCTTATTAGTATAAATCACCCAATTCAGCCCAAAATACAGGTTCTATCGTGCTGAGCAATGAACTCACGCTAGTGAAAAATGACACCTTCCTTCAGAATAAATGTAGCATTTATTAGACAAAAAGTATAAACAGTAAATTTAGCAGCACTTTGGAATTCAAGTTAGAGAAGATTACAAAGCTCATTAGAGCAATCACAAAACTTAGAGAAACACAAAATATAGAGAAAACTACATAACTTAGAGAAACACAGTCTTACGCCTCTTTAAGATGGTATCATCAATCAGCGCTGGAGACCCTGATCATTTTAAGCTAGCTGCTGCCAGCCCCGCTCAGATGACAGTGCTGCAGGGTGCCGCACAGAGCCTCAGGTTCCGGGCACTCACTCTTGCTCGGAGCAAGTCCGCGGATCGATCTCCCACCAGTTCTGGGTGCGTGCACCTTTTGTGCTCTCGTGCCATCAATCAACATGACGCACAGTTCCAGAACTTTCCCTGTGCAAAATATAGGTTTGCTCATGGAAAAACCCAACTCTCTCTGAGATGCTCTCTGCTCGCTCCTACCCCTCCCTTGGAGCCCTCTCTGCGAAAGCACTGGAATGTCCTTATCAGCATGTGGGCAAGGCCGTACCAGGCCTTCTCAGGGAAAGAGGATTTGTTTACGAAGCAGGGCTGAGCCCCAGCTAAGGGAAGGCAGAATATTCTAGGAGAAGCCGAAATCAATTAACCCCATGTGAGCAAGTGAGCAAGCTCTACCAGGCCTGCACTCATAACTTAGTGTCCATAGCGCTTCAATATTGGCTGTCTAAGCGCTATATAGGTGCCATAATGCTCCAAACACTCCAATAATGTCTATATTAGCTACTGAACTGGGACCTCCGCCCTGCCTGTCTATGCACAATGCATAATGTGACCAATCACCCCGACTATGCCTGCATATTCCTTAAAGCTCACTAAAGCGTAATGGAGGCGCTACTTGAAGCATTTAGCAGATACTTTGAATAAACTATTGGCTTCCAGCTGCTAATGCTGTCATCTGAAGCCCTAATTGGCAAGTTTGGCACTTTGTATTTCACGACATTCCACCCCTTTTCAAAGTTTGGGCAACAATGCTGGCTAATACCCATCAACATGGTATGTAGTACAGTGATAAATGAGGTTGTTAAAGACCTTGGGGCTTTGCAAGAGGTTTAAGCAAACTATCTTCTAGCGGTTAGTCAGCGTGGCATGCAAGGTTAATAAAAACACTACCTAAACAAAAATGTACACAAAGTGAACAGTGACATTTACCCTAGCCAAAACCTGGCCTACACAAAAATACCTAAAATTGTCCTTTAACTAATAATTAGTTAATAAGCAACATGCGGTTAAAATATCAAGGGAATCAGATGTAGTCTAATCTACAATGCACTATTGCATTTATGTATGGTTACCAACTCTAAACCTTGCAGCCTTCCACTCTAAGGGCCTACCCACTCCCCTGATCCCAGGGCATACAAACATGACTATGGGCTGTGTGATTAGACACTTCCCCCATGTTAGTGGCACCCAACCAAAAAACATCTAATTTCATGAGCAAGATGAACACATGGGCACCAGGTTTTCTTAATGAAGACAATTCTACTAATTAGCATCCAAAGCTCAATATTGCACTAGCAATCAAAAGAACAAATCGAATGAATTACTCTAAATGTCTACAATCAAAATGTGACTCTTTGCATCAGTGTGCTAGAGACAGCCGTCCCCACAGAAACATGAAACTGGTTGTTTTTAACAAAAACCGTGTCACACACTGTGTCATAAAATTAAGTATCAGGTGTCTTTAGCAGTCTTGTTGACCTGCCCTATGGCAGAAAAAATGTCTTCATAGCTAAAATTCTGCCATCTCCATTGGTTGTCAATACCAGTAGCAGTGTTTCGCAGGGTAGGGCTTATCAATGGGCCCCACTGGGCCAGAAGTTTTGTAGCAGAGCTGGCATCAGAACCCATAGTAGCTAACTTATTGCGCACAGTTTCTATGTCATAAGCGTTTAAAGCTCCCGTTTCTACCCCCGCTGCTCCCGCAATCAAAGAATCTAGCCCCCTGGCTACGCGCAATTTGGTGATGGGCCATAGAAATTGACTCCATTTGTAGCAGCCTGGTTGTAATAATGACACATTGCTTCGTGACAAATCTGTATCTAAGTGTATCACTGTAATAATAGAGGCGTGCATTACCGGCCTACAATTTAAATGTTGCCTTACTACTGGACCATCTAGCATGTTCACAGTTTCTACCTTGTGTGACTTAGAGAATACCCTTCTCCAAGTGGAATGCTTATCATATACAATATAAGTTTTGATACAAACACCATTCCACCATCTGGTAGTGGCTTTTGCATAGCGTAATTGTATAAAATGCATTTAGTCAAGTTACAGTCCAAAACATCTTGGCGAGTACCCTTGCTGCAGTCCTTGGGGCCTCCTGTTTCAAATGCTACCATCTCTAATTAGAGCTTACACACTTGGCAGCATTACTACTAACTTTGATGTGCGCACGCCTTGTATCTCGAAATATATTATGTTCCTGCTTGCATAACCCTGCTGCCCCCACAATTCATAAACACTCTCTTGGCTACGTGCAACGTAGTAATTCTCTAAAAAAAACCCTCTGGTTAAAGCAATTCAGTTGGAAGAGCAAAACATTTCGTTTTTTCACAGATTCATCTCAAAATGCATTTAAAAGCAATTTTTTCAACATGTTAGTAATCAAGTGCTGTTTCCCACAGCGGTTTGTGGTGCATGATGTCAGAGTCCACAACCCATTGCGGTTGCTTTGTCCACAGTCCTTTAAACAAGAACGGCAAAACATATCAAATGGGTTATTTAAAACCATCAACTGAGTTATTTGAATGTGCAGCATCAAATGTTTGACAATATGCCAAGTCCGCACCGTGACAGTTCTGGAAAACGTATTACTTTGTTGGACACTCCCCGCAGGTTGCAGAACAAATGTCCTCACGCGTCACGCACGTTAGCAGCATTGAGTGCGGTGCAGGACAGGTTGAAAGTTCACATAGCACCCCGCAGTGACCCGCTTTCTCTGAGAATGCGTCTGCTTGACTGATCAGAATCGCCCGACAATTGCACACGTCTACCCCAATCTTGGCACGCTATTGTCTTGGTTTTTTGCCTAGGCAAAATACAAACAGAGATGTTAGGATTTCATCAAAAGTACAATATCAGTGTTATCCACGTTAGGATGTCATCAAAACTACAATATTAACGTTATCTACCCCTTCCCTTAACACCACCCCCGCCTTCAGAAGTCTCATCAGGTAACTACACACTTTACCATTTGCTACCACAATTATTTGTCACCCTTCTGCGTGTTACTGGGGGCTTATTTGCACTGAACCATACGGGGTGTAACTGCCTAATCACAAACTCATTTGTGCAATGCGAACATAGTTGGTCAATGGTACTTCAGACTGATCTGTGATTTTACAAAAGCATTATAATAAGTACCCAGATCGCACTTCTCAATGGATCAATGCTTTTCTTTCTCACCAAAGCGATCAGGAATGCAAGGCGCCAGGCACCAACTTGCTTCCAGTGTTTCATGATCTTGATTTAGGTTGCCCTGCTGGCATCACTCCATATTTCAAAGTGGCATCACTCCACATCTCAAAGGTAAAGTCCTTCAGTGCAATACCGCCTGCAGTTGCACAAGCAGCTTTGTTTATTTTTCACCATACAGCCAGTGTCTTTAAAGCCTCTGGTTTTCCACTTGTCAGTTTCCCAAAGGGTGTCTCCTGATTTCTCGGGCCACCCCTTGCTAGCGATAGTCTGAATCATGTTCTTTATTTGCTTCAACACATCATTCATTCTTGCACTAAGCCGTGAGGCTTCTGGATCATGGCTAATGTGCAGTGTTCATGTTATACTCAGTTCTTCATGTTGTTTCTTGCAAAACGGCTATCTTTGTCAGTTTTGCTTCCATCTGGAGCGCCATAATGTCTTTGTCAGTTACTCCAGCACTGGCAATGTAGTTTGCATTTTGCCGGCTGCGTATTTTCACTTCTCAAAGCGCCTAGAGGTTTCTTCTCCAGTGCACAGCGCTTTACTTCACTTCACATCACATGGGGCACTGGGATGCAGCTTGCACGGCAATGTCTTTTATAATGGGCAGATGTCTTTTCTTAGCCCATTCACAGGTGCACAGTTTCCCCAAATGTTCAGATGCGTGATGTGCCCAGCCTGCCATTTGCATGCAGCATTTATTTTTCTTCCAGTGTTGATACTGGGTGATTTCCTAGCTTCTGATCAGCTCTGTTATTGCATGCCAGTGTCAGAAAGAATGCGTACATCGGCATGTGTAAGATAGATTGCGCTCTTTTTCATCTTCTCACTCACGGCAATTATTGCCTTCAGTTCAGTTTCAGCATTCTGGCTTTGCACCCCCACCTCTTCCTTTGCTCATTGACAGTGTCTCTCACAGGGGATGGAATGCGACTGCTTGTTCATTGTTTATCATTCCTGTGCACATGGCAGCGCCATATGCACGCGGCAAGCTTGTCTCTTTGCTCTTAGGCCTATAACCCATCTTCAATGGGAGGCACTCATTTCAGACAGTACATCCAGATTAACTGTTTTCACCAGCATTGGATCTTTCATGGATTCACATGCTTAAAATATTCCCCGTCGTCAGACTGGGAACCCTCGGTACACTTATAAAGCCGTTTTTCATAGGAAAAAACTTCGACACTTTTGTGTCCTATCCACGTCGTTTTGGGCTGCCTACGCATGCCCCAATAGGACGTAGCGGTATAAATGCCCCGCCCCCGTGGCTCCCTTCAGATTTTAACCGTCTTCCAAAGTAGTGGGATCACCTTGCGTCTTCTACTATTTTGACTAGGTTGTTCGTTTTGTTGTTTCCTAATGTCTGGAAAAGCTCTTTTCCGCCCTTGTGCTACATGCAGGCTAAAGAAAGCGTATGAGGGGGATGGCCATATGGACTGCATATATTGTCTACACCCTCACCACTCGGCAGACAAGTGCGACATATGTAAGGGCTTCTCCCAGAAGACTCTTAAAGTCCGAAGTCGGCGGTTGGTGGCCTGGTTAAACAACGGAGTGGGTGCGTACCCGCCTTCGGAAGTGGGCTCCAGATGCAGCGGGGCCTCGACAACAAAGTCCTTGGGGGCCTTCCGCCGTTCAGCATCGGCTGAACCTCCGGTGAAGAAACCATGGCCTGCGGAAAAGGGGTCTGCGGAAAGCCATTCCGCAAGAGAATTGTCACTGAAGTAAACCTCATTGTCGTCATCGTCAAAAAAGGAGAGGAAAGAGAAGTCGAAATCCTCCTCAGGTAATCATCATAGATCATCCTCGAGTCGAGAGTCTGAGAAACACAGGTCAAGTTCAAAAAAGGCGGGAACACCTCCAGGAGCTGCGCAGATAACACTGTTGTCGACGGGAGGACGGACGTCGACTCCCTCACAACCTATGACCTAGTTGGTTTCGTCTGCGATTATGCCGTAGGTGGCGGCTACGAAGACGGCTGGCCCAAATTTAGCCTCGTCGACGGAGATCCCGCAAGAGGCTTGGCGACCAGAAGTGTGCGACCCGGTTTTGCCGGAATCCTTGCTGCAGCAGGATGCGCCCTTGTCTATATCCTCCGTGGACGACGAGTGTGAGCGGGTAGCTGGGCCTGCAGAGCTCGGGTTACAAGGGGTTAGCAAGCTGACTCTTTCCAGCGCGACAAATATCCCTGTTAGTACCCCGCCACTTAACCCTCAGGCTGTTCTATCACTGGAGGTTCTATCCACGTTGTAGACCTTATTAAGGAAATTGGATGAGAAGTTACCTCAAGTGGCAGCTCCGACGATATCGAACGTCGACGAACCTGGTCCTTCCCATCGGCCAGCTCCAACGGTGTCAGCGGCAATACTGACCCGTGAGGGCCTCCCATGTACACGCCCGGAGGAAGGAGAGCTGCTGGACTCAGAATCAGACAGAAGGTCCATATCGGATATTTCGTTATCCCCTCTAGGGATCCAACCTGGGAGTCGGAGGCGAAGTTCAAAGCCCCTAGGAGCCCAACTCAACCGTCGCCCCCGGACGACATTGGGTCTTTCCATGCCATGAAAAAAGACTGTTTTCTGTTCGACTATATGGGGAAGAGAAGGAGGTTGGTGTTCTCAGTACCCATCCTGGATCATGTGTGGCAGGAGGGTTTACAGACAATGTGTCATCCCTTCTCGGAGCCTGACATAAAAGGTAGGCTGGAGAAGAAATGTAAGGCTCCAGAATCCACCCCCAAATGTTTGTCCTCCCAGCCAACCCCAGAGTCGGTGGTGTCAGCGGCTGCGGCGAGAAAAGCAAGATCCCAGCACAAATGCACAACTCCTCCGGAGAGCGAAGCCAGGAGACAAGATACCTTTGGCAAGAAGGTGTTGTCTGTGGGTGCAAAGACGGTGAAGGCGACCAACTCTCTGGCTATAATGGCCAGGTATGATAGAGAGATGTGGCACCCGTTGGCACCCATACTAAAACATCTCCCAGTAGAACACAGGAAGGAGGGGATGTTACTCGTCCGAGAGGGGGAAGAGGTCTCAAATCATTCTATAAACATCGCGGTGGACCTCGCAGAATCGGGATTTAAGCAAGTCAACAACAGGGTGGTCCTACGGAGACAGGCGTGGCTTAAATGCACCAACTTTAGACCCGAGGTGCAATACAAGGTGCTCGATATGCCTTTTGAGGGAAACCTTCTGTTCGGCCAAAAGGTGGACGAGGCCTTGAAGGGCATGAAGGAGGACTCTGACACGGCCCGTTCTTTGGGTGCCCTCCAAAGTGGAAGGAATTTTCGCTCTTTTCGCCCCTTTAGAGGAGCATCAGGGAACTCCCGATTCTCAACATCAAGGGACCGGGAGTTCAATAGACCGGCGTACTCCTCGCAGGGCTACAGGCGGGATCTCAGACCACGAAAAGACGCCGAGACTACCAAGCCTCCAGGAAGAGGACGGGCTACTCCTCGTCGTCGAAAGATAAGCAGGCCAAAGACCAGCAATGACGGGCGCAGAACGTCCTGGGGGGCAGGGTATCGCATTGTGTCGACGAATGGGATCAAATAACCACAGACCAGTGGGTGTTGGATACTGTAAAGTTCGGGCATTCCCTGCAATTCAAAAGCAACCCTCCGCATGTTGCACCAGCGTTTTCTGCTCAACCCCACTTGAGCGTGCTGAAACAGGAGGTTGTGCTTATGCTACAGAAAGGGGCTATAGAATTGGTACCTGCGTCACAGAGCGGTCAAGGTGTTTATTCCCGATACTTCGTAGTGAAAAAGCCCAACGGAAAATGGCGTCCCATTCTCGACCTTCGAGACCTCAACAAAACGTTGAAAACCTAAAATTCAAGATGCTCACACTTCAGGAAGTGATCCGATCTGTTCAAGGAGGGGACTTTCTGGCGTCGCTGGACCTTCAAGACGCGTACTTCCACATTCCATTGCGTCAACGACACAGAAAGTTCCTAAGGTTTGTGGTGGGGTGGACTCACTACCAGTTCACAGTACTTCCTTTTGGACTAAAATCCTCCCCCAGGACGTTCACAAAATGTTTAGCTCCAGTTGCAGCATGGTTGAGAAAGCAAGGCCATCACGTATACCCGTATCTCGACGACTGGTTGGTGAGGGGATCCTCCCCTATGGCAACTCAAGCAAGTTTACTGGCCACCATGCAGCTTTTACGACGGCTGGGATTTGCAGTAAACTTCGAGAAGTCCTTGTTGACTCCGTCGAGAAGCTTAGTGTTCTTAGGTGCGCAGTTTGAAACCCAGTCAGGGTTGGTAAGACCATCCGTCGACAGAATCCACAGACTCAACCAGCTGGCAAGTCAGTGGAGGATAAATACCAAAGTATCGGTGAGGAGATATATGTCGATACTGGGCGCTATGGCGTCGTGCATCCCTTTGGTGAACAACTGCCGCCTTTTCATGAGGCCAATTCAAGATTTCCTGGCGGACCGATGGACCCAGACCCAGGGACTCTGGTCGGACAAACTGGTCGTCGATGACGAGCTCCTACAAGCTCTTCGATGGTGGCAGGACTTTCAGAATCTATCCAGGGGAGTACCCCTGCAAGAACCGGAGTTCCGCGTGACCATAGTGACGGACGCATCGCTGACGGGTTGGGGAGCACATATGGACACTCTCCAAGGCCGGTGGTTGCCGAGGGAGTCGCTCCTGCATATCAACATACTGGAGTTGAGGGCAGTGCGCTGGGCCCTGAAAGCCTTTCGCCCGGACATAAAGGGCTCGGTAGTGAGAATATTGACAGACAACACGACAACAATGTTTTACTTGAGAAAGCAGGGAGGCACTCGGTCCAGAACCCTTTCCACTGAGGCCCAGAAAGTATGGCTATGGGCTCTGACGCACGATATAACCATCGTAGCTCACCATCTCCCTGGAGTAAGGAACGAGCAAGCGGATTCCCTCAGCAGGGAAATGGACCAAATACACGAATGGGAGCTAGACAGGCTTCAGTTGTCGAATATCTTCAAGAAGTGGGAGCAGCCTCCTCTGGATCTCTTTGCAACAAGGGAGAACAAAAAGTGCGAACTGTACGCCAGCAGGTGGCCACAGATGGGCTCGCTGGGGGAAGCCCCAAACCTTCTGGCCCGGGACAAAGGGACATTGTAGCACCACGATCCAGACAGTCTCAACCTCACAGCTTGGCTCCTGACTTCTCGGAGTTTGGTACCCTGAGTATTTCGTCAGATTGCCAGAGAATCCTGCAGGCCGCACAGGCTCCTTCCACGAACACTTCGTATGCATGCAAGTGGAGGAGATTCTGTGTGTGGTGTCAAGGTCAGCCGGGATTGCAGCCCCTGGATATAACTCCGGAACGACTTCTACCATATTTGCTGCATTTGGTGAAGAGCGGGTTATCCTTTTCGTCGATAAAGGTACACCTAGCAGCCATTTCAAGATTCACGCGGAGAAGGCAGTTGTCTCCCTTGTTCAGTGATAGGCTGATAAAGCACTTCATGAAGGGTTTATTCCGTACTTTTCCACCGATTAAACGCTTTCCACCGACATGGAGTCTTAACTTGGTGTTGGCGGGGCTAATGAAAGCTCCCTTTGAACCGATGGCTTCCTCGTCCATGAAGTTTTTATCGTGGAAGTTGGCTATTCTAATAGCTATCACGTCAGCTCGACGGCTCTCGGAGATACAAGCATTGGTCATAGATCCTCCATACTTGAGGTTCTTTAAGGACAAAGTAGTGCTAGCAACTAATCCTCATTTTATTCCAAAAGTCCCTACTGTTTATCATAAACATTTGTGAATTGTTCTACCTGCCTTTTTCGCGACTCCTTCATCGGCTGCGGAAAAGGCCCTCCATACTTTGGACGTGAAGAGAGCTCTAAAATTTTACCTTCATCGGACTCAGCAAGTCAGGACTACGCAGCAACTGTTTGTGGCTAATGGCCCGTCGACGGGAGGAAAGGCAATCTCAAAACAGGGATTAGCTTGATGGGTCTCGTCGGCGATTGCTTTTTGTCACTCCAAGGCGGGAAAACCGTTAGAAGGCCGTCCGAGAGCTCATTCCACAAGATCAACTTCGTCTTCGGCGGCGCTGTGGGTAGGGATTCCGCTGACGGACATTTGCCAAGCGGCCTCCTGGGCAGTTCCACCCACGCTTACCTGCCATTATTGCCTCGAACGGCAACATGTAGATGATGTGCATATGGGGAGAGCAGTCTTGCGCCATCTGTTTCAGTGAGGTAAGCCCTGTTCAGGGGAATGACCTTGTTATATATGTATATATGTAGGTATATAGATGTGTATGGATATATATGGATATATACGTGTTCCGGAATGCATATGGTGGTTATGGTAATTACTATTGTGGTCGTTCTATGAACTAGCCGGTAGTGGCTATATATATATATATACATATATATATATATACATGGGAAAAAATGTGTGCTTATGATAATGTTGGATTGCATTCATACCGCCATATCAGAGTACTGCTGTGCAATCTATTCTAAGCATGTGAATCCATGAAAGATCCAATGCTGGAGAAGGGAATAGTTTCTTACCTGTAACTCCATTTCTCCAGCATTGGTATCTTTCATGGATTCACATGCGCCCGCCGGCCTCCCCTGAATGCAATGTACAGGTTTGTTGTTCCCCCATGCTACTTTGGAGGTGTTAAAATCTGAAGGGAGCCACGGGGCCGGGGCATTTATACAGCTACGTCCCATTGGGGCATGTGTAGGCAGCCCAAAACGACATGGATAGGACACAAAAGTGTTGAAGTTTTTTCCTATGAAAAACGGCTTTATAAGTGTACCGAGGGTTCCCAGTTTGACGACGGGGAATATTCTAAGCATGTGAATCCATGAAAGATACCAATGCTGGAGAAATGGAGTTACAGGTAAGAAACTATTCCCTTGTGCGCTGCTCCAGCAACTCAGAAAAGCTCCCATATCTGCCAGCTTCTGTAAACACCATTTTTCTGAGCAGGAGCGCGGCATTCTGCTTTTCTGCCTTCCTCCCACAGCCATTTCTCGCAGCCAGCCCATGAAAGGAATTTCTGTGCAAGTTATCTTCAAGCCACAAGCTCTGCACAGCAAGCCGACACAAACTCTCATTTTCAAAAGAGGCACCCTTTTTTTTTGTCATCAGATTCAACTCCATGTAATTCTGCAAATCTGCAAAGCGTCTTTTAGCCTGTTTGATCAATGTCCCATTCAAAAGCATATATATTTTATTTCCTCGTAACCTTGTAGTTTGGCTTCACAAACTCACTCCAATGCAATGTGCGATCTTTCAAAAGAACCCGCAACCCACTGAATCTTTGTGATGTTTTATCACGCACAGATTTTTCATTCTGTTGTACCATTGCCAAACCAAAACCAATTATTTCCTTTACAGCGCCAGACGATAGTGCACTTAGTGTCATTTTTAGTGCAGCTCCCTGCACGATTCCTTCATGAATAACCCACACTCTATATTGCTTGTGGGCTGTTAATTTGTCAACAACTTTATCACCATGTATCATAGTCAACATGTCACTATAATTTCCAAAACATACATCACTTAGTAGCAATATTACTTTGTCTTTAGCAGCAAACCCATGGCATAGCGTGGGAACATTCACATACTCTTGGGGCAATTTAGAAAATATAAATTGTCTTTTCCCCCAAACCATTGCAAACTGATCCTGCAATTTCAAATCAATGCACAAAATCAAAATTCAAATGCCAATGCCATTCACTCACTTTTTTTTTGAGAGACTTTCACCCACTGTAAACACGGCACAGCTAAAATGCAATGCAGGCAATCTAGTGTGTTCCCTTAAACAGAATGCACCACCAGCACATGGAATTTACAGTTACCAAAAACAAACCCTTTCAAATCTTTCAAAACAGATGTTACTCCTTCCCCTAAACGTGACTCATTCCCAAGATGTCTTCAGGAATGTCAACACTTAAAAATCATAAATTTTAAAAAGGCAGACCTTCGCCTCCTTACATTACAGCCCCCCACTCGCTAGCACACTGGGGCTGAATCACAATGTTTATATCACTATTCACAATTTGCATGTCAAATACTTGCAACTTATTTTCTGCCCTCATGCCAAAATAGGGCGAGAACTGCATCGCACTTTACAATCCAAATTACAACTTTGTCAAGGGAAACTGCATGAAAAAATGATTTCCTAATTAAACATAAATCTTTCTTCACCATTCATCGGAGCGCTTTGAACATAGCCATTTCCCGCTTGTTCATCGCCTTCTGCTCCCTGGCACCATTCCTAAGCTGTAAGTCAGCCACAACTGATTTACTGAAGGGGAAAATCTTAACCACACAAGCTATCGGCCGTGGCAGGCCGACACAAAAGTGCTGTCTTTTTGACGTCTCAGAGCTGCAGTGAGACGACCAAGGAAATGCGACAGCCTGCTCCTAAATCTGCACTGTGTTCTCTCACACAATTGTCATTTCAAAGCAAGACACTGCTCTGCACGATCCCACCAAAGCTTGCCACCAAATGTCTTGAAAAGGGGAAAATCTTCCTCGGGACCAGCCCTTATTAGCATAAATCACCCAATTCAGCCCAAGATTCAGGTTCTATCGTGCTGTGCAATGAACTCATGCTAGTGAAAAATGACACCTTCCTTCAGAATAAATGTAGCATTTATTAGACAAAAAGCATAAACAGTAAATTTAGCAGCACTTTGGAATTCAAATTAGAGAAGATTACAAAGCTCATTAGAGCAATCACAAAACTTAGAGAAACACACAATATAGAGAAAACTACACAACTTAGAGAAACACAGTCTTACGCCCCTTTAAGATGGTATCATCAATCAGCGCTGGAGACCCTGATCATCTTAAGCTAGCTGCTACCAGCCCCGCTCAGATGACAGCGCTGCAGGGTGCCGCACATAGCCTCAGGTTCCGGGCACTAACTCTCGCTCGGAGCAAGTCTGCGGATCGATCTCCCACCAGTTCTGGGTGCGTGCACCTTTTGTGCTCTCGTGCCATCAATCAACATGACGCACAGTTCCAGAACTTTCCGTGTGCAAAATATAGGTTTGCTCATGGAAAAACCCAACTCTCTCTGAGATGCTCTCTGCTCGCTCCTACCCCTCGCTTGGAACCCTCTCCGCGAAAGCACTGGAATGTCCTTATCAGCATCTGGTCAAGGCCGTACCAGGAAGACATTTCCCCGCATATCAGCCTTTGTCCTGCCCTGGGGCAGTCCAGCGCCGAAATGCTAGGCAATTCTCCTCTGAGCAAGAGTACCATCAGTAACCCCATACACGTGTTTCAGCCTTGTTGGGCATCATCAGACTGATATACTGGGAAATTTCTTCTCTGTGAAAGGGACAGTGAGCAAAGACTTGGTAGAGTCTCTCCCAGGGGTTACTCACCCAAGAACAGGTCACTGGGCTGTGTTCGTGCTGGTAGAGAGATTCCTAGACCCCCCTTTGTTTTGTATAAATTAACTTTGGGTCTCACCCTAAATTACCAGGGTGATCCAGACGTGGACCCCTTGCTCACTGTTCTTAGAGAGGCACAGTTTCACCTTACTGATGATGCCCAACAAGGCTGAAACACGTGTATGGGGTTACTGTTGGTACTCTTGTTCAGAGGAGAATTGCCTAGCATTTCGGCGCTGGACTGCCCCTGGGCAGGACAAAGGCTGATATGCGGGGAAATTTCATCTCTGTGAAAGGGACAGTGAGCTAAAGACTTGGTAGAGTCTCTCCCAGGGGTTATTCACCCAAGAACAGGTCCTTGGGCTGTGTTCGTGCTGGTAGAGAGATTCTCAGACCCCCCTTTGTTTTGCACTTACGTGATATGGTTTCACTTAAAAAGCATCACTCAACACCTATGCAGAATTCATGAAAGGAAAGTTTGTCACAAAAAGTCAAAGACGGCGTTCTCTGCTATTGCCATTGATCAGGTCCATGAACAACATAACACATCAGTCAAAGGTAATGAAGGGGCTGTAGGCCTGATGGAAAACCCAGCAGCTCTGCATCGTTGGATGGTCTCTGGTCCTGTGGTGGCCAGCTTAGTTGAAGAATTTAATTCTACAAAGATGAAGGGATCGGAAAAAGAGTAGCATCACCACAAGGCCAACAAACCTTCACAGATGGCTTTTGCAGTCTCTTACTCATGCAATGCAAGATATGGGAAGCCCATTTAGTGAAACCAGCTGTGATCTAATGGTACTTGAAAGCAGAAATATAGTACATTCAGCAGTTGCAGACACATTGCTAAATATTGAAAAAATTGGAGTTGACCAGTATGAGTTGTATGTCAGTAACAGGCCTATTAATCAAACTAAACGTATTGCAGATCCTATTAAGCGGAATAACCTCTACCTCTACAGCCGTCCTCCAATTTGTAAACAGTTATAACTGACATCGCTGAGGAATGACTGTTCACTATTTTCTAGACTCTACATTGCATCACAGATACGTAATGGAGATCTGGATGATTTCTTTAGACACGAAAAGCAAGCCTATCCTCCAGCACTGTCAAAGTTAGGGAGTCAAAAACTGGAACAAAGTATGATTTATTGATTTGCCCGGAAGAACACACACCTGGAAAAAACTACTTTTCTAGCATTGGATCTTTCATAGAGTCACATGCTGTGAATATTCCCCAGCGTCAAGTTGAGAATCCTTGGTTACTTTTCGGATATTACATATAAACAAAAAGCTTAGGCATATTTTGTATACTGTCACCTTCGTTATGGGTGCTTTAGTCCCATCCAATGGGACCTCGAGTAGTAAGCTCCCCCTCCCCAGCCCTTCCTCAGATTATAACCATGTGTCACACTGGAAGGAGTCCTCGAGTTGAATTTTGACTGATAATTTCCTTGTGTGTCCATTCTCCTCGAGAGAATTAAAAGCTTATCAGAAAGAAGATAGAAAAAGACAGAGAAAAGAAGTCATTGTTCAAAGCCTGCAATACCTGTGGTCTCAAGAATGTTTTTGAAGTCGACAGGCACGGTGATTGCATTTATTGCCTTTACCCCAATCACTCACCTGAAGGTTGTGAGATTTGTAGGGGTTTTAGCATCAAAACCTTAAAGGATAGGCCCAGAGGACTGGTATGTTGGCTCCAGGAGGGTCATTACCCACCTTCAGAGTCAGAGTCCACTAAGAGCATGGTAGTGCCTAGGGGGAAAAGGTCTCCATCTAAGAAAAGAGACAAATCATCAGAGACACTTCCTTGGAGGCATAAACATTGTCACGGCCAAGAATCGTCAACGACAGGTGTGGAAAGCAGGATGGCCTCGTCTCCAGCAGTTAGGGAATGAGAAGGTCCGTCAAGGAGCCCATCAAGGCCTTTGTCGTCATCGTCGGGAAGAGGCACTCTTCCTCTAACGGCTAGGCACTCGTCCACCACAGAACCAAAAACCCAATCCTTGTGCACGAGTCTGTCAGCTGCACATTCAGGAATATCTTGTCCACGGGCCTGTCGACAACGCAGTCAATGACCAAGATCCCATAGATTGAAAAACCTTCAACCGCATGTTAGTCGACCAGATATTCCTGTCTACGACCACAAATCCGCCATCTACGACCTCGTCAATGCTGTGCCTTTCATGACAACTTCATCGATGACAGCCTCATCCACGACACATCCGTCGACCACTGGTTCAGCAAAATTAACCACCGCGCCCATGTGTTAGATGTCAGCTAAAGCAAAATACAAGGAGACGACCTTGTCAAGTGGACTAAAAACTTCACGCACGTTGGGGGATAAAACCCCACAATGCGACAAAGCCCCACAACAACGAGAAGACAGTGCACCCAGCACAGTCAGACAAGCCCAATGCCACACAAAACATCAGTAGGGGGGCGGATCAAGTGCAAGATACAGTCACACAATTGGAACGCCGCAGGAAACATCAGCATGGGGCTGATCCAGAACAGAATGCACAAGTGCAAGTGTTTGTCCCACCAGTCTCACCAATAGTCTACTCAGATGTGATGCCAGAAGACATCTTACACAACAACATTGATTTCCGATTTTGAGGCCTGTCAGGCGGGCCCTGTACAACTCTCTGACTCAGGAATCAGTGGACAGCCACCCTAGCTCTCCTCCACTTCCTCCTATGCCAGGCCAGGGCAGACCAGGTATAACTACTCTTAACCCGACCACAGCTAATACGCCCAGCCACCCTTTGGTTCCCGGACAAGGGCCAGGCCATGGCCCTAGCTGTACACTAACCGCCCAGCCACCCCAAACGCTCCTGAAACCGCAAGCCCTGCTGTTCATTAAGGTTCTTTCTTTCTTGCAAGCAGTACTATTGCAGTTGCAGACTAGACTGCCAACTGCACAGTCACAGCAACATACCCATGGCAACCACATCAACCAACTGGGGAATGTCAACCAGTCTCACCACTCAGGTCGTTAATCAGGTCCTCAATGAGGTCGAGACCACAGTCCACGCATATGTCAGTGTCCAGACAGGCGTCACCCTGCAGAGATCCTTGCACAGATCTAAAAGGTCCCACCAACACCTGAAGGCTAAGCGTAAGATGGGAGACTCTGCAAAACAGCATACAGCTCCACAGCCCATATTGCTTCCAAGGCCAGCGATTATGCCCCCGTCCTTGACCACTATCAGGAACAGGGAACAAGAGGAACAAGAGGAGGGTGAACTTCCCGATACGGACATCGACAACCTGCAAAACACTAACTCTACCACAACGTCATCCCCTGATACAGATTGGGACACAAACACCCCGTTGGACGATCCACAGGAAGAAACACTAACCCTTCACCAGCAGATGACATAGGGGGTTTCATGCCACTATCTCTAAAGCCTGACAGGAATTTAGCCTGATCCCAACAGAGGGGTAAGAAAGAGGTTGGTGGTGTCCATACCAATATTAAACCACGTTTACACTAAAGCATCCGTTCACAGAACCTGCCGTGAAAGGCAGATGGGTGAAGAAGTTTAAGGCACCGGAGTTCACACCTAAATGCCTCACTTCTCAACCCACGCCACAATCCGTGGTGTCAGCGGCTGCAAGTAGGATGGCCCATGCGCAAACACAAAAGTGCAGCATGCCACTGGAGAATGAAGGATGAAAACTAGATGACTTCAGGAACAATGTCATAACAATCGGGTCCACAAAGGGTGAAAGCAGCTAACACGCTTGCGATAATGTCACATTGTGACTGGCAAATGTGGCACAGAATGGCCCCACTACTCGAGCACCTGCCCGAAGATAAAAAGAAAGAAGAAACAGTCATTTTGCGGGAAGGCCAAGAAGCAGCTAACCACAACATGGATATAGTGGTAGATGTGCCCAAAACCGGTTTTAAACAAATCTGAAACAGAGTATTGATGAGAAGACAGGGCTGGTTGCGGTGTACGGATTTCAGGCCAGACGTGCAACACAAAGTAATAGACATGCCCTTTGAAGGG
The DNA here is from genome assembly GCF_040938575.1 of Ambystoma mexicanum. Lineage (NCBI taxonomy): Eukaryota > Metazoa > Chordata > Amphibia > Caudata > Ambystomatidae > Ambystoma > Ambystoma mexicanum. Next base: position 186,908,690 of record NC_090922.1, read on the forward strand.
GATGATCTGATGGCCCAAAGATAGACGATACACTGAAAGCGATAAAAGCAAACACTGATACGGCCAGGTCGGTCACCAGCTTGCAGGGGATAAAAACGTTTTTTCCCGTTAAAGGAGCCTCTGTGAGAAACAACTCCACCTCCTCATGTAGGAGTAGTCGATCTTACTCCAAAGGGGTGTACTACTTCCAGGGATACAAGAAATCAAAAGACTTTGGCCAGACACAAAGGCTCAAGCAAACAACAAACCCTCAAAGAGGTCGACAAGGAAATCAGTTGCAGTGACTATGCCCTCTGCACAAGGCAAGTGGGGGGAGCGTGTCAAATTATGTTCACCAGTGGCGCTGCATAACTACAGACAAATAGTTACCTACGGCCACTTACTGCAATTTACAGAACAACCCCACAATATACCACCCGTCCAACACATGCAAGGGCATCTAAAGGCCATCCTCCAAGAGGTCAAACAGATGATAATAAAAAAGTCAGTGAAAAAACTGCCAAAACAATACAAGGGACAAGGAGTGTACTCAAGGTACTTTGTAGTGAAAAAGCCGTGTGGCAAGTGGTGTCTGATACTAGACCTGCACAGCCTCAACAAGTTCATCAAAAGTCAAAAATTTCAGATGGTAACGCTACAGCAGGTGATCAGAGCCATTCAACAGCATGACTTCCTGGGGTCCCTGGACCCGTAGGATGCATATTTCCCCTCATCCCTACCCACTCCAAACACAGGAAATATCTGAGATTTGTGGTTTGCAACACCCATTACCAGTTTCGAGTACTTACATTCGCCCTGAAGTCAGCCCCAAGAACCTTTACCAAATGTCCAGCACCCATCGCTGCAAGCCTTTTCAGAAACACGGCCCAACACACCATGTCGGAAAAAGTATGGTCACTCCAATCCTTGGGGTTCTCCATTAACTACAGAAAATCTTCTCTGCAGCCATCCAGGAACTTGGTGTTCATGGGAGCGCACTTTGCCACAGAGGAGCAAAGGATGCGTCCCTCAATTCAGCAGATTAACACGCTCACCTCGTTGATCCCGACGTTCAAACCCAAACGTTATGCCTCAGTGCGCTAGTGCTTGCGCCTACTAGGCACCATATCATCATGCATCCCGCTCATTCCCAAATGCATCTTGCACATGCGGCCCCTACTGGAGTTCATTGCCGTGAACTGGCAGGAACGTGGGACGACAAAATCCTCATCACCTCTGACAAAAACTGCAATGGTGGAAAAACAGAGACAACCTTAAAAAAGGGATGTCCGTTCCAGGAACTGAGTCATCAAAAGACGGTGGTCACAGACGCCTAAAAGAAGGGCTGGGTAGCGCATGCCGATAGCTTGCACATAAAGGGGCTGTGGTTGGCACAAGAGACAAAGTTACACATCAACATATTGGAGCTGCAGGCGGTACCTTGGACCCTCACATCCTTCCTACCGCTGCTCCAAGGGCGCACAGTAAGAATACTCACAGACAACACAGCAGCAATGTTTTATATCAGGAAACAAGGGGGAAAACAGTCACCAACGGTGTCTCAAGAAGCTCAGCAAATGATCCTGCAGGCTATCCACCTACTGGGAGTCCAAAACTACATAACGGACGGCCTCATCAGACAGTCTGTGCAATCACATGAATGGGAAATCAACCAATGTCAACTGCAGAAAGTGGTTGATCAGCGGGATCAACCATCCATCGACCTGTTTACCTCAGCCAACAACAAAAAATGCCCGGATTTAACAAGCAGAAATCCACAGAAGGAGTCCAAAGGGGATGAGTTCTCGTTCCCATGGATGAGCCTATTTGCATACGCATTTCCACCCACACCAGTGTTGCACTAAACAATTCAGATGATAATGAAGCACTCTTGTAAAATCATTCTCATTGCACCAAATTGTAAAGAGAGCCATCAAGTACTACCTGGACAGAACTAAGTCTTTGAGGGCGTCCACGCAACTCTTCGTGGCTTTCGGGCCTGCAAACAAGGGTACAGCTATAGCCAAGTGGAGTGTGTCCAGATGGATCATGTCGGCTATCTCGTTCTGCCACACAAAAGTGGGAAGATCCGCCCCGGGTACATTCCACAAGAGCCACGGCAGCATCGGCGGCCCTATGGACAGGAGTGCTGCTCATAATCTACCAGGCGGCAACATGGAGAGTGCCCCACATGTTTACCAAGCAATACTACTTGGACAAGCAGCATGCAGCAGATGTGCAGACAGGGATAGCAGTTCTGCAGCGTCTGTTCCAATAAGGTAGGAGTTCCTTTTACTTGCCTACACCTGCCCGATTCTATGCTGCTATATAATGTATTCACTGCATGTGAATTTATGAAAGATCCAATGCTGGAGAAGGAGAAAGCTCCTTACCTGTAACTCCTGTTCTCCAATATTGGTTCATAGATTCACATGCTTTCTCCATCCACCTTGGCCAGGTAAAGCCCTTCAGGTGCCATAACAAGGTCCAGCATGACTGCTCAGAATTTGACGAAGGACTGGGGCGTAGGAGCTTACTATTCAAGGCTCCATTGGATGAATCTAAAGCTCCCATAACGTGGGTGACAGCATGCAAAATATGCCTAAACCTTTTGTTTAAAAGTAATATCCTAAAAGTAACCGAGGATTCCCAGCTTGACGCTGGGGAATATTCACAGCATGTGAATCTATGAAAGATACCAATGCTTGAGAACGGTAGTTAGAGGTAAGCAACTAACTCCTTCCAAACCAACAGTCTACATGACTATCCTTGACAGTGCTGCAATTGTCAACATGCTGCGACCAGGATTTGCAAAAACATTAGAGATTATGCCAGTACTGTGTTCATATCCTACATCAAATATCAGCTTCAATATGTTACAAGGCTAGATATCATCTGGGATGGGCACAGGCCTGACAGCTTGAAGAGTGACACACGAACTAAGAAATGTACTTCCTAAAAATTGGCAAGACTTTCTCCAGGTTGATGAAAATAAGACTGAATTGTAATCTTTCTTAGCAAAAACATTAACAGCGATTGACAAGAACACACAGGTAATTACCACAAATAGTACCATATGTTCTTTCGATAAATGGTCATTATAAATGAATTGGATAGTTTTTTTGAGAAGATTGCCCTCCCTGTCATCTCTGAGGAAGGTAGGAATTTTATGGAAAGGGCAGTTACTGTCCTGGAGTCTTATCAGCGATTGGAGAGCTTACAAAGGGGAAGTCCCTGGGTATGGACGGTTTAACAGTAGAATATTATCAGGAATTTGATGATGTTTTGCCACCTATACTGTATAATTTATACAATAGTATTCTAAGGGAGGGGAGGTTGTGTACAACAATGAGGGAGGCTTTAATTACAGTGATTCAGAAACCAGGGAAAGATGCAACTAAATGCTGCAATTATAGGCCTATTTTCCTGCTTAATGTTGACATACATTTTTTTACTAAGATTCTAACTGTTAGACTGAATAAATATATGGGAGGATTAATAGAGCAATCTCAGACAGGATTTATGAAGCAACGATATGGGTATGACAATATCGGAACGCTGTTAGATATATTGAGTTTGCCAGATTCTGAGATCGAAGATGTTGTGCTTGTTTTTTTAGACACAGAAAAAGCCTTCAATAGGGTAAACTGGAGGTTCTGAAATTATACACTGTCAAAATTGGGATTTGGGCCTTTGTTATTAAGACTATTAAGGCTTTGCAATTTGAGATAACGGCTAAGGTGTGGGTGAATGATGGATTTTCAAGATCGTTCCAATTGTTTAGGGGCACGCAGCAAGGTTGTCCTTTGTCGCCCTTGTTATTTAATCTGGTATTAGAGCCTTTATTAGCATATATTCGGCAATATAGGGGGATTAGGGATTTGTGTGTGGGGGTTGGAGAAGTTAAGGTTTTGGCTTATGCAGACAATGTAGTAGTTTGAAGAAGTAGGAAAGTTATCAGGTTATCGGATCAAGTGGGGGGGGAAAACAGAAGTATTTCTGGTAAAAAGCTCGCCAAGGCAAGAGCAATTGTTAGGCTGGAATTGTAAATGGGAGAATGTGTGCATAAAATACTTAGGTATTCACATTGTTCGTGACATAAGAAAATTGGTCATTTATAATGTGGATAGAATCATAGAGGTCCTTCGAAAAGATATTAGAAGATGGGAACGTTTCACATTGACCATTTGAGCTAAGGTTAATGCAATCACAATGCTTTTATTACCAGAATTCCTGTATGTTATTCAATCATTTCCCTTCCTCTTCACAAGGAAGGTACTTCAGCGGTTAGATAGATTATTTCAGGATTTTCTTTGGGGGTGGGAAAAAGGGCCTAAATTCCACATTATATTATGGTCTGCAGTGTCAAAGATGGAGGTTTTCGATACCCGGTCCTTAAGAATTATAATAATGTATTTTTGTTGAAGAAGGCGTCTAGCTATTCTATTGAGGATCTGAACCAGATATCTTGGTGGGTACAGATTGAAATGCAAAAGTTTTCACCATATGACATTAAGGGCCTCATTACGAGTTTGGAGGCAGCCATGGAGCTGTTAGCTCCATGGCTGCCTCCAAACCGGGCTCCATTACCGGGTTCCTGCAATGAGGAATAACCAGGTCATTCCGACATGGGAGGACCTGGTAATTCCTCCTTGCAGAAACCATTCTCTATTCTCATTTGAGCCCCCATAGGGCGAGGGGGCCGAGACCACGGCGTCGATCCAGGCGGTGCTCGTCGGCGACGTCCTGCGAGGATGAGGTGTGCGGGGCACCTCAGCGATTGATTGCTCAGGACCGCGAAGAGTTTCTGAAGAACTGTGGCCCAACAAGGGCGTCGAGTCGTCGAAGTCTTTGTGGTCTCTGGGTGGCGGGAAACCCACCGGCGGATTCTCCTCGGCACGTCGGTGGCCTTGACTTTCCCCGGCAGGACAAGGCGGTCGACGTTGCGGACAAGGGAGTCCTTCAATTCAAATGTTCTTAGGCAAAGGAGCGGGCGGCTCCAGTCGTTGGCGGTACGGCGTCAAGCGGTTCCCTCTTCTGTGGCAAAACGACTTCGACGGGCCTCCAGCAGTTACACAAACGTGCAAACCCTGGTCGACGGCAATGGACTTCGACAGCGGCGAAGCCCTGGTGCTTCACTTCGTTCTCCTCAGCAGTCCCGCCTCAGGTCGCCAGCCTTTCGAGGGTCTGACTTCCAGGGAGCTTCGGCGAAGGTTAGCGGTGCTCGATGGTCCCTCAGAGCACGGGAAGAGGGCGCCTTACCAGGTCCTCTCTCGGATCAGTCCTTGACGAATTCGGCAGCTTTCAGATCAGGTCAAAGCAAATGCAACAGCAAGTCTTCTTCTTCCAGCTGGGCGTCGAGGATCAGCAGTTCCAGTTACTCTTCAAGTGCAGACACAGCTTCTGAACAATTTCCAGTGGTGAGAGGTCCCCAGATATACTATCCTGTCTCTCAACCACACTGCTGGCTCACACTCAGCAGCCAATCATACAGAAGGGCATTCATGCAGTCAGTCAGCCAATCAGGCATACAGTGCATTCAGGCCATCCTCCTCACTCTCAGACACTCACAACAAGGAATGTGGATTGGGACAAGTACCCAGCCATTCAACACTACACACTGCATTCAGGCCAGTTTCGCGCAGGGCTGTCTCAGTCTTTGTCTCTCATACCAGAAACCAGACAGCCACAACAAGAAGTGCATTTTTGTCACACACTCCATTCACCCAGGTCCCACCCACAGGGTGTACCCACAACATACAGTCACTGGGAAGGCTCCAGCCAGTCTGGACTTCACAACAACACCATATATGGAACTTCCACCCAACAGCCAGTCAGGGGGAAGGGACAGAGTCAGGGCTTCCCAGGACTTTGGGAAAACAAGGTAACAGGCAATAGAAAGCAAGAGGCCATTGGGGCCATCTTGTTTTCCATCAGGAATCAACTGATTCCAATGGCAGGGCCTGGGTATCCCAAAATGGAGGATACTCAGCACACCTGTCAAATTCAGCATGGAGCTGCCACCAGCCCATACCCTGCTCTGCGGGCCAACCACAGGTGCCCAAAAACATACACTAGGGGCACAGGGTTGTACCCCCACCCATGGGTGGTGCCGTAAGGGTATCCCATGGGTCTGTTCACCAAATCAAAAGAGAGAGAGCTGCACCGCCAGGAGTCCCACATGAACTCCTGTGCGGAAAACACGACAGAACACACGATAAAAAGGCAGTAAATGACAGAAATACGGAGGCACTGTCCCTCCGATGCATTTCCAGTATCACAGTCGCCCCCCCAGACTGAGGTGGCAGGTGACTAATCTCCCACGAGATAGACACCCTCATCCAGACGGTCAACATACCTTCTGGAAAGGCCATCTGCATTATCGTGACTCTTCCCTGGTCTGTGCTCTATGGTGAAGTCTAGCCCTTGCAGGCTAATGGACCACCTGAGCAGTTTCGGGTTCTCACCCTTCATCTGTATAAGCCACTTCAGGGGTTTATGATCTGTTTGGACCTTGAAGGTAGACCCCGTAAGGTAGGGCCTAAAACGCCTAAGGCTCCAAACTATACTGAAACATTCCTTCTCAACAGTAGCCCACCTAAGTTCTCTACGCTTGAGTTGTCTACTGATGAAGATGATAGGATGTTCCCTCCCTTTGTCATCTAACTGGGACAAGACAGCTCCAATTCCGGTGTAGCAGGCATCCGTCTGGACGATAAAGGGTCAGCTGTAGTCAGGCGCAAACAACACAGTTGCCCTACACAGACTTTCTTTCAAGCCATCAAAGGCCCTCTGACAGTCTTCAGTCCAATTAACCTTCCTAGTAGGTTGTTTGGGTGAAGTCAGACCTGTCAGGGGTGCAGCTATGGTTCAATAGTCTGCCATGAAATTGCGATAATACCCAGTGAGGCCCAAAAAGGCTCTCACCTGGGTTTCAGTAGTTGGAGTCTCCCAGTCCTGTACATCCTGTATCTTACTGGGGAGAGGTTGGATTTGACCACCACCTACCTCATGACCAAGATATGTGACTTTCCCCTGAGCTACCTGGCACTTGCTTGGTGACCTTGATAGTGAGGTTAGCCCTTTTCAAGGCCTGCAACACCTTACCCAGATGCGTCAAATGCTCTTCCCAAGTGGAACTGTAGATGGCAATGTCATCTAAGTAAGCCACACAAAAGGCTTCCAGCTCACTGAGCGCATGGTTGACCAATCTCTGGAAGGTGGCAGGGGCATTCTTCAACCTGAAAGGCATGACCCTAAACTGGTAGAGTCCCTCTGGTGTTGAGAACGCCGTCTATTCCTTGGCATGGTCCATCAGAGCTATTTGCCAATAGCCTGAGGTAAGGTCAAAGGTGCTCACAAATTTGGCAGCACCTATGGTGTCCACGAGCTCATCAGCTCTGGGCAATGGGTGCGCGTCAGTTTTGGTGACGGCATTGACTCCTCTGTAGTCCACACAGATCCTCCAATCCTTGGTACCTGCCTGGGAACTTGCCTTGGGGACAAGGACCACGGGACTGGACCAGGGACTGGTTGAGGGTTCAATAACACCCAGAGCCAACATCTTGCCGACCTCAGCCTGGATGTGGTTCTTAACAGTATCTGACATACGGTAGCTCCTGCTTTGACAGGCACACTGTCACCAGTGTCAATCTCGTGCTTACACCACGGTGTAAGGCCTGGCGTCAGTGAAAACAGAGAGGCATATTGCTGGAGCAAAGTCCTGCAGGCCCTCTGATGCTCAGTTGTCAAATCTGGAGAGAGATGCACTTCCTCCACTGAGCCATCCTGAGGGTTGCTATGCAGCAAATCAGGAAGGGGCTCACTCTCATCCGCTTCTTGCTCTGAAGCTAGCAAGAGACATGAGACTTCTGCTCGCCTTTGGAAAGGCTTGAGCCTGTTAACATGGAATACCTGAGGGGCTACCCCTGGGATTCCCATGTCAACCAGATAATTGACCTCGCCCATCTTGGAGATTATCCTGAAGGGTCCAGTCCATTTATCTGCCAATTCCCAGAGTCCAATCCACTTGCGATGCTCTAAGGTCATGCCAGTACTTGTTCAATTCCTGGCTGGCCTTGAGATTCGCTGTTGCCTGAGCCATCATCTGTGTCATCCTCCGTCTGAGGCCTAACACATAGTCCCCCACTTGCTTGGCGGGACCTGGAGGGGTGGCTTCCAAACCTTCTCTGATCAAGGCAAGGGGCCCCCTCACGGGGTTTCCAAAGAGTAACTCAAAGGGGCTGAAACCAACACCCTCTTGAGGTACCTCTCTGTAAGAAAACAGCAGGCATGGCAGGAGGAGATCCCATTTCCTCCTTAGGGGCTCTTCCAAAGCAGCTATCATGCCCTTGAGAGTTTTATTAAATCTCTAAACCAGACCATTGGTCTGGGGATGGTAAGAGGTGGAGAACTTGTAGGTTACTCCGCACTCTTTCCACATGGTCTTCATGTAACTAGACATGAAGTTGGATCCTCTGTCAGAGACAACCTCCTTGGGGAATCCAACACGGGTAAAAATGCCCAGGAGAGCCCTGGCAACCACCTTGGCAGTTACAGTGCGAAGGGGTATAGCCTCGGGGTACCTGGTGGCATGATATACCAAGACCAGGATGAACCAATGTCCACCTGAAGTGGGAGGGTCCAGGGGACCGACGATGTTGATGCCCATCCTCTCAAATGGTGTGCAAACCACTGGCAATGGCTGCAGTGGGGCAATGACACTGCCTCCAGTCTTGCCAGATAACTGACAAGTTGGGCAGGTCCTGCAGTGGGACTCCACTTCTACTCCCATCCGAGGCCAGTAGAAATGGGCAGAGAGCCTCTGCTTAGTCTTCTTGGTACCAAGATGACCAGCCAAGGCACCTCATACGCCAACTGCAGCAGGAAGGGCCTGGAAACCTCGGGTACCACCAACCTCTTGAGGGCACCAGGTTCAGGCTTAGTGGGCTCACTAACAAGGAGCTCACCCTCCCAATAAATCCGGAATGTCCTAGGCACTTCTCCTTGTGTCTCGGACAGCGCCTGTTTCCTCAGACCTCAGACCCGAGAGAGAGAGAGAGAGAGAGAGAGAGAGAGAGAGAGAGAGAGAGAGAGAGAGAGAGAGAGAGAGAGAGAGAGAGAGAGAGAGAGAGAGAGAGGGGCACTCTCTCTGTCCCTTACAGAAGTCTGCCCGGGAGGGTCCCCCTTCAGCTAACAAGCATTGAAGATCAGGATGATCCTCCGGGTTGAGAACCTCTCCCACAGGAGAGTCTTCTGGCTCTTCTCCCACAGGAGTAGAGACGGGGTTACCACTGGACCCAGCCCGTCCGGAGCATGGATCCCAATGGGTGCTGTAGGAACAGCAGGAAGAGAAGGGGCACCTGGCACAGAGGTTGCCTTCTTGGTCTTCCTTCGTCTTGCCTTAGGCCGCACCTTTGGCTCGGGTACCTGACTCACTGTGAGACCCTTTGTCACCTGTGACCTAGTGACAGTCATTGGAAGACCATCAGAGATCAATCCCAACTCTACTAGATCATTACCTAACAGAATGTTAGCAGGGACAATGTCCTGAACCAGGACAGGAAGCTTTGCTGTCTTGTCTCCAATTGCGAGTGTGACTAAGGCTACAGGCGATAATTTGGGAGGCCCACCAGCTAACCTGGTGGTTCTCAGAGGAGCACCCACATAATCCTCTGGCTTGAGCAGGGTCCTGTCCACCACTATCATGCTTGCCCCAGTGTCTCTCAAGCCAGTAGAAGGCTGGCCATTCAAGTGGACACTTCTCAAAAATCTACAGGTGTTCTGTGGGATAGTCGCCAGTACTTCCCAGTACTGGTCTCAGGCCCCAAGGGACACTAAGGAAATCTCTACAGGGGCACCAAAGGTGATCCCTGTAGAGGAGGGGAGGACAGTGGCCTCCACCTCAGACATGGGGTAAGGGTAGGTCAGGCTGACAGCCTGTACCCCAAGTGCCTTACCTTTACACTTGGAGTCACCCCTCTTGTGAACCAGAGCCCCACAATCCCAACAAGTGCCGGGAGTGCGGGGTACGGTACTGGAACCACTGGGAGCCTGCTTTGCAGCAGGTGGACCACTACTCTTATTCCCACCCACGGATGACTTATCCCCACTAGATTTTTGGGTCTTAGGAGAGGAGGGTTTATGTTTACCCAACTGTGGCTGCTTTTGGGACTCCTCAGCTTTCTGAGAGGCCCCCTTTTCGTTGTCGTTGTCCTTGTCCTTCCCACTGTAGTCCTTAGGGGACACCCGGTGGGAGACCCACTTGTCAGCCAACCTAGCCAACTTAAAGGGATCCAAAATGTTCTGGTCAGCAACATACTGACGCAGCTCTGGTGAACAGGCTTCAGAAAAATTCTCAAAAAACAACAGGTGGGACAATTCAACAAAAGTTTTCACCTTGTAACCATCAATCCACCCCATCATGTTCATGTGCGCAGCACTCACCCAGTCAACCCAAGACACATTCTCTCTTTTCTTGAAATCCCCGAACCTTTTAAGGTATTGGGTAGGTGTCTTGCCAAACTGGGCAATCAAAGCAAATTTCATACACTCATACTGACCCCTGTCTTCCACACTCAGCTTCAGAATACAATCATACCCAGTTTGAGGCACTCTGCTTAACAAACACTTAGCCCAATCTCTTTTGTCAACATCATGAATTGCACAAGCCATTTCAAACACTTCAATCCATTGGAGGATATCAGAACCCTCCGCAAACACACCAACCAAATCTTTCATAAACTTGGTGGCTGGGGACTTGCCACTCTCAACTGGTTTAGCTGAAGTCTCCACTCTAGCTTTCTCTAGCTGGATTCTTTGGTGCTCAGTGTCCCTATCTTTGAGTATCACTTGCTGTGCAAGCTCCTCTTTCTTCAACTCAGCTTCGGTTGCCAACTTTTTGTATTGAAAGGCTAACTGTTCCCGTTGTAGCTCCAATTTTAAAAGTTCAATCTTCAGGGCTTCCCCCTGAAGAGCAGTGCTGGGGTTTGGGACAGAGGCAGCAGGAATGGTGGCATTCCCAGAAACAGATTCAGCAGAAACCCCACGGGCAGAGTCCTCATTGGTTGCATTCCCCCCTCATCAAGAGTTTTACCATCAGTCTGGTAGTCCACCAGGGCAGCTATCAGCTCAGCCCTAGACTTATCCACAAAGTCTTGGCTTCACAAGCACTCTGGAGAGCCTCTAAGCTCATCCTAGTCAATTTACCATTTGAAATAGACTCCATTGCTTGTAATGCAGTTATTCTGTACACAACCAAACCTTAATTCAATAAAGTGCAGATATTTTGTAAGTGGCACGGTTATATACTGATTCTTAAAACCATAAGCATCCCACCGCTGCCACCAGTGTAAAGATACCGGTGGTGGGTGTCTGTACTTCTGCTCTCCATATGGTAGAGGAGAGGCACAGAGGACCCCAGTCAAGATTCTCTATAAGGTAGCAATGGACGAGCAATCAAGGCCTAGCTTCTCAGGAGGTGATGCGGGCTGGTTCTTAAGTACAGTGTAGTCCCCGAACCCCCACAAAGGAATGTCCACACACTGTATTACTGAAAACACAGTCTTTATATAATTAATATTCAAAGGCATGTACACTATCACAATAACGCACTTTGTACTCGGAAATCAATAATGGTAAATATATCCAATTCTAAAGTGGTACCACCAATATTATCAGATCTCATTAAAGTGCATCAACTATACTGTTAGAATGTCACACCGATCAATAACAAGGAAACCAGCAATAGAGATAGGAGGGAAAGCAAGAGGTATGAAACAATATTCAGAATACTAGCCTCTACCGCTAAGCACAGTTCTGTGTGGAGATCCCCCCACCTGGGCAACCTGTAAAATAAAGATATATAGCACAAGCCCAGTCCATATATTGCTCAATAGTCTTGTTCTCTCCTATAAAGTTTTATACCCCCCCAATGTACCTGGTGGAGTAGAGTTCTTCAAAGAAGCGCCGACGGATCCTTCTTGAGTGACCCCCTTTCAAGCAGGAGTCACAGATCATCGAGAGGTGTCGAAGAAGGTGAACTTGGCGTCAAGGGCGTCGATGAGAAGTTTGAGGGGGCCGAGACCACGGCCTCGATCCAGGCGGTGCTCGTCTGCGATGTTCTGCGAGGAGGAGGTGTGCGGGGCACCTCGGTGATTGATTGTTCAGGACCACAAAGAGTTTCTGAAGAACTGTGGCCCAGCAAGGGCGTCGAGTCGTCGAAGTCTTTGTGGTCTCTGGGTGGTGGGAAACCCACCGGCGGATGCTCCTCGGCACATCAGCGGCCTTGACTTTCTCCGGCAGGACAAAGCAGTCGACGTTGCGGACAAGGGAATCCTTCGATTCAAATGTTCTTAGGCAAAGGAGCAGGCGGCTCCCGTCGTCGGCGGCACGGTGTCAAGCGGTCCCCTCTTCTGGGGCAACACGACTTCGACGGACCTCCAGCGGTTACACAAACCTGCAAACCCTGGTCGACGGCAATGGACTTCGACAGCGGCGAAGTCCTGGCGCTTCACTTCGTTCTCCTCAGCAGTCCCGTCTCAGGTCGGCAGCCTTTCGAGGGTCTGACTTCCAGGGAGCTTCGGCAAAGGTTACCGGTGCTCGATGGTCCCTCGGAGAACGGGATGCGGGCACCTTACCAGGCACTCTCTCGGATCAGTCCTTGACGAATTTGGCAGCTTTCAGATCAGGTCGAAGCAAATGCAACAGCAAGTCTTCTTCTTCCAGCTGGGCGTCGAGGATCAGCAGTCCCCAGATATACTATCCTGTCTCTCATCCACACTGCTGGCTCACACTCAGCAGCCAATCATACAGAAGGGCATTCATGCAGTCAGTCAGCCAATCAGGCATACAGTGCATTCAGGCCATCCTCCTCCCTCTCAGACACTCAAAACAAGGAATGTGGATTGGGACAAGTACCCAGCCATTCAACACTACACATTGCATTCCGGCCAGTTTAGGGCAGGGCTGTCTCAGTCTTTGGGCCTCATTACACGGATGGCGGTAAGGATTTACCGGTACCGGTAAGATACCGGTACCGGTAAATCCTTACCGCCTTACTACGAGGTCCCTTTGCGGGTTGGGGGATTTAACGCCTGCTTTTTGCAGGCGTTAAAAACCAACCCGCAAAGGGACCCAGGGAGCTAATTACGGTACCGCAATTTGCGGTACCGTAATTAGCGCCTTCCCCATTCCTATTGAGCCCTATGGGCCAAAAATGGGAATGGGGAAGGGCAATGGTGGAAGGGGGAATTACCGCCCCGCCAACCTTGGAATGGGGTGGTAATTCCCCTTTCGCCAAGGCGGTGCCGGTATTTTACCGGCATGCACCATGGCGCTAATAGCGCCATGGTTCTCCGCCATCCGTGTAATGAGGCCCTTTGTCTCTCATACCAGAAACCAGACTGCCACAACAAGAAGTGCATATTGGTCACACACTCCATTCACCCAGGTCCCACCCACAGGGTGTACCCACAACAACCAGTCACTGGGAAGGATCCAGCCAGTCTGGACTGGACTTCACAACAACACCATATATGGAACTTCCACCCAACAGCCAGTCAGGGGGAAGGGACAGAGTCAGGGCTTCCCAGGACTTTGGGAAAACAAGGTAACAGGCAATAGAAAGCAAGAGGCCACTGGGGCCATCTTGTTTTCCATCAGGAATCAACTGATTCCAATGGCAGGGCCTGGGTATCCCAAAATGGAGGATACTCAGCGCACCTGTCAAATTAAACATGGAGCTACCACCAGCCCATACCCTGCTCTATGGGCCACCCACAGGTGCCCAAACACATACACTAGGGGCACAGGGTTGTACCCCCACCCATGGGTGCCGTAAGGATATCCTGTGGGTCTGCTCACCAAACCAAAAGAGAGAGAGCTGCACCGCCAGGAGTCCCACATGAACTCCTGCACGGAAAACACAACAGAACACATGATAAAAAGGCAGTAAAGGACAAGGATACGGAGGCCCTGTTCCTCCGATGCATTTCCAGCATCACAGACACCTAGAAGGCAAGCGGACATGTCACCTCAGCTTTTTGTGGATTGGCTGACAGGCCTAGCCAACAGGCAGTAGATGAAATGCTGAAGCCATTGGAGAGATTTGTAGTTTTGCTATTTGACTGTACCAGCAGGGACGAACATGTTAAAGAGGCAAGAAAAAACCTATTTACTCAAAAAGGTAGAGCAATTGACAATCTACCTCCCACACAATATGCGCTTATTTAACATACACAAAGATGTATCTATTAGGCTGGTTACGGCTGGGCCCAAACGATAGTTGCAACACCACAGCTTCCATTGCCAAGTGATTGGGGGTGGAAGAAGAAGCATGAAGGTGGATGGGAAATATCCTGGTCAACCCTACCAGAGGCTATGCAAGCTTGCAGGGAACTCTTACAATGTGGCTGCAAGAAAGGCTGCACACTACAGTGCAAGTGTAGGAAGGCTGCACTACATTGTACTGCTCTTTGTACTTGTGGCGCTCTTTGTATTGACAGAAATAAGGGGGCTGAGGTTATTACGAATAATCTGTTTCAGGAGTAGTATAAATATTCATTCAATAATAATGAATTGAAATATTCTGCTATAAATTATTTTAAAAAACCATTATTATTTACTAATAGGCTTCATTTATACTTTTAAACTGTATTACAGGCATTACATGAACACAAGTAATGAATATCTACAAAAATTAAGATAGTTAAATGACAAATAGTCGCCATTATTGAAAAAGGGCTGCCAACTTTGTTACAGGAAAAATCTGTGATGGCCTCATAGCCAAAAATGTTCATTAGGGTGTGGTCCAAAAGTGTGCCAAAATGCATGGTTCTATCATCAAGGCACAATTGTTTCACCTATCTGCAGTACTATTACAGCCTTTGCATGATGGACAAAAGCCATGTCATTTATAGCTTGTTACTTGAGTCCTATCCTTATAGATAGTTGGCTTTTTATTGAATGGTCTTATTCTGAGAGACAATGATGTACAGCTGCAAACATTCTTGTTCACCATCAGATCTACATTAATATTCATAAACCTTTAAATTTCTTTTAAATATAACTGTCTTTAATTTGTTACAGTGAAAAATTCCATAGAAGAGTATAGAGACAGTAACTGAGCAGAAACAAGTGCTGGTTGTGCTCGGAGGAAAAAATATATAGGGAAAATCTAGACAGATTTAAAAGAAAAAAGCATTGTCACAGCCAATATATCCTGTTTCGTAAATGTACATTTTCTTCGGCTTCCTGTGGTGCAGGAAGACTTAAGAAAAGAAAAAATAATAACAATGTAATGTAATGCAGCACAAAAGTATTGAAAAAAACACACATATTGTACTAAGCAGCATCGGACCAAAACATGCTTTTAAAGCATTGATTACAAATCGCTCCCCAACTTAAACAGGTCCACTTGCTCCTACAAAACGGCTGTTATAACATGGAAGATAAGTTACTCTGGTCTTGCCCACTGAACTACCCCACATCCATTAGAGAACAAACAGCAGTTTTAATCCGCTGATCACAAATCTTTACTGGGTGTTGTGAGACAGGCATGCTATCAAGAGAGACACAGACACAGGTGACACAGTTTCAAAACCTTTATTCAATGAATCAGACTGGGTGAAATGCCTACCTGACCCTATCACAATGGTGGGATTTCCCAGCCTAAATAAACGAAGGATCGTCAAAGTTGGGGTGTCCAAATCAAAAATTCTGTCTGTGTCCAAACCTATGTTTGCCCTCACAACTAAGAGATAACTATAGTGAAGGGATGGTTCAACTGAAGAAGTGAATAACAAAGTTCGGAGCACTGGCTAGCTCCCTTTCCCAAGTAGGGATAAAGTTCAAATAATAGGATCTTGCAACTCTCGTACCCTCTGGGGTATAGTTTCTGGTTATAATCCACACAAGGTCTACTGGCAAAAGTTTAGTTAAAAAAAAGAAGGTTCATAAGAAGTTCAGGCACCCTGCCCCAATCTTCAGGTACCAGTTCCTGAAGTATCCAGTTATCAAATGTTCACAAGAAACAGTCTCATTGTATTCATTCAAGGCTCAGGGTTCCCTCCCCAAGCTCAATATAGTTCTTGCTCACAAAACAAAGTTCACAGGTTCTTCTCACCTTGCAACTCTTTTGTTGGAGCCCCCTCCTGGTCATGGCACAGTTTTAGACCGCACGGTCCACCCATAACAGGTCGAGCAACCGGTGGCTCTTTACCCTTGGCATAACATTGGAGTTAGGGCTTTTCTTTATATTTTAGGTCTTCCTGGTCTAGGTTTCAGTTGTAGACCAAACGGTCCGCCCATTACAGGTCACGCAACCAGTCACCTTAGTGCTGCCCTCATCCTCTTCTTTCACTTTGACCACTTGCTGTCATATACTCCCAGCCACTTCTCAGGTCCTGTTAATGATTCAAGCTCTTCAGCCTTTCTACAGTCTTTATTGTTCTTTTTATTCCATCTTGGGGCTTTCTCATCAAACCCGCACTGTGCCAGGCTTCTCTGCCCATTTCTGACTTCCACACTCGTTCTTATATTCTTCGCCGGCTTTTGCTCCTACTTCGCTAACTCCTCTCGCCAGCTTTTCACTCAGCGGTTTTGGGAGATTCAGCCCTGTTACAATGTTACGTCGCTTTCCATTACTGGCCAGGCGCTCTCCTTCAGTTGCACACTTGTACAACTTAGCAGCCTGCCTCACACAACTACGCGGTCACAATGTATCTTCAGATTAGACTTGTGCCGGGTTTCAATCAGCCTTTGAAACTCACTGGCGTTCCCATCTTGATCTCAGCTGTTTTCGTTCTTCCTCGAAAAACAAGGACTGCACCACCTGCCCCTCTGAAAACCCTTGGCTGGCGCTTCCAGCCAGGGTAACAAGCAGTTCTGTGTGTTCACCACAGGGAATGCCTGAAGATGCGGCTCCCTGCACTTCTTCCGTCTGGCTCCCTTGCCATACTGCTGACTCCTGTGCACACATCTGACGACACAAGCACTCGGTTCTCTCAGGGACACTCTAGGACACAACACCCCTTCCTGCTGCTCCTCGCGCTCTGCATTCCCCGTTCTCTCTGGGTGGCCTGACTGTGTCCATTTTATACTCCCAGCAAAGGTTGATATGCATCAGGTGATGGTAGTTAGTATTAAGTGGCTACTTTTGCCTGACCTCGTTAGTGGGACACATGTATTGGAAGTACTGGTTTGCCTCTGCTTGCATCTTCTTCTTCTCAGTACTTTAATGGTATTTTGAGGAATTAATATCTTGGGGTCTCATAGGGAAAATGGGTGAAGTGTTCGGACTTCCTCTTTTCAGGTTATGGTGATATTACCGTAGGGCTGATGCTAATTCCCTTGCTTTTGGGACCTTATCAGAGAGGGATGACCGGATGGAAAAAAGGTGAGCTCATAGCATATCCTCTGGGATTACAAGAAAGAGAGACAAGGTTTGTATCAGGGCAAGGGTTTGGTCTCCCGTAATGTTTTCTCTTTCCCTTTCCTGAGGGACAGTGCTGGGGTAGGATGGGACTTGGGTGGGAATATCCTATGAAGGCTGAGGGAAACCCCTACTTTGTGCAGGATTTCATGGCATTCACTTTTCAAAGTGCTCAGATATAATGAGACAGGCTCGCCAGAGCGCATGGAATTCCCCATAATATCATAGAGAGTTGACTTCTTACAGGTAAGTAGTTTTCTATGAAAGGAAACCTGGCGCCACTCCACCACACTTGACAAAGAGAGCAAGCCCAGTTCATACCGCACTGCAACGAGCGGGACGGACTTGGGAAGCCATCTTAAGGCAGATTTCAAAATTTTAGATTCAAATTTAGAAAGTTCCTCTCTACACCACCTGGGAGCCAGTTCTAAACCATAGGTGAATTGAGGTATCAATTTGCATTTATAAAAACCCAGAGACAGCAAAAACGAAAATTTCCCATATCTTTGATCAATTTTCCTCAATTGGGCAGTTAGAGGACCAACCGTCTTTTCCAAATATTCTCGATAGAGGCATTTTTTCTTCTCCCCAAAAATCGGATATCCAAGATATCTAATAGCAGATCTTATTGCCAGTTTCTCATTGTTTAAAAACCATGTGAAATTTATACGACATCTCCTATCCGACAAGGGGATGATTACGTTTTTTTTTTGTATTGTTATTAAGGGAGTTTGCCAATATGAATTCTCTAAAAGCACATAATAGGCGCTGCATGCTTATTGTGGTGTGGTCGTATAACATAAAGTCGTCTGCGTAAGCAGTCCAGCACACCTTATGCCCCTCCACTATAGGTGATGCAAAAGCGGCATTTTCCAATTTAGAACCTGCATCTGCCACATACAGGTTAAAAATGGTAGGGGCGAATATGCACCCCTGTCATAGCCCATTAAGAACTGGGATAGAATGGGACAGGGAACCATCATTATTTAGTCGAATTCTTATCCTAGAGCCCTCATGAAGATGATAATGAATCGATAATAAGGGTACGGGCAGCCCCGCCTTTGACAACTTCGACCAAAGAATGTTACGGTCCACAAGGTCAAAGACGAGGGAGAGATCCATTGAAGCCACGTAGATCGGCACACTCCCAGGCCTCCAGACTTTTTCTTGAAGAATTCTAAGAAGCAAGCCCCCAGCATCAGTGGCCCATATTCTACCTAAAGCCGAACTGAAAGGCAGATAAAATGTTATTTTAGTCGGCCCATTCACGAATATGCCCCAAGACCAGACCAGCAAAGATCTTGGAGTCAGCCTCCAGAAGGGCGATAGGTCTGTAATTTGAAGGACAGCCACTATCGCCCTTCTTGTATATTGGAACAATATACGATAGGTGGCAACTTTCTGGAATACACCTGGTCACAATTATGTTACTGAATCGAGTGAAAAGGATTTTTTACCAAAGTTCCGGGTTTCCTTTCAAAACAACATTTGCCAACCTATTTGGGCCCGGTGCACGAGAGTTTGATGCACAGGCGATCAATTATTTGACATCGTCCTGGTAAATGAAAAATACCAAGAAGAAGATCGAACTGCTAAAGGTACAGGCCATTCAAATTTTGAGAGAGCGTATACTGCACCAAAGTGTCCAGCCCATGATTCCTCTGTAATGGAAACAGATTGAGCACTTGACTGGTGTAGGTCCCCTTTGTTAATCAGAGCCCAGAACTTCCTTGTAGATGCATCCCTCAAAGATAACAGCATATTTTTGCCGTCCGCTTGATATAGCGCAGCACGAAAGCTCTTCATGCGATTTTTCCATTTGTTTTTGACACATTTTATCCTCTACAATTGAACAGACTGCACACAAGGCGAAGCACGAATATGCCTAATCTCCTTATTTCTCTGAGTTTTCATTAGTTTGACCACCCTACTAAAAATATGAGTGTGATTTAGTCTAGTGGTATTCGTTTTTACAGGAGGTAAAACCCTCTGCATAGAGGAATCTACATAATATTCAAACATGTCATGTGTATAAACGGATAACGTCTTACTGAAGTCGTGTATGAAAACTGTTCACTTTCTTCACATTGGGCCTCATTCCGAGGTAGGAGGTAAGGGATTACCGGCACCGGTAAGGGTGCCGGTGCCAGTAATCCCTTAGCTCCATATTCCGAGGTCCCTTAGCGGGTCCCTTCCTTAACGCCTGGTCTGACCAGGTGTTAAGGATGGGACCCGCTAAGGGACTTCAGAGCTAATAATGGTACCGCAAATTGCGGTACTGTTATTAGCTACTTCCCCATACCCATTGAGCCCTATACGGGCTCAATGGGATTGGGGAATGGTTCTCAGAATGGGGATTTACCGGGTCCTCCAAGGTTGCAATGACCCGGTAAGTACCCATTCTGAGAACCCGGACCTGGTATGCGGTAAGGGGGTAGCCATGGTGCTAATAGCACCATGGCTACCTCCTACCTCGTAATGAGGCCCATTGTCCTGGTGCCAAGTAATTCGGCCCAAAGATTGGCTAATTTCCAGGGAAAGAAAACTCGTTTTGCAGATGGGGACTCCCAAAAAAGGATAAAACTCAGCATTTTATTATCACTATTGGGCATTGGAGTCAAAGAGAAAGATGTCTCGTCAGCTAGTGACCTTCATAAAAACACATCAATAGTTGAGTAGTGAGTCCCATTCGTCCAGGTATATGAGTCAAAAGAGTCTGCAGTTAAATCACTAGCACACAACAGGTCCCAATAAAAAAAAAGGAATGCCACAGAAACCCCTTGGTTTTTTTTCCTACTCATGTCCTTATAACCTCCCACATGGGTGTTTACCGTGCCCAGCAGAGCATTCTGAGCACCCTCCCTGGAAATGTCCGCATTCAAAGCGCCAGCGATCATAATAAGGAGCCCAGAACACATCTCCTGGGAATACATAATAGTTACATCCAGCAATTTCAGTGCTTCAATTAAGTTGTTCTCAGGTGACCAATAGATGTTAATAATCAAAATATTAATGGAGGACATTCCCAGTTTTAGCTCCAACAGGACAGCTAGGGACCATTTTTATATGTTTATACATTTGAGAACTGTAAGGCTGAGTATTCAAAGTTGATGTCTGCAGAAGCTGCTGAACCCCTAGCAGTATCCCTGAAGTGTAACACACAGAACTAAATGTAAATTCAGTACTGCATGGTTCACCCTCGAGGGAAAGGGGGAAGTGGATAAAATAAGAAAACACCAGGTTTCACCAAAGGACACCTCTGAACCTGTAGATAAAGCAAAAGATACATACATTCCACTTTAAACTATGTACTCCAATATATCCTGCTGCTCTTCACAATATCCAAAATATAATAGCTCTAAAACCATACCTGGTACTCCTCTACTGATTGCCCTGAGGAGTTTAAATTACTTGCAAGAGACTCTGGCCAGTGATTGCTGCCTTCAACACATCTGTGACTTCAGCTGCTTCCCATAATAGTTCTGCTCGTAGAACTGTGTGCTGCTCCTAGAGAACTCTCTGGCTCTCAGACAACAGGTTGCTGTGGTGAAAACCTTGCTGTCACAGACCCTTCTGTCCTCTGCATAGAGTCCTCAGCCTTGGAACCTTTTCTGAGTCTCCTTGCAGTTTCTACTTCCTATAATGTTTCTTATTCTTTTCTTTTTCTTTTTTTTGTTTTGTAAATAAATTAAGAAGAAACTAAACTGTCTATTTTAACTATTTGCTTGGAACAGGGAGTAAGATAAAGTCCTTCTTCCGTGCACACGCGCACATGAAAACCTTCTTACCTGCGCCTTGTCACCGTAGAATTGAATCCCTGTGCATGTTCGCTCCTCTATCGTAAACACAGTTCAGATGCTTACGTGCATCCGTGCCATCGTATTGATCCTCTGGTCTGTTGATACCACGCACAAGCGTAAAGAAACCCCATGCCGAGATAAACAGGAACGAAAACGAAACAAAAAACCCTGTTGCCTGGTAACAAAATGATAGGCACTTGCCATGCGCACAACGGAAAATCGCTAGCTTAAAGTTTGCTAACGATGAGAGATTAAAGCGCTGCTCTCCGCACCGGGCACTAGTTTAGTAATCTTAAATATGGGCTTAACATTAGCATCGCCTTACTCAAAGAATACGGCTGCATACGCGGACAGCGCAGAGGCCTGCGAGTGACGAACAACAGCTGATTGCAAACGCTGACTCGTGCAAGCCCGTATCCAAACAACCTTGCAGCTTGCGCTATTTACATTTACATTTCCTCTTCACCAGAGCCAGACACTCACAAGCTTTCAGTCTTTGGCTTTCTTTGTGAAGTTATAACAACATAGGCACAGTTTCACAATTACTTAAGAGGATGTTTTAAGTCTTTTTGCCTCAAGTTAAATTCACTACAAGGTTATTGAATTAAAGTTCTGGCACTTAGCTTCTGGTTCTTGGTGTTTTCTCCTGCTGCCTCATCCTGGCTCCTAATACGCTCCTGTGTCTCCTGAACCTCCTTATCTACTTGTTTGATGCCCAAGAAGACCCTCTTAGGCCTAGAAAACTGGAGCTTCCAGAAAACATGTCCTCTCAGCTGGGCTTTAGACAATGAAAGGCAGTTAAGAATGCCCATTGTCAGCCCTTCTAACGCATCCAGCCAATCAGGATGCTTGCTGAAAACCTCCATCCTGGCTTGGGAAGTTCTCCACCTTCTGCACAAGTAAAGTTAAGGTCAAACCAATCACATAAGAAAGAAAACAGCAAGCACTTCCAAAGCACAGATTCCTAAACTAGAGAAACAGAA
This sequence comes from Ambystoma mexicanum, assembly GCF_040938575.1. Classification (NCBI taxonomy): domain Eukaryota; kingdom Metazoa; phylum Chordata; class Amphibia; order Caudata; family Ambystomatidae; genus Ambystoma; species Ambystoma mexicanum. Next base: position 186,930,883 of record NC_090922.1, read on the forward strand.
CCTGACAGTATCCCCCCACTGCTAAAGCCCAGTCCCTGGGCTAATCTTGTAAGGATACTTTTTGTGAAATTTAGCCACCAGCCAAGGAGCGTGTACGTCAGACGCATCCTCCCAAATACGTTCTTCTGGTTCAAACCCTTCCCAATCAATAAGATACTGCAGTCTTCCCCTCACCCTTCTTGAATCCACAATTCTCCTCGATATAAATTCCTCAGACAAATCTTCCACCACCACAGGAGAAGGGGATGCCAGTACCTTACTACCCTGATTCACTGGTTTCAGTAGACTAACATGAAAGGTTGGATGAACCTTCAGATGTCCCGGCAACTTCAAACGAACTGCTACAGGCTAATGGTTTTCTTCACCTCAAAAGGACCAATAAAACAAGGACTACATTTGTTTCTCCCCTTGATTCTCAAATGTTTGGTAGAAAGCCAGACAAAATCTCCTTCCTTATACCCAGGACCTGGTTTCCTCCTTATGTCAGCGAATTTCTTATACTTCTGCTTGCTTCCAAACAAAACCCTTTTAGCTCTCTCCAAATCTTCCCTCATTACAAGCAGACGCTCCTCCACCACTGGACTCTCTGACTCTCTTGATACTTCAAAACTTAAAAAAAGAGGATGAAACCCTCGCCCCAAATAAAAGGGAGACATAGACGTAGCATCCTTACAACTATTGTTATACGTGAATTCCGCTAGCCAAACCTTTTTTGTGCCCAAACCTGATGGTACACTCAGAACTTGCATCGATTATAGAGCAGTAAATAGAGTTACTTTTTTATTTTTTATTTTATTGTGTATACAGTTTTAAGAAAACAAAACTTTAACACATACATAAATAAGATAAAAACTTTAACACATATATAAGTAATTCCAAATACAACAAAAAAGAAAAATATCATTACTCATAACACTAATAGCTAAGGCATAGAATATTAATATCAGTTCATTCATATGCATCTACATATATATTTAGATAGTAAAAACAAAAGACAGGGAGCAAATCCATTACATTCTTACATCAGAATTTATGAAATTCCTCTAGTAGTTTGGTATCTGTCTCAAACGTACGTAGTTTCTCATCAGCATGTCTCCGGGCCTATGTTACAGAAATAATTTTATTACGGCTCTGGCCAGCCAACCATCTTAGCCAGAACAATTCACAGGTTATTTCCTCCAGATCTTTCACAAATTTTGAGTAATAACATACATAGACAGAAGTAATTCCTGAGCAGCCTGTGAGTACATGTCTGGCTGATTCCATGATGAATTGGGGTTTTTGCTTATGCACCTCTGATTTCTAGTACATCAAGCTGATTTAGCCTAATATTCATAAATATCCGGCAGGTTTTTTTAGACGGACAGGGTCTAAGATAACCTTGGGTTTCTTGATAATTTCAAGGCATCCTGGAGAAGGTAGACAGATATTTCATACTTGCAACCTTCTCATGATTTTTCACCCAATCAATTTTCTCGGCTGAGTTTTTCAGGGATTTAAGCAGGGCACCTTCCCCATATTCCCATCTGGGGGTCCAGCATAGCTTGTCAAAGAAACTCACATTTATCTGTTTGAATGTATTCAAGGTCACATTTACCTCATTTGACAGGGGCATTCGCAATATTGACAAAAAAGAGTCAGGAGGTGAGAACATGATCTTTAGGTAAGGTTTTACTCTGTTGAGGTCAATTATGGTACTAAGGGAGGTTAGTCCCATTTCCAACCTAATGGCCTCCACAGGTGTATAATTGCTTAAACCTAGGATTCTACGCCACACAAGGCCTTCGATCTTATCTGCCCAGGAGGTCCAATCTCTAAATGATGCCTCCAGACCCTACAGAAAGGAGGTAGCCAATTTCTGTTTATCAATGATACGAATGCCTAGCAAGCTATACCCAGCTGTTCTTTTAGAAAAAGATTAAATCACCCCTATGGTAGACAGAACTTTAGATCTTTTATTTTGCTGTAATTCTTCATTAGCCCCTTTATTATTTGACACCACTTCATGGGCAAGATATTTATAGGAGTTTACCCTTTTAATGGAGCCTATACTGCAGGCGATAGAGATTTTATTACTTCTCTTGCGCCCACTGGTCATGAATTGTGTCTTCTTTATGTTCATTTTCAAGCCATTCTTTTCAGCATATGAGTATACAGCTCTCGCACTATTGCAGATTCCAATATAAGTGTTGCCAAAAATAACAACATCATCTGCATAGCAGATCCAGCCCAACGTATGTACGCCGATCTTGGAAAAGGCATTCAGTTTTACAACAAAAATATCACCAAAATCGTCCGTAAATAAATTGAAAAACATGGGGCCCAGGGCACATCCCTGTCTTACCCTCATCCTGACAGGTATGGGATCGGACATTAGGCCCATGTTATTTAGCCTTACTCTGGTGGTGTTTTGCTCGTAAATGAGCCTACAAATATAAAGCAGCTGTATAGGCATGCCCATGCACTCACATTTTTCCCACAGGAAGTTTCTGTTAACCATGTCGAATGCTGAGCAAAAGTCGACATAGAGAATATATAGAGGCAATCCATTTGGGGTATTGGCTTGTTCAACCAGAGTTTTAACAAGAAGAATGTTATCCACTGTCAAATAACCTTTACAAAACCCTGTTTGGGCTTTGTTAAGGATATCATTACTTAGTACCCACTGGTTTATTTCCCCCAGGACCAGCATACAGAAAATCTTACTTGGCACGTCTGTTAGTGCTAGTAAGCGATAATTACCCTGGAGATTCCTATTACCACTTTTAAATATAGGAATTGTTATCACACTTTTCCAAGAATTAGGTATAACGCCAATCGTTAAGATTTTATGGTAGATAATAAGCAAGATATCAGCCCAAATATCAATGTTTTGCTTAATAATGGTATTGCATATTCCATCTGGGCCAGGGGCCCGAGATGTCTTTAGATGTTTTATAAAGTCGATAACATCTTTGTATTGTGAAATTTGTTTTTTTTTTGTCCAGTCTAACAAATTCACCCCTAAATTTGTCCTGGAGATGAGTTACCCAGACATTACTATCTATGCAGCAGTTCGCATTGCTTGACACAGCCCTAAAATTTGCTAAAAAAGAGTTTTTTTGTATCTCCTGTTAAGAGAATTTTTACCATAGCTTGCCAGTTCACATTATCACTGGAAGTTCTATACCTAAATAGCCAGTTCCTATAACAATTCTTTATTTTTATTTTTTCCAGATCAAAAGTGGCCCAATAGAAAGCAGTATACTCATTGGCTTTTATGGCTTTTCTCATTATTTTCTTTTCAAAACTAATGATTTTATCAAAGGGGGAAGTGTGGTGATTTTTTACAAGTAAGAGGAGAGGAGGCAATTTTGCACACCTAGGTATCATATCATGCATGTTTCGCGAGATAGATTCAACAATTTCATCTGCTGTCTTATTTATCATATTTATTGTAGATAATCTATTTCCCCACATTCTAGCTTTGCTCAGATTCCGGTCAGACCAAGCTAACCTATTTCCGCCTCCCAGCACATTCACCTCACCAATATTATCTTTTGGTATCTGTACAGTAAGCTTCAGCTCCAAACTGAACATCAAGATACAGTGGTTAATAAGGGGTGGATAATACAGAGAACTGGGACAGAAGATCAGAAATACCCGCAGTGAGATAGATCTAATCTATGGTCGAAAAGTATTGACCATTTGACCATGTAGGTTCCAACTTTGATGACTTATTCCCAAAATCACTGATCATATTTAGGTCAACTTCAGCAAGAAAGGACCTCCACCTTTCAGATTTAACATTCGGGGGAAAACCAATTGTATCACAATTTTCAGCAGAGTGATACTCATACAAATTGGAGGAGTTGAAATCGCCCCCCCCCCCCCCCCAAGACAACATTCAGTTCACCCTCAGCCACAAACAAATCGCTCAGACATTGAAAAATGTAGAGTTGGATATCAAGTGTGCAATCATCCCCTGGTAGATCATACATATTAATCAGTAGGATTCGTGGACCCTCATCTATACTGATCTCAACAATCAGTGAGTTTGTATTAGTATCAGCATCCATATATTCAGAGGACTTTATAGTGTTTCGGACCAAGGTAACCAGACCACCATATGGTCTCCCACTAGCACCCTTATTTGCCTTCCTATAGTATGCTGTAAAACCATCAAAGATAGGATATGAGAGAAGCCAGGTCTCTTGTAGGAAGATAATATCATTTCCCCTTAACAAGTCATAAGAACCAGTGCCATTGAACAGATCCAAGAAGCTATGGTAAGGTAGGCTCAATTTTGATTTTTTACAAGTGGTAAGAAAGAACACAGCCATTCCCAATGGGACTTTGTAATGTCTCTGTACCCATTGGGGTTTTCTGATTACAATTGTTAGCATATTTCCCCCCATTTGACTCCTGGAATTTTAACTGCTTACTAGAACCCTTAACACGATCTATTTTGTAGCCATACTTCTTAAGGTCCAATTTAGCACTTCTTATCAGGGAGACTACAGCCTCAGAATAACAGTACACTTCGCTCATCCCTTTCGGGCGCGGGTCCACAAACTTAAAGTCACTACTTTTCACCATTCGTAGCAGAAATTCCAATAATAAACTTCTATTTATGGGTTTCTTAAGCCTCTTCCAGCTGGCTGATATGTTGAAAGGTTTTTTTTGGCAAAGGCAGCGGTTTTTCACTCGTTTTTACCATATTGACATGTTTGTTTGTATTAGAGACGTTCTTTAAGTCTCCTCTACTTTTGTTTTTGGATTTCTGAATAGGGGTTATAATTGACATCAAGCTACTATCAGTAGACAAATCAGAGAGTTCAATGTCAATGTCACTTGTACTAGATTCCAGGTTTTCATTCTCAGGTTTAGTTGGTTTGTCTTTAGGAAAAGAAGCCCCTACCAGCCAGGAGGTCAAATTTCCAGTTTTCAATGCCATTTTTTTGGCCTTTCTAGCTATTCTTTTTCTTGCCTTTTTAGAAGGTATTTTCCTTATGTGATTCTCACTAGGGGGGCATGTTGGGGGAATAGAGATAACTTCCACCGCTTCACTCTCAGGTACTTTTCCCCTCAGATCAGAAGCCATTTTCCTCCTCCTACGCCTCTCTCTCTTTGATAAAGGGCAAGATTCGTCCACAGAGGTGTCATCGCCAGCCAACATCTCAACTAGTATGGATTCAAGATTATTAGAAGCCGTTCCACCCGATATATCAGGGGTCACATTGACCAGTATAACCACTGGTGGCGATGGTTGATTTTCCAAAGTTACAGGACCCACCTTCTCAGTCATCACTTGTTTCAATAAGGAAGTGTTTTTATCCATTATGCACAGAATATTATGGCAAAGTTTCACCAGAATTTTTAAGGCAAACCCAGTGGAGATGTTATGTGCCTCCAAATCCTTAAATTTTGTTTTACAAAAACAGCCAAGGACACATCCACTGACAGTTCAGCCTGCTCCTTACCACCCATAGTAGATTCCGACTCAGTGGTCTTATCTGCCAGCCCACTAAGTCGGGGAGTACAGGACAATCTATCTGGGTTTGGTGGAGACACAGTTATTGGTATAGAGCAAAGGTCTTCCATCATCACTTGAGGTACAGGAGCACAGGTAGTCCCCTCCACCGCAGTATGTTGTACAGAGACAGGATTTCCTTGTTCAAGATTCGCAATTTGTCCTTCGAAGCTGTAGCAGAGCTTCAACAGTGAATTATGGTTATCAAAATCAGCCGGTATAACCACAGCTTCGATAAATACCCCCTCATTCTGGGGGGGCTCTGCATGAATCTCTGCTACTACAGGTTGCCCCATGAAGAAGTCAGTTATTTTGTTTTCCCTGGTTGGAATCGTTTGAGTACTTGCTTCACCCATAGACTTTGAACCATTAGCCTTTGCTGATCTGTTTTTCTTATTTAACTTAAGCTTACTACGTACCTTCATGGTGGGAAATCTCAGAACGCCAGCCGAGTAGGCTTTTATTTAGGCCTATGGCGTTATAAAGGAAGGAGTACACACAATTCACAATGTGACTGACTAAAAGGATGCGTATCACGCCGTAGTCAGCAATTTAATTCACACAGCGGCTCCAAGAGACCAGCTCCGAAGTCACCGCTTAAGCCTATGGCGTTTTTGAGAAATGTACATTCATAATTCACCGTGTGACTGGATAAACTTTTCGTATCACACCGTGCTCGACAATTCCCACAGCGGCTCCAAGAGACCGACTCCGCAGTCACAGCTTGGGAAAAAAGTTTACAATGGATTTATTCAGCCATAAAGATAGATCCATATTGTTGAATGTGCGAGCGCAGCCTAATAATATGTACAGGGAAAACAAGTCTTTTGCATTATGTTCTGAGGCGGCAAATTAGGCAGATTAGGCAATAGGCTCCGTAATCGTTGCTAAGAAGAGGAAGGAAGAATAACTCGCTTTCAGTAGCGCGTAACTCTCATTCCTCACAGCTCTTTTGCTCAGATACTAGGTGCCCAGTGCAACACCACAGCAGCAAGAAGTCACAAGGATAGTGATTATCCAAAGTCAGAGTCCAATTCCAGTTTCAGCAATGTGAAAAAAATAGCAAAGCAGGGTGCAACAGATGTCGGAACAGAGTCTTACCAAATTGATGAGACAAAGATCCCAGGCCACTGCTCACCGAGCACCGAACACCAAACACACTGCGTTCGCACACAGCCCAGCGCTCTGCGCATGCGCAATGTTAATATACAGGATCCAAAGATGCAAAATAGAAATAGAACAGAGCCAAGTCCTTGAGAGCAGGGAAAACGATGTCCTCCTTCACCAAGATACACCAAACACACTGCGTTCGCACACCGCATTGACGAAGAAATAAAAAACGGAAAAGCTGCAGGAGCATTGCAGAGTACAAAAGGCAGCACTTGATATTCACATAAATATGAATGTATGTCCGTAGAAGCTGCTGAACCTCCAACAGTCCCCCTACAGTGTAACACACAGAACTAAAAGTAAATACAGTTCTGCATTGTTCACCCTCGAGGGAAAGGGGGTAGTGGATAAAATAACAAAACACTAGGTTTCACCAAAGGACACCTCTGAACCTGTAGATAAAGCAAACGATACACACATTCCACTTTGAACTATGTACTCAAATATAACCTGCTGCTCTTCACAATATACAAAACATAATAACTCTAAAACCATACCTAGTACTCCTCTACTGATTGCCCTGAGAAGTTTAAATTACTTTCAAGAGACTCTGACCGGAGATTGCTGCATTCACCACATCTGTGACTTCAGCTGCTTCACATAATAGTTCTGCTTGAAGAACTGTGTGCTGGTCCTAGAGAACTCTCTGGCTGTCAGACCACAGGTTGCCGTGGTGAAAACTGTCACAGACCCTTCTGTCCTCCGCATAGATTCCTCAGCCCTGGAACCTTTTCTGATTCTCCTTGCAATTTCTACTTCCTATAATGTTTCTTATTCTTTTATCTCTTTTTTGTAAATAAATTAAGAAGAAACTAAACTGTCTATTTTAACTATTTGCTTGGAATAGGGCGTAAGAGAAAGTCCTTCTTCCATGCACACGCGCATATGAAAACCTTCCTACCCGCGCCTTGTCACTGTAGAATTGAATCCCTGTGCATGTTCGCTCCTCTAGCGCACCCTCATATTGATCCTCTGGTCTGTTGATACTGCGTACGCCCGCAGAAACCCGATGCCGAGATGAACGGGAACAAAAACGAAACAAAAAACCCTGTTGCCTGGTAACAAAAATGATAGGCACTTGTCATGCGCACGACGGAAAATTGCTAGCTTAAAGTTTGCTAACGATGAGAGATTAAAGCTCTGCTCTCCGCGCCGGACACTGGTTTAGCAATCCTAAATATGGGCTTAACACTAGCATACCCTTACTCAAAGAATACGGCTGCATACGTGGATAGCGCTGAGGCCGGCGAGTGCGAGTGACGAACAACAGCTGATTGCGAACGCTAAATCGCACGAGCGCGTATCCAAGGAACACTCGCTGCTTGTGCTAACTATTTACATTTCCTCTTCACCAGAGCCAGACACTCACAAGCTTTCAGTCTTTGGCTTTCTATGTGAAGTTATAACAAAATAGGCACAGTTTAACAATTACTTAAGAGGATGTTCTAAGTCGTTTTGCCTGAAGTTAAATTCATTACAAGGTTATTATATTAAAGTTCTGGCACTTAGCTTCTGGTTCTTGGTGTTTTCTCCTGCTGCCTCCTCCTGGCTCCTAATACGCTCCTGTGTCTCCTGAACCTCCTTATCTACTGGTTTGATGCCCAAGAAGACCCTCTTTGGCCTAGAAAACTGGAGCTTCCAGAAAACATGTCCTCTCACCTGGGCTTTAGACAATGAAAGGCAGTTTAGAATGCCCATTGTCAGCCCTTCGCATCCAGCCAATCAGGATGCTTGCTTAGAACCTCCATCCCGGCTTGGGAAGTTATCCACCTTCTGCACAAGTAAAGTTAAGGCCACACCAATCACATAAAAATGAAAACAGCAAGCAAACATTCCTAAACTAGAGAAACAGAACCTGACAAGAATATTTCCTTCAACATCCGTCCTAATGGCCAATAACAAACCACCAGAAGCCCTGCCTATTGGACCCTTATCTGCTGATTCATTGAACACTGTAAAACCATCCAGGGCAACCGCAGATGTTAACCAGGTTTCCTGGATACACAAAATGGAATATCTACAGAGTAGAGTGCACAATTCAGGGGAGTTTTTAAGATACCAGGAGCCCCTTGAGTTCCAGGATAGAGAGAGTTCTGAGGCCTGGTTAGAAATGTTCCTTAAAGGCCTGAAGTTTTGAAATGGACTCTGTTAGACTCAGAGCTAGCCACCTCAAATTGGGGTCATGCTCAGTCCCGGTTCCCCGTGTTTGAGCCGGACCCCGCCAAGGTTCCTCACATTTCATTCCCTTATGCATCTCCACAGAAGCCCCCAACCGTGGATTTAAGAAACCTGAACTATAATTTAGTACATCGTATCCAAATTTATTTAAGGTCTCCACTTCAATTAGGAGAGCATCATACACCACACGTGAATAGAAGACAATTCAAACGTAATCAAAGCGTTCTGCGGTGTATAGCGTCCAAAAGCTTAATATCTCAAGAGGAAATAAGAGACAGGCCAGGAATTTCATTAAATAGTGAAGGAATCCTCCACTGATTCAAAGACTCATGGCCCCCAAAAGAAAACATGAAGTATGATGCTAGGGTCATCAGGATGATGCGGTTGTCTCCATTGCACATCCTCAGAATCTCTATGATGTGCCGAATTGGGGATCCTCCCTAACTCCCCCCTCAGGCTTACTGCCCCACAGGATTTGGCCACCACATTACCGGAGCTGGGGCCCATGACTGACTCCTGAGTTGTATTCGAGCTCTTGGTAAAACCAGCATCACCACCCAACACGGTCGTGCCAAAAGACTCCCTGGCTTAAAACGCCAAGATACTTTGTCCCAAATCATGATCTCCCAAGACATCCTCGTTTGTACCAGCCTCTCTAGGCGCCAGGGCCGAGGAAACCCCTTCCTCCTCATGTCCCATCTGGTCCACGACGTGCTGAGGAAGGGCCATCAAGGAAATTACCCCCTCGGAAAATATCAAGGGTGTATCAGGTAAGGAACTTTCCAAGGCACCATCCATTGATACCTTGTAATTACCTGCCACAGAATTTACATTCATAGAAACTGCACAAGGTTGATCGGGCTCTATCAATATCGGAGAAAAATCTGCACCCGCCAATCCCAATATAGTTGTGTCCGTAATTAATTAAGGATAGTGAGGGGGGCGATGGTGGAAGCGGCATTGCCAGCGCCCGCCTTAGTGTGTTCTTTAATGGAGTAAAGACTAAAGGTGCTGAAAGTATGTCATCATACACACTTTTTCCACCCCATTTACTCATACTTGAGCATAGGAAGGGTTTAATTCCTAGCTAAATTGGACAGTGAAATGGAAGAACATGAGGCATGGAGTGCAAACCTCACACAACACCCTATACTAGAGTGATTACCAGCCTCCAGGCAAATGAACACACTTTTCTGTCCCAAAAATGTACACTCATGCGCAGACTCAAATGGACGCTGCACTCATGCAAAGGTAAATACCACAATGAGGTAAGCGTCCACTAAAGTCAAAATACAATGAAATATAAGCAATAGCTCCAAAATTTTACAGGGCCAGTATAAGCTTATTTCAAAGAGTGCATTATGCTGCTGTTATACAGTAGCCAGAGCAACATTAAAGTCCAAGAATGTTCAGAAGTAAATACAACGATGATGTAAACATCCGCTTGAATCAGGATACAGTGAGATGCAGACAATAGCCCAATGACCCAGAGATTATAAAACCAAAGGCGGTACTTCAAAGAATCAATTGAGCCACTGCACTGTTTTTACTCCATGACAAGACAAATCTGCATTAAAATCCAAACATGTTAGCTGGCACCTTTCAAAAGCATGCAGCGAGCACTGCAAGAAGAACAGCAATAATTACAAAAAACTGTAATGAAAGCAACCAGCGTACCACCGCACAGCCAAACAGCGGCACACTTCCGGTGCGTGCACACTACGCGCGCCCGACACTGTTATGAGGCTACTCGGAGGCAAAGCGTGCAGGGCCAGTAAGCGGGGCTGAAAAGCCAAAAGAGAAGAATTAGGCGTTGCGTGGAGACAGTACACAAATCATAAGTCCCAATACAAGTTCCAATGCTGGAGAACAAAACAGGGAGTCCAGATAGTTTCTTAAGTCAAAATTTGTTTAGGCAAATTCTGCAGTGTTTCCACACTGGTAGCACTTGACACGACCACGGGTAGAACAGAAGGGCCAGAAGAACACAGCCCAACCGCGGCACACTTCCGGTGCGTGTGCAGTGCCCGCGCCCGACACTGTCATGGGGCTGCTGGGAGGCAAAGTGGGCGGGGTCAGTAGGCGGGGTTAAGTCTAAAGTTGTTTAGACAAATTCCACAGTGTTTCCACGCCGGCAGCACTTCTCCTTGCAGATAACACGACCACAGGTAGAACAGAAGAGCCACAAGAACACAGCCCAACAGCGGCACACTTACCGCGCACTTCCGGTGGATTTTGGGGCGCGGGGTACCGATAACGTTCGGGCCTCCCTCAAACCAAAAAATGAAGGGACCCAAGAATCTCTGGTTCAAATGCCCTCCCACTGGTCGTCGCCCCTTCCCCTAACCAACACAGATTGGCCAAAATTGTAACTCATAGCTAGTATATTCCCCTGTCAGCTATTAAACAAGCATGAACTTTCTCTCAACCGTCCATGCAGGAAAGAAAATAATAAATAGGTGTCATTTCAAGGGCAACAATAACTATTTGATGTGGGCTCTTGTGTTCTAGCATAGCTGTGGCGCTGCCCGATGACAGAGCGTGCACTCCGTGGCGTGATGTTGCACGCCGCCGCGTGCAACATAAATAAACGGGGCGTTCCCGGCCGCGTCAGAGCGACCGGGAAGCCCGAACCGAGAGGACGTGTCAGAGTGAGTCCTTCGGGGTCTGGGGCTTACGGAAGGCGTCGGGGGTTGCAACAATCCCCCAACAGTGGCGACGAGTGGGGGAAACGATGCCTGGGCCCGGCGGTGACTTGAACAGCAATTTTTTTCTTGTTGCAGCGAGGTCGTCTTGAGACTTCGATCCGTTTCGCAGGCCGTGCGTTACCCACGCGGCTGGCGGCCATTTTGCGAATCAGGCCATGAAACTTCTCCCAGCTCTGGTTTGAGCTGAGAAGTGCATCCAGGCCTAATTTTTGGCAATCCTGTCAGCAGGCAGTGATACCCGCATGTGATTATGCCCAGTTGGTGATTTTTCATTTTCCTGGGTCTCCTACGTCGAGTGCAAGCAAGGAGGAGGGTTACAATGGCTGGGCCTGCATAGCCCATATTTCTTTCTTGTCTTAATTTTTGGGGCAGTTGGAAGCTGAGGCTTCTCTTCATCTTCTTCATCATCAGACTGTTGGCCCCACTCATCTTCATCCTCTTCATCATCACAGAGGTGTGTTGCAGCAGCTGTTTCTCCAATGGTGCATGCTGGAGTTATTTGGACTTGGTGTTTGAGTTGCGGCCCCTGTCTTCCACGCTGGGGGTGCCTGTGCACTCGAACTGATGAGTGATACTGTGGACCAGGACGGAGCGGCGGTGCAGCAGCCTCCATGTGCGCCAGCAGCACTTCAAGGTTTGCTGCCTCCAGTGCAGCCGGCACAGCAGCCTCCAGGTGGTCATGCAGGTCTTCAGGGTCCTCTACTTCCAGCACAGCCCGTCGCAGCACCTGTTGTTCAGCAGATTCCCCCAGCCATGGCTCAGGTACGTGCACAGGCGGCTCTGCAGCCCATCCCGGAGTTTGATGTATCGGGCCCGCCTTCCAGTTTGGGGCCCAGATGGAGGAGGTGGGTGGACCGCCTGGACATGTACTTTCGGGCTGCCCAGGTGGTGGATGATGACACCCGGCTGGCAACCATGCTGTACTCGGCAGGTCCCTCTGTCCAAGAGACTTTTGAATTGCTTCCGCCAGGGGATGGATCCTATGATCAGGCGAAGGCCGCTCTGCAGGCTTACTTTCTGCCTCTCGCCAATGCGGATTATGAACGTTTTGTCATGCTCTCTGCCAAACAGAAAGACAATGAGACTCTGGACACTTTCTATGGATGCCTAAGGCGTCTCTCGCTGGCCTGTGCTTGGGGTGATGCTGAGGACATGATCAGGACGATGCTTATCCAGGCATGTTCATCAGGCAAGTTAAGGCGCCAGGTGTTAAGGGAGCCTGGAATCACGCTTCAGCGCATCCTTGAACTGGGGAGGTGCCATGAGGTGTCGGAGGCGAGGGCAGCTAGAATGGAGGCCGGGTCGCGCCCCATCAAGACCGAAGAGGTATGTGCGATGTGGCTAGGTGGCAGGGGCACCCGAAGACCTGGCAGCGGTCCCCGGGATCGAGCGGGAGGGCGGGAGATATCTGCCAAAAATGTGGGTATGACCTGCCCCACCCAGCGGAATGCCCTGCGGCTGGAAAGACCTGTGGACGGTGTGGGCTACCGGATAATTTCTCGAGGATATGCAAAGCAGCAATGCCGGTGTTGGTACCGAGGGGCCCGGGGCGGATCAGGCTCAATCGCCAGGGTCGACCATCCAACGTCGCTCAGGTGGATCAGACTGAGGAGGATGCCCAGGTGGAGGAAGCGGAAGAAGAGGAGGAAGAGAACATCTTTTTTGTCTCGAGTGTGGGGATCCTGAAAAGTAAGAACAGGAGACAGCCAAGGTGCGTGGTCGAGGTGAACCGATCTCCTGTCCCGGTCCTCGTGGACACTGGGGCGTCGGTGAATGTAATGGCCCGTGGACACTATGATGCCATGGACCAGCCCCCCAAGCTGGCTGCTCCCAAGGCCCGCATCTTTGCCTTTGGTGGTGTTGACCCTATCCCTCTGGACGGTGTGTTTGTGGCAAAAGTAGAACATGAGGGCTCCCAAATCACAGCACGATTCTACGTGACACCGGTGAGCACCAATACGTTGTTAAGTTGTGCTGCAGCAGAGGCCCTCGGCATTGTCAGCTTCGCATACTCTGTCTGTTTAGAGGACATTAATGACTTGCTCGAGAAGTATCCCGCACTGTTCAAGGGGATCGGGCAGATGGCCGGTGACCCAGTGAGGTTACACATTGATGAATCGGTGCAGCCCATTTCCCTGAAAAATCGAAGGGTACCGTTTCACCTCCGTGAACATGTCGACAAGGAGCTGGACAATTTGATCAATCTTGACATTATATAAACGGTTGAGGGCCCGACGCCCTGGGTGTCCTCGATAGTGGTGGCACGGAAACCTATCTAAACAACCCGATGCTGTTAGAATCTGCGTTGACATGAGACTCCCGAACAAGGCCATTAAGAGAGAGAGACACCTCACCCCGACGATCGATGACATCATTGCGGAGGTACAGGGTGCTCGCTTCTTTTCGAAACTGGACCTCCGAGCGGGCTATCACCAGGTTGTCCTCCACCCCGAGTTGAGGTATATTACCACCTTCATGACACACCGAGGGCTATACCGCTATAAGAGACTGAGTTTTGGTGTGTACTCGGCGGCGCAGGTGTTCCAGAACATTATTCGGGGCGCCCTGGCTGATCTATAGGGCATTTTGAACATAACCGACGATATCCTGGTGATTGCAAGAACGGAGGTAGACCATATGAGGCGGTTGGCGCAGACGTTCGGAAGACTACAATCCTTGGGACTCACCCTCCACAAAGAGAAGTGTGAATTCCTGCGACCATCGATAGAATTCTTTGGCTTTGTATTCAAGGAGGGGGGGGTGTCTCCTGATCCCCGGAAGGTGCAGGACATAAAGAAGGCGCAGCCTCCGGAGTCTGTGTCTAAGGTGCAAAGCTTCCTGGGCATGGTTACATACTGTGGACGATTCATTGAAAATCTGGCCTCCAGATCGGAACGCTCAGGGCACTGACAAGGAAGGATGCCATCTGGAACTGGGGCCCGCTAGAACAGGTGGCTTTTAATGACATAAAGGGTGCCCTGGCAGCTGAAGACACCATGTCGTTTTTTGATCCTGCGTTACCATCAGAAATCATCGTCGACGCCAGCCCATTCGGCTTGGGCGCCGTGCTAACGCAGATTGACAGTGATGGGGGTGTCCGCCTAGGTGGCGTATGCCAGCAAGGCCCTGTCCGATGCGGAGCAGCGGTACTCGCAGATCGAACGTGAGGCGCTGGCAGTACTTTGGGGATGCCGGCACTTCCGGCTCTATGTCCTTGGACGCCCAGTGACGGTGGTGACTGGCCACAAGCCGCTGCTTCCCATCCTAGCAGGGTCGTCATCCAAGCCACCGGCATGTATTGAGAGGTGGATGCTCGCCCTTTTGGAATATGGAGTCACCTTGGTATACCGCCCAGGGGCGAACAACGCTGCAGACTATCTCTCCAGACACCCTGGGGCGTCCGCAGGAGAAGACCATGACGCCTGTGCAGAGGAGCACGTACGGGTGGTGGTGGAGGCGGCTACGCCGAATGCCATGCCTCTCCAGGAGCTGGAGGCAGCTCCAGTGGAGGATGAGTGCTTCAAAATCCT
This sequence comes from Ambystoma mexicanum, assembly GCF_040938575.1. Classification (NCBI taxonomy): domain Eukaryota; kingdom Metazoa; phylum Chordata; class Amphibia; order Caudata; family Ambystomatidae; genus Ambystoma; species Ambystoma mexicanum. The sequence continues at coordinate 186,945,981 of NC_090922.1, forward strand.
AAGACACTCTATGCAACCGGACTCCTGGAAGTCGGTGCTGGAGGCTCTGGCAGGGCGCACTCAGGAGGCCAGGACTGGACCTGAGCAATTATGAAAGGTCCGGGAGGAGTTATCGTTCTCAACATCCGGCCTTCTACTCCGCGGAGATCGGATTGTGGGGCCCAAACGAAAGTGGACAAGTTGATTTCCCTGGCACACCATGGTCATCAGGGCGCCGCCAAGACCAAGGCACGCCTACGGCTGAAGGTGTGGTTCCCTGAGCTGGAACGCAAGGTGGATGACTTTGTGGCGGCCTGTGTTTGGTGCCAGGCGGCATCTCCCCTGCAGCGTGAACCTGCCATAGAGACAATGCCTAGGGGGACGCGCCCTTGGGAAATTGTTCATGCAGACTTTGGGTCCACTACAATGGGCACCCACTTCCTAGTTCTGGTCGATGAGTACTCTAGGTACCCCGAGGTGGAGTTTGTGGACTCTGTGGCGTTTGAGCATGTCGTGGTAGCCGTGGAAAAGGTGTTTGCGGCCCATGGTTTCCCACGCACGGTGTGCTCGGACAACGGGGCGCCCTTCCAGAGCGAACGCTTCTCGGAGCTGATGGAGAACTATGGGGTGGTGCACAGGAAGATCATGCCTCTCTGGCCCTGGGCCAATGGCGAAGCAGAACGGCTCATGAGGACTCTAAATAAGACCTTTAGAATTGCTCAGGGGCAGTCACTACAGAGAGCCCTGTACCAGTTTCTGAGGGTGTACCGCACCACACCACATGCATCCACCGGAGTGGCCCCGGCAGAGGCATTTTTCAAGCAGTGTCCTCAGGGCTTGCTGCCGGAGGTAGGAGAGAAAGAACCTGGGGTGATCAATGACCAACAGGTCGAGATGGACCAGCAGCTGAGGATCGAGCAAGAGAACGTTCAGAGAGGGCTTCGCCTCAGCGGCTGGAGCCAGGCGATGAGGTCCTCATTCAAAATAGGCATCCCCATGGAAAGCTCTCCCTACCGTATGAGCCGGAACCGCTGGATGTGGTCGCAGTCAGGGGATCCATGGTGACTGCATCGGACGGCCGGTCTGCGGTAACTCGCAACGTGAGTTTCTTCAAGAAGCTGCGGGATCCAAGAACTGATCCACCTCCTGATCCAGACCCAGGAGAGGTCCAAGAGGACGAAGGGGAAACACCCTGTCTGCCTGAGTCCCCGGCTGGGGCATGCCCGTGGACAGATCACCCGTGCCGGAGGTGAGCAGGAGGTACCCCCAGAGGGCTGGGCGAGGGAAACTTGCTCACCTCAGCGATTACGTGTTGGGTCACCTGGCTGATTGTCCTAACGATGAGAACTGTTAAGTAAGGGGACCCGGGTGGATGTCAATAAAGGGATGTTTTGAACATGGGGTTTCATGAGATGTTATGTATACATTTTGGTATGGTTTGCAGTGTCTAGTATTAGTATTGTTAATGTTCTCCCGAAAAAAGGAGGAGTGTGGCGCTGCCCAATGACAGGGCGCGCACGCGGCGGAGTGACGTTGCACGCCGCCGCGTGCAACATAAATAAACGGGGCGTTCCTGCCCGCGTCAGAGCGACCGGAAAGCCCGAACCGAGAGGACGTGTCGGAGTGAGTCCTTCAGGGTCTGGGGCTTACGGAAGGCGCCGGGGGTCGCAACAAACCCCCAACAATAGCCACAAAACTCATATTATCAATAGCGGACAGAATTAAGGTTTATAGATTGTAGTACAGATCACAGGGCACAGATCAGTAGGCATGTGAAAATGTATACATACCCCAGCATAGACACATAACTCAGATATAACAGCTTCACAGTATGTACACATGCCCAAGCATGGCTACAGAGGACAGATTTGAAGCAATAGGAAGTTACCCTAAGGGAACACATAGCTGAACATATACTGAGATTAAAGAGAGGACCATGGTTTTCAAGTAGTATTGCCATGAGTGTGCCAAAAAACATCCAACATTTTGCTTTACAATCGCACAATAATTATATATGAAATAATACTATAGCGAATTAAACAATGAGTCAAGTTTTTTTGAAGAGGGAACTAAATCCCATTTAGGGGCTGTCCATTTTGAAATACTTTGTCACTGGCAGTTTTGAGGACTTAGGTACTTTGAGATTCAATGTGTTTTCTAGCATAAAGCACTTTGGTTAACTTGTGAAGTTGAAATTTGAGCACAGTCTGCAATGTCTGCACTTGATCACTTTGTTTCCTGGCTCTTGTCATACTGCAAGGTGACATTATTGGTGAATGGTGGACTTTCGTAATCTCAAAATAATAATCTGTTTTGTAGACCTGACCTGGAAAGCACGCATATCACATGATAAACCAATAATACAATATTACAAAATATCTGTATAATATAATGTTATGCAAATCATAATAATTGAAGACGTATTTTCACCATCATAAATGAAAGTTTGCAAGTACCAAATGCTAATTTACATGAACCAAAAATATCCCATCTCGGTTTTACCTCTGTATTATAAAGACTTGAAAAGACCCCCAAAAAAGAAACTGTGATAAGACCATATGAAATTGTAGAAAAATCCCATCTGGTTTTGTGTCAAATAAGCAGGCCTGAAAAACCCTGCATGCTAGAGGCCTGTATGTGTTATGTTTTACATAGCACAAAAATATCTGTGAAGCTAAAGAGTGCTCTACAAGACATTAAGAGGGTACAATAATATGGATCCACTTGGAGTCTAAAAATAGACTTTTAATGAAGACTTTGAAGGACATGGAGAGACGTTATATAATGTTTTACAGGTAGAGAAGAATACTGGTTAGGAAGGCAAAGGACTGTGACATTTAAGCAACTTTCACCTGTCAGGAACTCGTTAAAATAAACTCACCTATATGAAAAGATAGAGCAAGCAATGGATTAAAAATGTAATCATAATGTGAGGAGGCAATATTTTTCACTTAAGTCAACATCCGGATAAGATGATCTCTCCAGGATTACAGTATTTTCCGGTGGTAAAGACTTGACACTTTGGCTGAACTGTCCTGAATTTAGCTTCATAATCACCTCTCCCAACCAACACATTGGACCTCATTGCAAGTTCGGCAATATGGGAAAAATGGTGGTAAAATAGCTGTTATGTAATTCTGACACTTTATCACCAGCTTCCTGCACCACCAAATTACGAGGTTGGAGGTGAAGTGGAGGAATCACCGCCTGCAAAAAGCTAGAGGTAAAACCTTTACTTTTCCTTAAAAAAGCATCAGATTTACCTTTGAAGAATTACTGCTTGTGGTAAATCTGCCAAAATCCCCTTGGAGTCCTATGGATTCCAAATGTAGGGAGTAAGTCTGCTGTTACCCCACATGTAAACCTGTGTTAAATCTGCAATATCAAGTGGTAGTAACTGTAAACAAGTTTGGCGGTAATTCCGATGGAATTACCGCCAAACTTGTAATGATGCCCCTTATGTTCTTCATTGGTGTGGCTGCTCAGTTTTTACAACCCATGTTTGGAGGGACTGAGTGCTAAACCTGCATCATACTGATGCTATGTTATTCCTTATAACTAATGCTTTCTGGTGCAAGTATGTTGTTTTACCGCACAGTATTTATTATCATTATCAACGTTTATGTACACATGTGTATTAAAACCAGAGAGGATATAGGTGAAATCTGCCATGCCAGGATTTAGAGGTGTAATCTGTCAATATAAACACAAATATCTGCAACATGTGCTTAACTCACTGAGCTTTCTTCTGAACCATTGTGGCACTCATGTTTATAAATAAATATATATTTCAACTTTGGTTTGTTGCATGAGATCAATACATTCCCCAAAGGAAGGTCAAAACACTACAAAAGCTGTGCGATAGTAAACACACATACAGTACTACAGTGAACACAGTATGTGTTACAGGATTAATTGGTCAAATCAGACCATAGTTGGTAACAACAGCTATGCAGCAGACACAGAGCCTCAGCAACACACATTATCGAATATCAATGTGTTAATTATATTTTCTAAAATAGTGTACTGTCTTCTTTACATTAGACATTTAGTTGCCCCCCCCCCCCAAGGTGGAGGCCAGGGGCACGTGCCCCTTTTGTCCTCCCATAAAGACGTCTCTGATCTTCATTGGCTCTCCCTGGTATTGAGCAAAGCTTGCTGCAGCTAGAATTTAATAGGGATGCTAACACTTTAAGGAAGCTAAGCATCCCTCATATCACATTATGCAGCATGCTGACAGTTGGAGCCTCAGTTCATTTTGACCATTGGTGGAGCAAGGATCTCAGTCACCAGTAGGATTTGAGTTCTTCGGTGTGAAAAATCATACCAGTGATATGTTCGCCATTGAGGAAATCTTTATGTCGGGACCATTACCAGTGTCGAGAATACCAATGTTGAGGGATCCCTTACCGTTAGTGTCAATACTATTGTTTCCATCTGTCTTGATGTAAAAGCCTATGTCAAGAGACAGGATTGTCTTGCCTAGGCATGTAGACATGACAGAGGATCCCATGGCGCCACCGAAAGACCCTGAGAAGCCTGACTGGGCAAAGGATGCCACAAAGAGACACAGTTCTAGCACTCTCACACTTCCTAGACCTTGACCTATCCCCAGATCAGGGGATATTGCAGTGATCTTACGTATTGGGTTGATGAGCTCAGTCTATGATGTCGTGGAACCCTGGGTGTGTGCGAGTAGGGATTCTAGGAGTGACAGTTTGAGAAGGATTGGACTGGCAGGGTGTGGGTGATCAGTGGTTTGTCGTCCATTACATGTTACATTTTGGACTTTTAATTAACCTACCTGTATACTGAAGCGTGATCCACTATATTCCTTACCCACAAACCCTCATCATTTCAGATATCATGCCTCAAAGACCTTTGACACCTCCAAAACCCACTACACAACCCTTTCCTCATGCTCCAAAAAGCAATCTCCAACCACTTTGGTTCGGAGTGAGTACTCCGCTTTAGTGCATCTCCCTGTGTGTTTCACCGATGGACAACATTCTCATCCTTTCAGATGTGATTAGAAAGTCAGTGGTGAAGTTAGTCATCCCTAATCAATGGTTTGCACTCTTCAGCAGATTCCTCATGTTGATAGATGTCTCATCCAGCGCCATCTGCTCTGAACATTTTGAGAGTGGACGTAGTGCGATTCAGTGTTGTCCCTTGACCTCGGCATGCCTCGACTGCGCCACTCCTATACCCGGACCAAACATCAGTGGAACATATATCACATCACTATGTCGCCATAGCTCAGTTTGATTGTTCCGCGGACTTACCAGACTGTACGGAACATGTTTAATCTTTTCATGACTGAAAAGAATTATACTCAACGCTGACATGTGGTACCCTTAGCTGTTGGGTGTTAAGCGCTACAAGGACTGCAGCTCAAAAATGTCCTTCACGGACCCACACAACATTTGTGTGTGGTTTCTCGGGATGGAACACGACATTAAGCAATGAGGATCATGACAGCATATGAATCTGAAGGTGCTTTGGGAGCACTCTGTGAAGTTAGTGCTCGGGATGCCCCTTCTGAAGTCTCCGGCTCGATTAGTTATCAAGTCCTCCGGCACTGACACCGAAGTTCCTACACCCAAGAAGGAGGACAGACATTACAAAAAAGCGAAAAATAATCTAATTCGCAGAGTGAATCCCACCATTCATCCTCCTGGTCCTCCCACAAGAAAAAAAGAAAGCGTAAATGCAGACATGACTTCAATTCGTCAGATTAACAGGGTAGGTAATACCCGAGTAAGGGGTTGTAGAGAGAGGAGTGGGAGGTGTTTGAAACTCAGACGGTCAGGTTGCTCGAGAAGGTTGCGGCTGGTACGCCTTCGGCCTCTGTGCCCCAGGCAGCACAGGTTGCGCCCAGAGGTTCCAGTGCCAAGGTGGCTTCCTCAACGCTCTCGAAGCTGACACCGGCGTCGATGACCCTTGAGGCATCGATGTCAAGAGCCCCTGTCAGAGCAGCTCTGTCAATGTCGATGATGCACCAGAGTTTTCTACCAGAGTCCAGGTCTGGATTCTTTGAGTCCATGAGGACCATTTTTGATGATGAAGTAGACGCATTCCCCTTTTGAATTGTGCCTCTGGGAGGGGTGGAAGACCAAAGTATGACTGAGTTAAAGTACCCTTAGGCCTTGGCACACATTGGTTTCGAACAGGGTACACCCAAATGTTGGTGCGAATACACATGGCCACCAGATGGTTGTACCCAGTCCAGTCCTGCCCGAAATCTGTATTGGACAAGCGGAGCCCCTGGCGGTTCTGATCCAAAGTGATACCACTAAAGTGGAAGTTAACACCTAATTGGGTGATTGAAATGGCTGAAGTTTCCCACCCCACAATAACTCTCATATGCATTTATACTACATGTTCGAGTGGAACAGGCAATTGATTCAGCCACAAGGGCTGCACCTGCTGTATAGTTCACGATACACCCGGTTGCACGCTTTTAGAATAAGAGCCTTAGCCAAAACATTCCAATATATTGGGATGCGTTACCCTTGAACGCGCCACTGCACTTGATTCTGTATACCCCTGTACTTTTTACAGGTCCTGGCTATTCTTTCTATATCACGCTCCCTCTTCCAACATGGCATGTTGCGTTCCTAGCAGGTAGTTCCTGCACTAGTCTAGGCAAGATGCGCAGGGTGTGGCGTCCGCTCCCGTTACTAGGAGACCACTATGCTTTTCAGCCACAAAGACTACACCAATCGGTTACACCAATCGGTTTCCCCAAGCAGCCGACTGTACTGACCTACTTCCAAATGCAGCAAAACCCGTGCGGGTAAGCTCCATCCGAAACTTCTTTATAATGCGGAGTAGGTGCTGAGTAGGTGCAGTCCTGCAGTCTACTCTGGAGCAGTCTGTTTGCAGTGTCTACTGTGGGTGGAGCAAAGCAGAGCAAATTCAACAGTCAAAAACTCCATTCTCCAGCGGAGCGGAGCGGAGTAGGTGCTGAGTAGGTGCAGTCCTGCAGTCTACTCTGGAGCAGTCTGTTTGCAGTGTCTACTGTGGGTGGAGCAAAGCAGAGCAAATTCAACAGTCAAAAACTCCATTCTCCAGCGGAGCGGAGTAGGTGCTGAGTAGGTGCAGTCCTGCAGTCATGCAGGCAGGAACGCATGAAGGAATGATCCCTACACCTTCTGTGTGTGAAGCTGAAGACGACATCAGGAGACTACGCAGTTCTCGACTACGCCTGGGCTCGGACGCTGTGATTGCCAAGCCAGTCTCTGGCAAAAGAGGTGAGCGATCACAACTGCCTCATAAAACTGTTATCACGCTCCCTAATGAAAGCACAAATCATTCAAAACTAACATTGTCACCTATGCAAAGCGCGACACAGACAAATGTCCCAGTGTATCCCCCCCCCCTGCCCAATCAGCATAATCCTGCGCTGCCCTCCCCCAGCGTGGCTGGCGACCCAGAGCCCACCAGTCCGGGGGCTCTTAACTTGGCGACGGTTGTGGCGGTAAGTGGGACTGGCGTATGGAGAGAAGAGGAGGGGTACGGAGTGGAGTCGGCAGCAGCAGAGGACGAGGGGGACAGGGGGGGGGCTTCCTCTGCCTCGACTCCGCGTCCCCAGGCAAATGCATCTCGGAAGCCGCCCGAGGTGCAGGAAGGGATAGAATACCCATCAACAAGCTTACGCCATCGAGGGCCGTAGAGGCTAACGAGGGGGGGCTGCCCCTTAGAGCCCCGCCTCCAAACATAAACTGGGAAGAAGGAAAGGAGCTCGTCCCGAGGGCCCCTCCTACAAATTCAAAGCAAATCCAGGAGTTTGCAGGACGAACAATCTTGATTGAAGCCATGATCCACCTTCCCTAGATACCCCGTGAGGTCAGGGCCGACCAGGTGAACCCTAAGGAGAGCGAGCAGGAGCTAGGAGCCCCGGACTCCCTGGCGGTCGAAAGAAACAAATGCCTAAAAAGAAAAAGGCAACAGGTTGACACAGTAAATAGGGGGAAATCTAAGAAAAGACAGATTAATAGGAACTCTTTGAGTAAAAACAAAGCCGCACCAAAAAGAAATTTAAAAGGAAAAGTACCAAATCGAGCGACATCCAGCGGGGGGCCGCAAAACAATAGTATGCTCAAGGGGATCGAAATGAAAGATATAATTTAAAAAACTATTTCCAACCTTCCCACAAAACACACAGGCCATTGATAGAGGAACTTTCAGACGCAGAAATCCTCCAGGCTGTTCAGGATTGTTGGCCTTATTCGAAACGTCATAGAACGGATGTGCCAAGGCCTCAAACAAACTTTACTCCTCGGGGAGACCCCCCAGACATTATAAGAGGAGAAGAAAACATGGGACCCGAGGAATTAATGGAAAGGTTTTTGACACCAAGCAAGAAAGTGGGATCAAAATTGAGCTCTGCTCCAACCGGCCAAATCGACGATGCAACACCGTCAAGGGGCGATGCGACAGCCCAAACAAAAGCAGGCCCACAGACAACAGAGGAAGATCTTACCACACTCGTAGCCCCTAAAGACTCATCTTCCATAGCGTCCCGCACGGAAAAACGCAGCTGCGAGGAAAACAGATCGACAGGAGCAACCACAGCACCCTTCCAAAGCCCAGGTCCTGAAAACTTGAATTCACCTCCAGTAAGTCAAAAAGATTTTGCAGTCATGGCACAAAACGACAAGCCCCTTACAGAAGATCGAATTGGTGAGAAAAACATGAACACAGGAACAAACACAACACCTGTGAAAAAGTCAGTGACGAACAAGGGGACATCGACCCCAGTAAAGTTAAAAGACCCTGCAAGCTTGGAGAACCTTCAACAAAGACCTCAAAAAAGTAGTAAAGAAAATGTAAACTTACCTTCAATAAGTTCTTCAACCATAAATGAAAATGTACGACCACAGGATCCTCAAAGACATTCTTTTGGGGTAGTGGGGAGCCAGGGCATCTACCAACCAATGAGACAGCCCAGGATACAGGAACTCCAAGAGAAAACAAGAAGCAATGGCCAACAAAACCTGTCACCTCCAGACACACCAACGAAGAAAGGTGACATGCTTTCGATAATGTCAGCAATTACAATAGCTTTAAATCCCTTCTTAAAGCTATATGAAACAATCAGTGACAGTTTAAATGACCACACTAACATTCAAACTACAATGAACAAAAATCTAATCTGCCTGGAGGCTCATATCCTGGCACAAGAGCAACTGGAGGTAGCGCTGCTCTCAGGTAGGCTAGAATCACGCTCCTTTGACAAATCCACACAAGGCGATCTGACACACCTGGAAACTAAAACATCTAGTAGCACTCAAACAGAAATAAAAATTGATCTGACTGAGGAGACTAACAACGTGTGGACAAAAAACTCAAATATCTGGGGCCCGTGCATTAGCAATATGAAGGAATGTATTACAGAAGAGTCGACAAACAACAACCTAAGTGCAATAAAGTCTAGAAAAGTAACATTGGGACAACGTGATGAAACTACCGGTGAGAAAACAACAAAAGCAATTACGAAAGAACGTATAAATACGATCGTGCTGGCGGGTAATGAAACTCCATTGGCCCCAATGTTTAAAAAAGTGCCCATCACGAAGGCTACTAGATCCTCTACATCTACAGCTTGTACTTCGAACAAAGGTGATCCTAAACCGACCATGGATGAGAAGAATGAAACTGAATCACAAATTGAAAGTCCCAAGGTCATTCTTAGACCTGTAGGCTCCCCAAGGTCGGTAGAAGATTTCCTGGCAGACAAGGAAATGATGAACTTAAGCTAACATATAATGGATGAAAATAGAGGGGAGGCTATTTCATCCCCCACACTTGCGACCGCCTTACAGAAAAAGGAGCCTAGAGAAAAAACTAAAGCTGACGGTTTCTTAACATTGGAAGATCGATGTAAGAAGGCAGCTAAGAAGGATGGATGGACTCAAGGCACATCAGAATACTGCAATCGCATGCAAGAGGCGAGACCACAAGAACCTATCCCGAGGGAAATCAGGAGGAAGTCCCGGGAATTACATCAAAATGAGAGCCCTCGAGAACGGAAAAGGTCTAACAGAGCTTCGCCAAGTATTTATCACACGCATAAAGTAACAGGTGAAAACAGGAGACATGAGAAGAAAAGGGGAAATGATCAGCCTCTAAGAAAAAAGGAGAACATCAAAATAAAGGAGACTGACCCCGAGAAAAAGAGATGGGTGATCAAATTGGAACAGATCCCAGGGAACGAAGATGACGTGATTCTGAATAGAGGGTCAGTTTTAAGGCTCTTTGCCTTTATCCCGAAACTAAGACTCTATTAAAACGGAGGACCTATTGATTGCCGACCCCAGCAAGATACATCAAAAGGCCATATCACACCTATACCTCTCTTCCAAAAGGGTGCACGACCTGTTAAAAGAAGAGACCAAATCGCTGTTACGAATGGGCTATGACATTGCCGACTTGTCAAGGTCGATAGCCTTGATGCCAAAAATTAGGCGCGACAAGGAGCTTAAATCAAGAACAAGAAACTCCAAGTCAGCTCAGCGAGGGACTCGTTATGGAAAAAGGTCACCCACCAAATCTGGAAACCAAGAGGAAGAGATCCCGGCCCAAAAAGACAGAAACGAAACAGTACTTCGTGGACATATCCAGGATCGTCACTTTGTACAATTCTGTCACGACTGCTGGGCACTGGCAGCTGTGGGAGAGGTGGAAGCGAGGCCGCCATTGATTTGTGCCGCCACGTTTTCTCCCTGACAGTATTATCGGTCTAGTCTTTTTCAACATGGCCGCTGCCTATGCGTATTTACTTCCACACACTAGGCAATTCGGCGTGTTGCAACTTCGGATTTCCCTCTGTTGCTCTCGCTCCCTTATTGTTTTCTCCTTGGCGGTGCTCCGCCCTTGCTGTGTTGGGGCTCCCTGGCCCTAGTTGCTCTTTCCCTTGTGCTCTTTCTCTTTCAGCCTTCCCAGTGTTTCTCTTCCCAGTTGGTATCCGATTTCTCTCCTTTTCCTGGCTGTCTCTATCTCGGCTCCTTTCTCTTATTCAGCTGGTCCCTTGTGTACCCTCTCTCTACCGTTGGATATATTTCGGATTGTGCTCCCCGAGTTTCCCTGTTATCTGGTTCCGGCCTGCTCAAGTACTCCAGAGGGGTTTTTATGCCATTCGGGCTTTTCCCCTCACTCCGTTGTTAGTCCGGCGCGGAGGGGGGTCACCGTGCCTCCTGTTATCGGGGCCGCGGTGGCTTCCTTTCGAGGCCGACCTTACCTTCTACAGAAGAAGAGTCTTCCCACTCTCCACGCCAGAAGAAAGAAGTTTAATTCAAGCTCAGGTGAGGAGGAAAGGGAACGGGAGTACGACCGGTGTCCTACTGATGAGGAAGACTTTAATGAACAATCTGATAAATCGGTTAGCCCGCCAGCCCATACTGATAAATTCTCAGAAGAAGATGACAAGAGCGTGGACAACAACAAGCATGAGACGCAAGAAAACAGAAGTACCAGAAGACGGAGTGATAAAAGCAAAGTCATTACGATAACGAGAACTATAAAGAAAGTAGCAGCCAAAGACAACAATGGACCTAATCTAGAGTCAAAATTGTCACACAGCATTTGGTCTTGGCTACCTAAAGCCCTCCAAAGGGAATCTAAGAGATAGCAATCCAACTATCAAAATCTAAAGAGTGGCGTCAACGACAAAGTAGCAACACACAGGCACATTTTCCGTGTAGGCTCATGGAACACCAGAGGCCATACTCATTTGACAGCACAAGGACCTATACAATTAGCAGACTAAGACCTATTGTGCCTCCAAGAAACGTGGTTAACACAAGCACCAACATTGGATGGCTACGAAATAGCGTTCTCTCCAGCAAAAAAAGGACCAAGGGGACGACCATCTTCGGGGCTTCTGATAGCCTGCAGACAGGGAAGTGGCTGCACTTTGGAAAAAACCTTGATCAGTAACCCTTCTTTGCTATTGGTCAAGGCCATATGGCTAGAGGGTATCAAGAAAGGAGACAAAGGCAAACCACCAGTAATTATAATTGCTAACACCTATTGGAACCCGGCGACCCTCACTGATTTAGAGTACCTGGAAATGCTGGAAAGTGCAATTGACGAAGCCATAGGTGTCCATGTGGCACCCTACCTTATGATTTGTGGTGATCTCAATGCCACGTGCATACAAGATTCAAACAAGCTAGCACCCCACGATTCCATGAGCGCAACAGCTAAAAGAGGTACGGCTTGGCTCAAATTGATGAAATCTAGAGAAATGCACAACATATACAGTGTTTTCCCAGACCCCTTGCGCTTGCCAACTTTGAAAAGAGAGTCTACCAGGGCCACAATAGATTACATTTTCATATCCACAACCTTGCTATCAGTTGTGACGGCATTTGAAGTAATCGAAACAGCAGCAAGTGACCACAATCTCCTCTGTGCAACGTGGCCCAGAAAAAGGACGGTAAAATCTACGGGGGAATTACCATTATGTGTCAACAATCAACGCTCAAGACTGAAGCTATCAGCAGCAGCGATCTGTGACCTCAGGTCAAAGTATAACACCCAGTCAGAGCTTACCTCTGAAAAACAGATCGACTATTCTCCTTTGCTACTCGTATACAGCCATAAAACTGGAAATAAGGATCCCAAAAGATCACATGTTCATAGGTATGACCTAAAAGTGGCGACTAAAAAGAGAGAAATGCAAAAATTGAAACGACAAGCCAGTAAACTAGGTACACGACTCGCAATCAAGGCAGCGAACGAAGGTCAACGAGAATATAAAATCTGGGTTCATAACCATCGTTTTGCCTTATACCAACAAGACGCCGAGAGCATCATAACTGCAATAACAGCTAACAATACCCGAGAGTTTTGGTCTCTCTTAAAAACGGCCTCTTCTCCATCTGTGCCAGCGTTTATCTCAAACAGAGAAGGGACATGGGTGAATTTCTTCCAAACGCTTTTTGAGAAGACGCAAACACGGCCAAGACCAGCTAAAGAGACCATTCCAACAGCGTGGAGACCTCTAAATGACAAAAAAGAAATAACAAGACAAATAATGAAATTGAAAAATTCGAGATCTCCGGGTCCAGACGGCATAACCAACATAGATCTTAAAGCCTTTCCAGCGGAGTGGGCAAGTCTCTTGAGTGATATTTTTAATAGATGTGCAACATTACACTCTATCCCACCCTTATGGAAATCCTCAATTGTGGTACCTGTCTACAAAAAAGGGAACAAAGACGACCTGGCAAATTACAGGCCAATAGCCTTATTGGACTGTATTGGAAAAGTCTTTGGTTCCCTGCTCTTGGAGGAATTTAACTTATGGGCAAAATCAGCTCCGTGCAGCGATTACCTTCAAACAGGCTTTAAAAAAAACCTGGGGACTTTGGCTAACATTTTGTTACTGAGCGCCCTAAAGAGCAAAGTCTTAGAAGGCGGCCCAAGGCTGTTTGTCATTTTCATTGATCTTACACGGGCTTTTGATCGTGTTGACCGAATTCTTCTGTGGAAAAAACTGGAAGCCTGGGCATGTCCACAAGATATCTTGGACCCAATTAAGGCGCTATACACAGATACCATCATGAAAGTGAAGTTAACTCCACAAGGCCTCCTTTCTAAAGCTATTCCAATGGCCAGAGGAGTCAAGCAGGGGTGTCCCCTGGCGCCTGCGCTCTTCCTGGCCTTCTTGGGTGATCTACAAGAAGTAAATTTGTCGACTCGATGCTTTCCGCCCAAAATAGGAAGCGCCCATATAAATAGTCTGCTATACGCTGATGATCTAATCGTAATGGATCACACTCCAATTGGATTGCAGAGGCAGCTCAACAATCTGGAGGAATACATGAGGACAAACAATTTGGAGATAAACGAAAAAAAAAACAAAATTCATGATTATCTCAATTAGCTCCAAAAAATCGGAAAAGATATCACTGCACCTGACGAAAGAACCAATTGAAAAGGTGCCGGAATTTAGATATCTGGGAGTGATCGTGGACAGCTCGAAAAAAGAAAATGCAGTGCAGATGCACTTAAAACTGAAGGTAAAGAAACTGATTGGGCAAGGCAAAGCCATTAACAGGAAATTTGGCCGCTTTTCGTTAGTGCCTGTGTTGGAATTTTACAAAAAAAAGGTTGTTCCATCATTAACATATGGGGCAGATGCAATGCCAACTCTTCCAACTACATTTTGGCTGAAACTTGAAGCACAATTCTGGAGATCAATACTAGCCCTGCCGGATTCCACCTCTATGGCAGTGATAAGACAGGAACTAAGTTTACTATCTCTGGAAGGCACAGTAAAAATCAATTCCTTGATGCTATTTCGCAAATGCAGAATGGCAGAAGATCAGTCAATTCATAAATTGATACTAAGAGAAATTAAAAGTGGAACCAACAAAATGTTAAAGGTCTGGTGTACCCGGAATTGTGAATATCTAGCATCAGTGGAATGCGACGAAGAAACTCTGTTCCTAAATCCAACAAAAATACAAAAGAAATTGAAAGAACTGGACTGGATCAAAACGAAAGAAATAGCATCGCAAAACAAACTAATCCAGCACTTGCCACCAAATACAAGGAGGTTAAACGAAGTGCAGCCTTACATTAAGAAATTTCCATCAAAACCAGCGAGAGACCTGATTATGAGAGCGAGATTGAACCTCTTACAAACTAACGAAATCCTATTCATTAGAGGCTTATCATCGAAAAAAGAATGTCGTTTTTGTACTGATCAATCAGTAACGGAATCAATTCGTCACCTGATCCTTGAGTGTCCCAGTACCAGAGGTTTAAGATCATCATATCTTCCGGACATTCTAAGCGAGTTTGCTTTAAGCGACCAAGAAAATTGTTGGGCTAAGTTAATAGGGGGGGACAGAACACGATGGCAACTGGCAACCTTTAACATCGTAAAATATGTAAACTCTGTACTACTGCCACAAAACCCCCCTTGTCAGACACCTAGCAACTAAAAGTACTTCTCTTTTGCTTAAAGAATCCGTGAGAAAGAGAATCTGTTTCTCAACATGATCACTTTGTAAAAAATCGTAATGATTAAACACAAAAAAACCAAAAATAAATAATAATAATGTTTATAACAAGATAGCAGCACGACATGGTTATATTTGTAGCAAACGGCGTCAAAACACATATGCCGCTAACACGGATGCTCCCACGTCAGACTAACTCTGGTTATGCATGTCGTAGACACCACTGCATTGTTCGCTTGTGTTATGAGCAGCATGTTTATTATAAATTCTGCATCTTTCATTTAGGCAATGTGCAGATGCCTGACCATTGTGTACAAGCTTGACACTGTACCACTTACCGGCGCTTCACCCACACGTCTCCGCCTCGAAGCACTTGTGTATAGGCACAAATGACCAATAAATAAATACAGACCTAGCAAAATTAAGGGAAAGCTTTGCTCTAATACAACACCACTCTGATACGAGCCACATAGGCATGGAGCAGCGTGGCCCCCGATTTTCACACTGATACTAATACCGATGCCATATCCTCTCATTTTAGTTTTCATGCACAGACGTCCTCCCATAGTCAGGTGCACCACTAATGTATAGAGAAGTTGTTTAAGGTCTCAACCAGTGAGCAGGCGTTCATTAATTAAAATATAGGTGAGTAATACATCTACTTACATAGCCTTTGTGTCACAGCACACTGTGTAATGACAACAGGGTGGTAGGCTGGTGTGTACATACAGAATTGTAGGTATAGCATGACTGAGCCTCTCCTTTTCCCTTTCCCTGTAGTCGATTACCGACTGGCTGACACGAAATTGAGGCAGATGAAAATCGGGAATCTCAACGCGTGTAATTCAATGTTGGTCTCATTAGTTGACAGCTAGAAGTGCACATATATATGCACATTGAAAACAAGGTGAAGCTCTGCCTTATTAATAGATAGGGCATTCAGTTAAAAAAGAGAGGACAGGCGGCAAAGTAGACATCTCAGCTTCCAGCCGACAAATGTTCTCTGAATGACTTTTACATTTACACATTTTCTCTTCTGCACTCATGTCTGCAGGCTTCTCCTTGTACCGGTTCTCTACGTTGGTCATCGGTTCTTGCCCAGGCAAGTTGAGGCCTCTTTCTATAGATGTGACCACCCTTGGAGTTTCTCCAGGTTTTACCAGCTATTCAGATGTCTTTGGTTATCCACCTCATGCCATTCCAGTGATAGGGGAGTTTGGTTTTGACACTGATCTCTTCTTCTTTTGACTTAGGTCTTATTCATCACTCCCACCACAAAACCACCACAGACTGTTTTTCTGCCCTGACGAAGGCTGGGCTCGTTGACTAAGAAAGAGCCATTACAGCCGAAACTCGAGTAGGCCATTTACCAATTGGAAATCAATGCAAGAAGATTTTTGATTAATTTCCAGCCAGAACGATGCAGCTTTGTTTTGCCTACACCACGGGGCTTTTTGATGTATGATAGGCATCCCTTGCACTGATGTATGACAGTTTGATTAATTTCTGCCAGCAGATTGCAGCACCCCGCTATCAATTCTGTTTTTTCATTTGTTTTTACTATTTTCTCCAGAAGGATTTGTGTGTATACCAATTCTGCAAATAGCCGCTTATGCTTCACTTGGCATTACGGTTTGTATATTATAGCTCAGGGGCAACACATTGGCTTTGGAAGCAAGACAACGCATAGCAACACACGTTTGAATCCCAGGCTGGCGCTTAGGAAGCGCATTATAAAAGAACAATTATGATTATAATGATATGCAGCTGGTATCTGATTGTCTAAAATATTGAGTGTATGTGTTCGATTGTGAGAGTATGGTTTTGTGAATAATGATAACTTCAGATACCGTGGCCAATGCTGATATTAATATTCAATATTTGTTCCATTTGACTAACCAATTATGAAAAATGAAAAATAAATATTTTTGTAATGAATTATGGAATGGTCTTCAGTGACACCTAAATAATAGTTACCGTAAAGTGGCATAGGAGTTCCTTGTTTTGTGGACAAGGACCTAGCCAGAAAGCACAGTCTGGGGCCTTCCGGACAGAGTTTCTCTCATCCCAACCCTCTCCTGAAAGCTTGGAGTTGCAGGCTGTACAAACAACCTAAAGACAACGTCCTTCCCCTCTTTTCTCACTGATGGGGAAAACAAGAGGTTGGATGCCTAGAGATGGAAGGTTTTTGCCTCAGGCAACCTTGCCCTGTGGGCAGTGAACGTATCCTGCTCTCTGGACACATTCTGCTTCAGCATTTGGACTGTGATGTCAGAGGTGACTGAGAATCTCATGGAGAGAGATATGTGACATGGTTTTAACGGTATCCGGTCATTTTTTCGAATGCATTTCTTTGAAATGCTATTATGTTGAAAAAATGTTGCCGAAAAAAAATATTTTGAATGTATTATTTTTTTATTTAATATGTTTTAATATGTTTTTTTGGGGTATTGAAAGTAAAAAAAAGTGTTTTCATAAAAAGGGGGGTTTGGGAGGAACCCCCCCATCCCCTGTTTAAAAAAAAAAAAACATTCGAAATATTTTGTTTCGGCAAGTTTTTTTCGACATAATGGCATTCGAAAATATGCCATTCGAAAAAGTCACTATAAACCGGTTTTAACACACTTGTCCAGGATGGCAGATGGGTGTCATGTCAAATCTTACATGCTGGCCTAGACACTGCGACTATGTAGCGTGTGCCTCAGGTTTCCCTCCAGACGTTCAGTCAACATTTCTGTTCATGCCTTTTGATGGGCACAACCTCTTTGGGGCTAAATTCTGGGGATTAGCTGTTCAAAAGCCCTAAGCTAACGCCCACCACAGAAGAGGAAAGGCACCCTTCGGTAAGCAGCAGCTGCTCCATCCTCCCCCCCAGGATTGAAGTCATGGAGCTCAGAGAAGAGGCCACACTACCACTGCAGTGCCCTCTGCCCCACCAGGCATGAAGCCCCCTTGAAGGGGACTTCTTAAACTGTACCCCAGGGGAGGGAGAATATCCCTGTTCAATGAGAAGTGGTATTGCACCACATCCGACTCTTGCGCTTTGCAGACGTGAATCATGGGTATCGCCTCCCTGTTCTTCAACGTCCTCCGGACCATCCACCCGCCAGCTCCAGTCTGCCTCTTGACCCTCTCCAGTTGGAGGAGGTTTTTTCAGCCTAATGGGAAGGGTGCCATAGAACTGGTGCTCTGCTCTGTACGAGACAGAGGCTGGTATTCTGTGTATTTTCCTGAGTCCGAAGAAGGATGGGTCTGCCCCCCATCCTGGATCTGAGGCTCTTTAACTTGTGCCTGTGCATGGACAAGCTCACGATAGTCAACCTTGTCCAGATCCATCAAGCCCTTGATATGCAGGACTAGCTGCTGTTTCTGGGTCTTCAAGATGCCTACTTCCATGTGCCTATACATCCCAAGTACAGGAAGTACCTGAGATTCAAGGTCCTTCCATTCAGCCTTTCTTCGACACCCATGGTTTTCCCCAAACTGCTGGCAGTGGTTACGGCTGTCCTTGGGGGGGAAAGTATTTATGTCTTTCCTTACATGGCTGCCTGACTCTTCCGAGCTCGCTCCACCAACCATGCAGCCTTTTGCACAGTTTGGGCTTCCCCAAGAATTCTCAAGTTCCGCTGTGACAGGCTCTCTGATTTATGGGTGTGGTCCTGGACACCTGCCTGGGCACGGCCTTTTTGCCTGAGGACCAAGTGGTAAACATCTTGCATTTATTTTCATGTCTTCCAATGCCAAGAGTGGGTTCCCGCCTTGGTCTTTCTGCGTTTACTGAGCCTCATGGTCTCCAGGTGGTGCCTGCTGCTCGACTGCGTATGAGGTTGCTTTAGTGGCTTCTCGGTTGTCAGTGGTCTCCATTTCAGGGAAACACGTCAAACCTTTTGCGACTCTCGGGCAATAGGTCATGAGACCTCATATGGTGATCCCTAAGGGACAATTTACTGAGGGGGGTGTTGCTCCGGCAACCCTGGACGCAACTGACAGTATTTATGAATGTGTCCTAGAAAGTCTGGGGCACTCCCCTACAAGATCTGACTGTGAGCAGACTGCGGCCCACCTCGGATTCTCAGGAGCACATTGACTTGCTGGAATTGGGAATAATCAGGCTGGTCCTGGTTGCCTTCGCCACTGTATACGGGGCAGATGTGTACTGGTCGTGATGGATAACACGGTAGGCATGCATAACCTCAACAAGCGACGTGGTGTAGGGTCCTTGCTGTTGTGCAGAGAAGAAATGCAACTGTGGTTTGAAGTTCTGCAGAAGAACGTGTCTGTAACAGCAACCCATGTGGCGGGGTCAGGCAATTTCACAGATGATGCAGGTAGACTTCGGTCTCCCACAAATTGGAAACCGACCAGGAAGTTCTGGAGTTGATCTTCTCATTCTGGGGAACTCCTCATGTTGATCTCTTCACCTCCAGTGTGAACAGGAAGTGCTATTTGTTCTGTTCCAGGGAATTCCTGTGGCAGGGAGCTCTGGGAACACACAGACAATCTATCTGCTTTAGGCATTCCCGCGGATCTTTGTCATACTGTTTGTTCTCAGCAGACTTTGCATGTTCAGGTCCAAGCTGATTCTGATGGCTCTGGACTGGGCCCTGAGGACATGGTACCCAAAACTTCCGGACAGGTCCATTGGCCCACCTGACACTTCCCTTTGAAGGTAGACCTGTTATCTGAGTTGGAGGTATGAATGCTCGATCCGAATCTCTGCAGCCTCAAACTTCATGCTTGTCTGCAGAGGGACTGAGAGACAAGGAGTAGAATGTGTTGGATGATGTCCTGGATGTACTTTTGTCAGCTCAGAGGCCGGCAACAAAATCACTGTATGCCTGCAGGTAGTGTACATTCTCAGCTTGGTGTCGGGAGAAGGATTTGGAAAACGTTTAACTGTCTTACCTCCTCTGTTTTGGATTATCTACTTGTTCTGGCCTGGGTGGACCTGCAGATTCTCACAATTAAGGGGTTCTTGGGGGCTATTTTTGTCTTTCAGAGAACTCTGGAACAGTCCTTACTGTTATGCAATTCTTACATGGGTTGTGCAACTAGTTTCCCCAGGCCAGTTTATTGTTCTGGTGTGGAATTTACATTTAGTATTTACTTTCTTGATGAGTGCTCCATTTTAGCCCCTGCATTCAGGTTCATTAAGATTGCTAATACTTTATTTATTTATTCATATTTGTAGAGCGCGCAACAGCCCGAGGGCATCGTGTTGCTTGTTACAGAGAGTGAGCAGAGCTTGGTTAGAAGATGAGAAGCAGGTATACATTTCTTACATAATTTACATTATACATTGAGATGAACATATTTTACATTATATATTGAGAGGACAGATGAGAGAGAGGAGGAGAAGTATGAGGTTAGTGTGGATGTATGCATGGGGTAAGAGTTTGTTGAAAAGGGAGGTTTTCAGGTTTCTCGAGAAAGCTGGAAGAGAGGTCTCGGCTCTGAGGGCAGTGGGAAGCGCATTCCAGAGCTTGGTGGCTATGTACGGGAAGCCTATCCCACCTGCTTTTGCCCTGTTGATGTGCGGAATGTTTAGTTGATTAGTGTCACGTGTTCTGGTGGGCCGAGAGGAGAAGGTTCTGGATACATTTTCCGATAGGTATGTGGGTGCCGTGAAGTTGAGGCATTTGTGGGTGGTAGTGAGGACTTTAAAGGTAATGCGGTCTTTGACCGGGAGCCAGTGAACTGCCTGTCTGGCTTGAGTGATGTGATCTCTTCTTGGGATGCTTAATGCTGCTCTTAGCGAGTTGTTTTGGGTGATTTGAAGTCTGTTTAAGTTTTTTATAGAAGTGCCTGCTAGAAGCGCCTTGCAATAGTCTAGCTTAGCACCTATAGTGGTCTGGCTATTGAGAGGCAGTTTGGCTTGATTAGATGGGGTTTTATGGCATTAATGGCACTTACTTGCTTGTTCATAGATAGGGTGGCATCAATGTGAAACCCTAGGGTCTTTACAGACGATGAGACAGGAATGATGTAGTTGTCTATGTTGAAATTGGTGTAAAGGCAGTCTAGCTTGGCTAGTGTAGCCTTTTGGCCAAGAATAAGGATCTCGGTCTTATCTCCATTTAGGGATAGGCCGTTTGCTGCCATCCATGCTTGGATCGTGATGTAGATTTGGTGTAGAGCCTTTGCGTCTTGGTCGTATGAGCCCGTCAGTGGTAAGAGTACTTGGGTATCGTCAGCATAGTTTGTATATGCAATCCCAAGTGCATCAAGCATGTCGAAATGGGGCTTCGTAAAGAGATTGTATAGAGGTGGGGCTGTACAAGAGCCCTGTGGGACTCCTCAGTGAATGGTAGGGGCTGCATTTGCTATGTTAGAGAAAACTTTCATTGCTCTACCTTCTAAGAAGGAGATGATCCAGGAGGCTGCTTGTTTGGAGAATTGTGCTGCTTGACTAAGGTGGGCAGTAAGGGTCTTGTGATCTACAAGATCGAAGGCCGCCGAGAGGTCTAGGAGGAGGAGGACGGCAGGCTTGCCTTTGTCCAAGATTTGAGTGATTTGGTTTTTGAAGTATAATAATGCTGTTTCAGTGCCGTGCCCTTTACGGAACCCGGACTGTCTTTTTCCTAGGATGGAGTTTGTTTCCAAGTATAGTTGGATTTGACTGTGAGCCGCCTTGTCCAGAATTTTGAGAAGAAAGGGGACGCTGGTTATGGGCCAGTAGTTGTCAGGCTGGGCAGGATCTAGCGTAGGTTTCTTCAAGAGGGGGCGCACCCACACCTCTTTGAGGCTGTCAGGAACGGCGCCTGTTTAAATGAGGAGTTGATGAAGGCAATCAGGAGAGGGGCCAGGGCCTCGACACAATCCTTGATAATCTTAGGTGGGCAAATGTCGCCTTTGCATAGCGATGGTTTAAGGTGTTTGAGGAGGTCTGTAACTTCAGATTCTGAGATGTCCTTATGGGAGAATTTAGGGAGATGGGATACTTTGTGTTCGTGGGGGGTTTGAGGGGGCCGGTTCTGACTCAGTAAAGCTTTATAGTACTTAAGATGATCTTCCGGGAAGCAATCAATTCTGCTAGACAGGTAATCCAGATCCATGCATTGTCTGCTCAGCCTCACTTTTTCTTTCCAAAGAGAAGGTGACGTTGTGAGTGAGGCTGTTCTTCCTTGCAAAGGTAGTCATGGGTTTTCATCTCTCGCAAAAAATCCATCTTCCTGTGTTTTTTCCTGCATCCTTCTAAGGCAGCTATTCCATTGGCTGGACCTGGTGTGGCCCGTCGGCTTCTGTGTCTCTATAATGAGGGATGTGAGGGAAGATTACCTGCTTTTGTGGGTTATGCTGCCAGAGCTGTGACTAACAACAAAAAAGCACAATGTAAGCATGTTAGGAAAGATTTCATAATTGTATGTAATTTTCCCTCCATGTGTCAACCCCAAACCTTTTGCCGCTGTTTAGACACCATTGACTGACTTTGCCAGAGAAGCACAGCCTTCCTCTGCACTCTGGGCTTTCGCTCACTTTTTATGGGGAAACTGACATGCCCTTAAAACAGTAAGTACTGGGAGACTTTGTTTCCCTTAGTCCTTTCCTCATGTTGCAGCTTTTGTGCAACATGTAACAAGTGTGCAATGTATCTTACCATACAGCACACTTGTGTCTCTAGTCATTTCCAAAGGCCCTAGAAACTCTCGCTGTACTTTTTATGAAATGTGCAGATTTGTCATGGACAGGACTGGTGGCAGCTATCGTTTCGCATTATTTTGAACCCTTTCTTGCCATGTTAACCGAGTTTGGCACAAACAGGTGGCCTGTCTCCAGCGGCCATGCCACGAGGTTCTTTGTCCTGTCCTTTGGCCATCTTGCCCCTTCACCTTCCCCAGATCGAGTCGACCCAGGTCAGTCCTTATTTGGTCATGCACTTTCCCACGAATCCCAATGCTTTTGCGGGCTTCTGTATGCCTTGCGTGTGTGCCTCCAGGATGTGGGCTGGGATGTCTGATCCCAATACACATCATGGGTGCCAGAGAGTCTGGAGTGGCCTGAATGCCTGGGACTACTGTGGTCCGTGATTGGTCTACGTATAGAGTGTGTGTTTGTGAGCAGATCTCCCATTGGGTCCTCTCCATTTTGGCGCGAAGGGAACTTTGGATAAGAGGAAGCTGAAAACACCACTACCATGTCGATCTCCTGAGTTCACACCGAACAAAGGATAGGACCCAAGTATCCTGCAACACGAAGCCGAGTCGATGAACCGCTGGTGACCCGCTGGAAGGTTTGGCACCCTGAGCCCGCTGTCGTCTTGTGGGACCCCTCTGATCTGGTCGTCCTAGAAGGTCTGCGAAGATGCTTCGACCCATTGGAATAGTGGGACCAACTATTCTCGGCACCTTCATTAAACCCTGCAAGTAAGCTTCCTCGGGAGTGCCCTGGGCCAACCAGTGGACTGACCAGCTTACCCAGTTGCTTTTCTCTGTCACCGCCGCCGTTTCAAGGAGGCCCTCGAAACTTGGTATACTGCTAGCTCTGTGTCCAAGGCACCCTCACACTGAATTTCGTACACTTGGCATTCCCAGGTCTGAAGTGAGACGAGTGCGCCAGGACCGGAGTAAACGCAGTTACCGTGTTGCCTTGCCGCGGCAACGACCAGTGCAAGTTCGCTGCATTTGTGACCCTCTTGCCCCTGAAGACTGCTGCAGTGAAACTGGGCCGATTCCTCCACCCGGAGCGGAGAAATCGTCACTGTCCCGTTTGGGAATCATCGCTGTATCTTGGGAACTGTAAGGTGCCGAGACGTCCTTTTTGCCGCATTCGAACCTGCCAGCGAAGAGGACAGAACTGGCGAAGTTTGGGTCTGCCTGCGTCGGGGACCGGTGAGTACTCCTTACCCCAACCGGTGGCCCCTAGCGCAGGAGCCTATTTTTATGCACAAGTGGCCCCTGAGGGCCACTTTTCTTTCCACAGCTATTGCAAAATAGCGACTCCATCCCGCATTCCCAAGCTGCCTCTGCCCTCAAGTGGAGGTCCCTCTTGAATAGTGGGAACTTGTTCTGCATCGTCTCATCCACCTTCCTGAGCTGCTAGAGACCCTTGAAGAGACCCTCTGCCGCCCATTGGCACAAGCGTGTGCATGTACTGTTGAGCACAAGGCTCCTCTCTTCGTAGAGCTTGGACTGGTGTATTAGGTATTAGGTGTATTATCTCAAAGGAGATAGATCCTAAGATGCTTGCCATAGCAGCAGATTTGTGGGTGTCACATAGAGTGTCCCATAAGGACAAGACTCATCCTGGTAAGTAGGAGGAGGGGAAAAAGTCCAAAGATAAGGAGGATGGATAACCTGATAAGACTTCTTCCCAGAAGGGCCACAAAAGGAAAAATAAGGGTAAGACACAAGAGAACTCACAGGGTAGTGGAGGTCAGCCTCCAAAACAGAACTCTGGTTATAGTAAGCCTCCCTATATAAACAGACCCAGTGGATCTTGTTTTGCTTGTGGAGCAACTGACCATGTGAAGGGGGATCCCAGATGTAAGGTCAAAACCTTTGGGGTCCACTCTGCTAATCTGGCCTTCTCTTCCTATGAGGAAGAAGAGATTACGGGGGCATCCTTCTCCTCAGACTCCTTCCCCAGTGGGATAGAAGCTGAGGTAGTTTTAGTTTCCCTGTGTTCCTGGGAGCCCAAAGTCTTAGAGGCTTATGCTAGGATTCCAGATAATACCAAGCACTATTTTAAAGACAGTGTGCTGATCAATGGAGTAGATACTCCAGCTCTTAGGGATAGTGGGTGTAGTCGAACTGTAGTAGATTCTACCTTGGTAGACCCAGAGGAAGTTGCCAGAGCTCCTCTGTTGCCCACTAAGTTGGCTGATGGCCCACCTCTCATGTTCCCAGTAATACCTGTAAATCTTACTATAAATGGTACAGCAGTCAGGATTCCAGTGAGCATACAGCGGAGTGTCCCGGGAAAGGTCTTGCTGGGAAATTATCTCAGAGCTTTAGGGCTTGTGGGAGATACAGCTGACAGACCCTGCACAAGGTCTCAAACAAAGGCAGCACTGGCCAAGACCAACGCCATGCCCCAGCCAAAGGGGAAACCCAAGGCTAAAGGAGTAAGGAAATAAAATAGAGTGAAAGAGAATATTCCCCCTAACTCATCACTGAGGTGGAGGTAGTTGGTCAATCACCAGGACCTGACAAGGAAGTGGTGATACCTGAAGTATTTGACCCCAATGACCATCCTGAACTAAAAGATTTGTTAGTAGAAGGTGGTCCTGACAGGGAAGAATTTAGTAAGGGCCAACGTAAGTGCCCATCTCTGGAAGGCCTAAGGAGACAGGCCTGCGCCCAGCTTGAGGGTGAACCTCCTGGGAAGCACAGGATTTATTGGGAAGGTGGGCTCCTTTATAGTGAGCCTACAGAGTCTACAGAAGGAGACCATAGGAGGTTGGTGGTTCCCCTTTCTGTAAAACCCTTCCTCCTGCAGCTGTCACATGAAGTGCCTTTTGGTGGTCACCTTGGAATCAAGAGAACCAAGCAAAGGTTATCCATGCACTTCTACTGGCCCAAGATGGGGGTGCAAGTAGAAAGTCACTGCAGGAGTTGTGCCTCCTGCCAGTTATCTGGTAAGAGTGGCTTAACAATCCAAGCTCCATTGGTACCACTCCCAGTTGTGGGGGTACCATTTGAGAGGGTAGGGATCGGCATAGTTAGTCCCCCTGACCCCCAAACATCCTCAGGCAATAGGTTTATACTGGTGCTGGTCTACCATGCCACCAATTATCCTGAGGCCATCCCATTGAACACTGTGACAGCCAAGTCAGTTGCAAAAGCTTTGTTAGCATATTTACTAGGGTTGGCTTCCCTAAAGAAGTTGTGTCTGATAGGGGCAGCAACTTTATGTCGAAGTATATGCAGGCCATGTGGAAGGAATGTGGTGTCACCTATACGTTTTCATCTACATACCACTCACATACCAATGGTCTGGTTGAGAGGTTTAAAAGGACTTTGACAAGCATGATTGCGGCTCTGGAAGAACCTCAAAGAAGAAAATGGGATCTTCTGTTTCCATGCTTACTGTTTGCCTACAGAGAGGTACCACAAGAGGGTGTTGGCTTCGGCCCCTTTGAACTTCTGTTTGGTTACCCTGTAAGGGGACCCTTAGCCATAGTCAAGGAGGGATGGGAGATGCCCACTCCCCCCATCACTACCAACATAGTAGACTATGTGCTAGGGCTCAGAAAAAGGATGGTACTCCTGATGGGTCTGACTAGTGAAACATTTAAGACAGGACAAGCTCTGGTGAAACATTGGTATGACCAGAAGGCTTCCCTCATCAATTTCCCACCTGGTCAGCAAGTCCTGATCATGAATCCTATAAGGCCTCAATCTTTACAGGACAAATGGTCAGGCCATTACACAGTGGTGGAGTCACTGGGTGAGGTCAACTATTTGGTGGACCTTGGAAGGCCTGGACAGGCTCCAAAAGTGTTCCATGTAAATAGACTGAAGGCTTTCATCCCAAGAGTTGAAATCACTGCACTGCTGCTGGCTTCAGATGTTGAGGAGGAGGAGTCAGAACCTCTCCCTGACCTGTTCCAAAGCAGTTCTTCAGACAGCTCCATTGAGGGTGTCCGAGTGGCCCCTCACCTGACTTCTGATCAACAGGCTGAGGTGAAAAGTTTGCCTAAGCAATTTTCCCCCTTGTTTTCACAGTCCCCTGGTTTGACACCTTGGTGGCATAACATAGATACAGGAGACAGTGTACCTACCAAAAGTAGGAGATACAGAATGTCAGACAAAGTAAGGTTTTACATCAAGACAGAGGTCAACAAAATGTTGGATCTTGGGGTGATTGAACGCTCCGGTAGTCTTGGTCCAGCCCAGTGGTTTTGGTTCCAAAGGCAGGTACTTCTGAATTGAGGTTCTGTGTGGATTACAGGGCTCTGAACGCTGTCATGTCACCAAGACAGATGCACACCCCTTGCCTAGAACAGATGAGCTGGTGGATACTTTGGGTGCCTCCAAGTACCTCAGCACGTTTGACCTGACTGCAGGCTATTGGCAAATAGCCCTTGCAGAACATGCCAAGGAGAAGACAGCTTTCCCAACTCCAGAGGGTCTTTACCAGTTCAGGGTAATGCCTTTTGGGTTGAAGAATGCACCTGCCACGTTCCAGAGGCTTGTGAATCATGTGTTGAATGGGTTGGAAGAATTCTGTCTTGCATATCTGGATGATATAGCAGTTTTCAGTACCACCTGGGCAGACCATGTGAAACACCTTGGGATTATGTTACAGGCTCTTCAGAAGGCCCACTTGACCATACAGGCCAGTAAGTGCCAGATTGGACAAGGATCAGTTGTCCACCTTGGACATGAAGTAGGTGGAGGGAGGATTCAGCCGCTACCCAGTAAAGTACAAGCAGTACAAGACTGGCCTACCCCCACTACACAGACCCAAGTAAGCCTTTTTAGGACTCACTGGGTACTACAGAAATTTCATGGAAGACTATGGTACCATAGCTGCCCCTCTGACTGCTCTCACTTCTCCAAAGAAACCCAAGAAGGTAACTCGGACTGAAGAGTGTGAGAAGGCCTTCAATGGCTTAAAAGACTCCTTGTGCCATGCCCCTGTTCTCAGGGCCCCTGATTACCAAAGACCTTTTATTGTGCAGACAGATGCCTCTGACACTGGGATAGGAGCTGCACTATCACAAGTAGAAGAGAAGGGCAAGGAACACCCTATTGGCTTCATTAGTCACCAGCTTAAGGATAGAGAGCTCAGATGGTCCACAGTAGAGAAAGTATGTTTCTCTGTTGTGTGGGCACTAAGGAAGCTGAGGCCCTACCTGTATGGGACCCACTTCACTGTGCAAACTGACCATAAGCCCTTAAAGTAGCTAATGAACATGAAGGGAGAGAATCCAAAGTTGCTTAGGTGGTCCATAAGTCTGCAAGGCTTTGACTTCACTATTGAGCATAGGCCAGGTGTCCAACATAGCAATGCTGATGGGTTATCCAGAATGTTTAACCGACCTGAACAAGAAACTCATCCAGGGGTGGATTAGTTCCCCCTGTCCTTAGTCTGGGAGGGGCGAGTGTTAGGAAAGATTTCATAATTGTATGTAATTTTCCCTCCATGTGTCAATCCCCAAACTTTTTGCTGCTGTTTAGACACCATTGACTGACTTTGCCAGAGAAGCACAGCCTTCAGCTGCACTCCTCTTGGCTTTCGCTCACTTTTTTGGGGGAAACTGACATGCCCTTAAGACAGTCAGTACTGGGAGACTTTGTTTCCCTTAGTCCTTTCCTCATGTTGCAGCTTTTGTGCAACATGTAACAAGTGTGTAATGTATTTTACCATACAGCACACTTAGGTCTCTAGTCATTTCCAAAGGCCCTAGAAACTCTCGCTAGACTTTTTATGAACTGTACAGATGTGTCAGGGACAGGACTGGTGGCAGCTATTGTTTCGCATTATTTTTAACCTTTTCCTGCCATGTTAACCGCGTTAACCGCGTTTGGCATGAATATGTGGCCTGGCTCCAAAATGGCCACGCTCAAGGTTCTTTGTCCTGTCCTTTGGCCATCTTGCCCCTTCACCTTCCCCAGGTCGAGTCGACCCAGGTCAGTCCTTATTTGGTCATGCACTTTCCCGCAAATCCCAATGCTACAGGATGTGGGCTCGGATGTCTGATCCCAATACACATCCTGGGTGCCAGAGAGTCTGGAGTGCCCTGAATGCCTGGGACCACCGTGGTCCGTGATTGGTCCACGTGTGAAGTGTGTGTTTGTGAGCAGATCTCCCATTGGGTCCTCTCTGTTTTGGCGCGTAGGGAACTTTGGATAAGAGGAGGCTGAAAACACCACTACCATGTCGATCACCTGAGTTCACACAGAACAAAGGATAGGAGCCAAGTATCCTGAAACACGAAGCTGAGTCGAGGAACCGCTGGTGACCCACTGTAAGGTTTGGCACCCTGAGCCCGCTGTCGTCCCCTCGGACTCCTCAAGGGACATCATTTACGGGTCACCAGAGGTCACAACTGCGACCTCTGATGTCTCCCTTGCGACCTCTGTGGTCTCCCTTGCGACCTCTGGTAAAAAAAAAAATCCCCAAAAACATTTTTTTTTTTTTTTGTAATGCAGCCTCTTGGGCTGTGGCCAGCACCATGTGGCTCTTTACTTCTGGAGTAGCTGGCTTTCTTTTTCGGGCCCCTTAAAAAAAAGAAAAATAAGAGCAGGAGTGCCACAAGTCTAACACTTTCAGCACTGGCCCTAAATAAGAAAGAATAGGAATACAAAATAATGTGTCTTTCTGGAATTCTATACAATAATTGCTACACTCATTAAAGGTTTATTTCAGGCACACTTCAGGGGGTGAATCACTGATTTAGTCTGCTCTTAAACGCCTCAACTCAGCCTTTCATACTTCTGAGTTTGATAAATGAGTACCAACACAGGTTGGGTGAAATTGGGTGTATATTTTTTCTATATAAAGCGCTTAAGCGTAAGTGCTATATAATAACACATCATTATCATTTGGTCATGGACGTCTGCTTGCATTCACAGTAATTTGGTAATATGGGCCTATACACACTTATCTTAACGATA
Source organism: Ambystoma mexicanum (assembly GCF_040938575.1). Lineage (NCBI taxonomy): Eukaryota > Metazoa > Chordata > Amphibia > Caudata > Ambystomatidae > Ambystoma > Ambystoma mexicanum. The sequence continues at coordinate 186,975,505 of NC_090922.1, forward strand.
CATATGGCGATCCATTCTTGTATGAAATGTACATCACATTATAGCTATTTCGTAACCATATTTTTCGTAGTGTACATAGCTATGTGATGCCACTCCCTGTTTTGTCAACGGGTGAAAGGTTGTGTTCCATAGCTTCCCGCGATATCACCTCGGGGTGGGTCAAATGACATCACTTCCTGTGATGTCATCAGGGGTCAAGGGTCATGTGATGTTGTTAGGCAGAAACCTGTGCAGTTCCCTTGGGGAACACTGCAAAAGATTTAAGACTACAGGTATAGCAGTAAACCCACTTGGTAGCAGTCTGTACCACCCAGATTTACCTGGTAGCTGTGGCTGAGCAGTCAAACTTCCCTCAAGAAGAGTTAGGCAGTATGTAAAGTATACACAATATGTACTCAGACACAATAGTACAAGCAAACACTGACAAGAGCTTGGTTTCAAAAGTATATGGTTATTTATTTTAAGAACACATAAGTTGAAAACACTCTAGCAATATATAGTAAAACACTCCGAACACAGTTATATGAAGAACAGCCCCAACCCTTATTCCTTAACTAGACAACTCTTGGTTAACACCACATAATTCAAACAGAGGTGAGTGCTTAACTTAGATGACACTCTAGTAGGTCTAAAGAAGGGAAGGAAAAAGAGCAGAAATAGGGTAACCACACCACTCTAAGGTCAAGAACACTTTTTGTAAGATCAGGGAAGCACGAAGTCACAGGTGAGCAAAAGTCACTAGGCAGGGCCCACTCTTAGAGCAGACAGAGCGAAAATGTGCCCAAGATCACACAGTTATTAGGGATTCAGAGTCTTGCAAAAGAGTTCGGAAAGAATTTAGAGAGGCTTAGAAAGTTTAGCCAGGGTGTCCCAGGCAGTCCCAGGTTCAAAAGCCGGGGGCTAAAACTACCCCGTACAGTCGGTGGCAAGGGAAGCCAGGCGGAACACGGTACCTTAAACGGGAAGGATCCTCCAGCGGTGGCAGTTGTTCCAGGCAGTGGCAGCAAGGCTCGACGTCGGTCAGGGAAGAAGAAGATCTCGCTGAAGAGCAGAAGAAGAAGGTCGTTGCACTGCCCGGGAAGAAACCAGCCGCGGAGTCCTCCGGTTAAAGGGTTGAACCGACTTTCGCGGTTGTGGTAAAAGTGTGGTATTCCGGTTGCCGGGGTGCTTGGCACTGGCAAGGCGGCCACGAGATACCTTGAAGAAGCGGAAAGAAGGTGGAAACTGGTTGTCCCCACCAGTCAAGGGAAGGAGACACTCCGTTAAGAGCTCTCCTCGGTCGTTGGGAAAAGTGGTGAGACGGTTCAGCAGGGCTCCACCGGTGGTGTCGTCGTAGCAGGTCGGCTCAGCTCTTCCCTCGTCGGATTCTTAGATCCTGTGGCGACTTCTAAAGTTCCAGTCCCCAAAGCCCTGCTTTTATGCAGCAAACCCCCATTCACCCAGCCTAGCTGTCACTCAAACATGCTAAGTGGTGAGCCGGCCGGCTCACCACTTGGGCCAATCAGGACGGAGTGCGACTTGAGTTACCAAGGTAACTCAGTCCAGGGTGCCTTAATCCCCCTCCACCCCTCCTAAGTACCCCAGACAGAGTGGCACCACTTCTGTGGAGAAGCCCGCCAAAAGTGGAACAAAGGGCTCCACTTAGGGTCAGAGTTACAGAGGCGAACGCCAACGCCATTTTAGAATCAAGTTTTGGCAAAAAATCCCAACCGGAGTTATAATAATAAATATATAAACCGGCGGTATGTTCGAGGCTACCGTAAATAAATAAATAAATGTAGAAGCCTAAAACAATGGGAAATCCCATAGGAAAATATTCGCGGTTGAATATAAAAAGTAGTTTCCACTGCCACCAGCCAAAGCTCGATTAGGGGGGACGGAGACGTGCCCCCTCGACTAACAGACCCTGGGGCAATCAAATTGCCCCAGCCAGTACGTCCACAATATGATGGTTCTGTTCAGGATTTAAGACTAGTAAAGTCATTGGTGACTTTACATGCCCTGGGGGACAGTAGTCAGTCCCAGGGTATGGAGTCTATGTTGGGGAGTCCCTAGGACACCCCTGGGTTACTGCACGGAGGGTGCTGTGTAACCCACATCATAAAAACACATGAGGCCCTATGGGGTAAAAGACCCCATAGCCCATTCAACACAAGGTAAACCAAAGAAACACACTTCAAACATGCCCAAGAGTGAGGGTAAAAGAGTCTCACTCTTGGCAGGAGAAAAAAAAGAAACCCCAGAAATCCAGCAAAGCTGCTGGGGGACTCACTAGGTAGGGAAATTCAGCCTAAACAGAGAATTCTCCCTAACAGATGTCACTTCCGCTACCCCTGGCATTTTGGTGAAACGACGTCCCTGGACCCCTCTGCATCTGACCGTTCTAGAAAGTCTGCGAATATGCTTCGACCCATTGGAATAGTGGGACCAACTATTCTCGGCACCTTCATCAAACCCTGCAAGTAAGCTTTCTCGGAAGTGTCCCTGGGCCAACCAGTGGACTGACCAGCTTACCTAGTTGCTTTGCTCTGTCACCGCCGCCGTTTCGAAGAGGCCCTCGAAACTTGGTATACTGCTAGCTCTGTGTCCACGGCACCCTCACACCGAATTTCGTACACTTGGCATTCCCAGGTCTGAAGAGAGACGTGTGGCCCAGGACCGGAGTAAACGCGGTTACCGTGTTGCCCTGCCGCGGCAACGACCAGTGCAAGTTCGCTGCATTTGTGACCTTCTTGCCCCTGAAGCCTGCTGCAGTGAAACTGGGCCGATTCCTCCACCCGGAGTGGAGAAATTGTCACTGTCCCGTTTGGGAATCATCGCTATATCTTGGTAACTGTAAGGTGCCGAGACGTCCTTTTTGCCGCATTCAAACCTGCCAGCGAAGTGGACAGAACTGGCAAAGTTTGGGTCTGTCTGCGTCAGGGACCGGTGAGTACTCCTTACCCCAACCGGTGGCCCCTAGCGCAGTAGCCCATTTTTACACACAAGTGGCCCCTGAGGGCGCCTTTCCTTTCCACAGCTATTGCAAAATAGATACTCCATCTCGCATTCTCAAACTGCCTCTGCCCTAAAGTGGAGGTCCTTCTTGACTTGTTCTGCATCGTCTCATCCACCTTCCTGAGCTGCTAGAGACACTTGAAGAGACCCTATCCTGCCCATTGGCACAAGCGCATGCATGTACTATTGAGCACAAGGCTCCTCTCTTCGTAGGTCTTGGACTGCCTCTTAGTTAGGTGTATTATTGATGTGGAACTGGGTCTAAAGATTACCTGCACTGCCTGTTTCCTTCCCCTCTAGGTTGTCAACATATTTCGTGCATTTAACGCTTTAGACCCCAATGGTCTTGTATATATATTTGGCCTCATTACGACCCGGGTGGTAAGTACCGGTCATTATCGGCATGGCGCAAGTACCGTGTCCGTGTTGGCAATAGACCACTAAAATCGGCCTATTACGAGTACGCGGGCACAAGCTTTGCGCCATGGCGGTAATGACCCCACCGCCATGCCGTTAAAGTACTAAAAATCCCCCTTTCCGGCATCGTCTGTAGTGGAAATAGCTCCTCTGGCATCAAAGCCATCGGCATTAGCGGTGACCGCTAATAGCGGCCACCTCTAATAGCGGTAACCGCTATTAGCGGTGACCGTTAATAAGCGATACCGGAAGTAGCGTCATCGCACAGGAACGGGAAAGAGCACGGCGGCCATCTTTAAAAACACAATCCATTGCCCTCCACCACAACCAGGAGCCATCTGACCCCAGAACTCCAACACACCTCCACCACTACCTGTTCCATTCAACCATGCCAAAAGCTGTGAAGAAAACAGGAGATTGCCTGCGCAAGGAGCGCTTCTCCAGAGAGGAGTTAACAATGCTTGCGGAGACACTGCAGGAACATGCAGATGTGGTCTTCTCAAACGAGATGTTCCGTCCAGCACTGCAGCATAAAAAGCAGATTTGGGCGGAGGTCGCCCAGAAAGTCAGTGCCGTTGGCACCACACCCCGCACACTCAAAGAATGCCGTAAGCGCTGGGATGACCTGCGTCTCCACCAACCGCAACATCGGAATGGCGACAGGCAGAGGTGCGGAGTCCCCCATCAAACTGCAAACATGGGAGGAGATATGTGCCACCACCATATGCACAGAGACAATTGAGGGAGTCGGGGACATGGAGCGAGGAGCCCCGTCATCAGCCGATGCAGGTAGGTGTCCCAAATGAAACAATGCTAATACCACCACGATGATGTCCACCTGAACTGACAGTGCAATGATGTAGAGCAGGGTCCACCAGACACATAAGTACAAGAGTGCCTACAGGCAGTGCAGAGCATTACCTTGTCCACATGCATAATGCACCCCATATGTGTTGCAACCCAGACGCCTCCATGCATCACCCACCCAAGAGTGAAGCAACCCGTATGTCACTCCCCCAATGTTAATCATCTACCATTCCATATCAATGCAGCCACCCCAATGCATGCCCGATGCCTGTAGACCCATCACTAACCCTCTCCCTCCATTGGTCCCCCACAGGCACACATTCTGACAGCGGCGATGAGGACACCAGGGAGAAAAAAGCCACCCCACAGAAGAAGGCCAGGGCCGAGGAGGGAGAACACCGCCCCTCAACCTCAAGGGGCAGAGGCCAACCTGCACCACCACGGAAGGCCAAGAAAACCACAAAGGTCACAGCACCAATGTGCACCACGGCCCCCACAACTGCACCCACACCAGCCACCATCACCCAGGAGGCATTGGAGGAGGGCACAGCATCGGCTGCCAGCAGCACAGTCGGTGAGACAGCTGCCACAGCAGCCATATCGGACGACGAGGCAGACGTAGAGCTGCATGGTGCAACCCCCCCCACAGGCCCGCTGCATTCACCACAACTATCCCCATGCAGCGTGCAGGACGGCAGCATGCACGGGCTGTCACCTGGTGATTCATGGCCGGAAAGTTTCAGCCCCACGCAAACTGCGCCTGATGAACAAAGCATGGTTGAAATGCCTCACACTTCCACCCCAGTGACAACCACCCAAGAGGGGATCAGGGATATACAGAGGCGCCAGGAGGAATTCACAGGTCTGTTGACACAGCATATAACGGAATGCACCCGTGCAAGGGATGACATTAGGGATTCTGCTGCATCCATAAAAACAGCCATCGAGTCCACCTGAAAGGATGTTTGTGCCGAATTGGCAGCAGTCCGACATGTCCTCTCAGAAATGGTGGCAGCAATGCAGGCCATGCATCCACCACAGTTGCCAGGACAATCTGGAGCATCATCTAATGCCAGCTCTACTAGGACCAGCCCTGTGCGTAGGTCTGGCAGGAATCTGCGCAGATCGGACAGGGGCGCACCTGGTGCTGGTAGAGGGGGAGGGCTGTAGGTACAGCCAGCCATACTGGTCCCATGGGGACCTATGGTTCATGCCAGTGCAGACCATGTTTGGGGAAGTCAAGGGGGGAGGGGGAAGGAGGAGAGGGTGTGTGGGGGAGTTGAGGGGGGAGGAGGGAGAGGGTGTGTGGGGGAGTTGAGGGGGGGAGGGGGAGAGGGTGTGTGGGGGAGTTGAGGGGGGGAGAGGGTGTGTGGGGGAGTTGAGGGGGAGGGGGGAGAGGGTGCGTGGGGGAGTTGAGGGGGGAGGGGGGAGAGGGTGTGTGGGGTGGAGGGCTTGTGCACTGTGTTTTATTTCTCTAATACACCTTTGGTTAAATCATGATTCACATGTGTGAACATTGCTTATTCCGTATGTGTGCTTTATTGGTGAACAGTCTACAGTGTCCATGTCCCTGACACACCCAGTTCCCCGATTGCCACCTCCATGTCACACTCCCTGTCCATGAGTGCTAGAAACATTGGTTGATGAGAGTCTGACGCATGGCACGTCCCTCCTGTGCATCGCTGCCTCCCTGAGGCGCTGCCCCATCCCCACCCTCCTCATCCTCATCGTCAGGTGGTTGCAGTTCAGCGTCAGGGGGCAGGGGCACATTCCGTCTGATGCACATATTGTGTAGTATGACACATGCCATGACGATCTTGGCCACCTTCTCATGGCGGTTCAAGAGACCAAATGTCTGCTCAATCACCACACGGGTACGTGTATGTGCACGATTGTAGTCCTCCTCGTGCCTGTTCTGTGGGTTCCGGACTGGGGTAAGGAGCCACCTCTTCAAGGGATAGCCTGCATCACCTGCATGTGGGCAACAATGTATATGTGTAAGTCATCACATCATATGGTACCTGTATCAATGACACCATAGCATGCATTGATTTCCTGATTGCAACCACATTCCCATGCATGAATGGAGACACACGATGTGACTGCTATGTGTGTATTCCTCTTATGGACTGGTGTGCGTGCCATCAACTAGTGGGCGCAGGTGGGTCCAGTTCCTTGTGAGTGCTCATGCACTGTGTTAGTCTACGCCGGTTGTTTCTATGATCTGGCTGATGTCCAGTCATTTGTATGCTTTCATCCTGGCACCGTTGATGTCAGCCTCATGATGATTTCGCTATGCACAACAAATGGTGACATGCACTTTTGTTGGACCTCTGTGTCAGTGTAGTGGTGTATTGATGTATTTGGCCCTCATGTGACTCCTTTGTACGCAGTAATGGGGGACAGTCCTTTCAGTTGATGGTATTTGGTGCTGTGTATTGGCCATGGTAATTACTTGTAGCTGCATAGTGGTGAGGGGGATACGGTCTGATTGAGTACAGTGCACATGTAGATGGCTATGGAATGGTCGTGACACTGCATCATTTACATGGTGGGGCAGCTTTGATCTTGCATTATGTGGTCAGGTCCGGTCTGGCCTGGTTTGGGGTATGAGCATGGTCAATTCTCTCAGGCCCTCACAGCCAGGTGAAGTATGCATCTCTCCCCCCTCCCATCTCAGCCAGGTGAAGTATGCATCTCCCCCCCCCATCTCAGCCAGGTGAAGTATGCATCTCCCCCCCCCATCTCAGCCAGGTGAATTATGCATCCCCCCATCTCAGCCAGGTGAAGTATGCATCTCACCCCCCCATCTCAGCCAGGTGAAGTATGCACCTCTCCCCCCCATCTCATCCAGGTGAAGTATGCATCTCTCCCCCCCATCTCAGCCAGGTGAAGTATGCATCTCTCCCCCCCATCTCAGCCAGGTGAGGTATGCATCTCTCCCCAAATCACCTACCCACATCGCATTTCCATGAGCCTAACAAGCAACTCACCGAGAAGCCAGGATCTGTGCCCTGCATGTCGCTCCATGTAGCGTGGTATCGTGGAGTTCTGCAGGACCATTGAATCATGGGTTGATCCGGGGTATCGGGCACAACAATGTGTGATGATCTTGCTTGAGTCACATACCATTTGCACGTTGATTGAGTGGTACAGCTTACGGTTGCGGTACGCTACCTCCTTGGCATGTGGGAACACCAATTCCACATGGGTGCAGTCGATGGCGCCAATGCAACCAGGGATGCCGGCCAGTGAATGGAAACCAACTTTGGTGTTTGAAATCTCCTGGCCAGTCCGTGGTAAGTAAATGTGGTCGCTGTGTGCTTCAGGAGGGCATCAAGCACTTGGTTCAGCGTACGTGAGAATAATGGTTGTGATATTCCATGCATGTGCCCCACTGTGTGCTGGTAGGTGCCTGTGGCCAGGAAGTGGAGCACAGACACTACCTTTAGTAGAGGTGGGATGGCGGTGCGTGTTTCAATCAGGCTGACAATGTCATCATGTATCATGTCCACAATGGTGGTGATGGTGTCCCGGTCCAGACGGTACAGGGTGTGGATCTGCTCAGGGGTTAGGTTGAATGGACTGGCTCTGATGCGAGGAATTGGGGGCTGCCTGCGTGGTGCCACGGGCTGCACTGGTGGGGCATGCTGGGCCTGCCTCACCCTCCTTCTCCTCCTGCATCTCCTCTGTGCTGCCTGTAGTTGTTGTTGTTGTTGTTGTTGCAGCAGTTCCAATGCAATCATGTCCTCCAGCCCCAGCATTGCTAGTAGTATGGGAATCATTTTGGTGTGTGGCTGGGTGTGGGAAGGGGTGGGGTATGTTCCTTTTGTGCTGGCCCAGTCTGTATTGCCTCCACCTGTGCTGATTGTGTGCACCTGTGGCAGTTGGGAACACTGCACATGGCCATTTACTGGTGGTCCGCGATGCCGGTATTTGCTCCATGCCGGTAAGGTAATTTTCGGCCTTCACTAGGGCGTTATTTTCATGTTCGCCTGACTTGTGATCTTCCCCTGTTTGCGCCATGACGGTATTGGCGGCATGAAGGGTCGCGTGCCCGCGCTCCTGTCGCTATTAGCGGCACCGTAAATTACGGTTCCGCTAATAGCGGGATGGCGTGTCCTAATCGTGTCGAGCGGTAAGCGATGCCGGTAATCCTTTACCGGCATCGTTATTCACTTACCGCCCGGGTCGTAATGAGGCCCATTGTATTGAGTGTGATGTGTTGGTTTACTTAGTGTTACTGTAATTCTTTGCTATGGTCTATGTTACAAAGGCCTTGTAATAAATGTGTCTTTATTTTTAATGTAACACCTGTCTGGAGTAATTTTTAAGTGTCCTTGCTTTGTATGCTCATTGAGGTCTTTCAGTCACCCTCACCCCTCCTGAGACTTAGTCTTGACCGCCTGCCATAGCTACCCTGATTGGTCTGGCTTGTCCAGAGGTTACCCTGTTCCAAGAAACTAGGTTGGCCTTCTGAACCTCTGCCCCTCCAGGTCAGAGTTCAGAAATCCTTCTTAGCAAAGCATTTTTAAGAAAAATCAATTCCCATATGTAATACTCACAGACATGGACCATGTATACTTAATTTAATTTTTTGTTGAGTTGATAGCATGTGCAATAACATTCAAATTAAACTTTGGACATATCAAGGTGCTTTTCACCCGTGCAGCAAAATACAAAATATAAAAATAAAAAAAAACAAACAGTGAACACCATTCATATATGTATATAGCTAATTGATGTTCAGAAAAAACTGCATGGTACATCACCGGTACCTAGACGTCCATCCACCAGACTTACAGCAGAGCTGTGACTAAGCAGACCCTGTCAAGGTGGATCTTCTCTGCATCTCAGAATGATCAGACTGGCTGTGAAAGATGTGCATGAGGGTCTCAGAGCTCATTCAACCAGAGGGCTGACTGCCACATTTGCCATGTGCCAGAGAGTGTCACGACCCTTGCCCAAAACCCCCTCTGGCAAACCCATTGGCCAGGTGGAGTCAGGACTCGGGCCTCTAGAGCCTGGCATCCTCTTCAAAAGCCCTCATGGGGCCAGTCCTGGTGCCTATGGTGCCAGGCTCATACACCATGAAAAACAATGTGCTTGGGAACTACTTTATTTTATTGTCAGCCAACATGGAGGCATCCACATAGCTTGGTTCCTAAGAACCAAGCTATGCGGTCTAGTGTTTTGGGTGTGGTAGCCTAGGGACTACTTTACCTGGACTATTTTGTTGGGGCTATTTAAACCACACCCGAGTAAGACAACATGCTTCGCGTTAGTTTGCAGCTTGCAACGTGACGCTCACCGTGTCCAGCTATTCCCTCGAACCTCGGAGAAGCAGAACCTGCAAGGAGACAAAAGGAACATCATTAGCAGCAGCATCTTACCTGCAGTCTTCATCTTTAAACACTTGCAGCTACTGAGAACAGCTTCCTCGAATCTGCACGCCTCCCGCACAGAACGACCTGAAAGAGGAAGATAGAGGCAACATTAAAGAAAGCAGTAGAGACATTTACAAATTACGAACTGCTCAAAAGGCTTACATGGCTGGTCGCCTCTCGGCTGGCACCACTCCGGACATTCCACTCGCGCTGAAGAACACCGCGACCTACAAGGAAGGAAAACACAGGTTAGCAAAGGCAAGACTTTGCAGCGCTGCGCATAGCTCTTACTTACCGCATCACAGCGCTCTTAATGCACCATCATTTACTAGCGGGGCTCCACCAAGCCAGTTCGCCACGCTGAAGCTCTGCATACCTAAGGGAGAAAAAGTGACATTTTAAACAAAGAAAGGCATGCAAGATAGCAACAAAACTAAAGAACAGCAATAATACCTACCTGAACAATATCAAACGGGCCGGCGTCAGTGAAGTAACTGGACCGCACTCGCCCATGAAAGACAACGCGCACCTGCAAAGAAGGCAGGACGGAGAGCACGCTTAATTCTACCACAAGGTGAGGAGAGGGCGCCAGAGGGACTGAAATCATACGGGGGTGGAGGGAGGATACTTACCCCAGTCGGTCAGCCTTGAGCACAGTCCTCCTGTATTTTCAGGCAGAACCTTCCCCGCAGACCACATCAGGGCAAAGCTGAGAAGCATACCAGCGAGTAACCTGGCTGGGTGGCGTCCCTGTGGATACCAGCTGAGCGTAACAGAGAGTCCCTGTCTTGGACATTAACCAGGCAGTGAAGTTGGCCTTGTTGCACATGTTTACCAAACATTCTGCTGTCAGGGAAGGATGCTCCCTTCACCAGTACCTTCCTCCAGACTTTTATGGTATAGGTGGTGTCCTCTTGTTCTCTCTCCTCACTCCCCCAGATCCATGTACTGCTATGGGAGTCTGTCATAAATGAGGAATCCGTGGACGGAAGGAATCCATTAGAAAAAAATAATTTACTTCTCTCTAATGTTCTTTCTGATGGATGTTCCTCCCACAGATTCCTCATTGCCCTCCAATGCTGCCCTTCTTTGCGAATAGCTTGTATGCCTTATCAGTTCTGTGGTCTCTCAGCACCTGAGTGGCAAGGAAAAGGGCCAAACTGAGGTTGTGGGGCGTTGTGCCTCGATATGGCCCTGACATCTTTTCTGGTGTGGGGCACGTAGAGGCATCAAGTAGAGCTGACGCAGAGCTGCACTGCGCCCCTTAGTGGAAAATACATTTCTGTAAGACCGCTGCACTTTAGATAGAATACTATAGAGGAGGATACGTGAAAGGACAGTTCATTAGAAAACACATTATCAATGAGGTAAGTAATTTGCTCATCTGGTTCTTTCAGATTTACTCTTTGCATCACTTCCTCTACCTCCCGTGGATCCATGATGTCTAATCACAGTGGATTGGCCGAAGCCTGTGTTCCCAGCTCTGGCTTTCCTGCATCAATGAGTCATAGTTCGTAGTTCACTCCCCCTCTGGTACCTATTCCTTTATGGGGACAACCCTGCAACCCTTGGTCTCCCCAAGGCACCATACTTGATTCCTTCTTGTGACTCTGCCCATCCCCTGTCTTTCCCCCTCAACCCTTCCTCCCCTCCTTACATCTTGTGTTTGGCTGCCGTCACTTCCACTACTGCCTCCTGCACACATGCATGAACAATGCATGTTCTATATCCGCAGCCGTTTGTGAAAAGCAACCTGTCAGGGATCTAGATTTCAACAAAAGTGGGCAAATGGTCTGACATATAATAATGGGCCGTTGGCCTCACTTCAGCATGTTTTCAGCACAGGGCAAGGCGGTTCACTCAAGCAAAGCGCACACTCTGGTTTCTGCGGCACGAGGATACAGTTCAATCTTCACAGTTCAGGAAATTCTGGGTCGAAGCCTCTTTACTACTTTTAATTCTCTAGACTCAAAAGGGCCTGCTGTGCAAAAACAATACATAAACGTTATTTTCCTTTCAAATGTATTCAAAGTTGGGTGTTCACCCTGGATCCCCCTCAGCCGAGCTCAGATCCTTTTCATAAGTTCTAAGAAGGTGCCCACTCTTCTGGGCTCAAATCCCTTTTAAACCAATGTTCAGAGAATTCTTTCTATTGTGACTCACGGTTCACCCCGGATCCCCCTCTGCTGGGCTCAGATCCCTTTCTAGTTCGGTCATTTAGTCTCCCTCAACCGGGCTCGGACCAATTGTGATTTACCTTTAACTATCTAAGACTTTCGAATGTGCACATGGTTTAGCTTGACCAGTTGCATCACCACTTCGATTTCATTATTCCTTTTTCTCACACTCAGCATCAGTTGGATACCTGACAGAGACTTTAGAATGTGTGCCCACGTGGTGCCCGACCACTCTCTGTGTATGGTACCTTTTGTTGGCCCCCCAAAGTTCAAAATGTAAAGTTCAATTACTCCTTTGGTTCCAATTATATTTGCGCTGCTCTTTGCAAACTTCTCACACACTGTTCTTTGTACAATGTTGCTGCTTGCAACCTTGGTTCAAAACACAAGCTGGTTTGATATCAGTCTCTCCGACTCACTGGCTCTGCTATCTTTTCTGATGCTGCTTTGTTGTAGGAGCCAAGGACTTTACCACGGTGGCAATCGCTCCTCCCTGCCTTGGTTATCGACGCAGGAGAGCCCCGAGTACCTACAACACACTTTGCCGGTTTGGTCAGCCTTAGTTCCTGGTCTTCAGTTTCTTACTTTCCAAGGATTACGAAAATAACGGTCTTTAGAGGTCACGGGTACTTCCCTCCTTGCGTTTCCTTCTGGTCGGCCACCTTTCTCCTTGTATTAATTTGCCAACTTGGAACTGCTGTTTCCTCGTGTGGTTTGCCTTGCTCAGAATGTGCTTTCGTGCTCCGCCTTGTAGCCGTGTGGGGAAGCGTGATGGAAGTCAGGTGTGTGTAATAATCCGTAATTGCCTGACCTTGCCTATCCATGGTGCTGGGACATGTCAGGTATACAGCTCTGGTTTTAGTCTGTTGTCGCTCACGGTGAACTGTCTGTGAGAAAGTGTTTGTATCGGAAAGGGGTGGAAGGGGTGTTGAATTCCTAGGTATCCTACCTGGTAGGATGGGGAAAAGGTGTTATTGGGAAGGGGATACCGCATCTCACTTCCACTACCCGAGGACCCCTCATCCATGTCATCCTACCGCACTGGTCCACCCCCAGGAACTGGATCCAAAAGTGATGGCCGTGTCCTGGCCACCTGGATGACAGATCCCAGGGGACTAGCGGGTGAGACACATTCATATAAGAAAACAAATTATGATTGATATGATATGATAGTTTATTAATATAACACCTATACACAATGTGTTTCAAAGCACTTCAAGGCAAGGGAGGGAACAAGGGAAAATACAATGACATTCTTACAGGCCATGAACAGTAAGGATGTGAAATTAACTATCGTACTCGGCCTGACGACATTTCAGATAGTGCAAGAGCTAAGACATAGATAAGGAAGTGAGGGGAGAGTGGGAAAGAAAAGGAAACAGACAGGCGAATACCGTCGCCTGTTATTATTATCTTCCCTAGTAAAAATCAGAGTATTCCCACATTAACAGTAATGGACCCAGAAACTGTTACGCTCACCTGGTCTCTGCCGAGGCGTTGGGGCACGGTTTCAGCCCTCCCTGGACTTGAATCGCCTCCCTTCAGGCCTCTCCCTCAGTAGAAAAGCTGTGAGCAGTGGTACATGGTGAGACTGCTCCTGTGAAATATGGAAGATAAGCTCTCCGTCCTGCTACTTCTGGCAGGGGCGCGTCTAATGGGATCTAGTTCCTTCACTGATCCCTGATAAGGATTAGTCCAGTCCAACTGCGACTATGCTTCTCCTTAAGATTGGTAAGTCTTTCTTGAGCTCTTGTGATGCTGTTCGCTCTGTCTAATGTTGTTATATGTTGCTCCTAATTATGTCCGCAATAATGTCTCTCTTCTGTTTTCTTCCCTTAGATGGAAACGCGGCCTAGATGCAGCTGTGAGATGTCAGACGCGGCCGGAGGGAAGATGGAGGCTACCGCAAAGTTCGACAGCAGGTAGAGGTATGGGGAAGCGCAACCTTAAATTGACTGTTTTTTCAATGTCTAACCTTGTCTTTTGTTTCTCCTTGTAGGCGCTGCTGTCGACAATGGAGCGTGTGCTGCGGTGCCAAGATGAAGATTTCGGCATTCCAGAAAGTGTAAAGATAAATACTTGGCTTCCCGAAGAGATGTACCAGTAAGAACAGCTTCCCCCAGCTGGTAAGCATGCTGGCAGGAAGCAGGATGTCCAGGAAGCAGGATCTTCAAAGGTAAGTCTGACCTCAGGCGACGGTGAGCGTTACGCTGCTTGCAAGTGCAGAATAACGCGAAGCACTGGCCTTAAGGATGAGCATCTTATATAGCTGAGCTTCTCAAGCCACGTCCATCAGGTTCAGCCTGCCTGCCACACCCAAAGGCAATCCATTAGCAGCCACACCCAAGAATACACTTGGGGCTGCTTAATGAATAGAATGTTCAGGTTAATGCATTCTGCTAATGGATGGAATGTTCAAGCTTAATGCAACTGCTTAATGGATGGAATGTTCAAGGTTAACGCATCTGCTTAATGGATGGAATGTTCAAGGTTAATGCATCTGGAGTGCTATGTCCATAATAAAGGCTTTTGGTGTCAAATGGATGTTCTTGTTTACCTTTGTTCATGAGCCTGGTGCCAAAGGCGCCAGGACAGTGTCCACCCAGGTCTCCTGTGCATGCTACCCCTGCATGCCTGTGCCCCTGACTTCATGACCATGACAGCACTCCCCCTCAAGGACCCTCTCAAGGGTGGTTCTCCTCCCAGTCTTGGTTTGGTGGGATTATTGCGATGGAACTGTCTGATTAAACGTAGAGCATGGGCGTGTTCACTGGGTTCCCAAGTTCGGTCTTGAGGTCCGTAACCTTTTCAGTCAATTAGGTAATACAATTTTGATCGAACCACCTTGGAATCCAGGATGGATTTGACTTCATATTCTGCTTCTCCATCTATTATTCGGGTTCTAGCGGAGAACTAAGCCGTGTATTGGGTTTCGTTGGTTTGAGGAGGGAGACATGAGTTACGGGGTGAATTTTCATGTGAGATGGTAACTCCAATTTCATGGCGACAGGATTGATTATGGACTTTATAGTATAGGGGCCCAGGTATCTTGGGCGGAAAGCTCTTGGCCCCTTCAGGGGAATATATTTGGATGCTAACCACACCTTTTTGCCAATCTGGTAGGCGGGAGCTTCCTTCCGATGTCGATCAGCAAACAGTTTTTGTCTTTCTTTAGCCTTGATCAGATGTTCTGTCGCCTCCTTAAAAACTTGAGTGATGGTTTTATGCAAGTTTTTTATGACTGGCATTTCCAGGGTATCGGGTGGATCAAATACTGATGTCCTTGGATGTGTAGAATGGAGTTTGCCCTGTGCTTGTGTGAACTGAGTTGTTGTATGCATACTCAGCTATCCAGAGTACATTTTTCCAAGAGTCCTCGGACTGTTGCAACATACACCTGAGATATTGCTCTAAAGTTTGGTTGGTTCGTTCAGTTTGCCCATCAGTTTGAGGGTGATGGTTTGTGGACAACCGGAGATCGATCTTGGCAATCGTACAACACTTTCTCCAAAAGGCAGAAACAAATTGAGTTCCGCGATCAGACACCAATATTGATGCAAATCCATGCAATCGAACAATTTGCTCTAGAAACACAGAAGCGAGAGTTGACGCAGTTGGGAGTCCCTTCAGAGGAATGAAATGGGCCCTTTTGGAGAATAAATCCACAACGACTAATATGGTGTTGTATCCCTTGCAGGGTGGAATATCTGTGATGAAGTCCATCGACAGGGTATGCCAAGGTGCTGGCAGTACTGTTAGGGGATGTAGTAAGCCAGCGGGGTTCTGTTTCTGAGACTTGTGTTGTGCACAGACTCTGCAGGTTTCAATAAATTGAGCGATGTCCTTTCGCCAGGTTGGCCACCAGTAGTTTTGTTTTAACTAAGCCTGAGTTTTGGCTATTCCTGGGTGTCCTTCCATTAATGAATCGTGGTAATTTGTGATGATTTGCTTTTTGCAGTTCTTGGTCTTGGACATACAATCGTCCTTGGAAATACGGTAGATTGTCTTTGATGGTGTACTGGTCACCTTTTAACAGCCATTCCTGTTGTGTTGATTGATCCATCAGTGATTGCAAACTGGTTCTTTGGTCATCCACACGCGTGGTGGCAGCTATTATGGTTTGAATCCTTTCCTCAGGAATTATGGCCACAGGGTCGGATGTTGTAAAAGCCTCTTTCTCTTCACTCATGCGTGATAGAGCATCTGCTTTCCCATTGCGTCCTCCAGGTCTATAAGTGATAATAAAATCGTATTGCGCGAAGAAGAGAGCCCAACGCAGTTGGCGCGAGGATTGTGCTTTGGCGGTTTTCAAGTATTGCAAGTTACGATGGTCCGTGATAACAGTGACTGTATGTCTCGCCCCTAGAAGGTAATGGCCCTCATTAGGACCCTGGTGCTAAGTGTTTAACGGCGCCGTAAAAGGCTGCAGCGCCGTTAAACACTTAGCGTCTTACTGCGAGGTCCCTTTGCGGGACCCAACCTGAACGGCTGGTCTAGACCAGCCTTTAAAGTAGGGACCCGCAAAGGGACCTTGGTGCTAAGTACGGTACCGCAATTTGTGGTACCGTACTTAGCGCCTTCCCCAGTCCCATGGAGCCCTATGGGGCAACAATGGGAATGGGGAAGGGCCAATGTTCAATGAGGAATTACCGCCCCGCCAACCTTGGAATGGGGTGGTAATTCCCCATCGAACATTGGCGGACTTGTTACGATACCGGCACCAACCATGGTGCTAATAGCGCCATGGTTTAGCACCAGTATCGTAATGAGGGCCAATGTCTTCAGGCCTTAAATGCTGCCTTAATCGTCAGTAATTCCTTATCTGTGATTGCGTAGTTCAACTCGGGAGCTGAAAATTTGCAGGACCAGAATGCGACTGGGTGTAGTTGTCCTCTCTCGGGGTCTCGTTGTGACAATACTGCTCCCATGGCGATTTCTGAAGCAGCTGTCTCAACTATGTAAGGTAGGTCTGGTCGTGGATGTCGAAGGACTGGTGTTGTAGTGAATGCTAGTTTCAACTTCTGGAAGGCTTCTTCAGCTTCTGTCGACCAAATGGAACTTTAGATTTTTCTTTAACAAGGAGGTAATTGGATGTACAATTTGTGAAAACCCAGGTATAAACCAATGGTAAAAGTTGCCGAACCTGAGCACGCTTTGCAATCCTTTCGTGGATGTTGGTGAGGGCCATTGTCGGATTGCATCCACCTTTCGTGTATCCATATGTAGGCCTTGTGGTGTGAGCATGAAACCGAGAAACTCGACCTCGGTTACATGGAAAAAACATTTTTACAACTTGGCATACAATTGGTGTTGTCGAAGCTTCTCTAAGACTGCCTGGTCATGGCCTACATGTTCTTCCATGGAGTTTGAGTAGATAAGAATGTCGTCAATGTAAACAAGAGCGCAAACATCCAGTAGTTCACAAAGTACATCATTCACAAAGAATTGGAACGCTGCAGGGGTATTGCATAGCCCAAAGGGCATGACCTGGTATTCAAAGATTTTCCACTCGTCTCCCTCTTTTACTCTTGCAAGATGGTATGCTCCTCTTAAATCAAGTTTAGTGTAGATTTGGGCATGTTTCACTTGGTCCAGGAGCTCTGGTATAAGCGGTAAAGGATATCGATTTTTTACTGTGATCTGATTGATGGCTCTATAGTCGATGCAAGTTCTTAAGTCCCCCTCCTTTTTAGGCACAAAGAATAAGGGCGAGGAGGCAGGTAACTTGGACGGACGAATGAAACCATTCACCAGGTACTGATCCAGGTAAGTTCTAAGGTGCTGATTTTCCTGTTCTGTCAGAGCGTAAATTCGGCTGCAAGGGATCTGGGCTCCGGGTAGAAGATCTATTTGACAATATTAGGTTCTGTGCGGGGGCAGAATGTTGGCTTGCTCTTTTTTGAAGACATCCTGGTAATCTTGGTATTCAAGCGGTAAGGAGCTAGTGAGGCCCAACACGATTCCTTTCTTCGGTTTCAGAATGGTGTCATCTTTTTTGTAACATGTGTCGGCACAATCATGAGGAAATGTCAGAACTCGTTTTCGCCAGTCGATCCTAGGATTGTGGGTCTCCAGCCAGGGCATTCCCAATATCATCTGGAACTGAGGAGCACCGATGAAATCGAAAGTAATTTCCTCTTGATGCCCGTCCTGACATAAAAGCTTGACCTTCTCGGTGTATTGTTTCACTAGGCCGGATGATAGCTGAGAACCATCCACAGCAGTGACGTTTTCCGATTTCTGCTTCTGTCGAAGAGGAAGATCTATTCGGTGAGCCAAATCTTGGTCAATGTAGTTACCCACAGCTCCAGAATCAATATATGCCTCCAAGGCATGTATTTTTGATGGTTGCTTGTGATTCTCCAAAAGCACTGGAAGGACTAGATGTGAGGTCTGCACGGATTCCTTTTTCATCCTCGACAAGCGGACCCCTACACTTGCTGGGCATTGGTGTTTCCCGAGTTCTGTTGTTCTTCCTCAGTTTTGTCTGTTGCCCCAACCGTTTTCCTGGGTGGTTTTACCGGGCAGTCACGGAGGAAGTGACCTGCTTGTCCACAGTATAAGCAAAGCTGTTGTTGTCTTCTTTTTTCCCTTCCTGCTTTGGTAAGGGGACTTCGTAATCCACCAAGTTGCATTGGCTCAGACTGTTCATGTGGTTTAGTCTGATTCTCACGAGGTCGTACGTAAACTGACTGTCCCTCTGATCTAGCTCGATCCCTTTTCCGATTCTGCAACCTATGATCAAGTTGCACCGTCAGCTCTATGTAGTCCTCACACCTCTCAGGGGGATTCACCACTTGCGCCAACACATCCTTAAGTTCTCCACGTAACCCTTGGTAAAAGAGTCTAGTCCTCTTCTCTTCTGGCCAGTTGGTCTGGGCTATGAGACGATTGAAGGTTGCAATATAGGTTAATAGATCTAGATTCCCTTGTCTGAGTGACAACAACCCGTTGTCCAGAGCTTGTCCTTGTGTATGGCGGGCAAACAATTTCTCCATCTCATGTTGGAAATTTCCAAAGTTCCGGAGTAAAGGGTCATCTTGATTTACCAGAGGTATAGACCAGTCCGCCGCACTACCTCCTAAATACGAGAGTACAAACGCCACTTTGGCTTGGTCATTAGGAAAGGCTTCTGGTTTGCACAAGAAATGAAGACGACATTGGTTCATAAATACAGCAAACTTGTTTAAGTCGCCGATGAAGCGTTCAGGAGGGGCTAGAGGCACTGTGATTGTTGTGGTGTGGAAGAATGAGAAGATTGGTTCATTCCAGCCAGTGGAACCTGTCCTGCTTGTGCTTGTAGCATTTGTCTTGCCAATTCTTCAGTTCTTTCTTGAGTTACAATAAGATCCCTCCATAATGCATTGTTTTCTTTTCTTGAAGCATGTACTTCAGCCCGTAATTCCCCTAGTAAGAGGGCTAACTGATCTGTTTCTGAAGTTTCCATAATGCCCAGGCAGAGAGTATTAGAGGCTTTGCGTTCTGTTACGCTCACCTGGTCTCTGCGGAGGCGTTGGGACGTGGTTGCAGCCCTCCCTGGACTTGAATCACCTCCCTTCAGGCCTCTCCCTCAGTAGAAAAGCTGTGAGCAGTGGTACATGGTGAGACTGCTCCTGTGAATTATGGAAGATATGCTCTCTGTCCTGCTACGTCCGCAGGGGCGCGTCGAATGGGATATAGTTCCTTCACTGATCCCTGATAAGGATTAGTCCAGTCCAGCTGCGACTATGCTTCTCCTTAAGATTGGTAAGTCTTTCTTGAGCTCTTGTGATGCTGTTCGCTCTGTTTAATGTTGTTATATGTTGCTCCTAATTATGCCCGCCATAATGTCTCTCTTCTGTTTTCTTCCCTTAGATGGAAACACGGCCTAGATGCAGCTGTGAGACGTCAGGCGTGGCCGGAGGGAAGATGGAGGCTACCGCAATGTTCGACAGCAGGTAAGCGAAGGTTTAAGGTAAAGCACGAGGTATGGCGAAGCGCAACCTTAAACTGACTGTTTTTGCAATGTCTAACTTTGTCTTTTGTTTCTCCTTGCAGGCACTGCTGTTGACTATGGAGCGTGTCGTGCTGCGGTGCCAAGATGAAGATTTCGGCGTTCCGGAAGGTGTAAAGATGAATACTTGGCTCGCCGAAGAGATGTACCGGTAAGAACAGCTTCCCCCAGTTGGTAAGTATGCTGGCAGGTAGCAGGATGTCCAGGAAGCAGGATCTTCAAAGGTAAGTCTGACCTCAGGCGACGGTGAGCGTTATGCTGCTTGCAAGTGCAGAATAACGCAAAGCACTGGCCTTAAGGATGAGCAGCTTATATAGCTGAGCTTCTGAAGCCACGCCCACCAGGTTCAGCCTGCCTGCCACACCCGAAGGCAACCCATTAGCAGCCACACCCAAGAATACACTTGGGGCTGCTTAATGAAAAGAATGTTCAGGTTAATGCATTCTGCTAACGGATGGAATGTTCAAGGTTGATGCATCTGCTTAATGGATGGAATGTTCAAGGTTAATGCATCTGGAGTGCTATGTCCATAATAAGGGCTTTTGGTGTCAAATGGATGTTCTTGTTTACCTTTGTTCATGTGCCTGGCACCAAAGGCACCAGGACAGTGTCCACCCAGGTCTCCTGTGCATGCTACCCCTGCATGCCTGTGCCCCTGACTTCATGACCATGACAGAACCCTGGTCTCTTCAAATTAGGAGGACACAGGATGATTTGATTGCTCTGTCACCAATGCCATCATCATCCCCTCCAAAATCTCAATGTTACTTCAGGAGATCAAAGCACTTCTTCAAATCTATGTGATATAGCTGCTCATAGAACACCATAAGGGTCAAGTGATATGGGGGACCTAGACCTATTCTGGACCATGACAATCTAAATTTATAATCATAAAGACTTTCCACGTGGGTTTTCTGCCCACGGTTGTTTGGTTGTTGCAGCTAGATTACTGGATATTTTCAGTACACCTACAGCCTTATTTTCAGGTCAAGCCCTACAGTGTACCAAATTCAGTATCATTTCACATCTCTAACTTTTGGGTTGAACACAGCCTGGAGAATCTTCATGAATCATTAACATAAAAGTGTGCATTTTTAACTCCACTTGCACGACTGCTGTATTTGGTTTCATCTGTAGACCAGGCTCTTCAATGGATTGCCTTTCTCCCGCAGATTCCTCATAAGATAGATATCCATTCCAGCGTCAGCTGCTCGGAAAACATTTCAACAGGGCGCGTAGTGCACCTCAACTCAGCCATCGATTCATCTTGGCTCGATGCCTGGGTCGTTGACTCTGGACGTGACATCTGTCGTCATACATATGCTGTGTCATTCCGTCCCTGTACCTCAGTTCCTTTTTTCTGCGTGCTCAGCATGCTGCTAGAGAGGAACACTGATCGATGACTTTGAATTCATTCTATGTTTTTGTCGTTTTTGCTTGACGCAAGTTTGGCAGTGTCCGCGCCCCGACTCTCCGGATTCAAATGTTGCAAGGATTGCAGCTCGAAAATGTATGTGATGGATCCGCACAACATCTGTGTGTGGTTCCTCGGCACCGTTCAGAACACAAAGGGCTGTACTTCATGTGGCAAGATGAAATTGAAGTCCCTAAGGGACAGGGTGGCGAAGCTCGCGGTAGGTCAGCCTCCCTCTAAAGCCCTGGAGCGGTCAACCATTCGGTCGTTGGTAGTCAGAACGGAGGGGCCGACTCCAGAAAAGGAAGAGAGGCAGCAGAAAAAAAACAAAAAGAGATCCGATTCCCGAAGCCATTCGTCCTCTTCTTCCTGCCACAAGAAGAAACAACACCACTGACACTGGCGCAAGTCCGATTCTTCCAGAGAACGCGTAAGTCGTCGGCAGGTTCCACATCCAGGGCTGAATGGGAGGAATTTAAATCCCAGATGTTAGAGATGTTTAAAAAGGCGGCTACGGGTACAGGTGAGCCCTCAATGCAGCAGGCCCCGGTAGCTCCAGTGGCACCCCTCTTGCAACTTCCATCATCCCTGACTGCCTTTCTGCCATTCAGGCCTGGTGCACTTTCAATGATCTCTGCCCCAGTGCCAGCAAAACGGATATCCTTCCCATTGGGAGTCCTGCTGCCCACTTCTTTCCCTCACTCTGGCTCTCTTCCATGGGCTCTCCCCTGTCTCCCTCTTCTGAAGCCAGTAACCTCAGAATCATCATCGTCTCCTCTCTCTCTCTCTCTCTCTCTCTCCTTCCTCCCTCACACTTAGGACATTGCCCAGAAGTCCCACTTTCAGCTCTTCCTTCACAAAGGAATTCTACCTTTTCTCACCTTCTCCCAGAAGCTCAATGTTACCCGAGCTCTGGTTCTCTCTAGGCTTGACTATTTCAATAGCCTCCGCCTGAATCTACCTTCTTCCACTCTGTGACCCCTCCAGCTAATCCAGAATAGGGCAGCAAGACTTATTCTTGTCCTCAAGCCCAGGGATCGCATCTCTCCTGCCCTAAAACATCTTCACTGGCTCCCAGTTGCTTCATGGATTAAATTCAAATCCCTCTTTATCATCCACAAGGCTGTCTGGGGCGGGGACAACACTATTTGCAACTCTGTCTTACTAAATATTCCCCCTCTATACCTTTGCACTCCTCTGGCACCAACTCTTTGTGTGTAAAGTGTTTCGCTAAACAGAGGTTGATCGCTTTCCTCAGCTGGCTCCCTTCTATGGAACAGCCTCCGTCTCCCTCTTCGTCTTGGGCAGGACTTTCTCAAATTCCAGAAGCGCCTCAAGACTTTCCTCTTTACCACCTTCTTCCCTCCCTCTCTCCTCTGCTAATCTCATAGCTGCTTGTTTGGTGTTCAGGGCCCTTAAGCATCCTCGGGGCACTGACCTCCCACACCGAATCGGCCAGAGCTTATGTCTATCCTCAGCACTTGCCTCGGCTCACCCTCCACCCAGGAGGCTCGCACTTTACTTACATTGCACTTCACCTGTTGCTCTCCCATGAGCACCCCAGCACCTATCCCATTCAATTTAATGTATTTTAATTGTTTCTCATCCCCTTGTCCCCTCCCTGTTGCCCTGTGGGTGCTTTGCAACAGTATTTACTTCCTGCATAAGCACCTAACAAGTGGAAAATAAATAAATAAAAGAGCAAAAACTGTCACCACACCATCAGTGTCGCTGAGCCATCTGGCTCGAAGCAGAGAAAGGCCGGACCATCTTCTGCGCCAGTGCTTGCAAGCGCACCTCGGGGGCCGTTTCTCTCCAACGCACCCGCGGCGTCGAAAACTCTGTCTGCGCCGGCTGCTAAGCCATCGTCTGCCATTGACCGGTCTTTCGTGCCGAACTCCTGGACTTACTTTTTTCGGCCCCATGGCTGACATTTTCAGCGTCGCTGACGACGACGACCAGGGTGGCTTCAACCCTGCGTACTCAGGGTCTGGAGGAGCTGACCTTTTCGTCGACCACGCAGACCTAGTGCACTGGCTGAAGGTCTTTACAACACCAGTGGGCTCGACACATCCCCAGACATGGAGATGCAGCAGGCACAACCTTATGACCACACTAATGTCAAGTATAGGGCATTGGTTCACAGGGGGGTGGATACTCTGGGCTGGAGTGCTCCAGCCAGACCAGTCTCAGAATATGACTTAACTGACATTCTTGATGATGGTCCTGCTACTGAGAGCGCTATGCCATTTAACGCAGCTATCACTGATCCTATCGCCACCTTGTGGCAACACCCTTGTTCCACACTGCAGTCAACTCCGACTTTTCGAAAAAAGTACAGTCGGATCTCTCTACTCATCCAACACCTATGGGATTAGTGTTGCAGACGGCCACACTTATCTACCAGGCCAGCCACATCTACATCCAGTCTTGCAATTGATACGAAGGGCCAAAACGGTTGACTCCCTGGCAAAGAAGATCTCATCAGGCGGCATGGCCTTGAACGCAGTCAATGCTTCTTGCGGTTTCGTCAAATATTCTTTTGGGTTGTGGATGGCCATTGGGGAGGCCGCCCAGTATACCCCTGAGGGGCAAATGTGGAAAGGTTTGCAACATTTGGTAAACGACGGCAAGGAGGTGGCCTGGCAGTCTTTGCAGACGGGCCTGGACGTCGCAGACTGTGTCGGCAGATCGATAGGGTCAGCCACAGTGCTCAGGAGGCAGGCTTACCTGCATACTTCAGGATACTCACCGAATGTCCAAAACAGACTTCTTGACATTGCTTTCGATGGTGAGATCTTTTCAACCCCGAGACTGACAACTCTCTGGAGAAATTCAAGGAGTCCAAGCTAGCCGCAAAGTCGTTGGGCCTAGCTGTGCAACAGCTGGCCAAGTCTGCCTTTAGTTTTTCATCAAAGGGTAGAGGCTACAGAGGCTATGTCCTCTATGGCCGGAAGGCTCTGCTCCCAGAAGCCAGGCAGGGGCAGAGGTGTTTCTTGTGATCCGGGCGGGGCATGGGGTCCTCTAGAGGCCAGCAGACTGTGGCAGCAGCGGCTGGGGCAACTCTGCCCTCAACGCCGCTTTGGTTTCTCCTCCCACGATTCCCCGGTTGGAGGGAGGATAGCCGATCAGTGGACCCAATGGCAGGAGATTACCTCCGACGCCTGGGCTCTTCAGCTCATGCAGTGGGGCTATTTTCTGCCTTTCTTAAAAAGGCAGCCGGACAGACTGGCACCACTTCCTCAACAACCAGAACGGGAACTCCAGGAAGAACGGCAAGCCCTGCTTTTGAAGGGTGCAGTGGAAGAGGTACCTCCCGAGCAGAGAGGGTTGGGCTGGTATTCCTGGTATTTCCTGGTACCCAAGTAGGGGGGAAGACACTGTCCCATCTTGGACCTCAGGGCCTTGAACAAGTTCCTGAGAAACGATGGTGATGTTGAGACACATTCTCCACGCTCTCGAGTTGCAAGACTGGCTGGTGTCGATAGATCTCCAGGATGCAAATTTTCTTGTGCCGATCCGCCAGAAGCACCGGAAGTGGGGTTGACCTCCGCTCCGAGGGTCTTCACCAAGCTCATGGCAGTAGTCGCGGCCCACCTCAGGAGATCCGGCGTCCATATGTTACTGTACCTGGACGACTGGCTGATCCACAGAAGGTCGACGGAGCAGGTTTTGTCCCATCTCCTTGGCACCTGTTCGCTACTCCACAGGCTGGGCTTCTCCCTGAACTTTCAGAAGTCCCACACAACGCCATCACAGAGGCTCCAGTTCATCGGAGCAGTCCTAGGCACTCGGGTAGTGAAGTCTATTCCTCTAGAGGAGAGAGTAACCTGAGTCAGTCAGATGGTCCAGTTCTTTCAGAACCACGCCACCTTACCAGCGGATTCCTTCCTCTGCCTCTTCGGTCTCATGGCCTCCTGCATTTTTCTGGTGCCAGAGGCCAGACTGCGATCTCTGCAATGGCTTCTACGGGGTCACTGGTGCCAGTACTTTATCACTTTGGGGAATGTTCTCAGGGTGACCAGGTCGGTGGTCAACAACCTATCTTGGTGGACCAGCAGCAACAACATGTTGGTGGAGAAACGCTTCTGGCCTCCGTGGCCCCAGGCCAGGGTGGTCATGGATGCGTCCTTGAAGGTTTGGGGCACTTTGGTCAGCGATGGAGGCAGAGTGGCACATAAAAAGGGAGGAGTTGCGACCCATTAGGTTAGCCCTGAAGGCGTTTGCACCCTCTCTGAAGGGGGAGCATGTCCTGGTTTTGAGGGACCATATGGTGGCCATGCA
This sequence comes from Ambystoma mexicanum, assembly GCF_040938575.1. Taxonomy (NCBI): domain Eukaryota; kingdom Metazoa; phylum Chordata; class Amphibia; order Caudata; family Ambystomatidae; genus Ambystoma; species Ambystoma mexicanum. Next base: position 187,000,981 of record NC_090922.1, read on the forward strand.
CTTCCTGAACAAGCAAGGTGGCGTGTGCTCACTCCCCCTTTGCAGAGAGGTGATGCAGCTGTGGTTCTGGCTGTTGGAGAATCAGATCTCGGTCTCAGCATTGCAGCTGGCGGGGACAGAGAACGGTTTGGCCGATGCTCTCAACAGGCAGAACACAGTCTCACACGAGTGGGCGGTGTGCCAGGAAGTCTTGGAAGTCTATCTGATGAGGAATCTGCAGGAGAAAGGCAATCTATTGAAGGAGAAATGATTTACTGTAATGTTCTTTCTATGGATTCTTGTCCCACAGATTCTTCATCACCCCTCCCGTCCATCCCCTCTATGAAAGTATCTCGTCAGTGGCTGTCTTTCTCCTGAGAGAAAAGAGGTGAACGATGGTTTCAGGGACTTCTGTCCTCTTCAGTGCAGCATTTCTTCTGCGGTCTCTATCCCCCCCCCCAAAAAAAAATGGAAACAATTGTTAATAAAATCCCAGTTGAGATTTTAATTTTCTACTGACTTATGGCTGTTTGGCTGTATCGCTAGTTTTCCTCTGCAATGAATGAGCTTGGTGGCCTGGGGGGGGGAGGGGGAGCGGGAGGTGGGAACTGACGACAATAGAATGGGTAGCTATCTGATGGGGAATCTGCGGGAGAAGAATCCATAGAAAGAACATTACTGTGATTAATTTCTCCTTCTATGTTATATCATGTTATTTGGATTTATACCACACTTCTGCCATTTGCAGGGTCTGCAGGCACCCTAGCAGATCTAAAAAAGGGTGGCTGGGTTTCTCAAAAAAGAGTGCAATATCCTGACATGTTTGGGTTATTTAATAAACCATCCAAATCATTCCAATAGCATACACAGAATATTCAATTTGTTTGAGTAGTCATCGATTGCTTGCTGGGAAAAATCTTTTTTCTCATCTGGACGGGGAATCATCAATCCAGAACACATTACAGAGATTCATTAGCCTAATGGCATCTTGCATTCACATTGAGCCTGTTACAGTGACATCTGACCCACAAATGTAATCAGTCCTCTGAGGCCTGCTCAAGAAAATCTCAATTCCTTCCGCATTTGTTCAGTCCATTGAATGGTCGTATCAGGAGTGCAGTCTTCGAAGATGTGCCTCTTTATTAGATTTCTTTAAAAATGGATTCCTCAGAATTTGAATGGCAGGCCCTTTGCCACGGCCTACAAACATACAGCCTTTTGGATCTTCAGAATGGGCTCCATCTAAAGCAATCTTTCTAGCATTAGTCCTTTCTACTTCAGTCTCCGAAAAAAAGCAGTTAAAATAAACACATTCAACACAGCTGCAATGTTCTACTTGAGGTAACAAGGATGCCTTGGGCTGTTTACCCTCTGAATGTAGCGCCAGAGATCTGGGTCAGCATCATTTGACATTTCTGGAGATCAATTAAGAAGGAAGAAACAATGGGCCTCATTACACGGATGGCGGTACGGGTTTACCGGTACCGGTAAGGGCACCAGTCCTGGTACACTCTTAACGCCTTACTACAAGGTCCCTTTGTGGTTTTACCAGCCGTTAAGGACGGGACCCGCAAAGGGACCTTGGAGGTAATTACGGTACCGCAATTTGCGGTACTGTAATTACCGCCTTCCCCATTCCCATTGAGCCCTATGGGGGCGAAAATGGGAATGGAGAAGTGCCATGGTGAATGGGGAATTACCGCCCCTACACACCATGGCGGACTCGGTAAAATTCCGGCGGCAACCATGGCGCTAATAGCGCCATGGTTACCGCCGTCCGTGTAATGAGGCCCAATGTGAGAGCAGATGTTCTCAGCAGGCTACACCATGTTCCTCATGAGAGGACTCTCTAATTCTTCTTTGACTCTGGTGAGTCAAACCTTGCCAAAATTGATTTTCAGATGTCCCCACCTCCTTGAGGCAGGTTCCTGACAATCCCTCTGGTGCCATATCTACTGGCTCAAAAGAAAGAGTGCCTTCTACACCCCTGCCCGCTATCGCTGAACTTGAATGCCTGGCACCTGGAAAGTTTGCATGCACCATAGGTTCTGCCAGAAGAGTGCGCATGACCGGTACAAGAGCATCTTTAGCTGCTGGCTATAATCTACAAGATAAACCCCTTTCTAGCTATGTTAGACAATGACATGTCCTTTATCACTTATTTGACTGAATCATGGATTATCATTGACTCCATGTTGATAGCCTTCTGCATCTTAATCCTCTCATAAGAGAACCTGCTCCTCAATTGAATTTACCGTGCATAGTGTTCGCTTTGCTAAGGACCAAACCCTTTCAGATTATGGCTTATTATGATCATGACTTACTGTTTTGGAAGACCATTTTTCTTGAGTACAAAACTTCAGCCAGAAGAATTAGCGAACTCCATGCCCCTTCCTCGAAGGAGCCTTTTATTGTCTTTCACAAAGGGAAAGTGGTGTTTTTTTACGTTTCCATCATTTACCATTCTTTCACTGTAGAACTTATGCTTCTTCAACTGAGGAAACATTACACAATCAGATACTTCAAGTGGTCTAAAGGTTTTATGTGACAGCGTGCTTTTAGAGATGTTTTCCAAGGACTGCCTGCAGTGCGTGCAATCTCTAGCATGTTGTGAAGGAGGGAGAGTAATCACAAAGAGAACCGGAATCACCATAAAGGTCATTTTTCCTATTCCTCTGATTACTAACTGAACCTCCATGCCTCCCCAGTGGCTATAACTGAGAATTTCTGTATTGGGACCTCGCGAGACGCGCTACGGGGTAGTCTCCTAAGACTTCCTGCGCGACCCGGCAAAGCGCGCGTGGAAACGATTAGGAAGGCGAGAATGAGACAGAGCTAGTTGTGCTCCCGGCGCTCCTCATATGAGAGGATGTAAAAGACTAATATTGGACACCATCACTTGCCCTGTCTTAGATTACTTACTTGCCTCAGTTCCTGGACATTTAAAGAACCCTCCTACTTTGAACTGCTGAATGTTTTTACAGAAACAAAGTTGTTAAATCCAGCAGACTGAGCCCCTCTTTTATACAACATATTTGGCGACGAGGATCAAGACTTGAACTCACGCACCATCATGCAAGGAGTGACACCCCCCGCCTTTTCTGCAAACACCAGGTAGGCCTGCAGTTCCATGGCCACAAGGGCATCCTCGGTTCACTACTTACCTGGAAGCACTAGGAGGCACGGGGTACACACTGGCAAGGCACAGAGCCATGTTATTAAACGTGCTGGGTGTGGAAGGTCAAAGAGTGTTTGCAGGCCTTACCCTCAAAGCAGGGTCTGATGAAAATGACGACATATATAAAGAGGCCGTCAGGAGAATAATTAAGTGCTTTGCCAACAATGAAAATATGGTGCTGCACAGGATACGTTTCTACAATCGCAAACAAGAAGCGTCTGAACCCGTAGACGACTACGTGACCAAGTTGCGCAAACTAGCTGCGCTGTGCAACTTTGGCAATAATGTAGAAGGATTAATTTGCAACATGCTGACAGTCCAAACCAACAGCAGAAACGTGCAGGACATATTTATTCTGGAGAAGGAACTCCAACTGGAAAAAGGCAATTGAGATAGCGAGAACAGTGGAAGAAAACGCAGGACGACGGAAGAAGTATGCAGGAAGCTCCGGCCCAGCAGATGTCCAATCGATCACCTATCGGAATAAGAAGGGGACGTAACTGACTGACGCAAGAGAAGGGAAGTTGGGAAAGAAGGAAATGCTGAAATGTCACAGGTGCACCAGCACCAAACACTTAGCCAATGACAGAGAATGTCCAGCAAGAGACAAAGAATGCTTGGTGTGCAAAAGAATTGGACATTCTTCAGTGGTATGCAGGTGGAGTAATAGAAAAGTTACGAACATTATCGCAGAGGGAGAATTTTCATCTGAAGAAGGAGGGAGACCCACAATGTTAATGGTAAACAAGAGCCCAAGAGCCAGGAGGGAAAAGCCCCACTGCGCAATCAGCGTGAACGGCATGGAGACGAGAGTCATGGTGGATTCGGGCTCCGATCTCACCATACTTCCCCTACGCACATACAAAGAAATGATGGGCACCAAAATAGTTGAAGTCCTCAGCACACGCCACAAACCAACAGTATTTGGGGGTGCGTTAGTAGACCTATTACAATACATCAAAGGAAAGTGGAGTTCAAGGGGAGAGAGACCACCACGAGAATATACTTCACCCAAGAAGGCACAGCAGTCCTAGGATGGGATGACAGGCCAAGTTCAAGATCAAATTGGATCCCAGCATGGAAGATCAAGTGTTAACAGTCAACACAGAAGGAGTGGCGGTAGTTAAAGAAGACTTTCCCAAACTGTTTTCAGAATGGCCATGCAAAATCAAGAATGTTGTACATAAGATAATGCTCAAGGCAAATGCAGTCCCCGTAAAGTATAAAGTAAGGCCGGTGCCAGCGACAGCCAGGGACATACTCAGAACCAAGCTCAACAAGATGGTGAAGGAGGGCACCATTGAGGAGGTAGAAGCCTCAGAGTGGTTGAGCCCCATCGTTATTATCAAAAAGCAAAACTCACAAGATTTGAGGGTGTGCATTGACCTTCATAGCCTTAACTTGGAGGTCATTTCAGATAGCTACCCCCTGGCCAGCATAAATGAACTCATCCTCATGATGAAGGAAGCCTGAGCGTTCTCCAAGCTGGATATGAGGGATGCATATCATCAAATTCACCTGCACAAAGAATCCAAGCCACTCACAGCGTTTATCACCCCGTTTGGCACGTATCAATTCACTAATATGCCTTTCGGTTTGTCGTCCGCAGCTTCGGTGTTCCAGTGCATGATGGACTTACTACTACGTGAGTACGAAACGTGTCCTACTTCCAGGATGACATACTCGTCTATGCCGCGGATGAACACACGCATGACGTCACTCTCAAAAGAGTTCTCACCAAATTACAGGATGCCGGAGTCAAGTTGAGATACGAAAAGTGCGTCCTAAGAGCACAAGAAATTGAATATTTGGGGTACAAGATTTCTTCCCATGGTATATGCCCCAAACAAAACCTTGTGCAAGCCATTGTCAAGCCCTGGAGTCAACCAACAAGGAAGAAGTGAGGTTGTTTCTGGGACTCGAAGAATATTATGCCAAATTCATTCCCACCATTTCAGAAATCACAACGCTGCTGAGAAACCTACTGAAAAAAGGCTGGAGACCCATAAAGATGCCGTAGAGAATATAAAAGGACGGATAGTGGAAGCACCATGCCTACACCCGTTGAATCCAGCATGGGATACAGTCATCACTACGGATGCCAGTGCGTGGGGGCTAGGTGCCATACTCACCCAGAAGGGGACACTGAACACGTTGTGACATTCGCCTTTAAAGCCCTGTCCACGGCTGAGAAGAATTACTCTACAGTGGAGAAAGAGATGCTAGCCTGTGCATGGGCCGTTGAGCACTTCAGGACTAATGTATAGGGCACCAAGTTCATACGGGTCACCGACCATAAGCCTCTCATTCATATGCTCAGACCAGGTGGGACAAAATCGTCTACACCCCAATTGGCACGCATTGCGGCCAAACTTCAGGAATACACATTTGAAATTACCCACATAGCCGGGTGGAGAAATGCCCAGGCGAACTGCATGTCAAGGTTACCTGGAAACAAAGAGAAGGCCACCATGTTCCTGCAAGATGAATGCATTGTAGCATCAATCCAAGACCTCAGGGTCCCAGAATTCTTAGAGTTAAGTGAAGGACATTAGAACAAGGTGGACAGTAAAGACCCCACCATGGTGAGACTTAGAGAGTGGGTTAGGAACAGATGGCCAGAAGAAAGGTCCATAACAGAGGGCATGAGGCTGTATTGGAAAATGGCTGAAGAAATTTCAGAAGTGGAAGGATTGCTTGTTAAGGGAGATCAAGTAATAGCGCCAGTGGGAATGAGAAGAGTCATCCTGTGCAGGGCCCACTCAGGGCATTTAGGAAACACCATGACACGGCAAAGGGTGAGAGAGGTGTGCTGGTGGCCTGCCATGGACCAGGAAATACTCTCCATGATTGAGAGATGCCACGAGTATCTAAAAAGTGACAAACGCCTGAAGACCAGACAAGCCCTGATGATTCACACGGAGATCCCAGAAGCAGTGTGGCATAAGGTGGGGTTGGACTTCATAGGACCCTTGGAGACAATGGCTCCCGAGCATCGGTATGGTATAGTTCTGGTAGACTACCTTTCGAAATGGGTAGAAGCAGAATTTGTCCCCACATTACCACAGCTACTGTCATAGAAGTCCTCACATCCATTTTTCAGAGGGAAGGTCTCCCTAAAGATTTAGTCACGGACAATGGAGTACAGCTTGTGTCACGGAAAATGAAGTCATTCCTGCACAAACACAACATAAAACAGAGGAAGGCTGCACTGTACGATCCCCAAGCGAATAGACTAGTGGAGAGGGCGAATAGGTTCATCAAAGGGGCTATCCAGTTAGCAACCACTTCCGGTATGGATCCCCTCAAAACAGTCAAGGAGGCTGTTGCGGCTCACAGATTAACCTCCAACGGTATCACCCAAATATCGCCATTTCGAATGCTGAGGGGGACGAGAGCAGCATCCACACTGGTACCACCATGGCTGACCAGAGTAAGAGAAGATGATGAAGTAGACATGGCTGAAGTAGTGTCGAGGCTGGAAAACAGCAAAGCATGGATGAAGAGATGGAATGATCAGAGAAGAACGACCCAAGGCCACGAAGTTGAGGAAGGCGATTGGCTCAAAATACGACTACCGAAGAAAGGATCTAATGACAAGTTTGAAGTTCAGTCAACCAATAAAAGTTGTCCACTGAGGGACTAATCACGTTCACTCAGATGATGGCAGCAGGTGGAACATGGAGCATGTGGTGATGTTTGAGAAGCATCGCGAAGCGGAAACAACCGAAGAGGAATTCACCCCTTGTAAAAGCCCTGACAGAGATGCCACAAGAGAGCGAGAACTAGAAATCCCCATGAGAGAAATCACAGAGGGAGAGACAGAAAGAGAAGCATCGGAAACATCCCATGAAGCGAGTCAAGCACACGACACGGGTGGTAGAAAGGAAGATCGTCCGAGAAGGGAGCACAGAAGACCGGTGAAGTATGATGACTTCGCTGTGTTATGAAAGGGAGGTCTGTTGGGACGTTGCGGGACGCACTACGGCGTCGTCTCACAAGACTTCCTGCGTGACCCGGCGAGAGCGAGCAAAGTATGCGCAGAAACAATTAGGAAGGTGAGAATGAGACAGAGGTAGTTGTGCTCCCAGCGCTCCTCCTATGAGAGGATCTAAAAGACGAATATTGGACACCATCACTTGCCATGTCCTAAATTACTTACTTGCCTCAGTTCCTGGACATTTAAAGAACCAGTAGAAGGTCCTGGTTACCTTGCAACGGAAGATTTGTGTTGAACCTTGTAAATAAGAAGATTCTCACACTGGTTGCTGTGTTTCAAAGTGGATTTTAATGTCCCTAGTGTAGACACATTGGGCCTCATTAGGACACTGGCAGTCGCGGAATGAACGGTGCCAGTAAGGGACCGGCACTGTTCGTTCCGGGCCGCCTCATTACGAGGTCTGCTGCGGGTCCTGCTCAGGACGCCTGGCCAGACCAGGCGTCCTTAGTGGGACCCGCTAGCAGACCAGGATGCTAACAACGGGCCCGTCATTAACGGGCCCATTGTTAGCATCCTCCCCATTCCCATTGAGCCCTATGGGGCTCAAATGGGAATGGGGATTCATTTTTACCGTAGCCCAGTAAAGGGCAATTACCGGGTCCGCCAAGGTCTGCATGACCCGGATATTGCCCTTTTCTGGGCTCCAGTAAAAAATCATTACCAGCGGCAGCCGTGCCCTAATAAGGGCACGGCTACCGCCAGGGTCGTAATGAGGCCCATAGTCTAAAAAGGTGGTCATTTAAAGAACCATTCTACTTTCAACTGCTGAATGTTGTTACAGAAATAAAGTTGTTAGTCCAACAGGCTGATCCCCTTTTTTATACAACAATCCGTGAGTACTGATTTGTTCCAAAAGAATTGAAAGACTTTCATTAGAACTTTACATTTTTTAAGTCTCCTATCATCATTGTTCAGTAAAGACACCCTGAAGGTTCTGGTATACTTGATAGAACCTTTTCTTTTAAGCCTGTTGCACGATCTTTGTGCTACTGTGCCAGGCTACTGGAAAGATAAATTATGCTGGAGACGATGTTACATTTTGTGTGCTTTCCTCACCATTACTGTAGGCATGCTTTCTGCTTTTAGGTACGATATGATGGTCCCCTGCTGGGGAAAACTTAGGTGGCCTTCAATAATTGCCTTTCTCTAAGCCCAACCTTTCCTGCATGGAAAACTACATTTGTTATGAATAGGTTTAAATAGATTATACATGTTAGGGAGACCCCAATAAATGTGAACTAGCAATGCAGTTAGGAGCATTTCTTTTGAAGCATCACAAAGGTACGGCCTTGCTTCAATGATGGAGAACATATGTGCTTCCTTGATTTAATGATGGAGAACTATAATTGCAGGTAAGAAGCATTTCCTTTGAACTATCACAAATGTACTTCCTTGGTTCCTGTCCTTGCCACTGAATTTGCGTTATGCTGCTTTTGTAATTTATCTACCCGTACAGAGTATTAGGCAAGAGTTGGAGGAGCGAAGTGGAATCTATCTGCAGAGGCTTACCTACCTGGCTGAATTGAAGAGGAAATGGGAAGAATACTTGTACAAGCTGAGGATTGGACTTCAAAGGTTTAAACAGCTGGATAAAAAAGAGAAAACAGCTTCCATGTTTACCAGAAAAAGGTATAGCAAACACATTTTACCTTTCCGAAAAACAAATGCATTTTCTAAGAATTACTTTTATTATACAGATGAGTTTATTACACAGTCATTAAAGGAATAAGTAGCACTCATTTATGGCAAGTGCACAACGGATAACAGTAGGAGGAAGAGGAACAATTGCATGACAAAAGAATACAAGTATTATTATTAGACTGAGAGAAACTGATTTATTATAAGACCCCAACATTTATAACTAGGTGTGGATGATTTATTTGTCAAAACAGCACGGGCATTTCTGATAATAGCACTACTACTTGACTAAAGATTACTAATAGTTTTTCTTTTGTCCTTCTTTTTGACCCTTTGGTCACAAGAAAGGACGCGACACCGGTTCTAAACGGACCTTCTCTTTATTTCGTCAGTTCACTTCAACATACAAGGAGGAACTAACCGTTCCTCTCTCAAGGCTCCTCCCATTCCTTCTCATCCTCCCACTTCCCACTCTGCGCCCTGGCTTTCCCTTAAAGGCGCTGAGCCCAATAACATCACCCCCCGACAAATGTTCTGAGGTCGTGTTCAGCATTCTTCCACAAGGCGCGTGGGCCTTCATATCACCCGCTGCGGGCGAGTATATGAGTCACATGTTCACGGAGTATCCGGGCCTCTGGGCAGTTCCAGTGGGGTGTTTTCTATTCCCTGCTGCGGCGTCCACAGATCATCTCGGGTTTTCTTCATGCCTGGCTCACATTCCGCTGGTGGTGTGCCCCTGCTCTTCACTTTTAATGAGATGCTTGAACTGTGAGCTGTTCCTTGTTATTTCTTGAGCCGCATTCTGTGCCGTCACCATGGACCCGTTAAGGGCTGTTACCCTGAAGGGGCTTGGCGAGTACCTGGGGGTCCGTCTTCCTTTTAGTTGTCTGTCTCACCAGGACTTCGTGCCCCATCAAGAACTCTTTGGGCTCGGCTCTCCTTCTGTGGTCTGTGTCATGCTTGGCCCGTTCCTTCCCAATGGTGTCTCTCAGAATGACTTCTTTGTCAGCTCCCTCTCGATCACCTGTGTTTCTCACAAGCCTGGTGTGGACTTTCTACTGCATCATTATTTCCACCGGTGACTTGTTGGTGGCTTCATGGGGAGGTGTTCCGCTAGTCCCTGAGCATTCTGCATAAGGCCTGGTGCAGGTTTGTGGTTTCAACGTGTGATCTCTGGATGGTTTTATTGATTGATGGCATGAAGCGCTCCACCATCCTGTTGGCTTGGGGCTATCTGGGCTTGATTTTTTGGTGGGGGAAAACCCATTTGTCTTGAAAATGCTGTGCAGTCATGCCTGTTGAACTGGGGCCCATTGTCTGACTTGATTGTGCGAGGTATGTCCCATTCACTGAGCACCTCATCAAAAACGGCAACTACCGGGGGGTATGCAGTGGTCGCCACTTTCTTCACGATGGGGAACCGGGAGTATTCGTTGATGAATACGAGCAGATAATCTCCTGACTCCATAGGCCCATAGAAGTCAACTGCTACTCAGTCCCATGGTCGCTCTGGTATGTGGGTTGTCTGCAGTGGTGTGAGGGCCTCTGCTTTCGCGGTGCACTGACATGGCAAACAGCTCTTCACCCAACTGTCCACTAGTGGGTCCATGAATGGAAACCAGACATTGCATCATAGCTTTTTCTTCGTATTGTTAGTCCCTCGTGTGCTGTTCAGATGACTTCGGCCTTGAGGGTGACGGGATGACTAGCTTGTACCCTCTCAGCAGTATTGAGTGGTCCTTGACCACTAATTCATTATGTACATTTGCAAGTCTCTCTAGTTCGTATTTGCTCACCCCCGGGTGGCTTTTGATGGCACAGCGGTAATTCATCCATTTGTTGTAGTTTGTGAGGGCGATGGCCAGGACCATGGATGGGTCCACTGCCAACGTGCTTGCAACGGCATCCAATGACAGTGCAGGTGGCAGGGCGTTGGCTGCAATGTAGTTGATGTATTTGGTGTCTCCTTTCCTTGTCGTTGGGGCATCTATCGGGTGGCGCGAGATGCAGTCTGCTGGGTTCTGATCACCCCCCCGGTCTGTGGATAATTCTGTAGTCGAATTCCTGCAGTCTGATGCCTCATCTCTCAATTCTGGGCGGCATATTTGTGCGAGGGTTACCATATAGTGATAGTAAGGCTGATGGTCAGTTATCAGTGTGAAGCTCTTGCCAATGATGAAATTGTGAAAATGTTCGCACCCCCAGACAGCCGCGAGGCTCTCTTTTTTGGCCTAGGAGTAGGTGTAACGCTCACCTGATTCCCACAGAGGCACCGACCTGTTCTGGACTGCTATGACCTCTTCTAAGGTGATGCGCAGGACTCGGAAGACGGACTGGACCGGACCCCCAAACCTCGCCTGTCTGGCCCGTAGAAGAATCCTTCTGTAGATGGAAAAGGGGATTAACTGACTGCTTGATAATGTGTCGGATTCCCCCCCTCACAATCCTCGAACCCCCTCCGCGATTCCACGTAGAGTCTCACCTTAGAGTCTGAAAGGACGAGCTCTCCATCCTGCTTCCGATGCAGGGGCGCGTTGATTTCCAGTTACTTCACTGGATCTCGGGTTTGGTGAGTATTCAACTCCGCTTGACTTTTCCGATATGAGGCCGTAAGTATTCAGTTGCAAAAGTTCAAGCCTTAATTGTCCGTTGTCCTTTTCTCTATTTCAGATGCAGGATGAAGAATACACGTTGAGGAATGGATTCGCCGAAGGTAAACTCTGGTGAGTCTTTTTGATGGATGGTTCCCTTAGTGATCTTGCTTTCACCCACTTATGCGTGTGTCTTTTTCCCCCTTAGGGGCCGGGGTACGGAAGTGCCAAAGAAGCAGCGCCGACCCAAGGTGAGGAAAGATTGTCCCAACAATAATCAGGTAAGTCTTAAGGTGGAAGAATCAAGCCTTCCTCAATCTGTTCCTTCGCTCACCTTTGTTTTGTCTCTTTTTCTCCTTAGGCGCTGAAAGGCGACGGATGGTGCCAATGGTCGCTGAAGAGCCCGAGGGCGCCTCGTGAAGGTGAGTGAAACGCAGCGCTGCAGCGAGCTATGCGATGCGCTTCTAAAAATAATGTCTTTTCTCAGGATCGTCGGAGTGATGGTTCCGGACTCCGGATGGAGGTAGGTAAAGTTCTATTATTCACCTTTCTCTCCTTTCCTTCCTTTTCAGGTGTTCCAGGTTGCAGGCGGGCGTGGCTGGAGCCAGGATGCAGGAGCAGACACAGTGAGCGTCCAGCTGCTAGATGCAGAACAACGCGAAGCGCGAGCTGCTGTCTGGGCGTGGTTTAAATAGCCCCCAAAGTAGTTCCAGGTAAGTATTCTTCCTCAGCCACGCCCGAGTGGTAAAATAGTCCCATAGGTAAAATAGTCCCTTTTAGACCTCAAGGAGGTCTGGATCCGGCAGCATGGTCTGCATCAGGTAAGTCCATCCAAGCACTCCCATAATGAGCCTGGCGCCTATGGTGCCAGGACTGATGCCTTCTATGAGCCTGGCGCCAAAGGTGCCAGGACAATGTCCAAAGAGCCCTATAAGGGGTTGCTGGGTCCCTCCCTGGGGACATGATGTCTGCTTTCGGGGACGCTGGTCCTGAACTGTCTTCCCGGGAGTAGGCATCATGACAGCGGGTTGATTCTGTGTGCGAGAGTGCCCAGCTCGCGTAAGCGACAATGTGCCTGGGTGTGTGTCTTCTCCGCTGGTCTGGGCAAATATGGCACCCAGTCCTACCGGGCTGCCATCTACGATGATCTCCATGTGCCACGTGGGGTCAAAGTATGCAAGTCGTCAGGCCTCTGCAAGTGCCTTTTTGATGTTTTTGAATGCCACCTGGCATTCCTCCGACCAGAGAAAATCATTGTCCTTTTGTAGTAGTCTCCTCAGGGGCTCAGTGTGGGTCGCATAGTGCAGGATGTACCTCATGCAGTACCCGGCCATGCCGAGGAAAGACCTTACGTCTGCCACTTGGGTCGGAGCTTGGAGGTCGGTGATGGTCCTGACTAGGTCGGGGTCATCCCTTGGTCTGAAAAGATGTGCCCAAAGAATCTGAGTTTTTTTTTGTTGAATCTGCATCAGTCCAAATTCAGTGTCAGGCCTGCATTGTGTAAGGCGTCTCAGGTTTCCAACAGGGCTGCGCCGTGCTCCTCCTGTGATGTGCCAAAGACTAAAATGTCATTGCTATAATTTAGCGCTGATTTGATTGGGTGGATGACTTTCCTAATGGCCTCCTGAAAAATGTCTGCGGAGGAGGAGATGCCAAAGTTCAACCGGCGGTATCGAAACAGTCCTTCATGTGTGGTGAATGTGTGATACTTCTCGAGCCCGGTGTAGTATGAGTTGGTGGTACCCCTGTATGAGGTCTAGCTTGGAGAAAGTTTTTGCTCTGTTCAGCTGAAGTATCATGTCCTCGATACACGGGCCTGGGTGTCGTTTTCGCTGGATGGTGGTGTTGGCCATTCTCATGTAGGCACAGAGGGCCTCATTAGAACCAGGCGTCCTTAGCGGGTCCCGCGAGCAGACCAGGATGCTAACAACAGGCCCGTCATTAATGGGCCCGCTGTTAGCATAATCCCCATTCCCATTAAGCCCTATGGGGGCTGAAATGGGAATGGGGATGTACCGGGTCCGGGTTCCCTAAATGGGGGAAATACCGGGCCCTCCAAAGTCGGAATGGCCCCGTATTTCCCCATTCAAGGAACCCAGACCCGGTACCCGGAATGGGGGTAGCCATGCCGCAAAAAGTGGCATGGTTACCTCCAGGGTCGTAATGAGGGCCAGAGTCTTATTCGGCCTTCTCCTTTCGGGACAATTACTAGTAGTGAAACCCACAGGGTGGGTCCAGTGGCAGGTTATATGGTCTCACTGTCGAGTAGTTGATCTAGTTCTTGTGACATAGCGTTCTGAAGATGGAAACCCACTATTTCATCAATATGCAACTTGACAAGTGTTCCTTTGAGTTTTCCAAGCCCTTTGCATAGGTCGGGAAATTTAGCTTCGGTCACCTCCTTTGTGATAGCGCCATCTACCTCCGGGTTTCTGCTGATTGCGCATATTGTCTCTCCGTTGGCCGAAGGAGCTTTGGTTGATTGGGTCACGTCCCCTTCCTGGAATCGAATGCTATGAGTCGAAGGCAGCGCGCTGTGTGGTAGCTGAGTATGCAGCGGCCTTTCGTGGGGCTTCTTATGACGTGGATGGTGGTGTCAAGTGTTCGCCCATTGTGCTTCAGTCTCAGATGAAATTGGCCGATCGAGTGTAGGGGCCATGTTGCGCCCCATTGGAATATCCTTGTGTCGTTCCTTTTGAGTTCCGGTCACTTTGGTATCTGTGGGAACTCCTGTTCCCCCATGATATTCACTGTCGCGCCTGAGTCGATCAGGAAGCAATAGAGCCTATTTCCTATGTTGACAGAGATCCTGGGTGCCTCTCTCGCATCTCGATCATCCTGGATGAGATTGATTCATTCACCAAGTTGAGTCTGGCCATGTTAAGTGTCATAGTCATAGTGAAAGTAGTACTGTTGGTCCCTGTATTGCTGACATGGGTGCAGGGGTTCATCATATTTGTTGCCGTACCTGGCGTAAGGGTTGTGCGAGTCATATCTTTGGTTCAGGTCTTCGGGTGGCGTATCCTCTAGTGCCCTTACGTATCTTCTTTGACCTTGGTAGCGCGTCGGTTTGAACCTTTGTGAGTACCCTGATGGTGGGGGTTGCCGGCTATATGGCCTTGCCTGCGGTTGAATGTACGGTTGTGGAGTGGGAAATGGTATCCCTTCCCTGCAGACAAACTGAAAATGTCCTTCCTTGCCACAGTTGGAGCACTTTTGTGTATGGGCTGGGCATGTCCCAAAGTGCAGGAAATTCATTCCACACAACGGTAGCATTGTCTGTGTGTCCTGGGCGGTATCTGCCCGCTTGGTCTTCCCACAGACATCCCCCGGTCTCCTGGTCTCTGTGGTTGGGGTTGGATCGCAGTAATTGTTTCGCTTTTTTTGTGTTTGGGACCCGGGTTTCCTTCGATGGAGGCAGCTTGGGCATCGACCCTCTCGGATATTCTGGTTAATTCGCTGACTTCGTCGATGGTCAAAGGCTTTTTGAGTTGTTGCTTCCGTAAGTCGGGTGATGTGCAACCTTCAATTACGCACAGTCTGATCGCCTTGTCTGCGGAGAATAGGTGGAATTGGCAGTGGGTGCTTTTCACACTCATTGATGGTGTATTCTGGTTTCTCTGTGCACTGGTTAAACACGTAGCGTTCATAGTCATGGTTGAGAATTGATCAAGGAGGCGTAGTATATCTTTTCTTCTGGGGGTAGTCGTCAGTATGGTTTTAATAAATTTCCCCCCTACTAGATTGATCAACATGTCGCTCAGCGCAGGGGATTTATCCTCACCGGCGTGTGGGAAGCACCTTGTCGCCAGGTGTTGACCCTTTGGTCACAAGTAAGGACACGGCACCGGTTGTAAACAGACCTTCTCTTTTTTTCGTCCGTTCACTTCAACATACAAGGAGGAACTAACCGTTCCTGTCACAAGGCTCCTCCTCTTCCTTCTCATCCTCCGCTTCCCGCTCTGCACCCTGGCTGTCCCTTAATGGCGCAGAGCCCTATAACACTTCTCTCCCTTCTTCACAACCTAGTAAGGATGTTCGTCCACCACTGGCCAAGCTACTAAACATTTCTAAAAGATCTGCTGTCAATTCAAATATTCTCGAATGAGCTCTGTGCACTTCCTCCCCTCACACACATTCTTTGGCCTCAAAAAATAAAGCATCCAACCCTTACAATTTGTTTTCCATTTTCTCTTCATTTTGTCCCCACGCAAATCAATTTTGCCACAGCCGCCCCTCCTTTCCTGTCAGCTGTCCTACCTTGTCACAATCTTTGTTCGTTTGGCGGTGCATTTTTATTCTCAAAACTCTTTTGTAATATGTCTTTGAAAAGTTCTTCACTTATGCTCACACTCCAGCTGTTCTGTTATTAATGGCACCTCTTTCACCACATGCCGCGTTCAAGTTGTGTATTAGTTGAAGTGGGCATTTTTCCAAGACTGTCCATTAGTGCGCCTCTCTGATGTGCCTCTGTAATGTCCCTCTGGTACCTTATGCTGCTGTTTAGCGTTGAGGTGTTTGAGAACATGGCTGTCAGACTTATGTAAAAGGGGTTCTAAAAACCTCAGGGTCATCTTCGACTCCACACTCTCCTTCTCTCCTCACATCTCTGATGTCTCGAAGAAGTCACACTACCAGTTCACCTCCTCAGAGGTATTCTTCCTTTCCTCTCCTTCCCCCAGAAGCTCACTGTCTCCAGAGCTCTGGTTCTCTCTAGGCTGGACTATTGCAACAGCCTCTTTCTAAATCTGCCTGCTTCTACTCTCTGCCCTCTGCAACTCATCCAGAACAGGACTGCAAGACTTGTCCTTGGCCTCAAGCCCAGGGATAGTATCTCCCCAGGACTGAAATCTCTGCACTGGCTCCCAGTGGCTGTGAGGATTAAGTTCAAAACCCTTGGCATTGTCCACAAGGCTTTCAACTCTCTCTTCCTAAATATCTTCCGTCTCGAGCTCTTCGCTAATCCGCCTCAAACTCCCTCAGGGTCAGTCGCTTCTCCAAGCAACGAGTTGGCGATAGACCTCTTTCTTCGGCTGGGGCCTCCCTCTGGAACAGCCTTCCTGCCTCCCTGAAACGTGAGTAGAACCATCTCCGGTTCCGGAAGCACCTCAAAACCTTTCTCTTTGCTTCTGCTTTCTCTCCTCCTCTCCCCTGCTGAATTTCCTGGCTGAAACTGAAACTGCACTGGTTACATGGCCAGCCTTTGATCTTGGGTCCAGGTCCCCTGCCCCGCCAGTCGCACACCAGCACTGCCTTCCTGGCAACCCCCGCACTTGGGGACTGTTTTCTGTATCCCTACAGTCCCCCTACCAGCACTTGACACCTGATGTCTGCACTTACCCTTGCACTTGCCACCAGCTGGCCGTACTTTGATTTATTGTCATTTATTCTATTTATCCCATGTATTGCACTGTCCCCTCCCCCATGCACTGTCCCACTTCCCCCTTCCCATGCACTTGCGCGATCTGAATGACACCTGGCCCAGTAGGATCGTTGTCTCTCTCTTCCCCCTGTTCTCCCTCCCTTGCGTCGCGCCATCAAACACTTGTGTATAGGTGCGTTATAAATGCCATATCATATCATATCATAAAATATCATATCATATCATAATGGACACATTCCTCCCAAGGATTCCGGTCTTTGAAATATCCGAGCCGAATTAGTTGACACCAGAAAAATGTTTGCCCTAGTATAAGGCGCTGTTAGGCTTGATCCTCGGTAAATAACTCACATTGGTCTTGTCTCGTGCCGTGGTGTCGTCATTGGCATGCTAATGAGCCATCAGCGCCATTTTCTCCAGTTCCTTCTTTCAGCGGCAACGCATTGTAACTTGAGACATTGGCTTGTCAAGAAATTTTGAAATCAACATGTCTTCTAATAAAATAAGGCTTCAAAGCCTGTAAAACATGCAGTCAGTCAATGTCGGTGATGGATCTTCACTCCTCGTGTCTTTTCTGTTTAGGAAAAGACCATGAAACCCAGGAGTGTGGGTTCTGTTGGATGATGTCACCAAATGCACTTAATGAAAGACTGGAAAGGCTATTTATGACCTTGTCAAAATCAACCCCAGTGAATTGAGGGCCGAGAAGCCATTCCCTAAGAACATTTTGCACCAACCCCAAAATGATCAGAGACCATTCGAGAAGCTCCTCATCTTACCTGAGAAGGAGTTGTTCGGCTCTCTCCATGGAAGCATAAAAGACACCAATAGCTCTAAAGAAGCAGATAAGCCAGAGTAGTTCCCCACAGCATCATCCTCAAAGGAGGAAGGGGAGGTGTTTAGAACCTCCATGGAAAAGATGTTAAAGCTGTCCCAAGAAAATGTGAAAAAATCACTTTCTCTGGATGATAAAGAAAAAAAATAAAAGCTAGCACTGCTCCCACATACCATGAGATTGAGTTCCGGTAAAAAAGATAAAGGAAAAACACTCACTAAAAGACGTCTAAGGCAGTAGTGCCAACCACATCGTCAGCTTCAATATCTGCTCTGATGCCGTCAGCTTCAATATCTGCTCTGACGCCGACAAAAGTAATTTCGAAAACTCCATCGGCACTGTTCAAAAGGTTAAAAGAAGACTTATCGAGGAATCCATCTAAGAGCCGTCGGAACCAGACGATTCCTTCTACAAACCCAGGGACAGATTAAAACCTTGAAAACCTTTTTGAAGAGCCTTTCGGTGGCACTCTGGTTGAGGTTATTAAACCATTTTGGGGGAAACTAGCCTTATTGTCCATTGTAAATAAAGATGTCACTCAAAAACATAGTGCTGGACCTATTGATCCACAATTTTGGACCATCGTCCCTCTGCAGATAGTCTAGTTATCCAAACTACTGTGACAAGTTCCAAATCTACAGCATTCCCATCAGCGCCTCTGGATAGAGAATCCCAAAAAACTGGACCTTTTGCTGCAAGTAGCCTATGGATGAGAACCACCAATTCCTGCCTCACATTAGCAAGACACTCCCATTCCCTGTAGGAAATGGCAGATTCAGCTGCAGCTCATCTCCCACCTGAGATTCAGGATTCATTCAGACCGCTGGTGGAAGATGGAAAAAACACTGCAACAAACATGCTTGCAGTTGGGCTAGATACCATAGACTGTATTAGACGCTCAATGGATATAGCAACAATGGTGACAAGGCCCTCTTGGATGCTCGCAGCCAACTTCACTCAAGATGTGAAATCTAACTTATTTGATATGCCTTTCGAAGGATCAGACCTTTTTGGCACTAAGGCTGAAAAAAGCCTACAAAAGTTTAAGGAATCTAAGCAGGCAGCTCGGTCATTAGGACTGGACTGCCCCTTTGGAGGTGGGACCAAGCCTGATTTGCATATGGTTGTTCCACTTTTGTAATGGCTTGGCAGGTGAAGAACAATGGTCTGGAGGGTTGCCCAGAGCAATGCCAGAGGTTAAGATTTATTCTAAACCTTCCAGCCATCACCTCTTTTGTTTTGCTATGGCCCTTAGGGTTTGCCTTAGCTACCCCCATTACTACTACTACTACTACTACTACTACTATTTTTGGCAGGGGGAGATGTAGGTGGTATAATTACCTGTCAAAAGGTAGAGGTCTCACTCGAAGGCAATAACTATTCAGAAAAAGGGGTTCTACAGACCATCATGGGGTAGGGTATCTCAAAGACAAAAGCCTGCAATTGCGGTTCCTTCTGAATCTCAGGATCCAAAACGTCTCTAAATTGCTCCAAATTAAAACACGAGTCTCCTCTTGGGGGCAGGATCAGACTCTTCATAGTATAGCATGATAGAGAGGGCTACTGCCTGCCTTTCTTTAAAAAAACGCCAAAACCTCCCCTTTTTACCTTTGCCTCAGAAACCGCTTCTAGTGAAAGAACTTTCTCAGCTTCTACTGAAAGGAGCAGAGGAGCTTGTGCCAGAGGGGAAGTGGGGAAGGGCTGGTACTCCCAATACTTCTTAATTTCAAAGAAGGATGGAGGCCTCAGCCCTATTTTAGACCTGAGACTCCTAAACAAGCTCCTGCAAAAGGAGAGTTTCAAGATTATTCTGCAACAGTAATTCCACTGAAAATAGATGGATTTACCACTATAGCTGGAGGTGAATCCTCCAACTCTCCGCCCACCTCATAGTTGAGCGGTAATACCACTGCATTGAACCCGCACCGCCAAACTTGTAATGAGGCTATAGTCTGTATATGTTTGTCGTTGGGGAAACAAATTCCAAATCTAGTGCAGGGAAAAAAACAGGTAGACTCATTGCTATGCCCCACCTCCACAGTTCTGGAATGTTTGTTCTCGCTGGCCAAGTCAGGCCTTAATGTAAATTCAATAAAAGGGTACTTGGCAGCACTCTCTGTATTCAAACGCACACCAGAACAGGGTTCTTATTTTAAGATACCATTATTTATTCAATTTGTAAAGGACTTTTGGTCATGTTTCCTCCTACACCATTTGTAGTTCCTCCATGGGAATTAAACTTAGTGTTGAAATTCCTAATGGCAGCTCTTTTTGAGCTTCTGAATTCATGTTCTTTTAGGCTTTTGTCATTCAATGTTGCATTCCTGATTGCATTAACGTCTGTGAGGAGAGTTTTGGAAATACAGGCCTTATCAAGTTTGACTGAATTTATACAATTCTTTGAAGATAAAGTCTCACTGAGGAAAAAAAACCTTCATTTTTTGCAACGATGTATCGAATTTCACATAGCCCAAAGTGGCATTTACCAGTGTTTTTACCTTCCACTCACCCTTTAAAAGTGTAGCTGAGACAACATAGACTGGAAAGGATTAGAGCTTTGAAGTTTTGTCTAAACAGAAACAAAGACTTCAGAAAAATGACCAACAGTGTTTTATTTTTTTATTATGTCATAGTTCATCAGGTGAACTTTTCCCAACTTATGAATAAACTTTATCAAAATCACAATTGGAAAGTCACATCAACAACAAACAGTAATGATCATTATATAAATATTTAATAAGATTAAAAGTTAATTGCACAACTTTATCAATGGATATTTTAATGGATTGCCTTTCTCCTGCAGATTCCTCATCAGATAGATACTCCTTCCAGCTTTAGCTGCTCGGAAAACTCTTCGACAGGGGGCGTAGTGGACCTCAACTCGGCCGTCGACTAGCCTTGACTTGATGCTCGGTCGTCGGCTCCAGACGTGACGTTGGTCGTCGTACATATACTGAGTCACTACGCCCCTGTACCTCAGTTCCTTTTTTCCACATGCTCAGCACCCTGCTCGTGGGGAACACTAAGATTACAATCCTTCGATTTTTCACTCAATGTTTGTCGAATTTTTGTCATTCACCTGAGCAACCATGTACGCGCCCCGGGTCTCGTGTTTCAAGTGCTGAACAGACTGTGGCTCAGATATGCGTGTGGTACCTCGGTTCCAATCACAACTCAGAGAGTTGCACGTCTTGCAGTAAAATGAACCCGAAGTCCTTGAGGGACCGTGCAACAAAGCCTGCACTACGTCGCCCACCCTCCAAGTCACTGGTGCAGTCGATCGTTCGGTCATTGGAGGCCGAACTTTAGGGCCTCCCGCGGAGAAGGAAGAAAGGCATCAGTCGAAGACCAAGAAATGATCGCATTCCCGAAGACATTCTTCATTATCTTCCTCTCACAAAAAGAAGTGACGCCACCGTCACCGCCGCAAATCCGCTAAATCCAGCCCCAGAGCAAAATCAGTGCCAACGGCATCGGCGGAGGCTTTGGGCTCACCGCCGGGCAGAACGGTGCTGCTTTCGACGCTGGGACCGTCCCGTGCACCACAGGCACTGATTGTCGATGCGCCCTTAGCACCAAAGACATTCTTGGCGCCCATCACCAAACCGTCAACCCCAACCGCCATTGAGTGGTCTTTCATGCCGAAATGGAGATCTGATATTTTTCGGTTCCATGGCGGACATCTTTGGCACCAATGACGACGATCAGGATGATATCGACCCCATATACTCTGGAGCTGTTGGTACCGACTATTTTGTCAACCAGGCAGACCTCAGCACTTTGGTTGAGGGACTGTGCAAGGCTAGTGGGCTGGGCAAGTCTCTGGACGTCGAAATGCAACAGGCCCATTCTTATGACCATATCAATGCTAAGTTCAGGGCTTTAGTTTAGAGAGTTGTGGATACTCTGGGATTGAATACCCCAGCCCAGCCAGTGCAAGGTTATGACCTGACAGACATCCTCAATGAGGGTCCTGTTACAGAAAGGGCTATGCCTTTCAACGCAGCTATCGCCAATCCCATTGCCACCTTGTGGAAACGCTCTTGCAACATACATCTGGTCAACTCAGACCTTACTAAGAAATGTAGGCTGGCAAGAGGAGATCCCTCATTCCCCTCTTCTCACCCTACACCATAGGGACTGGAGGTACAGGCAGCCAGTGTCCACCAGACCACCCACTTCCACATCCAACTTGCCAACCGATAGGGAGGGCAAGAAAGTAGATGCCTTAGTAAAGAAAATATTTTCCTCTGGTAGCATGGCCTTGAAAGTGGTTAATTTCTCCTGTGGTTTCACTAAATACTCCAGCTTATGGAAGGCGGTTGAGCAGGCTTCCCAGTACATCCCTGAGGGGGAGATGCAGGAGGGTTTCCTGCAGTTAGTTGATGACGAAAAGCAGGTGGCAAAACAGTCTTTGCAGATGAGCCTGGATGTGGCAGACTGTATTGGATGATCAATGGGCTTAGCCACGATTCTCAGGAGGCAGTTTTACTGCACTCCTCAGGATTCTCACCCAATGTCCAGAACATCGCCTTTGATGGTGAGAATCTCGTTGATCTGAAGGCCGACGAATCTTTGGAAAAATTCAAAGAGTTCAAGCTTGCTGCGAAGTCGCTCGGCCTAGCTGTGCAACAGCCAGCCAAGCCTGCCTTTAGTTTCTCGTTGAGGGGAAGAGGCTATCCACGCTAGGTCCCCTATGGCAAGAAGGCTCAGCTCCCGCAAGCCAGGCAGGGTCAGAGGCTTTTCCCACACTCCAGAAGGAGTAGGGGGACCTCTAGAGGCCAGCAGACAGCTGCAGTAGCGGCTGGGCCGGCTCTGCCCTCAAAGGCGCTTTGATTTCTCCTCCCACGATTCCCCCGTTGGAGGACTGTTGACCGAGCACTGGGTCCAATGGTGGGAGATTACTTCCGACGCCTGGGCACTGCAGCTTGTACGGTGGGATTACTGTCTGCCTTTCTTAAAACAACCCGTGGACAGACCTCTGTTGCCTCTTTACCAACCGGAATAGGAGCTCCAGAAAGAACTACAAGCCCTGTTATTGAAGGGTGCCGTAGAAGAGGTCCCACCCGAGCAGAGACGATCAGGGTGGTATTCCTAGTATTTCCTGGTACCCAAGAAGTGGGGAGGTCTCCGTCCCATCTTGGACCTCAGAGCTTTGAACACATTTCAAAACTCAAGATGGTGACATTGAGAGAAATTCTCAATGCTCTCAAGTTGCCGGACTGACTTGTGTCCATAGATCTTCAGGACTCATACTTCCATGTGCCGATACATAAGAAGCACAGAAATTTCCTGAGATTCCTCATAGGGGACAGGCACTACCAATTCAATGTAGTGCTCATTGTGGTAGTTGCGGCTCACCTCAGGAGATCGGGCATCCATGTATTTCCATACCTGGACGACCGGCTGATCTGAGGGAAGTCAGTGGAGCAGGTTTTGCCTCATCTCTGAGACACCTGCTCACTACTGCACAGGTTGGGCTTCTCCCTGAACTTCCAGAAGTCCCACACAACGCCAGCACAGAGGCTTCAGTTTATCGGGGCAGTCTTAGACACTCGGGAAAGAGTCACCAGAGTCACCAGCATTGCATAGATGGTACAGCTTTTCCAGAATCATGCCACCTTACCAGCGGCTTCCTTCCTCCACCTCTTAGGTCTCATGGCCTCCTGCCTTTTTCTGGTGCCAGAGGCCAGGCTGCGGATTCAGTCTTTGCAATGGCTCCTGCAGGGTCAATGTTCCCGGTACTTTGGCATTTTGAGGGACATTCTCAGAGTGTCCAGGTCTGTGATCAACAACCTCTCCTGGTGGGCTGTCATCAGCAACGTGTTGGCGGGGGTACCCTTCTGGCCTCCATGGCCCCAGGCCAGGGTGGTCATGGAATGCGTCCTTGAAGGGTTGGGGTGCTTACTGCAAGGACTTGCAGGTGAGTGGCCTTTGGTCAGCAATGGAGGCAAGGCGGCACATCACCAGGCTGGAGTTGCGAGCCATCACGTTAGCCCTTAAGGCATTTGCGCCTTCTCTGAAGGGGGAAACATTTCCTGATCCTGATGGACAATATGGTGACCATGTACTACCTGAACAAGCAGGGTGGCATGTGCTCTCTCCCCCTTTGCAGAGAAGCGATGCAGCTGTGGTTCTGCCTGTTGGAGAACCAGATCTCTGCCTCTGCAGTTCCTCTGGCAGGGACGGAAAATGGCTTGGGCGGATGCTCTGAGCAGGCAGAGCATGGTCTCACATGAGTGGGAAGTGTGCCAGGAAGTCCTAGAGAAGGTCTTCTCTCTCTGGGGTACCCCAGTGGTGGATCTGTTTGCCACGGAGTCCAATAGGAAGTGCAGACAATTTTCCTTGAGGGAAATCCCAGCGAATGGCTCGCTATGGGACGCATTTCTAGTGGACTGGACTTTCCCCCTCCACTATGCCTTCCCTCCGATTCCTATCATCCCGTGGGTTCTCAGGAGGTTGAAGAGGTTTCAAGCAGCCCTGCTCCTGATCACCCCGGATTGGGCAATGAGGACTTGGTACCCAGACCTTCTGGACTTGACCATCTCTCTACCTCTCTGGTTGCCTCGTTAGCTGTATCTTCTATCCCAGTCAGAAAGCTGGGTGCTTCATGCGAACCAGGAATCCCTCAACCTACATGCGTGGTGTATAGGTGTGGCTGGGGATCTCTAACAGTCACTGTAATTATCAGCAGAGAACATTTGGGACCATCAAAGACTCCCCGCCACAAGAATAGAAGACTCAGTCATAGGGCAAAGTTACTGTGCCTCGTTATGGGTCTGGCAGTAACCCTGCCGGTGCTAACGGCGGGTTGCCACCGGACCAGTAAATATTTACCGGCACCTGAATTCCCGGTGCCACCGCGAGATTACAACTCTGGCGGGCCGGAAAGTCACGGGCCGGTAAAATGTAAGTCCCCATTGAGTCCTATAGGACTCTATGGGAATGCGGACACGGAAGCACCAGCACTGTTGTTAATGGTGCCAGTGCTTCCATAACCGGTCTGCCTACCGTGGCCAATGTGCCCAGCAGGTTCAGACCTGTCGGGCAAAGCGACTCCGGCAGGCAGACCTGTAATATGCCGGTCCAGAAACAACAGTGCCCTTAAGCTTACTGGCACGGTTGTTTCCGGACCGGCAGGGTTTGAATAAGGCCCAATGTCTTTTATGAGCAAACAAAATGACAGGCATCACACCAAAAAAACAAGTATCCTCCGGAGCTCTCATCATCTAAGCATGTGTCACCTGGTTTTTATCTCGGTATGACGTCACAAATCCAGGTTCCATCCTAGAAACCTATCACACATTTACATTGGTCAGTTTTGGTAGGCTACATATGTGAGGTATATGGGTTAGTTCTGCTATTGGATAGCCATATCTAGTGACTCCTCCTAGGACAACCTCTACTAGTATCAATCTACAATATTGCAGGGTCTGAGAGAGACTATTGGCTCTTGCAACAAATGATATCCCCATATGAAAGGTGAATCTGGATTTGGCAGAATGTGTCCTCCCATCCCTGGGACCCTGGACAGTTACCAGACTGAGTGTACCCTTTCAAGGCAATGGGAATGAACATGGAGGTGTGAAGTGTTCCCTAATGTTGCCATCTCTGATCACCTAAGCCTGGAAAAGTGCATTCAGGTGGCAGTTTGTGGGAAACACTTGTAACTTTTCCCCTTGTGTTCGACGGGAACAGTCCTCTTTGTCTACCTTGGCTGAATGGGCATTGTCCTGTTTGGCTGTGTCACGTGTGTTGAAACCACGAAATGGATCTTTCCTGCTTGTAATTATGAGTATTTTAGCCTGATTTTGTGCAGGTCGCTCATTGTCTTGGTAACTGGAACTTTCCTGTCTCCACTTGTCCTTGGCTGGGCGCCTTGTTTCTGCTCACCTCTGGCTGCAGCGATTATGTCAGCCTTTCCATGTACCTGAAGCCTGTCTCTCTTCTGTCACTCATTTCAGAGACCTATAGCTACCATATCATTCCTAACGGCTTCTCTATCTTAGTGGCAGTCAAGCATGTGCAAGTTAATATATGAACTCTCCTCTGAGATCATCGCCTAGGCCAAGATCTCCTGCTAGGGATCCTACAGCTGTGCCGTCGACCGCATCGGTCTCAGATTGGCAAGAGGACCCTTTCAGGGATTTCCCATACCCTGAAGAAGGGGAGATTACGCATGAGCCAGACACTCATAGCGAATGGGATAATTACATTGTGGAAAAGCCCAGAAAGAAAGACTCTCCAGGAGACTCTTCACCACCTTACGATTTGGTATCATGTCATACCATTATCAGCAAGGCTGCAGACTTGTTCAAATTGCTAGTCACATCATAAGAAAAGAAGTTGGTGCTTTATGAGCACAGAGACAAGCATAGGAGAACAGTCACTACGATACCTATTCTGGATACCATATGGGACTCTGGATCTAAGATATTGGCTACGCCTCTATCTACTCCTGCTCTGGTTTCAAGACCAGTGAAGAAGTACAAAGCACTAGACACAGCACCACTTTGTCTAAGGGGACACACTAAGCCAGATTCTGTCATCACGGTGGCAGCCAGAAAGGAATTGGCTAATCCATCATCGCCCTTATCAGCCTCTCTTACCATCAGGGCGGGCAATGCATTAGCCATGACAGCTTGGTTTGACCGCGAGCTACGGCTTCGTATGTCTAAACTGGCCAAACATTTACCAGCGGATCTTCAGGAGGAAGCCAGAGCAATCATATTTGATGGGGAGGCTACTTCCGATCATATGATTGACGCGGTGGTGGACGTGGCAGAATCAGGCTTTAGACAAATGGCCACGGTACTGTCTTGAGAAGACAAGCCTGGATGAAGGCTACGAACTTTAGACCAAAGGTCTAAGCTCAAATATTGACCATGCCGTTCGATGGACAAGACGTCTTTGGGAAAAAGATGGACGACCACCTCAAGGGAATAAAGACGGACACACACACAGCTTGAGCCATCAGTTCTCTTAAAGACAAGGACAAGGACTGCAGATCCTTTTGTCCCTTTCAAGGTACATTTTCCAAATACAGAGGCTTTAATCGCCCCTCCTACGGTCAAAAGACACAGGGCAACACCTTTCAGGACAACAGATACCATCATTCTTTTAGTAGATACACCCAGAGGGGAAGACGTGGCTCTACCTAGGGGAAATCTCAGGGCAAGCAGGATTGACAGATCCTGTTTTCCCCCTCCACGACACACCGCGGTGGGGGAAGAGTAAGCCGATTTTACCAACGTTGGCAGACAATAACATCGGACAAGTGGGTGTTGCAGGTGATTCGCGAGGGTCACACCATCGAATTTCTGGATCAACCTCCATCCCCTCCTCGCACCCCACGCAAAGTACATCTCTTAAAACATGTCATGTTCGAAATTCACAAACTGCTCCAAAAAGCAGCTATAGAACCGGTCCCAGGCAAACAGAAGGGAAGAGGCTTCTACTCCCGGTTCTTTCTTGTCAAAAAGAAAAACGGTCAGTGGAAACTGATACTGGACCTGAGAGCGCTCAACAAATTCATCAAGAGCATCAAAAACAAGATGACATCCCTACAGAACGTCCTACCATGGTTAAACTGGCACGACTTCCTGGCCACTCTTGACTTGGAAGAGGCCTATTTCCACATTCCCATTCATCCTGCCCACAGACAGTTCCTCAGGTTCACAATAGGGGAGTCACATTTTCAATTCCGTGTCCTTCCGTTCGGGCTGAAGTCAGCACCAAGAGTGTTTACCAAGTGTCTTGCACCGGTAGCGGCAAAACTCAGAACAGGAATGGAAGTCTTCCCATATTTGGACGACTGGTTGATAAGGGCAAGCTCATTCAAAGTCACGAGCGTAGCTGTTTCAAAAATGATAAACCTCTTAAAGGGGTTAGGTTTTTCAATAAACGAAGCAAAATCCTGCCCAGTGCCCAGAAAGACAGTACTCTTTCTGGGTGTGGACCTCGACACCAGCATACCCACGGTAAGACCATCGGCAGACAGAATAGCAGCTATTCTCCACTTGACCTCATGGTTCCAAGACAACGTGGCAGTCATGGTACGCTCTTTCAAATCTCTCCTGGGCATGATGTCCTCATGTATATTTCTCATACCAAATTGCAGGCTTCACTTGAGGCCAATCTAGTAGACCCTGGACCGCCAATGGAAGCAAGCACGCAGGTCATGGGAGGATACCGTCCAGCTACCAACGACCTTCCACAAGGCATTTTGATGGTGGGGTACACCACAAAACCTGTTAAAGGGAATGCCTTTCCAGGCCTCGACATCTACACTTCTCCTCAGGACAGATGCATCTGTATCGGGCTGGGGGCACAACTAGTGGCCCTCCAAACCAAGGGTACTTGGTCTGCCCAGGAGTCTCAACTACACATCAATGCTCTGGAGCTTAGGGCGATACGGTGGGCACTGAAGACCTTCCTGCCGGTATTAGCCGGGCAAGTAGTGACCATCCAGATAGACAACACAACCTCCATGCATTACACGAACAAACAACAAGGCACGAGGTCAGAGATTTTGTCTCAAGAAGCTCAACAGCTATGGACATGGGCCTTACATCGCAAAGTCCAGATCAAAGCAGAACACCTTCCGGGAGTGGACAATGTCCTAGCAGACAAGTTAAGCAGGGACTACACGACATTCCACAAATGGGAGCTAGACGAAACCGAAGTCCAATTAATATTTTACGAATGGGGTCATCCGCAGATCGACCTTTTCGCCACCAAGGCCCACAAGAAATGCCACAAATTTGCCTCCATGTATCCACAGCATCTTTCAAAAGGAGATGCGTTCTCAGTGGATTGGACAGGAAGATTCCTATATGCCTTCCCTCCTATCCCTCTCATAGCGAGAGTGCTTCACAGACCAAAGGAACAGAATGATCCTGATAGCGCCGGATTGGGCCCGGCAGGTCTGGTACCCAACCCTACAACACCTCTCCCGTCGGCCCCCGATTCTTCTCAAAGTTCATCAGCACCTTTTGACGCAACAGACCCACAAGGTTCTTCACCACGACACAGCAAGCCTGTCACTCAAGGCCTGGTTCCTGAGCAGCGAAAACTAATTAACCTGAACCTCCCTGCAGAATGCTGGGACATTATCAAGGCTTCAGGGGCTCCTTCTACTCGAGTCACCTATATCCGAAAATGGACTCGTTTCTCCAAGTGGTGCGAAACATCTTCGAAGAATCCACTCACTGCATCGGTCGAACAAGTACTACCCTATCTATTGCATTTAGCTAAAGCAGGGCTCTCCCTATCCTCTATCAAGGTTCATCTATCGGTCATATCGGCATACACAACAAATCCAGATCAACAGTCATTGCTCACCAAATTGGCTGTCAAGATCTTCTTGAAAGGGTTGATGCATACTTACCCGCCAACACTTACACTGGTCCCTGCCTGGAGTCTGAACACGGTACTAGCAGCTCTCATGGAGCCGCCGTACTAACCAATTCATAGATGTGACATAACATTTTTATCCTGGAAAACGGCTTTCTTGGTAGCTATCACATCGGCCAGGAGGATTAGTGAGTTCAGGCCCTGTCATCAGAACCTCCATTCACCTTGTTCCATAAGCACCTTGTCATTCTGATAACATATCTTAAATTCCTACCCAAGGTCCTGTCAGAAATTACTCTCACTGAGCACTTTGTCCTTCCAACTTTCTTCCCGAATCACACTTCTGATGCAGAGAGATCATTGCATTCACTGGATGTAGCAAGGGTTCTAAAATTTTACTTACAAAGAACTAAGGATTTCCGTTCCTCGACCAGGATGTTCATTGCATTTTCTGGCCGCACTAAAGGTCAACATATTTCAAAACATAGTTTGGCACGTTGGGTTTCTCAATGTATCAGCCACTGTCATCAGTCTAAAGGTGACCCCCTCATCAGGCCTCCTTCGGCTCACTCCACCAGAGGAAGAGCAGCTTCAGTGGCTTTTCACGCAGGGGTAGCATTGAAGGAAATATGCAGAGCCGCCACCTGGAGCACTCTGCACACGTCCGACAAGCATTACTGCCTGACAGAAGATACCAACAAAGAATCAGCAGTTGGCCAGGCGGTGCTCCGCCACCTCTTTGCGTAAGGTAGCATCAGCCTTCTCTCCCGCCTTTCCCTAGTAATGTAACCATTGTGTTGCTGTATAGTAAAGGCTTGCAGAAGGTTATTCATATATATGCACAGATGATGTGGGCATGTTTTAACTGCTTGGTATTCTATTCAAGCATCTGAATCTATGAAAGATCCAATGCTGGAGAAGTCTTAGTTACTTACCTGTAACTGTATTTCTCCAGCATTGGTATCTTTCATAGATTCACATGCGCCCACCCGCCTCCCCTGAGAGGCTGCTCCTGCGCCCAGCAATCATCATACATGTAGTCTTCTACGGCTCAAAATCGGAAGATGGCTGCCTGGGGCGGAGCTTAAACCGTGCAACCTCCTTGGTTAGGGCCATAAAGCACCAAAGTGAGGTGGAGGGACTACACAATTGAATGGCTCCTAGGCCATAATGGGCAATCTACATTCATTTTCTATGGAAATTATATATATATATATATATATATATATATATATATATATATATATATATATATATATATATATATATATATACATTACACCCAGGGGGTGGGGGGCAACAGGAGAGAGACAGGGGGCATGAGTGGGGCGGTGGGGGTAACACGGGGCATGAGCGGGGGTGGGGGGAACAGGAGGGAGAACAAGAGGGAGACACGGGGCATGAGCGGGGGGTGGGGGGCAACAGCAGACAGACACGGGGCATGAGCGGGGGCTGGGGCCAACAGGAGAGAGACACGGGGCATGAGCGGGGGGTGGGGAGAACAGGAGACAGACACGGGGCATGAGCGGGGGGTGGGGAGAACAGGAGACAGACACGCGGCATGAGCGGGGGATGGGGGAACAGGAGACAGATACGGGGCATGAGCGGGGTTGGGGAGAACAGGAGACCGACACGGGGTGTGGGGGGCAACAGGAGACAGACACGGGGCATGAGCGGGGGGTGGGGGGCAACAGGAGGGAGACACGGGGCATGAGCACGGAGTGGGGAGGTACAGGAGACAGACACGGGGCATGGGTGAGAGCAACAGGAGACAGACACGGGGCATGAGCGGGGGGTGGGGGGAACAGGAGACAGACACGGGGCATGAGCGGGGGGTGGGGGGAACAGAAGACAGACACTGGGCATGAGCAGGGGGTGGGGGGCAACAGGAGAGAGACACGGGGCATGAGTGGGGGGTGGGGGGGTACAGGAGACAGACACGGGGCATGAGCAGGGGGTGGGGGAAACAGGAGAGAGACACGGGGCATGAGGGGGGGTTGAGGGGGTACAGGAGACAGACACAGGGCATCAGCGGGGGGTGGGGGGCAACAGGAGAGAGACACGGGGCAGGAGCGGGTGGGGGAACAGGAGACAGACACGGGGCATGGGTGGGAGCAACAGGAGACAGACACGGGGCATGAGCGGGGGGTGGGGGGAACAGGAGACAGACACGGGGCATGAGCGGGGGGTGGGGGGAACAGAAGACAGACACTGGGCATGAGCAGGGGGTGGGGGGCAACAGGAGAGAGACACGGGGCATGAGTGGGGGGTGGTGGGGTACAGGAGACAGACACGGGGCATGAGCAGGGGGTGGGGAAACAGGAGAGAGACACGGGGCATGAGGGGGGGTTGAGGGGGTACAGGAGACAGACACAGGGCATCAGCGGGGGGTGGGGGCAACAGGAGAGAGACACGGGGCATGAGCGGGTGGGGGAACAGGAGACAGACACGGGGCATGAGCGGGGGGGCAACAGGAGAGAGACACGGGGCATGAGCGGGTGGGGGGAACAGGAGACAGACACGGGGCATGAGCGGGGGGTGGGGGGGTAGAGGAGACAGACACGGGGCATGAGCAGGGGGTGGGGGGCAACAGGAGAGAGACACAGGGCATGAGCGAGGGGTGGGGGGAACAGGAGACAGACACGGGGCATGAGCGGGGAGTGGGGGGAACAACAGAGACAGACACGGGCATGAGCGGGGGGTGGGGGGCAACAGGAGACAGACACGGGGCATGAGCGGGGGGTGGGGGGAACAGGAGACAGACACGGAGTGGGAAAGTGAAGTTAGCAAAAAAGCACAAGTAGTAGCAGAAACAATTCATAACTTAACTGATTAGTTTCATGCAAATAAATGATTGCTCTGTTTTAAAGCTGCTATTTACCCTATGTATATGTATCACTTGATGTGATTGGACCCTAAGGAAAGTAGTGTGAGTACAATGTATACAAATATGACCATATACAGGGAAAGTACAGCCATAAAAAAAACAACAGAACTATCAGAAAGTGCTCATAAGTCTATTGATTATCTTTATGCACAAAAAGGATTGCTGTCTTTCAAGCTTGTGTCTTCCCGTATGTATATGTTTCAATTGATGTGACTGAAGAAAACCATGTGGCCTAGATATGTCAGCAAAAGAAAAAAGAGTGAGCCAGACATGTAATGTCATCAGTGATGTCATCAATGACATTTGTGATGTCATATTTGATGTCCTGGGTGTTAGTCTTAGCAGTGCACGGTGGTGGCGCGAGTTATGGTTGCTTAGCTTACCATAACTGGCGAATTTCAAGGGTTTTTCGGTTTTACTTGGAACCATAACGTCCCTTTAACAAAGTTTTTTCACTGAATTTCATAGGTTTTTAGTAGCGCAACTTAACCATAACGTCCCTTTAACAAAGTTTTTTTCACTGAATTTCATAGGTTTTTAGTAGCGCAACTTAACCATAACGTCCCTTTAACAAAGTTTTTTCACTGAATTTCATAGTTTTTTAGTAGCAAAACTTAACAATAATGACTTTGACTTTATATACATGTCATATGGAACTGACTAGATCTCTTCTTATGAACGTGATGTCCGTGAACTTATTTAATGTTCGCGGACATGTTCAGAGAACAGTACCACTACCTAAAAACTGTGGTGGGGTGGTGGGGTATGTTTGATTGTTATATCATAATATAGGAACATTTAACAAATTCAAAAAGCAGCACACAAACACATTATATATAGTAATACATAAGAAATGTAACCCATATATGTAACACACTAACCATTCATTTAAATACAATGGGCCTCATTACGACCCAGGCGGTAAGTTACCGCCTGGGCCGTGACTTTACCACCATGGTGGTTGGCGGATTTACCGCCCCATTCCAACCTTGGCGGGGCGGTAAATCCCCATTTTCCCATTTTCCCTTCCCCATTCCCATTTTGTCCCATAGGGCATAATGGGAGTGGGGAAGGCGTTAATTACGCCACCGTAAATTACGGTGGCGTAATTAACTCCATGGTCCCTTAGCGCCATGGATTTTAACACCTGCTAAAAGCAGGTGTTAAAACCTCCATGGCGCTAAGGGACCTCGTACTCAGGCGGTAAGGGTCGGCGCTGTTTACGGCGCCGTAAACCCCTTACCGCCTGAGTTGTAATGAGGCCCAATATGTTCTGAAATGGAATATACCACAAGAACATAAATTGGCTTCCAACATAATTACCTCACAGACACAACAGAACTGAGAACACGACCAGACCCACTGAATACATAGGATTTATCTTACCAGAAATAGTAAGTGTACTTCATTTTACTCATATATTTATAAACTTTCTGTATTAGATTAAAAAATATATTTTCTTTTTTTTTTTTTTCTCACAGAAATGTCTAGTACTCTGGAATGGCTAGAGGACAATTTCCCACATGAAGAAATGTCACAAGATAGTTAAACTAATGGTAAACACTTTATAATATAAACCATTTAAATATTATTATTTTGTATACATTTAACATATATATATATATTTTTTGTACAGAGCATAACAAAATAGAAACTACCTCTGAAGAAGCTGTTATGGAAAACACGCTTGACAACATAAAAGAAAAAATTGATTTACTGTTGACCAATTTTAATAATTTGAAAACTTTTGTTGAAGATCATTTTAAAACAAAAACGTCATACCATTGCCCCACATGTACTTGTCCCTCCTCACCATATCCCAGTCAATTATCCCCAAACCCTCTCCATAATCCAAAACGTTTTGATGAAATTTCCATCCCTTCTTCACCTAATACCAATCATGTTGAAACCCCAAATTCTCCTGTTTTTGTTTCTGTTTCTGCCTCACCTTCTCTGTCATAAATTATTAATATATGTTAAATAAAGTTTAATTTTTATATTGTATTGTGAATAGTTTCTGTTTTTTTTTTAAAAAAACAATATAAGTGTCCGCGGACAGTGCGAGTGTTCTGAAATGTTCGTACATAAACAAAAATGGAGGTGTCCTGAAGAACACCACACCTGTTCGTACTGTTCGCTAGCAAGTTGAAACTGTTCTAAGAACACACGTGGTGGAAATGTTCGTAAAGAAACAAAAATTAAAGTGTTCTAAAGAACACTATATCTGTCCGTAATGTTCGCTATGAACATAAAACTGTCCTAAGAACACAATTGCTGTCCTGAAATGTTCGTAAATAAACGAAAATGATGTGTCCTGAACAACAGTACAACTGTTCGTAGTGTTCGCTAGCAACATGAAACTGTACTAAGAACACACGCGGTGTCCTGAATTTTTCGTAAACAAACAAAAATTAATGTGTCCTAAAGAACACTATACCTGTCCGGTACTGTTCGCTAGCAAGTTCAAACTGTTCTAAGAACGCTATTGGTGTCCTGAAATGTTCATACGTAAACGAAAATGGAGGTGTCCTGAAGAACACTATACCTGTGCGTAGTGTTCGCTACCCAAATGAAACTGTTCTAAGAACACAATTGGTGTCCTGAAATGTTCGTACATAAACTAAATTACACGTGTCCTGAAGAACACTATATCTGTCCTTACTGTTCGCTACCAAGTTTAAACTGTTCTAAGAACACACGCGGTGTCCTGAAATGTTCGTTTCACGTGTGACGCACTTTTAATTACTTCAGAACCCGAACAGTGTCCGTAGGACATCAATGCGCATGCGCTAACCAATCTCCGTGCACTTGGTGTCCTGCGGACAGGCGCTTCCTTCGCAGACTAGTTCACAAACAGATCATATGACCGCGCCCACGCTCATCGTGTGTCCTGAAATGCGGACACTCTTCGTGTCCCCGAACAATTTAAAAGTACATTTTCAGTTAATCCATAATATTTTTCAATAAAATCTCACCATGCCACAAGTCCCACATAGCAATCTTGAGTTTCTATATACCTTTTGAAACTTTCCGATCCTTTTTTTGTGTTCGATCTGTCCGCGCACAGTGCGCATGTCCGTGGACCGCGCACAAGCACCCCTATAAAAGACCACGCCCAAGAGCTTATTCCCATTGTGTTTCTGGCTATTCTTCAGAACACAGTGGCCCTCATTACAACTCAGACGGTAAGGGGTTTACGGCGCCGTAAACAGCGCCGACCCTTACCGCCTGAGTACGAGGTCCCTTAGCGCCATGGCGGATTTAACACCTGCTTTTAGCAGGTGTTAAAATCCATGGCGCTAAGGGACCATGGAGTTAATTACGCCACCGTAATTTACGGTGGCGTAATTAACGCCTTCCCCACTCCCATTATGCCCTATGGGGCAAAAATGGGAATGGGGAAGGGTAAATGGGGATTGGGGACTTACCGCCCCGCCAAGGTCGGAATGGGGCGGTAAGTCCGCCAACCACCATGGCATAAACGTAGTTTACGCCATGGTGGTAAAGTCACGGCCCAGGCGGTAACTTACCGCCTGGGTCGTAATGAGGGCCAGTGATTTTTGCTGCCACCTGCAGACTACACCATCATCTAGATGGCATCCTTGGCTGCTGAACTGCCACTTGGTGCTGCACCTGCTTCAGCACCACCACCACCCCCTTCACCACCACCACCTCCCCAAGGGCCTGAAGAGGGGAACAGGACTGAGGATGCGGAGGAGGAAGAAGAGGTTGATGAGAATGAGGTAGAGGAAATCCCTACTACCCGCACTAGGCTAGAGTCTTGGGTGTGGCGGTTATTTACCATTCATGGGAATGGTCCTAAGGCTCGTGCGAACCATGTTACCTGCAATGAGTGCAAAATGATACTCAGTCGCGGGAAGCACGGTAACTACAGCTTTGGGACCACTACTATGAAGCGACACCTGAGGTCATTTCACTCTGGGGCTATTCGCAGGGTTGTACCTTGCGAAGAACGTAGCAGGTTGATTTCCTCTACTTCATCCTCTGTTTCTGATCCTGTCACCACAAGGACCACCTCTGTGGGACAGCGTCTTTCTCAAGCTGCCTCACAGGCCATACAGAAGGCTGATGACCCTTACCTTTCGAGGGTCACAGTTGTATGTATGTACTGTGACACAGTACTCTGCAGGGGGGAGCGACTTCGGAGTGCTTTTAAGACTATCGTCTCAGAGCACGAGAAGACCTGCTCACTACCCAAATAAAACCCACTCTACATCTTCCTCTCTTAGCTCGTCCTTTCTTATCCCTGTGGTTGGTGTCCCCCCCTTTACCCTCCTTTACCCTCCTCTCCTAGTGTGTCGTGTCTGAAAAACCAAAAAAAATACAAAATTACAAAAATCAAAAAAAAAAATAAGGCTCTTTTCAGAGCCGCCTTTCCCAGTTAAAAAATAGAAGTGAAAATAAATGAAGCAGGGCTCTTTGTATTTTTTAGAAGTCCGCGGACAGTTCGCGAACATTAAAAAAAATTGGGTTGCTACTCCATCACAAACATTGTAATTTTCTCTGGAAAGAAGTGGTGGCTCTGAAAAGAGCCTTTGGGTGGTGTTTGTAAGTCAAAAATTGTAAATGCTTAACATCTACTTCAAAATCGTTGTTGTAATTCCAAAAAAGGTCGCAATGCATTTTGTACATTTCTCAGAAAAATCTGATTGCCAGCATAAGTAAGATGGACTCCATCTCTGCGAAAAATGTATGTACTACGAAACATAATATTTTCATTGTGAAAAGAAGACATGCCAAAATCTCTTAGAAAGCCACAAACAGCCTTATTAACATTGCGCCTTGCTTTTTCCATTTGTGGACCAAATGAAGAAGAACGAAGCCACATTTGTCTCTGCGCAATCCGTGAAAATATCACTTGAGAATTAGGAAACATGTCCATAACCTTCCTCAGTCCTTCTTTCATAGCAAATTGCAAATAAATACCAGTCACATGTCCTAAACTGTTCCCTCCACAATGAATTACAATTATGTCTGGATGTTGCTCTGTCTCCAAAGTAGCACAGAGAGGTAGCAAGTCCAACCACTTCATTCCACGTACTCCATGCCAGTGTACTTCCACATGTGGGAATCCAAGATCTACAGCTACTCCACAGCTTTCTGCATGCACCTTCAACCAATGTATCCACGAATCTCCTAAAATCCAAACAATCTGTTTTCTGAAACACACAGCCATAGCTATCTTTTGTTCTCTCAGCAAAAAGAGTATCTGAGAAAATCTCTCCTGGCACAACACACCCACCAAACTTTCCTGACCAATCCCTTTCAGTGCTTATTCTCATTTGCATGACTTCTGAACCCAAAAATCCCCGGATGTAACTCCCGATGTCTGCGAACTACCGCCATGTCCGCGGACATATCGTAACATGAACAGCCCTTCTACCATTTCCACTACATTCTCTCTGCCATTCCCTCATTGGATGTACCTCAAAAATCACATGACCATGCACCAATCACATTCAAGACCTCTACATCTAACTGCATCATCATAGATCAGCACTGCAAATGTACTCTGAATCTCTCTGAGTACAAGTGTCATATCATTGGCAAGCAGCATCTACCAGAAATACTGTACAAGTCTTCAAGATTTCTACTTGCAGCTCCATGCATACCCATATGCATGAACACAAACTTCAGGTATGCATATTTTCTGTATAGTAGATGACATAGCTCTCAACCATTTTTGTTTTACAGGCGGGTGAAATCACCCGATTTTGTTTTTGGCGGGTGAGACGCCCATTGCAATGAATGGGCGTGCAGGAGGCTTGGCGGGTGAGTCTGCCCTTTACAAGGCGTGTGACACCCGCCAAAAGCGTGTGAGTTGAGAGCTATGGTAGATGAACACATTTTCAAACAGACTTTTACCTTGTAAAATCTGTAAAATGAATTTACTGTACTTTTTTCAATTTCCTAAAATCAACTATCACTTATAAACCTTTATACTTTTTACTTTCTTTATACACACACACTCAAATCATGTTAAACTAACATTTTTTAAATGAAATATATAGACTACATATATTCAAACAAAATTGCATGCAAACACAATCTATGTTTAAACCTTTATAAAAATACTTATACAATTTCATATTTTTTGTTTTTATTTATTTATTTACTTAATTACTTTAAATTAGACATGACATTGAGGCGCTATTACCTAGAACAGTTTACTTACAGAAATAGTGGTATTCACTAATATATTATAAATTTCACAAGACATAGTAAAGATATTTTTTTTTTGCTACAGTTAGTCATTCAATACAATTTGTTCATTAAGAACATATCATATGTACTGAACTGATGCAATGTATCTTATGTAAATACATTAGTTTAATGGTTTTACAGAAGGCACTGAGGATTTCAATTAAAAAAAATCAATATCTAAATTAAAAACAGTGCTATATACAAACAAAGTTACTAATTTGAAGCTTTTACAATTGCAGTGAAGACCAGTTTCCTGAAAAGAAGCAGCCAAATTCGAAGAAGAAAGAAAAACTAAGAAGTTACCTGTTAATTAATAAAAAAAGTAAGTAAAATATCACCATAATATTTGTATTATTAATCAAATATACTATAACATTAATACAAGCTATTTTGGTTTCTTAAAATAGAGATTTTGTACCATTTTGTCCAAAAATGCCCATGTCTTAAACAGCGATTTACAGCCAGAATGGCCCACAAATTTCTATTTTTGGACACACAAATTAGCCAACTGAACCGCTACAATTTTCATATTATAGAACAAACAACTGTTTTAATTGTATACATTAGATTTACTATTTGTACTTTTCCACACCACTAGCTTACTTTTTTTTTGTCATCTGAACCCCAGTTTAGTAACACATAAATTCAAGAATACCTATCCCTACTAGTTCTAGTTCCCAATGCACAATCACACACCATTACATACATCTTTATCATCTTACTCAAACACTCATGCACACAGCACACATACATTCCAAAACACCCCAACACATATCTTCTTTATTTTTTTCAACAGACCCTAAAGAATGCCTACCAAAAGACAACTCCGTAGAAAGCAACGCAAAAGTAGAGCAAATGAAAATAAAGGTGTCCAACATAAGCATTCATCTCTAGCAGAATTTGTAAAAAAAAGTTGAAACAAAACAGCTAATACAATCATTTAGTGAAACACAAGAAGTTTCAAGTACAACAACTTCGCTTCCTCTATCAAAATGTAAAACAAACCAAAAAACAATGAACAGAAAATCAGCTATCAGTACAGATAAAACTACTTCTTCAAATTTTAATATAGTGCAAAGTAAGCATACCAAGAAAAGTATTTTAGCCAAAATATACCGTCACAAAGTCCTTCAAAATCTTATAAAAACAGGAGAGAAATCAGGTTCAAAGCTTAAAACCTATCGTAGGAAATTAATCTTAGAAGCATTGATGGACAGTGCAATTCTTCTCAAAAGAAATTTATTTATTTTACTGTTAAACAAAATGAAACCACTAACAAAACTAATAACTAAATTACAAAAAAGACTTCTCAATAAGCGAAATGTCAACAGAAAGAACTTCTTAAGTATCTGCGGAGCTGAATGGAATCACACTACGAGCACAGAACCATATTTTAATGAAGAAGCGTACAAACAAAAGCAAACAAATACAATTGCCATAAATAGCAGTGGTCAAGGTTATGAAAAAGTGAATAATACCATAATGGAACAAGAAGTACTCCTTACAAAAATATGCCCTGAAAACTTAGAATTACCCCTCCATTCAACTGAATCAGAACGTCTAGTGTACAAATGGCCATGCACGTCAATGTGTAACATTCCCAAACAATGTTTCAAATCTTTACACCAATTCCTCAATAAATATGTAGAAAGCAAAGACAAAATCAAAATTAAATTACTGCAAAATATAGATACCTGTCCAGTGCGCAAGTACACAGGACTACAAGGACATTCATTGGCCTGCATTACAGGACCTACTTGTAAAACCACTTTCCATGATATCAAAAGGATATCAACACATCATTTAACTATAAGAAATCTAGTCTATAAACTGTACTATGCTAAAGTCCTGCTTTAGCACTAGCAAAGTTAAATAACATCCTTCTACATGGTACAGCAAAAGACCTACTTGAAGAAATTCACTATATCCAGAAAAAATATTTTGGAAGTGAAAGCCATTTACAGAATGAAATAGCTTTAAACCAATTAAGCAACAATTCTACACATGGCAACCTTTTGCTAAACACATACAAAAAAGAAATACTAAAATTTAAAAGTTCATCAGCTGAAGTACCAAACCATGTATGTGTATGTTGCCGTAGAATTTCTTATAAAAGTAACACAAAAACTGTGGACCTATCATACAAAATAGAAGACAATGAAGATTCTAAATGGTTTAATTAGCTCTCTACCTTCTAGCAGAAAACAAATATGAAATGACTGAGCCCTTAATACTTTGCAGTTATTGCACTACAAAACTTGACAACAACCAAACTCCTTCACGTTCTATCACAAATAATTTGGAATTATACCCAGTACCAAAACCTCTACAACAACTTAATTTATATGAGAGCATCATAATTCAAACAGTACACCCATTTCAAGCAATAAAACGCCTTCAACCAAAAACAGCAAAATTACCTCCCTCTGAATTGGTAAAAGGCATTCGTGGAAAAGTAGTTTATTTACCATTAAATCTAAAAGAAAATGTGCATACTCTAGGAGTGCAACGTCCAATGCAGCAATCTTTAATTATATTAGTAAATGGAGTACCTACAAAAGACAAAAAAATACGGCAACAGCTGGTAGATTTATATAAAGTTAGACAAGCCTTCCAATATCTTAAAGAGAAATATTACAAAGAAATTAATATCGAAGAAAACTTGAAAGATACAACTGAAATAATTCAAGAAACAGAAGAAGCTAGTCAATTTGAGCTACTAGATCCTGCTACAATATCAAATACTTTAGACCATTATACAATTCATCCTTTGCACTGTAATGACACCGTACAAGATGTACTAGAAACTTACCAAATGCGTCAAACAAAAGGATCGCCAATCAGTATATGGGAAAAAAGTATAGAAGCACGTGCTTTTCCTCTACTCTTTCCTACTGGCAAAGGAGGAAGGTATGATGATAGACCTATTCAAATATCAGCTTCAGAATACCGCTCATTACGGATGTATTCTGAAGATCCCAGATTTAGACAAAATGTGGAATACATATTCCACCTACTCTTTGAAAGTGAACTAGCAACTTTATGTTACGGAGTTGCACACATATTAAAATCAGGATCACACTTTCAAAATATGACAGCTACACAATTATTAGAGAAAGTGCAACAAAAGGATGAGGTTTTACAATCAAATATTACAAATCTATTAGCAAATATGCGTGGTACTAAAGAGTACTGGTTTCGAGGTCATGGAGATGTACGTTGTATGATCAGAAACCTTGGCCCACCCACTTGGTTTGTTACATTAAGTTGTGCAGAATATGCATGGGAAGATTTACATGATTTCCTACGCATATCAAATAAAAACAAAACAAACATAGATATTCTAACACCTGGAGAACTTTGTTCTTTGGATCATGTTAATGTTTCAAGATATTTTCACCATCGCTTCATTGCTATGCTACATTTTATTTGTAATAAAACTGTTCCTCCCCTTGGAGAAGTGCAACACTTCTTTTGGAGAAAAGAATACCAAGCCAGAGGAGCACCACATATCCACATGCTTTTATGGATTAAAGATGCTCCTAAATTTGGTCAAGAGAGTGATGCCACTGTTTTACAGTTTATTGAAAAATATGTCACTTGTGAAATTCCATCAGAAGCCACAAATAGTGATCTTTGTGCACAAATTTTACAATTTCAAAGACACAAATGTGGAAAATATTGTCGCAAATACAAAAACAAAGGCAAATACTACACCAAATGCCGATTTGGTTTCCCTAGACCAGTTACAAATACAGGTCAAGTAAACAACCTCATGTCTTCAGTTAGACATAGTGTTAAAGGTAAGTCACTTAAAAATACATATTACATAAAAAGAAAAGAAGAAGAAAAATATATCAATGATTATAATGCAATCATTGCCCACCTATGGAATGCAAACATAGATGTGCAGTACATTGCAGACAATTCTACTGCAGTTGCACGATATGTCACAGCATACTTAACTAAAGCAGAAAAGACAGAGCTCCAAGACCTCTGGAATGACCTGTCATCAGATAAAACAGTATCTCAGAAATTATACAGCTTGGGCATAAAAATGCTCACCCATAGAGAATGTGGATCTTATGAAGCAGCTGATCGTTTAACTGGTACTTCATTGTATGGTAAATCTGAAAATATAGTATGGCTAAGTCTTGGTC
Source organism: Ambystoma mexicanum (assembly GCF_040938575.1). Lineage (NCBI taxonomy): Eukaryota > Metazoa > Chordata > Amphibia > Caudata > Ambystomatidae > Ambystoma > Ambystoma mexicanum. The sequence goes on from NC_090922.1 coordinate 187,043,209, forward strand.
CAGCTAAATCTAGAAAAGGAGTTCTAAAATCATATGAAGATATAGAAACAATAGCCAAACATGATCCCAACAGCCAAGACATTTTAAAAAACAATTTATTGGACAGATACTACCCAAACAGAAGTAATACTTTGGAAAACATGTGTCTATACCAAATAGCCCAAAACTACACATACAAAAATAATATGAAACCTGATGAAAAAAAAGGTAAATATAGAGTGACAGACTGTGAAGGCAGCTTAGTTAAACTCACTAAACCAAATTTAATTAATCATATCAAATTGTCATTGAAGACTCCTCAACATAAAGAAGTATATTACATGTCCCTGCTACAACTCTTCAAACCATGGAGAAAAGAAGAACAATTACTAGATAACTATGACTCATATGAGGATGCTGTCAAAGCAAATGAAAGCACTATAACTGATGTAAACTTTACACAGTACAAAACAATGTTGCACAATGAACAGCAACATGAAGAAGAACTCCAAGCCCAACTAGATAAGGATACTCCTGACAGTAGTCAACCTTCTGTAACAGGAAGCCAAGAACCACTGGGAGAACCACTAATAACAAATGAGGCAGAATTAGCTATGATAGAAGTAGAAAACACCATGTGTCAGTATGAAGATAAGGAAGACTTAACTATACTACAATCAAAACTAAACAATGAGCAAAGTAGCATTTTTCAACAAGTAACAAAACAAATTGCACATGGTGTAAAACATGAAAATAAAGAATGTTCCTGCCATAATTATAAACGTATACTACTGTACGTCAGTGGTGAAAACATTCCTAATCAAAATCATTAGTAAGTTCCTTCAACAATTGACAAACAACAAACTGGCAGCTGTTGTCACTGCCCCCACAGGTTTAGCTGCCTACAACATAGGTGGTGTTACATTACACCGATTACTACTATTACCAGTAGAACACCAGAACAAATTAGACTATTACAAACTTTCTGCAGAAGCTGCAATGGAATTACGCAGAGTATTGAAACAAATGAAAATGCTACTAATAGATGAAGTGAGCATGGTCTCCAACCTGATGTTAGCTTTGATTCACCTCAGATTACAAGAAGTACTCAAAACAGACTATGAAGAGCTCTTTGCAGGAAAACACATTATTGTTTTTGGAGATCTGCTTCAATTAACACCAGTAAAAGGTGAACCTATTTTTAAAACATTAGGGCACAAACTCTGCCGTAAAACTGTTGGCAGCATTGGAAATGTCAACCTTTGGCAACATTTCCAATACAGAGAATTAACAGAAAACATGCGCCAATCTGCAGATCTCACTTATACCAACATTTTAAAAAGTTTGAGAGTTGGTATACTTTCTAAAGAAGCAGAAGCAACATTGAAAACCCGGCACATTAATTCACTTTATGGCGATAATGCATGTGCTACAGATGTTATGGAACAATTAGCCCACAAAAATGTCAATTGTATGGCCTTAATGCCAACTCTTGCAAGCTGTCTCAAATTCAATGAAATAATGTTAAGTAAAGAAATGCAACCAATAATGGAAATTAGCGCCACAGACAAACTAGATGTACATGGTATGACACTACCCATGTGTGACCAAGCCACAACAAGACTAAATAATTTAGAAAAATCAATCTCAAACACAGCAGGCTTAGAAAAGATGTTAAAATTATCCTTAAATTGCAGAGTTATGCTTAAACGTAACCTTGACGTGGACCAAGGACTAGTTAATGGAGCACTGGGTACAGTTGTTGGCTTTCAAACATACCCACGTGACAACAAAATTCAGTTTGTCAATATACTCTTTGAAAAACTTTCAGAAGTAAAACGGATAGGACGCTCAACAGCTAGATTCCTTCTCTTCAAAGATATGTATGTACGCAGAGAACAATTTTCTCTAACTCTTGCATACGCAGTCACGATTCATAAATCACAAGGTCTTACCCTAGACAAAGCAATGATAGATATTGGTAACACAGTCTTTAAAGAAGGCATGAGCTACGTAGCACTATCACGCTTACGTACACTTGACGGTCTATTTCTAATCAACTTTGATGCAAGTAAAGTAAACGCTGATATTCCTTGCATTTTAGAATATAATAGACTTCGCTCACTATACACTCCCCATCTAAACACATATTCTGTTCCACAAAAACTAAAACGTTGTAAAAGAAAACTAAATCAAACAGAAATGCAACAGGACGTCACTGCAAATCCTCCAAAGAGAGTAAAAGAAACTAATACTTCATCAAGTACCACAAACAAAAAAGAATCAATTAGAGAAAGTAAACCAGGTACTTCTTTAAAGAAGGAAGACAAACTCCAAAAAAAGCAGTTAGATACAGAACTACCTGGACCATTTAAATTCTCAAATATAGTTGGTGTAAGTTGCTATGCAAATGTAGCAATGAATATTCTATTTCAATTACCACCAATTGTTGACAACATTTACTTACACAGTACAGACCCATTGTGTTTGCAAATGTTAGTACTTCACAGAAATGCAGCAAACAATCCTGACAACACATATAGTGTTTTTGGAATAAGACGACAATTGGACTACTGTGCTGGAATGGTGAAATTCACTATAAACTCACAGGAAGATCCACAAGAATTTCTAATGTACTTACTACAAGTACTGGAAAACAAAAACATACCTATAAATGAAATCTTTCAGATTTCATACATGTGGAAACATACATGCACTCTCTGCAACAATGTGACACAAGAAGAAATCCCCAATGAACGCTTCATATATATATCAATACCAAATTGTGATTCCATTCCATTTCAGCACCTTGTACAAAATGCAAACCATGGTACATTATGCTCTACCTGCAATTCAGATAATCGCTCCACGTTAGTAATACAACACATAGTAAATACGTAATACTAATGCTTCTACGTTACAATGCAGATGGTACCAAAAACAACTGCAAGCTGACTGGATTCACACATGGTCAAATATCACTTGGTAAGAAAACCTTCACAACAATAGGTATAATCTACCACGCAGGAGCCACAACCAATTCAGGGCACTACACTGCATATATAAAAAAGAAATGTGGATGGTTTGAATGTAATGATAGTACCATTACTCTCAAGCAGAGATTACCAGCAAATCTTACAAACGCTTATTTGATGTTCTTAAAACCAAAATTTGATAAATAAACTTTTATTTAAACCTTTAAATAAATTTGTGTTAAAAAATATAAACTGTTAGAATACTCCAAAAGCTATCTAACTGCTCAAAGATTCTACAACAACTAATCAGATAAATGAATACCACTAAATTAGACCAAAAAATACACAGTTAGAATACGCCAATTGGTATCTAACTGTCCCAAAATTATAAATTTGTGTTAAAATAATATAAACTGTTAGAATACTCCAAAAGCTATCTAACAACTCAAAGATTCTACAACAACTAATCAGATAAATGAATACCACTAAATTAGACCAAAAAATACACAGTTAGAATACGCCAATTGGTATCTAACTGTCCCAAAATTTAGCAATATCCAAATAGATAAATCAAAACCACTAAAATATATTAAACAAATAGACAGTTAGAATACGCCAATTGATATCTAACTGCTCCAAAATTTTATAATATCAAAACAAATGAAGAATCTGTTACTGCTCCAAAAAAAATACAACAAAGCAAAGTATAAAGCATTAGCCAGAAACAACAAGTGAACACTGAAAACAAACAAACAAATAAACTGTAGCATAACAGAAAAAGGTGTTTTTTTTTAATCCAACATGGATTTTTTTTTCTCCCACAGACCCAATGATTTTAGCAACAAATACAGAAACTGAGCAAATTGCACAGTACTCTGATTTGTACTGTACTAAATATGAGGGTCGAAAAAAAATAAAAGTATATTGCTTATACAATGTAATAAGTCATTACAAAATACTAATACTAACATGCTATTTTCGTTTATCACAGAAATAAAGAAGAAAAACATGGACTCCCATTACTAGACCAAACAGTAAGTATACAATAATAAGGACAACCATAGCAGCATATCACATCCATAGTATCTAATACCTTTGTTCCTTATACATTTGTTTTTCACCCAAAGTTATAAGCAAATATGAATGTGATATGCTGCGGTGGTTGTTGCCAGGGCATAGAGCCTTGGGTGCATGGCCAAATGGCCATGCACCCAAGACTCTATGCCCTGGCAACAACCACCGCAGCATATCACATCCATAGAGTCAAACATTTCAACTATGATCTATGGGAAACTTTTAATGTCTACGAACAATGTGAGTGTTCTTAGAACACTTTGAACTTGCCAGCGAACAATACGGACACCGTTTTCAGGACACCCCCTACGAACATTTCAGAACAACTCGATAGTTCTTAGAACACTTTCAACTTAACAACGAACAATACGGACAGCGTCCTAAGGACACCCCCTACGAACATTCCAGGACACCGGAAGTGTTCTTAGAAGCGTCTTCAGAACACCACCATCTTGTTTATTTGCGAACATTTCAGGACACCGCGAGTGTTCTTAGGACACATCCAACTTGACAAAGAACAATACGGACAGCGTCCTCAGGACACCCCCTACGAACACTCCCCGGACACCGGGGTGTTCTTAGAAGCATCTTCAGAACACCACCATCTTGTTTATTTACGAACATTTCAGGACACCGTGATTTTTCTTAGGACACATTCAACTTGACAGAGAACAATACGGACAGCGTCCTCATGACACCCCCTACGAACACTCCCCGGACACCGCGAGTGTTCTTAGAAGCGTCTTCAGAACACCCCCATTTTGTTTATTTGCAAACATTTCAGGACACCGCGAGTGTTCTTAGGACACATTCAACTTGACAGAGAACAATACGGACAGCGTCCTCAGGACACCCCCTACGAACACTCCCCTGACACCACGAGTGTTCTTAGAAGCGTCTTCAGAACACCCCCATTTTGTTTATTTTCGAACATTTCAGGACACCGCGGGTGTTCTTAGAACACATTCAACTTCACAGAGAACAATACGGACAGCGTCCTCAGGACACCCCCTACAAACATTTCAGGACACCGGGAGTGTTCTCAAAAACGTCTTCAGAACACCCCCATTTTGTTTATTTGCGAACATTTCAGGACACCACAACATTTCGACATCTGATTGGCTGATCCGTACAGTCTTCTTTCCATGTTGGATTTCCTGGAAAAACCCGGATGTAGCACGCCCTGTCCACGAACAGCCGCGGTGTCCGCGGACGGCATCCACTTTACTCTCTGTGCCATTTCCTCATTGCATACAGCTAAGCAATCACACAATACGAATAACGTCCTCAGAAGAACCCCATTTTGTGAATTTTCGAACATTTCAGGACAATTATTATTTCATTATTCAACATATTAACATTACAAATATTATACTTTCATCTTGTACTCTGCACACAATGCTATGTGTCTCCATTAGTAGCTCAGTATACTAGATAGAATCCCATAATACAATGCTATTTATATCAATGCATCGTTCAAAGCACTAATAACGGTATGATTTTTATTGCAATATCCTTGACACTTTTTTCGCAACATTATAATAAAAATCCCTAGTACACAAATTCCATGAAAAGTACATACACACGTGATGTCATCAGTGATTTCATCAATGACATTTGCGATGTCATCTTTGATGTGCTGGGTGTTAGTCTTAGCAGTGCACGGTGGTGGCGCCAGTTATTTTTCAAAGCTTACCATAACTTGCGATTTTCAGGGGTCTTTCGGCTGTACTTAGAACCATAACGTCCTTTAAACAAACTTTTTTTAATATCACGCAAACAATATACAAACATGGCGTGCAAAAACTAACTTCTACAGATGGCTTTACGCAGAATGTTGCAAAGTAAGAATTTATGCTCGTTCACAGTGAAGGTCAGCTGCTTCCACAACTTCTACAGATGGCTTTACACAGAATGTTGCAAAGTAAGAATGTATGCTCATTCACAGTGAAGGTCAGCTGCTTCCATTTTTTTCTCGGGCCCCGGAGAGGCTCACGAAGCAGACTATAAGGTTGTATTGTGTTTTGACCTTGACAGACAGAGATTGTGATGAAAGACTTCTCTTGAAGGAGTGTTGCTAAAACGTAAGAGAAGATAAAGATGAAATTTCTGAAACGAAACCACTTTTATATATTATATCACTATGCGAAAGATCGTTGGCACACGCGGAGTCGTATTTTGGGACTGCACCACTCGTAGACAATGGAAATTGCAATTGTACTGTAAGTAACCCTTTAGATTATTTTATACCAAATATAATTACAATAGCGTAGCATTAAAGACCGCTCAAGTTGAACTTGTTCATTGAAAGTGGCATAATGTTTTCTACCGCGCACTATCACCGCCGAATTGATCCCCTGTCGTTTAGAGGGCTCTGAAAAAGGCAGATGACACAGGGTGGGTTAATAGAAATAATTTAACCGGTCTATAGGCGGTCAAGCGCCCTACTCGCTGTGCCACTTCACTGTAGCCTGTCAAGTGGCACAGCGAGTACAGCGCTCGCTTTGACATCCGTGCACAGCTTGCTAACGCAAGTTTGAATCCCGGCACGGCCAAACTCAGCTTTTCATCATTCCGTGGTCGATAAATGAGCACCACACACTGTGGTTAATAATAAGCACCGCTTCGATACCTCACGGTTCTTAGCGCTATATGAATGGGAAAATATTATTATTTTAGTATTAACATACTCTGTTGCACTATCTTCGATAGCAAATAGTTTCACGCCCTAATAAATAAAATGATGATTTTTAATGAAGATCGGCTGGTGAGACTAATTTATGCTTTTTAAAACAGGTATGTGGCTCCATTTTGCCTATGTCACGATTTACAGACTCCAGCGGATGGGGTCTTCAACTGCCAGGTGCAGGTCCAAATATGCAACTTCATGACCCTCACCATTTTATGGGACAATCGCCAAGGACCAATATGCCCTTACGCAGTACTAGCGGCTACAAACAACATACCAACCAATAGGGTGGTCTAATGGCTCGTTGTTGGAGCAACCTTCCGATTATCAGAGCAACCATTTACTGCTTTTATCATAAACCAACAGCCTATCTACCGCAAAGGAACAATGCGTGGCTCCAAATAAAATTTTGTTGATCGACAGCAGAGACAATAGCAAATCGCTGAATATTCACTAAACATTTCATGTGAAATAAATGTACTTTACCAAATGTACAATCCTGCTGTTTACTTTTAAACCACAGTTTCATATTCCGAATTGTGGCGCACTGAGTTGTAAGCTGATCTAACACCCTCTGTACCGCAAAGGAACATCGCGTGCCTCAACTTGAACTTTTGCGGATCGACAACAAAGACAAATGCAAATTGCTGAATATTCTCTAAACATTTGATATCAAATAAATGTACTTTACAACATTTACAATCTTGCTGTTTGCTTTTAAATCACTGTTTCATATTCCGAATTGTGGCGCGCTGTGTTGTGACATAATGTGTGTTGTCTTCCGGGTTCTGTGTAAAGTCGCGTAGGACTGGAGACGACTGGGTGCGTTTGATTACGCACCCTGTAACGTCACGGAGAGAGGCGGGGAATATGAATGCTTTGATAATATCAGGCTTAGGGGCGGGAGATATGATTTAGTGTCGCAAAAGCAAGTCAGCCAGGTCAATAGCGCCAGTCATAGGATTATCACATAATGTCGGCGCACACCAGCCGGATTTATCGTTTCTTTAGTGGACAAAAAGTCGATTGACGCCCCTAGGAAATTGTACTATTAGCGGTTAAAAGGAGTGGTCTTAAAACACTTTCACCCTGACAACGAACAATACAAACAACGTTCTCAGAACACCCCCATTTTGTGTAATTGCAACCATTTCGGGACACTGCAAGTGTTCTTAGAACACATTCAACTAGACAGATTACAATACGAACAGCGTCCTGAGGACACCCCCAGTTTGTGTATTTACGAACAATTAAGTACACGGCGAGTGTTCATATCTCATTTTTACCTTCCTTGCGAACAAAAATGACACATACTCCGTCCTCTAAACACCCCACCATTTAGTTTATTTACAAAATGTCAGAACAGCCGTGTTCTCCGTGGACAAATCGAACGCACAAAAACGTCTAGCACATAAAAAAACAAAACATTGAACCTATCTCATACTCCCTCACCCTCCCCAAACACTCTTACACACCAACACACGGCACTAAATGCAATTTTTTTATCCACGTTTCACTGCGCTGTACGCGGTCGACTGCGAATACAAGATGGCGGGCGCCACAGAAAATCTGATGCGCTCCACGCCACTCACCGTCCAATCAGCGAACACGTCGCATGTCCGCGGACATGACGCAAGGCCATGGGCCAATCGGGGTGCTGTCCGCGGAGCGAACAGGGAAGTCCGTCCGCGAAGCGAACACAGATATCACTAATTTTTTTGCCTTACATTTTGGTCATTTTTAAAAAAACTACTGGACAGATTTACACCAAATTTACAAAAGCACGCTTTTGGGACCAGGGCGCCGCTCCTGCCGCAAATTTGGTGTAAATCCGCCCAGCGGTTCGGACTGTAGCCGTGCGCAAAGTTTTTTCCCATTCAGTCTATGGGAAAAAAAAAAGTTTTGGGACCCCCCCTATAACTTTTCCCCCCCCGGACGAATCCTCACCAAACTTTGCACAGAAATTCAGAGTGACCCAACTTCTATTTTTGCAAAGTTTGGTTTGGTGAGGATCCGTCCAGGGAGAGCGAAGTTATAAGCCGCCCAAAAAGTGCTCTTCCTATGGAAACAGCAACTTAACCATAACTACATGGCCACTACCGTGGCCATGTAATATACAAACATTTTTTATAATTATTTAAATCACAGAGGATTCCCGGTCTGACGACAGGGAATATTCAAGCATGTGAATCTATGGAAGATACCAATGCTGGAGAAATACAATTACAGGTAAGTAACTAAGACTTCTTGTTCTTGTATCATTTTAGCGAACCCATCTATGTGTATGTCTTTCCTATGTACTACCAATGCTGGGGTGTTCAGATGTACAGGTGAACATATTCCTCCCAATTGGGTGGCAGCTGCAGGTATGCCTTCGATCCACAGGCCCAATAGGGGTCCATGAGCACTGTTGTTCCGACCTTCATGCATGGTATCTTCAAAATCTGCTTACATCCTTCATTTTCCCCAACTTCTACTTCGCCATCATTCTGGTTACATAAAGCTGCTCCCTTGAGCGGTTCGATGGACCCAGCTTTGTTTTCAACCCATGTGAGCAGTTTGGCACTTGCTTCCCATTCCCTGAGTCACTTGTTATTTTCTTGCTGTACTACTTCCACTGGAACGGTTAGGAGAGGATGTGCTCTGCTCCCAACAACTCCTTCTTTCCATCCGTCTGTTGTGTATACATATCCATAAACCAGCATCTGCGGTATTTCCCAGCAGCCTGACATTCCTTTTATTTCTATGGGTCCTGTCTTGGGACACTGTAACTCCTTCTGAGTCACTGTCACTAATTGCCCCTCATGCGGTCCCTCTGTGATGTACTCTATACTCTTGTCTGTATTCCAGTAATCGTCCAACATTTCCTGAGTCTTTATGTAGTTATCTTCGTACGGAAACATCTTCTTGGACATCCATTTTAGTGTGGCACGCTTCCCTTGAAATCGTCCTCTTGTGGTGCAGAGCGATAAATGCATGCAGCATTGTGCTCTTGCCGCTCGAATTTCAGTTGTCACGAATATTCTGGATGCACTCATGGCATAGGGGAAAAGAGAGCAGACATAACAGCTCTCTTTTGTCGTTTGTTTCCTCACTTTGGCCATGTGGCTATACCACATGTTGTTTGATATATGGGCTGAATCAGCTATATTGGATTTTACCTGGTTAAAATCTGCTTCTGTACTGCGTCTAACTCTCTTTACTTCTTTAGCATTGCTTATTGCCTGCCAAGATATGACTTCCGTAACAGCATGGATCAGGGTTACGTTAGTGAGGGCCAATGCTTGTGCTTCGTGCTTCGGAGAGACAACAATGTTCGTAGAACAAGGGGTGTAAAAAGGTAGAGATAGCAGAAGGCACACAACATCAACATGATATATTTCCCATGTTATTATTCTTGAGTGGTTCTTTGTGTTGATCTAAGGGTTTGTGCAACTCACCTCAAAAGCCTGAGAAATGCGTTATTATAGTGTTGTGTATGTTAAATTAAGCTCTACGCCTGTAGTTTTGGGTGAGTTCTGCAAAGCACAATCGCTCCCACCCTATACAGATTCTCGAAGCATCAAGCAGAGTAATGATAGATTTCCACAGGTCAATTGTGGGTAGATGTGGGCAACATATAACAGAAAGACATGACAAAATATCCTTGTAGGAATCGTTCATTCAGTTTCTGTCCATATCACAAAGCGGATGAAACATTCCTGAAATGAGTTACGCCTATAAAAAAACCATAGAGCTTGGACGGTCTGTACATTCTTGATGAATACCTATTGTAAGGAAAAGATAGTGTGTCTATTTTAGGTGTGCATATTGTCCTTCCCTAACTCTCTGGCTCTGGAGTGTGTTATCCGTGGTTGTTGTTCTTCTTCTTCTTTGCCTTTGTCTTCTTCTTGCATCAAATCATCTTCTTTTAGACGGGAAGAGGTCTCACCTCGGCAGGGCTTAACGTCTCCAATGTAGTTCCACAATTTATTTCCATGTAATTTTACTGCATGCTATGTTGATTGCTTTACTGTGTAGGGCCCTTGAATCTTGGTTTGAACCAGTGCCTTACAATATTCTAATGCAGGACAGTGTCCCCCGAATAAAGTAGTGGTTGCTTGAGGAGTCTTTCACTTACAGCTGGGATGGTATTTTCCTCACTGTTCTTCGACCTCTCCCCCTGCGCCTGCAGTTGGCTAGAAATACAAGAGACACTAACCATCAAGGAGGCCACATATTCGTACATTTGATTTCCAAACACATCAGAGGCTGCATTTGCATCTGTCAATGCCCTAGTTGGAGGAGCCAGGGGTAGTTGCATGTGCCGTCCTTTTACCTCCTCATGGGGCGTTAAGTGGTGATCGGATCAGGGTTGATTGCGCAATGCGAACAGTGCTAAGGTAAATAGTGAAGCCAACCATTTTTTTAAAGTGGCTTTTATCTTTGCAATCTTTAATTTGAGCAGTCCGTTAAAGCGCTGTTAGGAAGAATTTTCATAAAGGTGCTAATTCCTCTCTACCTTAGAGACCACCAGCTCTTTTGCTGACCTTTGGGACTTTGAACTTTTAATTCTGTTGTTTTTCTGTGTTTTATTGTTTTTGATTATGGAGTTATAGATAACTCAATTGGCATCATCTTTTCATGTTTGTGTCACACAGCACCTTTAGTGCAGTGGCACAGGGATGTCCTTTGAGCTTCCCAATGTTTAAATACCTTCTCTGGGATGAACTACTGTTCCCCAGAGAATGTAAAGTTAAATTGACTTTACTAGTCTTTTTAAATTCATAGACCCAGCACACACTATCTTCCTATAAAGTGCTGGAGGGGTTACTTAGTATCCCCTAGGTCTAAACACTCTTGTAGCTGTCAAAAGCTATTGAAATGGCTGGTGGCAGTGGTTTTATAAGGAAGTACCATGATTTTTCCCGACCACGAACACCGGTAGCTAAAAATTGTGGCCGCCATGTTTTTCAATATGGCGCTCAAGACCCCTCTGTAAAAACAGACTCCGGTCATCTTTTTTCACCGTTTCTTTGTGGAAAGGTCCTTCTGGTGTTTAACTCTGGTGCCAAACCAAGTTTGGTCCCTTTGTCCGTGAGCCTTTGGCAGGCTTCAGGACTGAAGTCCGCCATTGGCGTCTGAGTGGCTGGGGTGGGCAGGAAGTGAGGGAGGTGCCTGAAACTCCCTGTACTCGGTCTCCTAGGAGACCCAAATGCACTCTGGCATGATTGGCTGGCTGACTATCCGGCAAGGACAGCCACCCTGCTGGCTGAGTGGCAGCTAGGCTGGAATGAATGGGAGAAAACTGTTTAAAAGACGAGTCTCCAGGACTGGAAGGCAGAGTCGACCACTGGAACGAAAGAACCGAAGCTGAGCTGAAGGAAGACGACTGCTGCAACTCCTGGACCGTTGGTTGCCCGGTGAAGCCCTTCTGCAGGTCCGAATCACCTGAAACTCCCTCGACAGAGAAGCCCCTTCAAGGACGACTTCTTCCTTTGAGCTGGTGGGAACAACCAACTCGCTAGCCACCTGGAAACCGTCTCTATACTGTTCGAATTTTCATCAGAGTGCTGTAGAAAACCGGATAGCCAGTGAGAAGGATACCAGCTTGTGGACTTTAAGGCACTCACTCCTTAAACCGACGTTTTGCCAAGCTTGTGGATCCGTCCCCGTGCAGTGCAGGAACCTCCCGACATCCTCCCTCTTGTCCCTAGGACTGAGGACCAGGAACAGCAAGATCTGCAGGAACTGCCGGGAACAATTGCCTCAGCTACAGCTTTTCTTCATTACCAAGGTACTGTGCAAACGCGGTTGAGAAATCCTCTCTGGAGTCTTGTTCGCTCCTAATCTGACATATAACTCTTTTTCATGCAAACTACTTCTGAGAACATTGGCAAAGGCTTAACCATTTACTACCAGAACTGTGCTATCCTATCCAAGAAACTGGTCCATTGACTTTGGCCCAGGCCTATTGAATTGAACTGCCTCTAATAGTGAACTGAAACTATTTGCCCTGCCTAAGAAAGTATTTGTGTTTAATTCGTATAACTTCTGTCTTTTACTCCCATTTAAAGTTACTGAAGTGCCATTTTGCTCTCACCTCTGGGGAGCCTAACTTGTTCAGAAGCTTATTGGTTTGTTACTGGAGTGTATTATAGTGTGATATTGAGCTGCTTTTTGCTAGTGGAATGTTTTCTTTTTTTTTTTAAAACTTCTTTTTATTATTAGGCAGCATGGCAGCATAACAATAGGCGAACAGCGCCCAGCAAATATAGATTAACGTTACAGTTCATGATATGGTCACATAGGGATTTCATACAAAATGATACAGGCACAGAGATTCAATCCACATATGAGGGGAAGTAGTTAAACCAAGCGACACGGGAGGAGCTCCCAGACCAGTGAAAGAGGAGGGGGGGGGTGGTGGGGGGTCCATCGGGGATATGCCAGACTAATGAGAGGGAGCAGGCGGGGAAGCCACCGGAGAGGTGACGAGGTCGGACATGTAGGAGCGGAACCTGAGCCAAATGTCCCTAGGTCTGGAGTGAGTGGGTTGCGTGTGTGCCCAAGTTTCCTCGATGTCAGAGGCCCAAGTGACCGCCCTCAGCCATTGGGCATGCGTGGGGGGAGAGGGGCGAAGCCAGCAGAGCAAGATGGACCGAACCGCTAAGAGCATGCAGAGGCCGGCCAGCTTCCTGGAATTTCGGGGGAGGCCCGGGAGATCGTGAAAAAGGCACAATGCAGGGGAAGGATCGATGGGGTGATCGAGTACAGCGGAAACCGTTGAACAAACCATACTCCAAAACTGTGAGAGGCGGGGGCAGGACCAGATCATGTGGATGTAGTCCGCGTCCACGTGCCCGCAGCGGGGGCAGCAAGATGAACGCTCGCTGGACATGCGATGCAGTCTGGTCGGGGTGTAGTGGAACCTGTGCAACACTTTGAACTGAATAAGTTTAAATCGGGAGTTAAAGGACACCCGGTGGGTACGGTCGCATAAGTGTGCCCAGCGATCGTCCGATATCTCTACCCCCAAGTCTTCCTCCCAGGACCCCCTAAGTTTAGCAAAACCTGGGAAGGATCTGGACTGTAGCATGGAGTACAACCTGGAGATTTTGCCTTTCATGGGTGAAGGGGAAGTGAGCTCCTCAATGGCCGGGTCGTCCGGTGGTAACGCAGGGAATGTTAGGTAGCTGCGTTTAAGGGTCCTTCGGAGAGACGCGTATTGAAGCCAGACGCTCCGGTCACTTCTCAAGGGTAAGGGGAGATCAGCCCACTCGATGAATGTGCCCTGGTCAAACACATCCCGCAACAGCTCGTAGCCTGCCTCGGCCCAGCGTCGAACGGCAGATGGTGCAACCTGAGGAACCCCCGGGAGGAAGTTCCAGAGAGGGAGGTTGCCGTGGAAAGCCTGGGTTACTCCGAGCAGTTTCCATGTTTTGGCCAAAGCCAGGGATGTGCAGGCGACCGGACTCTGTGAGTCCAGTACCTGAGGAGCGGGTTGGATAAGTAAGGAGCGGATTTCGCGGTCACAGACCGCCAACCTCTCCAGCCGGAGATGAGGGGGGGGGTCAGTTGTGTCGAACCAATAAGATACATATTGAATTTGAGATACCAACCAATACCTGAGAAAATCCGGAGCCCCGAAGCCCCCCCTAGCCATAGAGGTGGACAAGGTCTCGTATTTAAGTCGAACCGCCCCCGAGTGCCAGAGGAAGGAGGTAATTGTGCGAGTCAAGTCTCGGAAAAAGTCTGCGCCTGGCCACAAGGGTACGTTGGCAAACCTGTAGAGCAACTGAGGCAGCACCACCATTTTCAGTAGACCCATTCTGCCCGCAAGAGAGATCGGGAGCTTGTCCCAGGCTGCAACCTTAACGGTCAAATGTGAAAGGTACTTCCGAAAGTTCTTTTCGAGGGTCAGCATCTGTTGACGCGTCACCTCTACTCCCAGGTAGGTGAATGCCGATTGAGCCCAAGTGAATCCCAGAGTGTCCGGAGGGGGAAGAGTGCACTCCGTGAGTGGAAAGAGGGTGGATTTCGAGCAGTTCACCTTGAGGCCCGAGACCCGACCAAAGTAGATGATGTCTTCAAGGACCGGAGATAAGTTAAGAGATGGGGAGCGGATGAACAGCAGCGCGTCATCTGCGTATAGGGAAACTATGTCTGCCTTCCCGGCAGAGCGAAGGCCTCTGTGAGCATGGCGGTGACGAAGCATGTCCGCAAACGGCTCCATGGCGACCGCAAAAACCAAGGGGGAGAATGGACACCCCTGCCTTGTTCCCCTGGCGATCCCAAAGAGAGGAGAACAGTGGTCGCCCGTGCGGACCCTAGCCACAGGAGACGAATAAAGTAGCCTGACCCAAGAGAGAAAGGAGGGACCAAATTTACAGTTTTCGAGAACCCGCCAAAGGAATTGCCACGACACCGAATCGAAGGCCTTTTGCATGTCCAACGTGGCCGCCACAGCCGAAGTCTCCGGACTAATTCTGTCAATTATGTTGAATATGCGCCTTAGATTCAAGGAAGTAGACCGCCCCGGGACAAAGCCCGCTTGATCGGGGTGAATGATGGATGGAAGGATGGGAGCCAACCTTAGGGCCAGGGCTTTTGCGTATATTTTGGCGTCGCAATTTATGAGGGAGAGTGGGCGGTACGAACCGCAACGTGAAGGGGGTTTACCAGCCTTTAACAATACAGTGATCGTGGCCTCACGCAGTGAGGGGGGGAACCTGCCTGTCTCCACCGACTCCTCCCATACTGCCAACAAGTGGGGAAGGAGAAGTGCCTTATAGGACTTATAAAATTCGACTGGGATACCGTCCGACCCGGGAGCCTTCCCGGAGGATAAGGCATCGATAGCGTCGGAGAGCTCCTCCTGCGTAAACGGAGAGTCGAGAGAGTCCGCGGCCTCAGGGGATAATGTTGCCAATGGAAGGGAATCGAGAAAAGAGTCAATCTCCTCCACTGACACCTCGTCTGAGTTGGAGTATAGGGACCCGTAAAAGTTATAAAATTCCGTGTTGACGTCCCGGGAGGAGGCAGCCAAGGAACCATCCGGTCTCTCAATCCCGGGAATGTGTGGGGAACCTGTCTCGTACCGGATCAACCTTGCGAGGAAGCGACCAGGGCGTTCGCCCTCACCGTATTTCCGTGCGATGCCTGGATTATCCAGAAACTTCTGTTCACGGTCGGCTAGGGAACGAAATGTGTCCAGCTCCTCCCCGATGGCAGCCAGGCCACCCGTGGTAGAATCGAGCGGACACGCAGCCTCCAGTGACGACAACCTAGCTTCACTCAAGGCTATATCTCTTCGAATTGATTTGAGAACCCCGTTCTCTTTGGAGAGTGCAATCCCCCTGACGTAGGCCTTAAAAGATTCCCACAGTGTGGCAAGCGATGATACCGAGCCCGTGTTCAGCTCAAAGAACTCCACGATTGAGTCCTCGAGCTCGGAGTGGAACTCTGGATCGAGCAGGGCTAGGGGTTTCAATCTCCAGCAACGGGACCGGCCAGGATCGGGGGCCCAGCTCACGGTGATGGTCACTGGAGAGTGGTCGGACAAGGTTCTGGGTAAAATCATTAGTTGTTTCACGTCCTTGACCAAGATATTGGAGATCACCCAGCGGTCAATGCGGGAGTATGAATCGTGGACTGAAGAATAGAATGAGTAGATGCGGGAATCGGGGTAGAAGAATCTCCATGCATCCACCATGGCTAACCGGGGCAGGGATGATAGTGCAGCATAAGCTGCCCTGGAAAGATGACGGGGCTTGGACCCAGATCTATCAAGGGCTACATCGAAGATAGTATTGAAGTCCCCCCCCCAGAGAATTGGTACAAGGGGGAAGCCATCTAGGAGAGACGTGACCTGTCTGTAGAACTCCGGGTCATCGAGATTGGGGCCATAAATATTCAACAAGACCACCTCCCTCCCTTGGATCGCAGCGTGTAACAGAACGTACCTACCCAGGGGGTCAACGTGGGAGGAGAAGAGAGTGAACCGGAGGCTCTTATGGATGAGAGTCATGACCCCACGACTTTGAGTCGAGTAGTCTGTGAAGAATCTGTGAGAGCCCCAGGTCCTGGCAAATCGGGCGCATTGGGCCGATCTGGCGTGTGTCTCCTGCAAAAAGAGGATCTTGGACCCATGGCGCTCGGCCTGCAGCTGGAGTTGTCTCATCTTTCTATAATTCCCCAACCCCCGTACATTCCAACTCATAAAGGTTAAGTCCCCATCAGCCATAGATGTGGTAGTGGTATAGTCGAAAAAGGTGACCAGAACCAGTGGGTGTGTGGTGCGTCACGGTCCGCCTTCGCTGCCAGTGCCAATTTTCTAACAATAACACCCCTAACATGTCCCACCCCCACCCACATCCCCCTCCCAAACAGAGGAATGATAATCCCAAACCCCTTCAGCCAAACCCAAACTAGTGGCATCATCGCCTGGGGGCCTGTAGGCCTTGCTGACCGCAGCGCTCCGGGCTGCAGCGGAACCAGTCTAGCTCGAGGTGCAACTGCAATAACTTATACAACTGAGGAAAGGCTTTTTGCATTTAGCAGTATAGCACATAGTTGAGATAAGAGGAGAATCTTGAACAAGTCGAATCCGGGAAAGAGGATCGATGCGGCAACAGAACAGGGGGAAGGCCGGCCCCGGTCGCCCCCCAAACGGCCCAGCGGGGGAAGCCGCAAGTCTGTAGATAGAAGGGGAAAGTCAACCTGGGAAGTGTTCAGCCGAAAACTTGGAAGCCTCCTCCGGGATCGTGAGTATAGCTGAGAGAAAGTATCTTGCACTCCGCAGTGTGGCACATCGTTGAGATGAAAGGAGAGTTTGAACAAGCTGAATCCGAGAAAGAGGATCAATGCGGTGCCAATGACGGAGAAGGGCCGGGCACGGCCGCCCCCCGAAGGGCTCGAGGTGGAAGCTGCTGAGTCGTGTGCAAGTGAAGGGAGAAAGTTAGCCCGGGAAGTGTTCGTCAATGAACTTGGAGGCTTCCTCCGGGATCGTGAAGAAGAACACCTGATTAACATGTTCTATGCGCAGTTTGGCAGGGTAGAGCATGGCGTATTTAATGGAGTGATCTCGCAATCTCCGCTTCACATCCTGGAAGGTCTTGCGCTCACGCTGGACGGCAGCCGAGAAATCGGGATAAAGATGAATCCTCGCGCCCCCCAATGAGAGCTCGCCCTTTTCCCTTGCAGCTCTGAGTAGGGTATCGCGATCCCGGTAGTTCAGGACCCGGGCGATGATGGGGCGAGGCGGGGCCCCGGGCCTGGGCTTTGCAGTAAGGGCACGGTGTGCCCGCTCAATAGCGAAGTGAGGGGAGAGCCTGGGCGAATCCAGGAGAGACATTAATGTGTGTTCAACGAAGTCCTCCATTGGCTCGTGCACCTCGTTCTCAGGGACCCCGATGATGCGAAGGTTATTGCGTCGTGAGCGGGACTCCAAGTCCTCGTTCTTCTTCTCCACCACGAGGACACGGTTCGAGAGGGCAACAACCTCGGAGCGTAGCGCCCCCAATGCATCCTCGGCGGAGCCAACCCGCGTCTCGATCTCCAACACGCGGCCATCGGTCCTCTCGATGTGGGCTTTGATTGAGGATATTGTGCCGTTCATATCGTCCAGTTTCGAATGTAGGGCAGAAAAACCCTCCCTGATAAAGTCCATCATGCCCTGGGCCTCAGGCGCCGCCGCTGGTGACGACTCCACCGGGGCCTGTTCAGTGGGGTCCTCCGGGGATCTCGCAGCTGCCCTCGCAAACATGTTAATGGAGCTCTGCTTCCTCGCGCCCCCCCTGGTCATTTTGCCAGTGACGCTGGACGAGTGGGGTGAAGGGGAGTCGTCAGTAGCCCGGAGAAGGCAGCAGGGGGGAACCCAGGTCGTGAAAGACAACAATCAAAGCAGGGAGCGTGACAAGTGAGGGAAGCCGGGGGTATCGTGGCCACGAGGCTATGCCGGAGAGGTGTAGGCCGCGGGCACCCGCCCGATCCGGAAGGTGTGGGAGATGCTCGGAGCTGAAAAGGTAGGGACCCGCGGTATTAACGGATCCCTTCTGCGGAATGTCGCTCCGGATGGAGTGGCAACAGCCTCCAGAGAACCGAGATGGGGGGAGGCCAGCCCCCAGTGCACTGTAGGGCCAAGCAGAGCAAGGGATTCAGGCCAGGGCGGTCACAGTATAGGGCTGGTGAAAATCGAGCAGCCCCCCAAGGGGGGGGGGAGAGCAAAAGCTGCGGGTCAATGCAGGAGAGCCAGGGGGGGGCAGGACTCACCAGGTAGAGCCGTACATCGCCGGCCGCGGGCCACGGAGGGGCGATTTCAAGAGCCGGGGCAGGGCGGCAGCAGGTCCGGCAGAACGGCAGAGCCCCCCCGGGCACAGGGCTCACAGGCGGCGGAGGACGAGTAGAAGATCACCCAGCCGAGTAGTCAAGGTCCGCAGGAGCACCAGGGCGGTCGGCGCGGCAAGTGTCCGGACACCGGGGGGGGGGGGGGGGGTGCTCCGGCAACCCCACCGCAGGCCAAGGAATAATATGCCGCCGAGGGGGAGAGAGATCACCAAGCCGGGCCGGGCGCACCCCAGCCCGTCCAGCACCAGGGGAAATGAGAGCCCGGTCCCCCAAGCCGACCGCGGCAGGGGGGGAGAGATCAGCACGGCTCCAGGCAGGTCCGCCGGCTGCCGACCACAGGAATGCCCACACAGGAGAGGGGCGGCCCAGCAGGGCCCGAGGTCCGCAGGAGCACCAAGGCGGACAGCGCGGGATCCGGACACCGGGGGGGGGGGGGGATGCTCCAGCAACCCCACCGCAGGCCAAGGAGGTCCACCAGGAAGGGCAATGTGAAATGGTATGCAGCCGAGGGGGAGAGCGCCGCAGGCTCGACGTCCCTCCAGGGACCAGGGGGCAGCCCGCCCCAGGCCTCTCCGTCCAAATCGGAGCCGCCGCGCACCCGGCAGATCACATCACAGGGGCTCCACCGGCCCCGCCGCCAAAAGGATCGCCGACAGGATCGTGGCGCGCCGGCCCCCGCGGACGCCCGGCAGGCGTGGAAAGCAGCGCCGCAGGGCCTCGGGCGGGAACGACACCCACCACCCGGGCCTAGTTTCAGGCGCGCAGGAGCTCCGTAGGCGGGGGGATGGGCGCCACAAAGTCGGGGAATATCCCTCCCGGCTCCGAATCGATGCAGGATTGGCACCGCAGGATCAGCGGGGCCGCAGCGAAAGAATCGTGCACTCCGTGCACGGTGGCAAACAAGGAAAGTGCCAAAAAGCAGGATTATGAAGTCCGCTCGCCTCGGAGCTCACGCATCAAGCGGCCATCTTGCTCGGCGCACAACAGCGCCCCCCTAGTGGAATGTTTTCTAAATGACTGTGTAAATAAATTAATATTGTTTTACCAAGAAACCTTGAGTAAGTGTTTGTTTGAACCACTGTGATTGGAAGTCCTTTGTGTAACACCTTGCACTGCTCACATCCCTCATGAGATAAGCCTGGCTGCTCAGCCCTGCTACCACAAAACTGTGTAGTACAGACTTATACCAAAGGTGAGATTGTGCTTACACCTGTAGTCTTAATTGTGTGTAGTGTTCCCAAAGGGTACTGCGTGTAATTCTGCCTAACAAGCGCTCACACACCCCGTTCGCTTTTGAATGATAGGCACAGGATAATTTGTGCTCTATCCCCAGTAGGGTTGCGATGTGCTCAAAAGTCTCATTCATGAAATGAGGCCCATTGTCTGACCGCGGGACCTCGTGCACCCCCCATCATGGGAATTGCTCTCTAACGTGGAATTTTGCTGCCCTGAGGGCATCGGGGTGTGAACAGGGACCAGTTCGATCCATCGGGAGAATGGGCATACAACCACTTTCATGTAGCGGTAGACCTGCCACATCTGGATCATATCGACATAGTCGATGTGGAGATGTTGGAAAGGCCTGATTGGGCAGGGTATGGCTCATCTCACTACATGTAAAGAGTGGACTGCAGTGAACCTTTTACAGGAGATACAATCTTCCATAAAAGCTGCTATATGCTCTGCTAGATTAGGACAGAACCAATCTTCCCCAATGTGAGCAGCAAGTACTTCTTTACCCATATGCGTATGATGATGCAGTTGCATGAATTCAATCTGCAATAATGCAGTTGGGATACTAGCTTGCCTGGGCTTTCCTGTCACCATCAAGCATCCATAGGAGATATTGAACATCTCCTTCTCCTCTGTCTGAGCCCTTCCCTGAAACTCCATTATCTGTGTGGCTATTAACGTATTGTAGCCTTCCTTTAGAATCATATTGCACACATGGACACGTGTTTGATGGGGAAGTCTGTTACTCCTGAAAAATATGCTGCGCGTTTTGCTTCCACGTCTGCTAGTTCATTGCCCAGGAAGACTGCATCCTTCCCCCTCGTGTGGGCCTGGCACTTTACGACCGCTATTGCTTCTGGAAGTTGAAGCGCGTCTATGAGCCTACCCAATAGGGGTGCATGCTGTACCGGTGTGCCGTCAGCTTATTTGAAGCCCCTCCTTTGCCATCTGGACAGCCCAAAGTGTACTGTAGACCTCACATAGGACAAATCCGAATACACTGTAATTTCCTGGTCCCTGCGTGCTTCTAATGCCATTATGAGAGCCAACAATTCTGCTGCTTGTGCAAACAAATGTGAAGGCAATCTCACACTTGCTATTAATTCTGCTGTACCGCCTGCTTTTACTCTCACTACTGCCGTCCCCGTTTGTCTTTCCCCTGTTGTCAGGTCTATTGTCGACGACCCGTCAATGTAGAGCATTTCTCCCCCCTCAAGTGGCTTCTCCCCCACCTTGGGAAGGTCGTCATAATGTTCCATGTATGTAGTACAGTCTTGTACATAGTCTCCCTCCTCTATTGGCTCAGCTAAAAATTTCACCGGATTGACAGTCCTGCACCTGACTACCTTGATTGCTGTATTCGAGATAATCACCTCGTATCCAGAAGCTCGTTGTTTGGTCAACGTACTCTTGGGTCTCTCGAGAATTGCAAAGAGGGCATGCCCCATGTAAAGGGTGGTGCTACACCCCATGGTGATACTCGCTGACTTCTCTACCGCGAATGCTGCAGCAGCCAGAGCTTGCTCACAAGGGTAATATCCACTCATTACTGGGTCTAAACATCTGCTTTAATAAGCCAATGGCTTGTTTCCTAGGATAGACTTCTGCGTGAGCACCGAAGTCATCACTCCTCCATTGGAGTGTGAGAACAAATACAATTTGTCGTGATAGTATGGTATCCCTAGTACTGGAGTTGTGCATATTGCTTTCTTCAGTTCCTCAAATATATCAGTAATTTCATGTGCCCATACCAACTTACCATTTCTCTCTGTGCCTCCCTAAACCCACCCAACAAGGGTCTTGTGTATGTGCTATAGTCAAACATCCATGCTCTGCAATCATTGCAAAGGCCCAAAAACTGCTGCATTTCTCTCACTGTCTTTGGCATCAGCGTTTTACTGATCGCCTCAGCCCTTTCTGGAGTTACTTCTTCGGCCTTCTTGTGAGATCAACTGCCCTATCTATAGCACTATTCCCTTTGGCGGCGTTCCGACGCAGAGTTCAATCTGCTTCAGTGTGTTTGGTGTTACCCTGTGAGAGGAGCTGCAGCTACACCTGATCTTCAAAGAACACTGTTGCTTTAATTGTAAGGAATGCCTTTAAAAGGTCCTTGTGAGCGTGGAGCGCAGCGCAGAGTTCGGACGCCGAGTTCAGTCTGCTTCAGTGTGTTTGGTGTTACCCTGTGAGAGGAGCTGCAGCTACACCTGATCTTCAAACAACACTGTTGCTTTAATTGTAATGAATGCCTTTAAAAGGTCCTTGTGAGCGCGGAGTACAGTGCAGAGTTCGGACGCAGAGTTCAGTCTGCTTCAGTGTGTTTGGTGTTACCCTGTGAGAGGATCTGCAGCTACACCTGATCTTCAAAGAACACTGTTGACTTGTGAGCGGGAGCGCAGCGCAGAGTTCGGACGCAGAGTTCAGTCTGCTTCAGTGTGTTTGGTGTTACCCTGTGAGAGGAGCTGCAGCAACACCTGATCTTCAAAGAACACTGCTGCTTTAATTGTAAGGAACGCCTTTAAAAGTTCCTTGTGAGCGGGGAGCGCGGATTTCGGATGCAGAGTTCAGTCTGCTTCAGTGTGTTTGGTGTTACCCTGTGAGAGGAGCTGCAGCTAAACCTGATCTTCAAAGAAGGGGGGGTCTGGGAATCTCTCTATCAGCACGAACACAGCCCAATTACCTGTTCTTGGGTGAGTAACCCCTGGGAGAGACTCTACCAAGTCTTTAGCTCACTGTCCCTTTCACAGAGAAGACATTTCCCAGCATATCAGTCTTTGTCCTGCCCAGGGGCAGTCCAGCACCGAAATACTAGGCAATTCTCCTCTGAACAAGAGTACCAACAGCAACCCCATACATGTGTTTCAACCTTGTTGGGCATCATCAGTGAGGTGAAGCTGTGCCTCTCTAAGAACAGTGAGCAAGGGGTCGACGTCTGGATTGCCCTTTTAACTTAGGGTGAGACCCAAAGTTAATTTATGCAAAACGAGGGGGGGTCTGGGAATCTCTCCACCAGCACGAACACAGCCCAAAGACCTGTTCTTGGGTGAGTAACCCCTGGGAGAGACTCTACCAAGTCTTTAGCACACTGTCCCTTTCACAGAGAAGACATTTCCCAGCATATCAGTTTTTGTCCTGCCCAGGGGCAGTCCAGCACCGACATACTAGGCAATTCTCCTCTGAACAAAAGTACCAACAGCAACCCCATACACGTGTTACAGCCTTGTTGGGCATCATCAGTGAGGTGAAACTGTGCCTCTCTAAGAACAGTGAGCAAGGGGTCCACGTCTGGATTGCCCTTTTAACTTAGGGTGAGACCCAAAGTTAATTTATGCAAAACAAGGGGGGTCTGGGAATCTCTCTACCAGCACGAACACAGCCCAATGACCTGTTCTTGGGTGAGTAACCCCTGGGAGAGACTCTAACAAGTCTTTAGCTCACTGGCCCTTTCACAGAGAAGAAATTTGCCAGCATATCAGTCTTTGTCCTGCCCAGGGGCAGTCCAGCACCGAAATACTAGGCAATTCTCCTCTGAACAAGAGTACCAACAGCAACCCCATAGACGTGTTTCAGCCTTGTTGGGCATCATCAGTGAGGTGAAGCTGCGCCTCTCTAAGAACAGTGAGCAAGGGGTCCATGTCTGGATTTACCAGGTTACTCACCGTAGTGACCACCTTACTCCTAGTCCATAGTCCCCTTTCCTCCATACTTGTGGGACATCTCTCCGTCCTGTGGGACGGGACCGGAGCACTTTGTAAAAAGCATCCACATTTTTCCAAAAATGTGTCCTTCCTCTCTTTCCTGCGCGAGGCCCGGCGCGCGGCAGTAACCCCGCCCATCTTGGCTCCGCCCTGTGCATCGCCCCTCAGTCCTTTTCTTTGCCAGGTCAGAGACCCATTATCAATACAGAGGAACCTTATTAGAGGGGACAGCGGGCGGGCGTATGGGGGAAAGGGGACTATGGACTAGGAGTAAGGCGGTCACTACGGTGAGTAACCTGGAAATACTCCTACGTCCCGTCCCCTTTCCTCCATACTTGTGGGAGATTCCCAAGCACTTCTTACAGGAACTACGGGTGAATGGAAATACCCTTTACTGAAAAAAATTCTTCAGCACAGCCTGACCAAACTGAGCATCAGCTCTAGAACTCATATCGAGGCAGTAATGCTTACAGAAAGCAGATGGAGAGGCCCAAGTAGCTGCCCTAGCGATGGACACCCAGGGAACATACTTCTGAAAAGCAACCGCAGCTGCCTTGCCCCGCACCAGGTGTGCATGAATAACTTTAGGAGGTTTCAGCTTTTGGACAGTGAAAGACTCCGTGATACAGGCGGCAATCCACCTAGAAATAGTTGCCTTAGACGCCGGTTTGCCTTGAGGGTTGCCGAAAGTCACAAAAAGTTGAGAAGAACTTCTAAGCTCGGAAGTCCTATCCAGGTAGAACTTAAGAGCTCTTGGGACATCAAGACAGTGTAGAACCCTCTCCGCCTCAGAGGCGGGGTTCGGAAAAAAGACCGATAGGGAGATCGATTGATTCAAATGGAATTCGGTCACCACCTTCGGCAGAAAAGCCGGATTAGTTCGAAGGACTACCTTGTCCTTGTGAAAAACCAAGAAAGGATGCTCCACCGACAATGCCTGGAGCTCACTCACTCTCCTTGCCGATGTGACGGCAACCAAAAAGGACACTTTCCAAGACAAGTACTTGAGGTCCACAGTAGCCATCGGCTCAAAGGGTTTATGGCACAGCGCCGTCAGGACAACATTCAGGTCCCATGGCGGGTGCGGATTACGAACTGGAGGGTAAAGGCGTATTAAACCAGTGAAATGCCTCTTTACCACTGGGTTAGCCAGAGAGTACGAACACTGATCCGTAGAGAGATAAGCAGAGACCGCTGACAGGTAAGTCCTGCATGACAGAACATGAACCCCTGACTCTGCTAGGGAGGACACGAAGGACAACACAGCGTCAACCGTGGCCCCCCTTGGATCCAATTTCTTCTCTAGACACCAATGACAGAACCTGAGCCATTTACTCTTGTACTGAGATCTGGTCGAAGGTTTTCTGGCTGCCTGGATAATACGCATGTTATCCGCAGACAAATTCAGATACTGTAAAGACCTGAACTCAGGCACCAAGCCGCCAAGCTGAGCGATTGTGGGGAGGGGTGCCACACCTGCTGCTCCCCCTGGTGGAGAAGATCGGGAGTTACCGGTAACCTGATCGGCGGATAAACCGACAGGTGTTGGAGTTCTGAGAACCAAAACCTGGCCGGCCATCACGGGGCTATCAGCAGAAGAGAACAGTTCACCGAGTTCTTAAACTTCCAAATTGCCCGGTGAACTAGAGGCAGAGGCGGGAAGGCGTAAGCTCTCATGTTGTGCCATGGAATCTCTAGAGCATCCCTCAGAGAGGAGGCTCCCAGCCCCCCTCTGGAGGCAAACAGAGGAAGCTTCTTGTTCGCCGCCGTCGCGAAGAGGTCCACCTGCGGTGTGCCCCAGCGCGAGAAAATCCCTGAGAGGACCTCCGCCTTCAACTCCCACTCGTAGCTGACCACTGCCGCCGGCTGAGGGCATCTGCTGTGACATTCAGCTGGCCCGGGATGTGCACTGCAAGCAGCCAGACACCATGAAGCACGGCCCACTCCCAAATCTGGATGGACAGGTCCACGAGGGGGGGAGACTTTGTTCCCCCCTGCTTGTTGATGTAATACATTGACACCACATTGTCCATTATGCGGACCACTTTGTTGACAATGACCGGCTGAACGGCTTGAGCGCCAAGAAAATTGCCAGAAGCTCCAAATGGTTTATATGCAGGAGTTTGTCCTGAGACGACCAGAGGTCCGAGACCTGAAGGAGATCTAACGTCGCACCCCACCCTAGGAGGAAGGAGTCCGTCGTGATCGTCACCATAGGGACCGGGTCCTGAAACCCTGCGCCCCCAGACAGATTGCTGAGAGATGACCACCAGTCCAGGTCTACTCTCATGGAATCCGGAATCATTATCCGCATGGAGTCTGGGTCCACTGCCTGACGCCATGAATTCCGAAGGGCTATCTGGGTCCGTCTCATTTTGAGACGAGCAAGAGGAAGAGCCAGCACACACGAGGCCATGAGGCCCAGAAGCCTCTGGAACCACCAGGCCGACATACTCTCCGACTGCGCAAACATCTGACACGTGGCCAACAGATCCGCCATTCTGTCCCCGGTCAGGTATACTCTGCAGTCGATCGTGTTCCAACGAAAACCCAGAAAAATCAGGTCCAGAGAGACCGTCATGGAGGATTTCCGCCAGTTCACCGACAGCCCAAGATGGAACAGGAGCTGAAGGAGGGACTGGAGGTTGCCCGCTGCCGCCAGCGGACAAGGGCTGCGTAGAAGCCAATCGTCCAAATAAGGATACACATGGATACCCTGAAGACGAAGATAGGCCGCAATCACTGACATCATCTTCGTGAAGACACGTGGCGCCGAGCTGAGGCCAAAAGGAAGCACCCGAAACTGGAAGTGCTCCTCTCCCAAAGAGAAACGGAGGTACCTCCTGTGTGGAGCCCAAATCAGGATATGCATGTACGCATCCTGAAGGTCCACCATGCTGAGCCAATCGCCCGCCTGCAACGAGGAGCGAATCTGGCCGGACGTGATCATCTTGAATTTCTCTTGGGGTAAGGAAAGATTGAACTGGGAAAGGTCTAGGATGGTACGCAGGCCAGCCTGGTTGGGTTTGGGCACCGTAAACAGCCGGAAGTAGAAGCCTTCCCCTCGCTCCCCAAGGGGAACGGGTTCCACAGCTCTGAGGAGCAGAAGTTTCTGAACCTCGGCCTTGAGGGAGGGTGAGCCCGACAGCTGAAAAGGAGGGTTGAGGGGTGGGGTAGGGGGTAAAGGTAAGTGGAAGCCCGTCTGAGCGACTGACAAGACCCATCTGTCTTCTGTGATGGTCTGCCATGCCTCCCAATGAGACACGATGTGTCCTCCCACCGGGGTCTCGTGCGAGCACGGAAAAACCTCATTTGGCAGGTTTATCGGTGGCAGTGCCACCTGAACCTGATGAGGAGGCTGAGGAGTGGGAGAAATACAGCGTACGCTGTTGTCTACGGCGGTTATTTCCTGCAGGAGTGTCCACTCTGCGCGATTTGCGGTCGAGGAAGCCCCGGAAACCAGAAGAAGGTCGACTCTGCGATAACGGTCTCTGAGGTTTGAAAGGAGCTTTAACCAGAACAGACAATGATTTAGCCGTCTGAGTGCTATCCTTGGTTTTGGTGAGCTCTACATCAGTAGAAGATCGAATGGAAGGTCCAAAACCTTGTCTTGCACTTCCTTCGAAAACTTAGTGGCATGCAACCACGTATCAACCCCGAGCATCATGCCCCGAGCTGAGGAGTCTACGTGATGAGCCGCAGCCTCCAGGAGATCCTGGGCCAAGACCCTGGCATCGGAAAGGCCACCTCTGAAATCTTCCAACTTCTCGACCGGAATGTGCTCCTCAAACTCCGACAGACCTTTCCACATCCGCATGTTAGCTCCCGCCAAAATCAATTCGGCATTGGCCTGCCTGAGCTGCCAGGCCGAATTGGCAAAGATTTTCCTCCCTATGGAGTCCAGGAGCTTGTCCTCCTTTCCCAAGACCTGGCGGACAAGACGACAAGGCCACTTCCTCCGAAGAGTGAAGCCTGTACCTCGCGTCAATCTTTTTATTGACAAAAAGTCCTGAGTGTGGCTTCTCCCAGACTCTTTGGACCTCAGCCAAAATATCCTTCTGCAGGAAAAGGCCGGTACGCTCCAAAGGAGACAGGGTGAACGCCCCAGAAAGCACACCCTCCTGTGGAGCAGGTGCCTCGGGAACCGGGACATCTAAGAAATTCATCATGTCCAGTTCCCGGTCATGAAAAGCTCTAACAGAGCAGGGAAGGTCCTCGTTGTCCTGCTCGCCTTGAGGGTCATCTGACAGGTCAGGATCCTGCTGAACCGTGTCAGGCACTGCCTTGTCCACTGGGGACAACGGTGGCAAAGGCGGAAGAGCAGGGGCAGGCACCACGGGCAAAGGAGGCGTTGGCGGAACCACCAGAGGAACGGGTGGAGCCGGAGGCGCTGGTGGACAAATTTCCTTAAAAAGCCCTTTGAAATACTCCCTCATGGGGTCGGTGCGCATAAGCGCTTGAAATTTACTGAAAAAAGCGTCCTCAGGCGATTGCTTCGGAACCTGAGGAGGCCTCTCATGAGGTGGACAAATCCAGGGACGTAACGGAGAAGGGTGCCATGCCGGGAACCTCCGCCGACGTATCCACATAAATCAAAGGGGCCGTCCCTGCAGGCAACAAAACATTGTGCGGAAGAGGCATCCGGGCGTTCCAATCATAAACGGGCTGGTAAGGATACGCACAAGTGACCTTATGTTCACCCAAGGGACCGAACCCTACACCAGAGACCGACGGCGTAGTTGTAGGGGTAGTACCTAAAATGGCCGCCATGGTCGTGGCGGGAACGGCCGCCATTTTGTCTTCATCTGAGGGGAACTGCGGCATGTGAGGAGGTGAGGCAGGGGTCCCCGTTGATGGATCAGGGGTCTTAATTTTAGCCTTAACATAAGGAACCTCGGCAGAGCCGGTACTATGAGGCCTGGAATGTTTCTGCGACATACCAACTGCCAACTGAGCCTTCGAAGGAAGGACCTCGGTACTGCCGGTAAAAGAAGAACCTTGCTTCTTTGCCCCCTCAACAGATCTGGTATCACCACAAGAGCGGGAACGGTGAGAAACCGCTTTCGCCGACAGGGCCCTGCCCGGCCCCTCAGAACTGCTGGTAGCCTTAGCCTCTGTATGAGGGACCTCGGGCCTAGGCCCGGTAATAGCCTTATCGGCACGGGCCTCGAACATCCGTTCGGTAAACACAAGCCCAGCCAAGGCCTCGGGGCGCACCCCGGTCTTGTTTTTAAGGGAATCCGAAAGAGAGGCCTCAGAGCAAGCTCCGGTACCCTGTGACTCAGCAGCACTGGGTCTACACACAGCCCCCACAGGAGGGGCCTCGGAAGTTGCTCGGTTATACACAGGCCCCTTACGGAGACCCTCGGAGAAAACTCCGGTAGAATTATTAGGCCCGACAGGCACCTCAGGGCGAACCCCGGTGACAGAGCGATCAACTCCCCTCCAGGCTCGAGAGGAAACCGGGAACGTATCCCCCGGCCGGGGTGCTCTGAAAACTAAAGAACTTACCGGGCGCTTCTTCTTCTCATCGATGAACGCCTGAAAATGAGATGGAGGAGCGCGTTAGAACACCTCCTCCCACCGTTCCAACCGACGTTGAAGAGCCCAGACCGAAAGGGAGTCACAGTAAAAACAGGAGTCCCAGCGGTGTTCCGGACCCAAACACTCTAAACAAAGAGGATGGGGATCCGCCCTCGCGAAGCGACGATGACACGAAGAGCAGTCTGGAAAGTCTAATTTAAAAGACATAGACGACTAGAAGACGAACGCTAGCGAGAGCCAGAGAGGAAAACAGGGAAGAAAATCTTCCGAGGATGCAAGTGCGTCCGGCCCCGATTGAGCGGAGAAAAGGACTGAGGGGCGAGTCCAGCACCGAAATACTAGGCAATTCGCCTCTGAACAAGAGTACCAACAGCAACCCCATACACGTGTTTCAGCCTTGTTGGGCATCTTCAGTGAGGTGAAGCTGCGCCTCTCTAAGAATAGTGAGCAAGGGGTCCACATCTGGATTGCCCTTTTAACTTAGGGTGAGACCCAAAGTTAATTTATGCAAAACAAGGGGGCGTCTGGTGTCACGCACGCATCCACTAGCAACCCTGGAATTTCCCGGGCTCGCCCTTGTCCCCCAACCCCATCCCATTCCTCAGTCAGGTTCCAGGACTCACGTGTGCAGCCCTCGACACCCTGTGTGCCAGCACGGTTCATTCTCGATTGCGTCCGTTCCACTGGCATATCCCTTGGCGCCTGAGAGATCGACTATCCCGCGGTTCGCTTCCGCGTCGCGTGACTAGCGCTTCCCGCTAACGTGACTCCAAAACCCGTTTACGTGATGCGGTCGCGCATCACGTGACAAGGAAGTAGTTCCGGTAGCGCCAGCATTTAAACAGAGTCGTCCGGACACTTGATGCTTCACAGCTGATCGTTACGACTCTGTCTGGCGTTTTGAATACGATCGTTGTTTGGATTCTGTAACTCGACCTCGGCTTACGAACAAGGACTTCTTTTGGAAAACCCATTCTTTATTGGCGTCTTGGATGAACATTGATCATTGACCACGGACTGTTTCTTGGATTGTATTTGGATTATCCCTTGGCACCCTGTTCTTCTGATCCTCTTGTCAACTCTCTTCAAGTTACCTGGATCCTTTTGATCAGGTGGGCTTGACTACCACACTCCTAACTGGGCTCATTTCTCCGCATTGGGAAGCACTGCCCCCCTGAGTCCTGAAACCTCCAACCCTAAAGGGTCAGCAGCACCATCTCTACCCTTTTTTGGTAAGCCTGTTCCACGCTTGTTTATACTGTCTTGCTTACTGTGATTGCTGTTTTGGCTTGGTACTTAACCGGTGCTTTCTTTGCAGTGGCTTGGGGTCTCCAGAAGTTTGTGGTTCCGAAAGTAACATCTTCCACCTGTGGCCTCAAGGGTTGCACAGGGAGTGACTTGGACTCTCTCTGTGCGACACTTGGGGACAGAGGTTTCTTCTGCCTTCACGACAGTCAAGTCACAACAGACTGTGAAGGCATCCTGTCGTGTAGTCAATAGAGGGAGCCACGGATGACCCCATGGCCGCTATGGTCCAGGCCA
Source organism: Ambystoma mexicanum (assembly GCF_040938575.1). NCBI lineage: Eukaryota > Metazoa > Chordata > Amphibia > Caudata > Ambystomatidae > Ambystoma > Ambystoma mexicanum. The sequence continues at coordinate 187,074,267 of NC_090922.1, forward strand.
TCACCGTGTTACGTGCAGATATGGCCGCAGCTAACACTGCCATTCACCAAAGTTTAGACAACATCCAAAGCACCAGACACCCCTTGCCTCCCGACTCAGAATTCGGGGATGCACCACCGGTCCTACAACCCACTCTACCCCCTGTTCCACCTCCCCAGAACCCCGTACCCGTGTTACTCGCTTCCCCTTTCCCATTAGCGGCCCCTTAGAGGTATCATGGGGACCCTTGAAAATGTAGGACCTTTCTTAATCAATGCAAGCTGCACTTTTTGTGCAGACCTCAGGCCTTCCCTGATTCAACTACTAAGGCTGCATTTACACTCTCACATCTAGCCGGCACGGCCGCCACCTGGGCCAACCCTCTGCTGAGAACAACGACCCCGCTCTCTATGATTTTGTCCTGCTCATCACAGAAATGTCTCGGGTGTTCGACACCAGACACAAGGTTCAGTCCCAAGATTTAGAGCTCCTCGATTTGGGTCAGGGAAGGGGGTCCCTTATCGAGTATATAACACGATTTAACCAACTATCGGCAGAGACGTCCTGGCCTGAAAGCAAGAAGGCGGTAGTGTTCTATAGAGGCCTAAATAACTCCATGAAGGATGCCCTTTCCGTCATTCCCTCACTAGCAACGCCTTTTCAGGACCTGGTTGACTTGGCCCTCCAAGTGGATGCCCGCCGCTCTGAACGCAGAACAGAGGTCGGTTTCGCTCACTCAATTGCCCCATCATCCGCTTCTTCCTCAGACACCAGTCACGAACCTATGCAAATTGGAGGTATAAGAAGCCCTATCACCCCCATCGAGAGAGAACGCAGAAGGGTAGACAATGCTTGTTTTTATTGCAGCCTGACCCGTCATTTTGTTAAGGAATGTCCCCGTCGCCCAAAGCCCAAAACACCGGGTTTTCGGACTGCTCGATCCTAGTACCGGGGGATGGTTCGAGCTCCTCTTGCTATACCCCGAACCCAATCCCAGCATTTGGCCGTATCAGGCCAATCCACGTGCAGGCTGTTCTCCAACCCACACCTGGTATCACACATCCAGTCACTATCATAATCGATTCAGGGGCCACGGGCAACTATATTGATATCTCCCTAGCTCATGCTCTAAACCTGCCCCTTCTGAACAAGCCCAGACCAGAACCCGTGCAGGCGGTTGACGGTACCTCAATTGGTGTCCGGCCCCATTAAACAACAGACAACACCATTACTCATGACAATACAATCTGTTCATAAAGAAACCTTAAGCTTTGACCTCATTTCCATGCCTCAGTTTGGCCTGTATCTACCGTGTGTGGTGACTTGCCTTGTTTCCATAGACGTACCCCTTTCAAGATGGCGCCCGAATAGGGACCCTCCCCCACTTGTTCCATCGCATACGTTGTAATTGAGTCAAGGCGGAGAACGGCGAGGATGTGACGATCGAGCTGGGATCAAGAGGTGTTCGGGGGGCCCTGTAGAAGTGATGAGAGATTCCTTTGCAGATCTGCACACATCTGATCCCTGATCGACGTGCCTGGCTAGAGAACAAGGAGGCGAGGGTCCCGAAACGAGGCGGAAGCCAAGAAACGCAGACACAACGTCATTGGTTGCGTCAGTATACGGACGACTTGTGTCCGGAAGGACAAATTGATTTATCAGGTGATTCATTCTCCGATTCAAAGTAATCCTGATATTGGTTGAGAGTTGACTTTGCAAAATCAAACGCCCTAGGTAAGGTTGATTAACCAGGGGGAAGGTTGAAACATGCCTGGGGTATTGTCCACCCTAGCAGGGCTTTTCTGCTGTGGTAGACAATCTTTGGAAGATGGCCTAATTGCACCACCTGGGGGAACGCCGGCATATGAGATGTATGTGAAGTATGGAGTGGGTGCAATAATATTCTGTGAGACTTGGCATATGCAAACCAGAAAGCAACAAGACCATCAGTGGCCGATTAATGGTAGTTTTGAGATAGCGAGAATAGATAACTTGGAAAGGGTGTTGATAAGAAAGAAAGCGCGTCCTGCAGCATTTGATATCGTTAAGGACTGGAGAAGGGAAGCAATGCTCCGATTTAGAAGTAGAGCGAAGCATGCGCGCAGGCATAAATCGAAAGGTGAAGTAGCGGAAGAAAAGGAAGAGGAGGAGTGGACTGAGAGTCTAAGGAGGTCAGGTAGACGTGACCAGTTGAATATAGAAAAAATATACCCACAACGAGAATTGCACATAGCAGATGAATTGATAGAAAACATATTGATCCATACAAAACAAGGCCCAAGATCAGAAGCTAGGCCAAACACGTCAGTAACTATTGCCCAAACCCCGCCCGGAGTTCAAACTCTCCCTCCCGCAGCTCAAGCCCTCCCACAGCCACAGACTGCACACGTAACACTTCCTATTAGCCAACCAGGCCCACAGCAGACACTCCCCGCTTCTGTTGTCCCATTTGCACCTCCCGCCTTAGATACAGACTCGGTACCGTCCGTCCCTCACGGGGGTGAAATAGAAACCACGGGGGCGAGAGGCGGGACTGAACAAAGTGGATACACGAGGGTAACTCGCAGTGCGATCAGCAAAGAAAGGAAGGTGGAATTGCAGCAACAGGCAGAAATGTACATAGATGGGAATGATGGGACGGCAGCATTGGCTTCGATGTATGACTTCCGAAGAAGCAACGAAAGACAGGTAGTGTTGGAATGTATGAGTGAATATTTGGTGGAGAGATGGAAACAGTTAATTGGGAAATTACCATCGCAGCGATTGTTGGATTTGAATGCATTAGCACGCTGTAGAGAGAGGGATGAAGAAGTGAAAGAACATGTATATGGACTTTTTGAACTTAAAGATGAATTAGATAATGATTATGCCGAAATGTTTACTACACCTGGGTACAGGGGTAAGGATATCGGGAGACATAGGAAGGAAGCGGTAGAGCCATATATACAACGACGACATTCAATGTCGTCAGTACAGAGGGGCGACAAGTTGAAAGTATGTATACGAGAAGCATTTAGATGGATGTCGGATCCCAGTATCCCCACAATGGAGATACATGAGATATTTGATGAATATTCCATGCCCATGAAAAGAAAAGCACTGCAGTCGATGGCTGAACATTTACTAGACAAAGATATAAAAAACGACAAGGTCAGCCCACCCGAAATAATGGCAGTATATAAGAGAGCACTAGAGTGAGGGACAGGAGAAACAGCCTTATCGCTTGATCTGGGAATATTGTTGCACATGAGAGAAGGGGGAGGGACAGTAAGTGGGGCATTTCCTATGAGAGAGGTCCCACCTACTTTTGTGCCCAAAGTAGAGGTTCCCTCAGCGGGCAACGTAGCGCCGCAGGTAACACCAGCCCATTATACCGCCCAATATGTGCATGTCCCCTTTTCCAGACAGGAGGTGAACAACATAAAGCAGACGATTCCGGATATAAGAAGGAATCCTGCAGGGTTTTACAAGGAAGTAGAGTGCTTACCATGGGTGACATAGACCTAATATTCCCAGTGATCCTGCCAACAGACATATGGAAGCAAATAAGAAAGGTAGATGACATAACGACCTTTGGCGCCACATGGGCGGACTTGATAATAGAAGACAGGAATAAAGCGGTTGGAGGAACACCGGGACCAAACCTGGTAGCATTACAAGCACGCAAAGTACAGAAATTAAAAGAAATTGTCCCAGAGAAAAGAATTCAATGGGAAAAATTGATTGCATGTGTACAAAGCAAGGATGAGTTAGCTACAGATTATTTTAATAGGTTTGAAGAAGTATTTACAGACTTCAGTGGGCTGGATGTGAGCTCGGAAGCGGGAAAGAGGTTATTCGTTGACAAATATGTGAGGGGGTTAAAACTTCCAATCCAGAACCTAATTATGACATCAGAGACAAGCAAAAACGCTGGGCGATGTATTACACATGGCCCAATATTATGAGAACAGAGTGACTGCACAGAAAGAAAAAGAGGAGAAGGATAGGGTAAATCTGAAGACACGGGTGCAACTGCAGCAAGTAGCAGGACATAATAGAGGGAGAGGGAATGCACAAGGAAGGAGTAATTTGAATATACATGGGGGGCCAGTGGGACCAAATCAGTGTGCGTATTGTAAGGAGGAAGGACACTGGCGAGTGCAATGTCCACATCTGCACAATAGAAATGGGTCTGGTCAGAGGAGACAGCACCGAGGGCACCAAGGAGCGAATGGACCCAATAGGAATAGTATGCAGCAGCACCACAATAATGGAGGTAATCAAAACCAAGCCCAAAACCAAAGTGCCCCTAACCAGAGTCAGGGACAGCAAAACCAACAGTATGGGAACAAGAGTGGGGGAAATAGAGGGAAGAGTGGGAACGTTTTCGATACACTGCCAAACACGTATTACAGTAATAGTAATGATTACACATCGGACAATGTGTTATTTCCCCAATAGGACAGCCCAGGACAGGGGTCGGAACCAGTGTCTATTCCCGTGAATCAGAGAGGACCCTACGTAGAAATGAGAGTCGGGAATGAGGAGCTTCCTTATAGATACAGGAGCGCAAAAGTGTTCAATAGACCATCACTTGGTTCCGAATATACCACTGTCAGGGCATAATAATGTTTCCGTAGGGTTCGCAGGGACACCAGTCATAAACCCAGTGTCCCAACCAGTCCCAGTTACTATAGGACCATTCACTGAACATTGTCCTTTCCTTTTAACAGAATATTGTGGGGAGAACCTGTTGGGATTAAATTTGGTTAGATTCCGTTATACATTGCATGGCAGACGGGGTGTTCCTAACGATTTGGCCACAAGATGCCCCTGTGTTAGAATTCATGTCTGAAACTTTACCTGGAGAACTAAGTAAAGTGCCAACCTGTACATGAGCAATGCATGATAATGATGTAGGATGCTTGAAAATAGAGCCAGTAAAGATCATTTTGAAAGAGGGTGTTACACTACCGCGAATTCCCTAATACAGAATTTTGGCTGAAGGTGAAAAAGGATTGAAGAGTATTGTTACAGATTTGGTGAAATTAGGGATGATTGAAGAAATTAAAGGCAGTACATGCAACAGCCCGATTGTTCCAGTTTATAAAAAAGGAGGCAATGAAGTACCATACCGTTTTATAATTCATTTGCGCACGCTAAACAAAGTAGTAGATCCACAATTTCCTTTAGTGCCAGATGTCACTACAATATTGACAATGATACCTGTCTAGGCAGAATACTTCAGTGTAGTTGATCTACAAAATTTGTTCTTTAGCATTCTGGTGGACAAGGACAGCAGATATTTGTTCGCGTTCACATTAGGAGGACGATCATTTACATTCACGCGGATTCTGCAAGGTTACACAGAAAGTCTGACTATTTACAATAGAGCATTGAAAGAGCAGCTAGACATGCTAGAATTACCAGTGGGTTGCGTAATCTTGCAATACATAGACAATCTATTGTTAGCAGCTGACACAGAGGAGATTTGTAAAGAAAGCACTGTATTACTACTGTCACACCTAGCGGCACATGGCCATAAAGCTAGTTTGAAGAAGTTTCAATATAATCGAAAGGAGGTAGCTTATTTGGGCTACCTACTTTCGAAAGAGGGGAGAAGGCTAACGCCAGAACGTATAGAAAGTATTTCTTGTATGCCTATTCCAAAGTCACAGAAAGGAGTCAGAGCCAATAATAGGCATGGCTTCATATTGCCGACAATGGATCGGTAATTTTGCGTTAATTTTGAAACCGATGGTGAATTTGACTAAGAAGGATGCGGTTATGCCTTTACAGTGGGATGAGGAATGTCAGAGAGCGTTTGATCAATTGAAAACTGCATTATGTTCTGCTCCAGTTTTGGGCACACCAAATTATGAAAAGGTTTTTAGACTGTTTGTGTGTCAAAGTGAAGGATGTGCATTGGCGGTTTTGACACAGGAACAAGGTGGAAGAAATAGGCCGTGCGGCCTGTAGCGCGCGCACTACCACGATGTTTGCGATCTGTCGCGGCGGCTAATACTGCCCATAAAAGAAATTGGTGACAACAAATCACCCCCCCATGATTGCTTAATGGTCACTGAGGAAGAAACAAAGGGGAGAGTTGATTTAAGTGATACCCCACAGAAAGAGCCAGATGGAGAGTTATTTTGTGACGGCTCTTGTTTTAAATTACCTGATGGCACGACAACTGCCGCCTACGCTATCACTACCCTAGACAGCATTGTAGAAAGCAAAATAATCCCCTACAACTTGCCAGAGGGCTCTGCTGAGTTAGATCTGGAGGGTTGTTGGGTGGACAAGGGAACTAGAAACTGGATGTTGCCAAATTCTTATGTGACTGCAATGGTCACAATGGCCCACAGTCCTACTCACATCTGTGCGAAAAAGATAATACAGCACCTATCCACAGTATGGCAGAATGTAAACATAAAGAAGAATGCAGAGAGGTTGGTGCAGAACTGTATCACGTGTTTATAACACAATGTAGGAAAGGGAACAGTGACTCCGGTAGACAGTTTTGGCCGCCCTCTATGCCTTTTGAGGTAGAACATTTTGATTTCATAGAGATGGAGGGATGCCAAAACTTGAAATATGTCTTAGTGGTGATTTGTGCATTCAGCAAGTGGGTGGAGGCATATCCCTTAAAAGATTGCACAGCAATGAGCACGGCAAAAGTAATGCTTAAAGAATACTTTTCCCGTTTTGGCCTGCCCCGTGTCCTATGGTCAGATAATGGTCCACATTTTGTGGGCGCAGTGGTATTACAGATATGTGCGGGTATTCAGATTGATAAGAGATTCCATAGTTCAAGGCATCCGAGTTCGGCCGGTCTTGTGGAGAGGCACAACAGGATTCTCAAGTCAAAAATAAGCAAGATATGTGCAGGAAGCAAGTTGAGTTGGGTGGATGCATTACCAATAGCGCTATTATGCATGCGTACGTCTGTACAGGCTAAAACTGGGCTCTCCCCGTACGAAATCGTAATGGGGAGGCCGGCAAATGTTTGGTGTGCACCTCAGCCAAAACACCTTAGCGAGGTAGAACATCCTGTGCTTAGTACTTATTGTGGCCTTTAAATGCAGAAATTGCATTTGATTCATCAGCAGGTGCACAAGGCTTTACCTGTGAGATATACCGGTCCGGGGCACGCGCTGGAGCCAGGTGACTGGGTGCTGCTAAAAATTTTTGAAAGAAAGTCATAGTTAGCACCCAGGTGGCACGGCCTCTATCAAGTACTCTTGGCAAGGCAGACGGCGATACGGGTGGATGGACGGAAGTCGTGGATCCATGCCACCCATGCCAAAAAAGATTCCAACTTCACTGAAAGACTTGCCTGACCAGACGACTGAAAAGAGACAGCGGTCCCAGAAACGAAAGAAACTGTTACCAGTAAGCCTGCCCGAGCGAGAAGTGAAACTCGAAACAAAGCCTGGAACGATTGCCAAAAAGGGGGAATGGCAAAGAGTGCCCCAACGTTGCCCAGCAGAATCTACATCACTGTTGGCTGACACAAAATCTTCATTGCAAATACCGGCAGACACTAAACGTGTACCCCTTTGGCGCCCACCAGCACTTGCCAGCATGCCAAAGACCGAATCTGCATCACTGGCGCGGCGCCCACCAGCACCTGCAGTAGCGCCACAGGCTGACTTTGAGCCTGGATCTGGAAGTGCACCGGCACTGTTCACGGGTCACACAATACCAGGAGTGAGGCGATATGATTTTCTGCCTCGAAAGACAAAGTGATCCACAGTTCTTTGGTGTTTATGTCAACCTCTGGTTCTGCTCATGGACGGAGGAGGAACTAGAGGTGTAGAGGAGAGAAGCGTGAGAATTGTGCAAATCGGACAATTCAAGACTCGCGGCTCCTCGGTGCGATCATAAAAAGTACATGTGTCTGGAACCAGAACGGACAAGCTGGGCGCACATGGTACTAAGGCAATAGATAACTGATCAAAAGTCCTCTGAGCAGTATGAGAAAGGACAAGTGATCTTGCCTAAAAACAAATAAGCAAATCCAGGCTATAAAGGACTGGCAGAACTGAACTGTGACAATTCCGTTGAACTTATTGACATCAGAGCAAGTGCATCGAAGAGAGATATCCACGACGAATGCTAATAAGGAAGAAGAAGGACCATGAGAAACATGTCGGGACCGGTTTCAGCCTCTTCCTGCACCGCTGCTGAGAATGAGTTAATTGTAAAGACTGTAAACTTAAGAAAAACGCATGATAAAAAGAATTGTATGCTGGCACTGACAATAATTATGTGCTTTATGAGTGCGGTAGCCCCAATAACGACAGCCCTAGTATTATGGTATGTGGAATCGATACACCCATTGGGAATATTTTTACCAATAGTTAATATATCCACTACTGAAAGCCCGGTTCAGGTGATTACTTATACCTTGTCCCCAATGGAAGAAAGACACAGGGAAGGGTGTGGAAACAGAACATTGTTATTGATCATGAATATGACACATGCGATTCTAAAGAAAACAAATTGCTGGGTATGTGCCCATTTACCACAGCATGCTGGGAAAGGAATAGGTTGGTATGTACAGCCATTACCATTAAGTTCTGCATGTAGTGCATCTTTAAGTGCAATGTTCTATGGGAAATGGAATAAGAGTGGTACGGGTCAATTAGTCAGAACAGACATGAATGAGTTTGAGGAAATAATTATGAAGCCTGTGGGTTGTTCCATATTCCATAAAGCGCGAGTGATGATCCCAGAGCCAACGGCTAAAAGCACGCGAAAGATAACACGACAAAATAGACAAGATAGATTGTCCCCACCAGTTAATACATCAGTAATGAATTTTCGTGTAAGAACAGATGGGAACAAAGATGCAGTTCCCCCTTCTTACACGGTGAATTATAACCCGAAAACTGTCCCTTTTTGTCTAAAAAAGAAAGGCTCCTATTCAGTTGGAACATTTACTGGATCCATGAATACAGTGGTATTAAAATGGGAGATAGAACCAGTATAGTATATGTGGGAGATCCTGTCTATTTTATATGTGGAGAAAAAGCATATCCTTGGTTGCCCAGAAACTGGGGAGGTACATGTTACCTAGGTCTACTGTTCCTGGGAGTGTTCCTCCTAGAAACAGCAGACATGGCCAGGCTATCCAGATCTAGACACCGAAGGAGTAGCGAAGGTGTTTTGATGGCGACGGACTTAGCAAAATCCTTCGTACCATTTCTGTCCCAGATAGTAAACTCCTATAACATAAGGCAGCTGTCTAGAATACTAAAGGATACGATAAATATAACAACAGATGTACTATTTAACATGACGTTGGAAGAAAAAGGAATCAGGTTAATGACGCTGCAAAATAGAATGGCTTCCGATGTGATCCTGGTTGATCGTAGGGGAATTTGCAAGATTGTCGGATCAGCGTGCTGTGTATTTGTAGATGACTATTCCCCTACGATTTTTGAAGCAATAAAGAAAATGCATGTCCTAAGCTCCGAACTCCCTATTGGAGAAGGGGGCTGGGCAATAGGGTACTGGTTTTGGGGAATACTGCGTTCTTGGGGATGGAAGCTGATCTCGATATTAGTAGTGGTGTTTGGAATATTCATAACGTGCTGTTGTTGCATACGCTGCCTACCGATAGTTTGCACTGAGGTAACTGAGGGATGTACGAAGGGATGTATGCATATGATAACAAAAAGAAAACAAACTTATGGTCGGGCTGACCAAGACACAAATGAGATGAAAACAGTGAAAGAATTAATGGCTATAGATATTAATGAAGATGACGATGCTTACAATAGCATGCAAAATTCAGACATAAGTACTTCAGACTTATCGTCATCAGAGGAGGATACAATGAATGAATGAAACGTTTGGCATATGGCCAAAGGAGGGTTTGTCAGTCTAGAAAAATGGATACCTCTCATGATTGACAGCAAACGTATTTTGGTGGCCGTGGGCCAACTGTCTCATGCACGATATGATAGACATATAGGTTTCCGAGTTTACCAATGAACGACCATTTTAATGTAACAAGGATCGCCATTTTGTTTTCTAACAATTGCTCATTGCTTTCTGTTCTTATTGCTTCGCAGCACATTTTCTGCTTACACTGCTCGACTGTTAAACATTGTTGACTGAACGTGAAAGGACAAGTCCGCAGGGCCGCAAGGCTAACAAGAGTTTGTTGAAACACAACGTAGGCAGCACCAGGGAGGAATGCCCGGACCCCTAGGGGCCCCTTTCAACCGTCAGAACACCATGTGGTAGGGCTGGTCGCCACAAGTGTTCCCACACAATACCAGGAATATGCAGGGGTGTTCGACCGTGGTTCCTCTGAAGTTCTTCCACCACACCGCCCCAACGATTGTCCGATAGACCTGATCCCCGACACCACTGTTCACACTGGCCGGATCTATTCCCTTTCTCCTACTGAAGACATAGCCTTAAAGGAATACATCCAGAAAGCACTCCGTTTAGGTCATATCCATCCCTCCACTTTACCAGCGGCTAGTCCCATATTTTTTGTCCCTAAGAAAGAGGGTGATCTCCGTCCATGTGTGGACTACCGTCGACTCAATGCAGTTACAAAAAAGAACCGGTATCCCATCCCCCTCATAATACCGTTACTCGATCGCCTGGCACATGCATCCATTTTCACTAAGTTGGACCTACGCGGTGCCTACAATCTGGTCCGCGTCTGCACCGTAGACGAATGGAAGACTGCCTTTTGTACTCGTTATGGGCTGTATGAGTGTGCAGTCATGCCGTTTGGCCTGTGCAACGCCCCAGCCACGTTCCAGAGATTCATGAATGACATATTCTGTGATATCCTGGACGTGTTTGTAGTGGTCTTTCTCGATGACATCTTGATCTTTTCCCAGAATCTGGATGAACACGTACAGCATGTTCGTGAAGTGCTCTCACGCCTGCAGAAACACTCCTTGTTCGCCAAGCCAGAAAAATGCCAGTTCCATGCTGATAGCGTGGAATTCCTTGGCTTCCACATCATGCCTGGTGGTCTGGCCATGAACTCATCTAAGGTGAGGGCCGTGTTAGACTGGCCCATTCCTACTACTCTAAAGGCGCTCCAGTCATTCCTTGGCTTTGCCAACTTCTATAGGCGTTTTATCTCCGGGTTCTCTTGTGTAGTGGCTACCCTCACTTCCTTGACCAGTCCCCATGTACCCTTTTTGTGGACAGAGGAACACCAGAAAGCCTTCGAGGCATTAAAGACAGCCTTTACCACTGCCCCTGTCCTCCAACACCCAGATCCGGAACTCCCTTTTGTCGTTGAAGCTGATGCCTCCTCCTTTGCCTTGGGTGCGGTACTATCACAAACTTGCCCCTCCACTGGTCGGTTACATCCCGTGGCCTTCCATTCCCGCAAATTCACTGTGACTGAAACACACTACACGGTTACTGAAAAAGAAGTGCTGGCGGTCATGGACTCTTTCCGTGTTTGGCGTCATCACCTTTTAGGTGCTAAGCACCGGATCACGGTATACTCGGATCTCCAAAACCTACAAGATCTAGCATCCCTAAAATGCGTCAACAGTAGGCAAGTGAGGTGGCACCTATTTTTTGCGGCATTCGACTTCCATATTAAGCACCGATCGGGCTCTGCCCACGGAAAGGCTGATGCTTTATCACGTTCTCCTGGGGTTGTTGCCTTGCCGGTGTATCCTAATACTCTCTTGGACTGCGGTAAGGTGGTTTGTTTATGCACTCCGTCCATGCCCCTGTTGGAGGCTGTACGGAGCTGGGTGTCTCTTCACCCCGACCAATTGTCCGAGTGGGACCCTGTATCCCATGACGGTTTGCCCTTTGTCTTGGACCGTCTGTTCTTGCCCACCACAGACACCCACAATATGGCTCTGGAATGGTCCCATGATGCCCCTGTTCACGGACACCCTGACCAGCGTCGCACTTTGGCTCTGCTGAAACGTTGGTGTTGGTGGCCGTCCATGAAGAGGGACGTGGAATGCTACGTCAACACCTGTACAGTCTGTGCACAATGCAAACACCGTAGGGGACATCCCATGGGTCTCCTGCTTCCTTTACCCATACCTCCCAAACCCTGGCATACAATAACCATGGATTTTGTCACAGATCTACCCAGGGTGTAGGGTTTCGATACCATATGGGTGGTTATAGACTCCTTTTCTAAAATGGCCCGCTTCATTCCCTGTAAAGGTATCCCCTCTGCCCCTGCACTGGCCAAACTGTTTTTGAGGGCATATTTTGTTTATTTGGATTGCCTTCCGTTCTCATCTCAGACAGGGGTTCTCAGTTTACGTCCCGCTTCTGGCGGGCATTGACCAAGCTGCTTGGTATCGACTTTTGGTACTCCTCGGCCTATCACCCGGAGACGGATGGTCAGACCAAGAGGGTCAATCAGACCATGGAGCAGTACCTGCGTTGCCTGACCCTGCAGCAACAGACCACTTGGTTGCGGGTCGTGCACCTCGCTGAGTTCGCCTATAACAATGCTGTCCATTCCTCCACGGGGTTCTCCCCTTTCTATGTCTTGTACGGCCAGCACCCCCGTGTCCTACCCATCCCTGACCTCCCGTCTTCTGTCAATCCAGCCGCCTCTGCTTGTGTTAGGGACCTGTCCTCCATCCACGCTCAGACCTCGGCGCATCTTCTCGAGGCCCAGGCGTCCATGAAGTCTCAGGTGGATAAGAAGCGGGTGGTGGCCCCAGTTCATTCTGTGGGGTCCCGTGTCTGGTTGTCCACCCGACATCTGCGCCTGGTGGGTTGTCGCAAACTCATGCCCCGCTTTGTGGGGCCTTATGTGATTTCCCAGGTGATCAACCCAGTGGCTTATCGTCTTGTGCTCCTGGGGTCTTGGCGGGTTCACCCTGTTTTTCACGTCTCTTTGCTCAAGCCTTGTCCCGGTCCCTCCCGACTCCATGCCCCTGTTGCCCCGGTGTCCCTGTCTTCTCCGGATGTGTTTGAGGTCTCTGGTATCTTGGGTTCCTGTGTGTGTAGGGGGCGTCTGCAGTATCTGGTTGACTGGTCTGGTTACGGGCCAGAGGAACGGCCTTGGGTCCCTGCTGTCGATGTCCACGCTCCCGGGCTGGTGGCCTGCTTTAATCGGGACAATCCTTCATGCCCACGGGGTCGTGGGCCTTTGGGGGGGGCTCTGTCATGCACGCATCGACTAGTAACCCTGGAATTTCCCTGGCTCGCCCTTGTCCCTCAACCCCATCCCATTCCTCAGTCAGGTTCCAGGACTCACGTGTGCAGCCCTCGACTCCCCGTGTGCCAGCACGGTTCATCCGCAACGGTACACATTCTCGATTGCGCCCGTTCCACTGGCATATCCCCTGGCGCCTGAGTACGACTATCCTGCGGTTCGCTTCCGCGTCGCGTGACTAGCGCTTCCCGCTCACGTGACTCCAAAACCTGTTCACGTGATGCGGTCGCGCGTCACGTGACAAGGAAGTAGTTCCAGTAGCGCCAGCATTTAAACAGAGTCGTCCGGACACTCAATGCTTCACAGCTGTTAGTTACGACTCTGTCTGGCGTTTTGAATACGATCGTTGTTTGTATTCTGGAACTCGACCTCGGCTTACGAACAAGGACTTCTTTTGGAAAACCCATTGGTTATTGGCATCTTGGATGAACATTGATCATTGACCACGGACTGTTTCTTGGATTGTATTTGGATTATCCCTTGGCACCTTGTTCTTCTGATCCTCTTGTCAACTCTCTTCAAGTTACCTGGATCTGGATCCTTTTGATCAGGTGGGCTTGACTACCACACTCCTAACTGGGCTCATTTCTCTGCATTGGGGAGCGCTGCCCCTGTGAGTCCTGGAACCTCCAACCCTAAAGGGTCAGCAGCGCCATCTCTACCCTTTTTTGGTAAACCCGTTCCACGCTTGTTTATACTGTCTTTCTTACTGTGATTGATGTTTTGGCTTGGTACTTAACCGGTGCTTTCTTTGCAGTGGCTTGGGGTCTCCAGACGTTTGTGGTTCCGGAAGTAACATCTCTCACCTGTGGCCTCAAGGGTTGCACATGGAGTGACTTGGACTCTCTCTGTGCGACACTTGGGGACAGAGGTTTCTTCTGCCTACACGACAGTCAAGTCACAACATCTGGGAATCTCTCTACCAGCATAAACACAGCCCAATTACCTGTTCTTGGGTGAGTAACCCCTGGGAGAGACTCTACCAAGTCTTTAGCTCACTGTCCCTTTCACAGAGAAGAAATTTCCCAGCATATCAGTCTTTGTCCTGCCCTGGGGCAGTCCAGCACCGAAATACTAGGCAATTCTCCTGTGAACAAGAGTAGCAACAGCAACCCCATACACGTGTTTCAGCCTTGTTGGGCATCATCAGTGAGGTGAAGCTGCGCCTCTCTAAGAACAGTGAGCAAGGGGTCGACGTCTGGATTGCCCTTTTAACTTAGGGTGAGACCCAAAGTTAATTTATGCAAAACAAGGGGGGGTCTGGGAATCTCTCTACCAGCACGAACACAGCCCAATTACCTGTTCTTGGGTGAGTAACCCCTGGGAGAGACTCTACCAAGTCTTTAGCTCACTGTCCCTTTCACAGAGAAGAAATTTCCCAGCATATCAGATCTTCAAAGAACACTGTTGCTTTAATTGTAAGGAACGCCTTTAAAAGGTCCTTGTGAGCGCGGAGCGCGGCACAGAGTTCGGACGCAGAGTTCAGTCTGCTTCAGTGTGTGTGGTGTTACCCTGTGAGAGGAGCTGCAGCTACACCTGATCTTCAAAGAACACTGTTGCTTTAATTATAAGGAACACCTTTAAAAGGTCGTTGGAGCGCAGAGCGCAGTGCGGAGTTCGGATGCAGAGTTCAATCTGCTTATGTCCACTCCAGGCCGCTCAAGAAGCTCCAAGGGCGACTAGCAGTCGATCGAAAGGTTTAAAATCACAACAACATCTACTGCAAAATGGTGGCCCCTTTGTTTGCTCCCAGGCCGCTTACGAGACACAAATCCTTGCAACATCGACAAATGCTAACCACCGACATGGCGCTAGAACCATCTCTAGAGGTAAGCATATTAGGTGATGTCTCTTATATAATCGCTGACACACCAAAAATAAATGCTCCGCCATTAGCGTCTTTGGCACTGGCAAGTTTAAGTATGAGTGAAAGTATAAAGTACTGCGAAGATAAACAGAATGTTGACGGCGAAGAAATAGGTCGCAAATTGGAAACGCCTACAGTATGCACTGCTTTGGAGGAGTCCAGGGCTCAGCAGTTTGATATAACGGATTCAGACTTACTTGCAATGCGGATGCCGGTCGAGCTCCACAGTTCGACACCTGCATTGCGGAAAATCAAGTACAACGTCATGTGAAGGAGACCGGAGTCACGGGTTTGACATGCAAGCCCGCGAAATTTCAGTTTCCAGTGCAAGTTCATTTGCGACAAAACAAAACGTACACTGCAACCTCCAATCAGCATGTGAGACAGCCAAATTAGCTTGCTCCCAAAGGGGTGCAGGCGAGGAGGACAAAGCTGACAAACTAGTAAATACGCATAGAAATAAGTTAGAACGCAGAAACTCCATGCTATTAGAACCGAAGGTGAGTTCAATCGCAAACACGACCAAAGACATTATAATCTTAGGTGGCGACGGAGAATCACCTGAAAATCCAAAAATTACTAGCGTACAAATGCCCGGCTTAGAAGAACGGCAAAGATGTAAAAACGGAACTCCCTTCAATGAGGACGCAGCTCGAGAAGCGAGACTAACAGAAAGGCTGAAAGCCAATTTCGTATTGATCAAAGAGCGGCTAAACGATAGCTTCTTAAACAGATTGGCAAACAAGGCAGGACAAAGCAATGTAGTTATGCATGCTAAACATGAAATTCGTGCAGCTATAACAAGCACACCATGTGGGTTAACGCCAATAACAAAGCCATCACAAATAACTTACAGAGAATTGACAAATGGTCACTCTGAAAAGAAGAGGTACAGGGAAACAACAAATGGAAAAAACATAATCCACGCCCGGCGGTCAAAAGAATGTACCACACCAGTAAGTCATTCACAAGCGAATCAAGGGGGGACTGAAAATGAGTCAAACAATCGAGGCAACTTATTGATTGCCGCCGGCATCCAAATTCATAATAACGTCCTAGCAGCGACATCAATAGCTCTCATTCCGTTCACAAAGCTCTATGAATCACTCAATGAAGCCGTCAAAGATCAAGGCACATTACTGGCCGTAATACTCAATAAACTACAAGATTTAGATAAATTCACCCAGCAAATAAATCAAAGACTTGACTATCAGGCAGAAACATCAATGAAGTGGCAATCACGCTTAAGTGACAGAAAAAACATACCTCATTGAGGCAGTAATGGAATGCACAAAATGGATGAGGCATAACATCAACATATCAAGAGATGCCTGCAATAACGGCGATTCAAAACGCCACCAGTGTGAATGCCCAAAAGGTCATAGTGACACAGACATGACAGCTGACTTACCTGTTCATAATACCGCACACAAAATAGACAACGGCGGCAGAAATGGACAAGAATTATCATCGAGAATGCCAATGAGCAAGAAGGATTGCAAGGAATTAACCCTGGATAAACTGCCACCAGTCAAATTGGGGCCCAAGACTGGCAATCAGCAGCAAAATGGTGAAGAAGTAGGCCCTTTACAAAGCGTGCAATTTGATGCTGAAAGAAAAAAAGACAAACAACAGCCGCATAGTTTACCAAGTGAGGTTGTGTCGGTGCTGGTTTCTGACGCTCAGACCGGTCATCAAATTGAGAAGTCCAAAGCTGCTCAGAAAATATCCTTTGGAATTTTTACCGACATGGCAAAAACCTTTCCAGTATCGAACAAATCTAGCTCTCAAAAACCTCCTAAAGGCAAAGGTCAAACAAAACATAAGATTCAAAAAGGAACTTCACACACAACTCGCTCAAATGAAGCAAAAAAATTATCAGAAACGTATCTAAGCCTCCGAGAGTAGGATTGTTTGAACGGAAACACAACAAAGTATGACAGGAACAAAGTTCTGGAACCAGGCAACCAGATAAATCAAATCCAAATGAAGTTGTAAATCCAAATAAACGGCCAAGAGTTGAAATGGAAGACGCAGAAGACACCAGCGAGTTGTCTGTAATTGACCCCTGTGAATTTTCAACATGCTCAATTGAAGACCAGGAGGATGGACCGGAACATAGAATTGGGTCCAAATGCTTTGAACACGAGTCAAGAGTGATTGCCCCTCACGCCTACTTAAACAATCAGAAAAGGCGAGGCGACTTAGTCAGTGATACATCCCCAAAAATAAACACTAGACTGCAAAAGATACAGTCTAGCGGCAAGGACTTGAATCCAAAGTTGCAACGAGAACATTGCGCTGGGCGCACTCATAAGGGAAGTATGTCTGCCCTAAAACTAAACCCAAAACAAACTAAGGCACAATCCCTGAAAGAAGAACAATAATCGAAGAAAGTGGAGCGGAGTATAATCATCCCTACAACATCAAGTATTTGGAAATTGCAACTAGAAAACATCTTAAAAGAAAAAAACAAAGTGAACTTAAATAGAAGTAACATAATGACTTTACTTCATACAATTCAGTCACTTCGGACTATAAGATCAGCAACATTGCAATTGTTGAATATGTCTCAGAGAGTCGCTCGGATTGGGTGATTTTGCATACAAAGTCAAAACTAATTGCAAAGTCCTTAACCGATGCGAAAGAAGAGCTGCTATTCTACGGATTTGAAATAAAAACTTAAGAACGACTCCAATTTCCCACATCGTCGGCATCATTTATTGAGGACACGAATGACAAAAGACGAAAAGAGTAATGGGCCCACTTCAAAGCAAACCTATCTTCTCCAAACACATATAAGGAATCGGTGAGATGAGACATTAGTCCCTTTGTGGCCCAAAAACCCTGTAGAATGCAAAAGTAGCATATACAAAAGGAAAGTGACTTCAAATACACCTTGATCTCATGGAACACCAGCGGCTTCGTCCATCTATTTGCGGATGTTCACGAACAATTCAGCAAACACTTCATAATCTGTTAACAAGAAACATGGCTGAGGGAGGTCCCTGATTGTGGTGGGTACTCGGTGCACTTAAATAATACTGGGAAAAATGTATTTGGGTGCCCTTTTTCTGGTCTGATAACAATGATCCAACATAAATGTGACTGGGAGGTGCTCAGCTCGGATAATCCAAATTTGTTTGTACAAGCGACAATTTTACAACATACTGACCGAATG
Source organism: Ambystoma mexicanum (assembly GCF_040938575.1). NCBI lineage: Eukaryota > Metazoa > Chordata > Amphibia > Caudata > Ambystomatidae > Ambystoma > Ambystoma mexicanum. The sequence goes on from NC_090922.1 coordinate 187,092,471, forward strand.
GATGGCGAAGCCCAACAGCTATTGATCATAAATACATATTGGAACTCAGCGATGATCTCCACAGGAAAATTTATTGGGGCAGTGACCTCAATAATTGATGACAATCTCTTAAAGTTTAACAATTTAGGAATACTTATTTGTGGCAATCTTAATTACTGCTGGTTTGATGAAAACAAAGAACTTATAAGCAAAGATTTAAAGAACCAACCAGTGTCGCGAGCAGATAAAGGTCAATGGTGGGAAAGCACGTTATTTAGCAGAGACTGTGAAATGCTAAATGGCTGTACTCGGGTTAACATACCAGCTGCTGACACCTGAACTCGAGGGGCATCTAGGTAAACTCTAGATTATATCTGGGCATCTAGTATTTTAAGAAATAAAATAGAAAATCTAAAAACGATTGAAACGATGAAAAGTGACCATGATGCACTAGTTGTAACCTGGCAGTGGAGCTTTGGCAAGTCCCATTAAGATATCTGGAAAAAGTAACTATTAACAGCGGAGCAAATAGACTTCGGATTCAAGCAAAAGAAATAAAAATGTTGACTTAAAATCTGTTTCCAAAATGAGTCTTACAATCAGATGTTAATTATGCTCCGCTGTTGCTGCAATTCAAAGTAAAGCAAGCAAATGACAAACGCTGCAATGAAGAACATAAGCATTCATTTAGTAAGCTGCTGAATGAGGCAAAAAAAACCTTGAAGAAGGATGTGAACTTAATAAAAGAATTACAACAACCAAATCAGGGCATGTAAATTAAAAAGAGACGCCAGCAATATCAGAACTGGAAGAAATCCTTTGAAGTGCTCCGTGATCAAGAAAGAGCAGAAAATATGCTACGCTTAATTGCCAAAAATGATAGTCGATAAATGTGGCAGATAATAAACACAGGCCAGATAAAACAAAAATGTTTATTATCAAATGGAGTAAATCCAACGGACTGGAGATGTCATTCCTCCAAAGTTTTTTACGCAAAATTAAATAACTCAAGTAATGTACGTTGGAACGTGGTGGAAACATATGACGATATCGCAAGTGCAATACAAAAATTAAAAAACTCAAGAGCGGCCGTCCCTGACGGCGTAACATATATAATGCTATAGTCGAACAAGGCTCAATGGATTCCCTTCATACAAGCATTGTATGATAAAATATGCAGAACACAAAGCCTGCCTGATTCATGGAGAGGTGCGGTAGTGGTCCCGGTTTTCAAGAAGGGCAATCGTGCCGATCCAACAAACCACTGACCGATTGCCCTCCTTGACACCATAGGAAAGAACTTTGCGACTTTCTTGCAAGAAAAGTTAACTAAATGGGCAACAAATGCAGGGATTGTGGACAGCCGTCAAACGGGATTCACAAAAGGAGTAGGGGTTGGAACTCAGTTTGCTTCTCCTGAATATTTTAAAGTTGGAGGCCTTGAAGGGGGGGAAAAATGATTCCTCGCCTTCATAGACTTAAAACAAGCTTTCGACTGCATAAACAGACACCTACTATGGGAAAAATTACAAAAATGGGCTTGTCCAAATGAGTTGTTGTTCCCACTAATAGCTCTGTACTCTAACACCTCAATTCGAGTCCGTTTCAATGACCAAGGTGACTTAACAGACGAAATACAAACAAAGAAAGGAGTGAAGCAAGGCTATCCGTTGGCAGCCTTATTGTTCAAATTGTTCATTGCAGACTTGCCAAATGCACTGAAACAAACAAGATGTTTTTGACCGCGAATACATGGTCACAACCTTAGCTATATCATCTATGCAGATGATATTGTACTCATCGACTCAACCCAAATTGTGCTTCAGAGACTCTTGAATGCGCTCCATGGTTATTTAGAAATAAGTGACCTGATAATTAACGTGGAGAAATCCAAAATTATGTCCTTTGGCCCGATGACCCAGAAACGAGATATGACTTTTAAGTGGTCGGTGGGTGGCAAACAGCTGGAAGAGACATCCAGTAGACGTTATTTGGGAGTGCTATTTAACACCTTGATTAGAGAATGGAGTTGGACACAAGATCTGTCCTCACGAATGCGGATGTTCGCACTACAAGGTGCTAAATTACATGCTACTTATGGGAAATTTTAATTAATTCCAAAACGATCGTTTTACAAAAAGTGGTGCCTTTGATAACCTTTGGAAGTGAGGCAGGCTGGAACATCAATGCTACGATATGATGGTCTCAACTTGAGGGGCACTTTTGGCGGAAGGTGCTGAGACTGCCAAAAAGTGTATCAATTGCTGCAATCCGTGTTCAGCTAGGAATCGAATCACTGTATGGAACGGTGCTGTGGAAATCTGTCATGGCATGGCAAAAAATGCGATTAACAATAACTTCGACAATAACTTCAGATCCTAAAAACAGAAAAAAATAAAAAGGTGCCAGAATTGATAGCAAGCTGGGAGCTTAAATTGCTAAATATTTTGAATGAAGCTGATTTTGCAACAGAGACAGTACTAGCAACACCTCAAATAGCAAAGAAAAAACGGAGGCGATGGAATTGGATAATAAACATCGAAAGACGTGACAAAATGGTGACTACATTGGACATCGGCCACATTTCGTATGGACTAGATGTGATCCCGAAATATTTGACAAAATGTCCATCCCGGCACCACAGAGACCAGTTTATACGATTATGATTACACCTTTATAATACCAACGAAATAAGGGTTTTGAAACACAAGAAAATACTAAACAACCAATGCAGACACTTTGAAAATGCTGTCGAATCAGTAAAACATTTAGTTGTAGAATGTGGGAAAATAACGTCGCATCGATCCACACATCTGCAGAAATATGCCCCTGCAAACGAAAACATGGATGAATGGTGGCTCTTTCTAGTAAATGGGCAAAATGTGCTTGCAACTTGTGCATTAATTTATTTAATGGACGCAATTCTCGCGGAGAATGGAATTTGCTTGACATGATGAGGAGTGGAATATCTATGTATAGTTTCTTATAAACTGTATTTACTAGTAGTGAAATTGAGATGAAATGTATTGAGATAATGTAGCGAAAAAGTTTGTTGTTTTTGTAAAACTAAAGCTACAATAAAAAATAAAAAAAAGAAATTGTTATTTTGCCCTGTCCACCTTGTAACCTTTTTCTGCCAATACTGTCAGCAAGTACAAAGAGTCATTTCGACACTGTTCCTCTTTAAAACGTCTTCCATGTATTGTATGACGCCTCAATATTTGTATGTTGCCTAGATCCATCTGAAGGACCCTATTAAAGATGGAAGTTGACTCACAGTACCCTTGTGGGAGTCTTGTGTGTTTCCACTTCCGGTTTCTATATAGAAAGGAGGTTAAGTCCTGCTACTCTTCGTGGAGTGGTATAGAAAAGAAGGTATTCTTCAAGTCTATTATCGTGAAGTGCGTACCTTCTGTTGGGATGATGCACAAAATTGTAGCTGGATCCGGAATTAATGGGAATTCTGCTTCGACAAATTGATGACTCCATGATCCCCCTGCTGCTTTTTTCACCGGATACACTGCAGTTTTATACTGCGATTCAGAAGGTACCAGAATGCCTTGCGTCACTAATGCAGCGATTATCTCATAAATACCCTTGTCTGCTTCCCTTGATAGAGGATACTGTCTGGACCTTGGTAAAGTAGTCCATGGTTTAAGCTTTATCTCTACTGTCCCTATCCCTTTTTACAGACCCATGTCATAGGGGCTATTGGTCCATAAGACACTCGGTACCCGCCCTAAGTCTTCCTCCAGAAATGGTGGTGGCGGTTTTCGCAACACAGCCATTCTCTGCGGCTCTTCCCTGTAATGTATTTTCCACCCAGTGTGTAATGCTCATGTCAAACACCACCTCACTATCCGATCAATCGTCTTGGAATAGCTCCTCATCTGTCACGTCAGTCAACCTGTATCCTTCCCCCTCTGCGATTACAGTTCTCCATGATCATCCTCTATCGTCAGTCCCATGCAGTACTATTCTCTCGTCTCTCACTATAACTTACTTGTGTTCTATTGGGATCACCTTTCCTTTTTTCTCTTCTAAGGGAACCTCTGGTCTGAATAGGAACTCATTGGGTATGCATAAAAGTCTACCCTGTATCCCTGGGAGCCATGGGATCAACACTTCTACCCATATGAAAACAGTTCAATATCTACCTACCCCTCTGTACCGTCAGGCCACAATAAGCTTGGAGAATTTCCCTCACATTTAATAATAATGATATTATTTATATATCGCCTTGATCCAAAGCGCTTTACAGAGCACATATTTACATACAATATCACCCAACCGAAATTGGTACTCATTTATCGACCTCGGAAGGATGAAAGGCTGAGTTGGCATTGCTGGGATTCGAAACTGCGACCTGCAGATCACGCTCAGATCGCAGCAGCGAGCGTTCAACCCACTGAGCTATTTTACCGGAATGTAATGAATCCCCGGCGTTGAGCACACTATCCCTTTTTCTGTGAATGAAATGGTCATGTTAAGTCGGCTCATCATGTCTCTACCCATTATATTCATTTGTGTCTGTTGGGAATATAACAGTGGCATGGTCAAGTCATGTTTTCTCGCAATAAACTGGTAATTTGTCAGTAAAAGGAACCAAATCCATGGCCCCAGAGAATCCCTGTGCATTCATGGCAATGCCTGACATTGGGTATCCCCTCTCCCTTATATAGGACCTAGTCGCCCCCGTAGCCACGATAAAGGAAAAAGTCTTGTCACCTATAGTCAACCTATACCTCGTTCCTCAGCCAAATTGGGTGTAACAAATAGGATTGAACACATCAGGTCTGTCTGTGGGCTGTTCTATTGCAGGTATAATGACATTCCCGTCCCTGTAAATGGATTGCCCCCTACAACAGTTGCCCCTCCCAGCTTTTGCATGAGAGCCGACATTGTGTAGCCTGCATGTGTCGTGGTTATGATGTTCTGTTGAACCAGTGTCTTCTGTGCTGGTTGTGATTCCTGCATGTGTCCCTGTGTCTGTAATGCATGTGTCATAGGCTTATATTGCTGTGTTTGCATGTTTTGGGGATGCGTCTGTTGTGGTGCGTACATCTGCAGTTGTGTATGCTCTTGAGCATAATAGTCTGCTCTGTCTGGTATGGGGCTGTTGCTGCATTCCCCCATTCTGAGGCATCCTACCCCTGTATCTGCACATTCACGATATGTGGCCAATTTGTCCGTACACCCAATATTGTGTGGGACCCCATCAGTCTTTGCTGTCCCCCATGAAACCCTCCTGCATTCTGCTGCATTGGGTGTCTGAACCCTCTTCACCGAGGTATCCCTCTTCCTCCCCTTGGCCACTGATTCATATGGCAGCGTCCTGCAAAACCTCCCCCTATCATCTGCAGTTCGTTCTGCGCATGCTGAGTAACGACTTTTTCTCTGCTCGTTAATATTACCCCTTCCATTGTATACTTGGATCATTTCTTCTGTACTAACTTTGCTTTTTCTTGTTTCCTCTCCTCACACTTCTTTCTTGCATTCTCTTGCATTAGTCTGCAATAGTGCACTATGGTTAGCTGAATTTCTGACCACGGTTTAGTCTCCATCTCCACTAGCTTCTTAAGCTGCTTAAGCTGCTTTTGTACTTGCTCGGATAACCCCGGCATAATGTATCCCCAAGAATGGCTGAGAGTAGACTCTTCATCTCCCCTACCGCTAAAGTCATTCCTACTGTTAGTCTTTCGATCTCATAAATCCACTTGCCAGCCCCAGCAGTTAACAAGGGCAGCTTTCATCTTAAATTGTCTTTGTCCATCTGCTGCCAGGGGATATACTGAGGTCACCTCCACCCTTTTCCAGTAATGGGACCTGTGTCAGTGTCATCCGTCCGTCCTGTCTCCCTATGTCCTTAGTAGTTGTGAACACCCTTGCCATCTCTGTCCTTTTCGGTCCTGGCAGGGCCCTGAGCCGTGGTGCATACGGAGTGATATTGTCCACTCTCCGCGACCCACCCTCGGGATGCAGTAGTCGCCCTGCAATGCCTTCCTCTCCCCATATTGTGTCTCTATCTGGGCTTGCTTCCCTGGAGAAGCGAGAGTGCCTTCTCTCCTCATCGTCCTCACTCCCCTGTGAATCCTTGTCTGAACCCATGGTCCCAATACTACTGTCAGTGTCCCCTTCACTGTCTTCAACAAAGTTGATCTCCTTAATGTCATGTGTTAGTTCTGCTTTCCCTTTGTTCGGTCTGTAACTCCGCTTTCCCCCCTCACCAAGGGTTCAGCACTCCTGTCTGCCCGGTGGGGCAACTGTTCTGCTTCTCCTGCTCCTATAGAGTTCCCCTATCCTTCATCATATACCTTACCCATCCTTATTATCTAAACGTGGCAGGTCCATCTTAATTTCTACTGATTTCGAAGAGCGTCTTTCTTTGCTATCGTCTGTCTCGTTCGCTTCTGCCCTCCTCTTTCCCTGCATCAGCATTCTTTAACGAGAGCTCGACTTTTCACCCTCTTTTTGCCTTCTTTATTTGCAATTGCCTTTCCCGATCTTCTTCTGCTTTCCTCCTTGCTATGTTTTCTAGCTCTCTCTGTTCTCTTCTCTCCCTTTCCTGTTTCTTTCGTGCTTCTGTTTGCTTCCTTTCTTTTTGCAATCTTTCACTTTCCTCCTTCTCTTCCCCTTCTCTTCTATGCACTTCCTCCATCTTCTCAGCCCATTCTTTAGCTTCCTCCTCTGTGTCTTTGGTAATTCATTCCCTGCGTGCCCTGTCTCACTTATGTTGTCCTGTCCATTTTGAGCAATAACTGTCCACCTATCCATTCATTCGGTACTGCCAAATTTTGGCCTCCACTAAGCCCTGTTTTCCCCAAGCCATTCTCGTTTAGCTTCGCTTGCATCTCGCTGCGTTCCCTACGTTCGCTTTTACTGTCTCGCGGTGTTCTACTTGCTATCTTTGCGTCATCAGGTGCGTCTTCGCCACTATACTCTGGAGGTGCGTAAGTGGGATTGGTGTATTCCGTCGCTGCTTTTAATTCCTTCATGGGATAAAATCACTTGTTTCTGTTGCTGTGCCTACGTCCGCTGTTTGAGGAGGAGTAGGGCGAGCTGAGGGGTCTTTGCTCCACATATCCTGTTGGCTCAGCATCCAATGCCACCGAACCGGGTCCCCTTCCTCGTTCTGAAACATTTTTCATAACTCTAATATGGTCAATCGTTTACTCAGTTTATTCCACTTATAAGCTGCATGCAAATAAGTAATCATTTGTTTCTGCAACCATTTGGAAACACATCCGTCTTTGGGCCATGGCTTTGCCAACTTGCCCTCTGTGTCGCAAGTCCATTCTGCGCTAAACTTGCATATTTTGTCTTGATACCACGCGAGGGACTTGCACAAATGCTGAAGAATTGTATTCTTCATTTTTGCCACCCTATGCAACACTAGATCAATACTTACTTGACCTCAAATTGTGATTTTGATACATCCAATTTTAATCAATACAATATAACAAATCTTTTCTTTAGCCTCTGCGGCTCACCACCAAAAACACAGGCATGCTCCTCACACCGCCTCCCTGTGGCTTTTCCGCCTTGAAGGCTGAAATCACATTTGTACTCGTGAGCTTCTCAAGCACCACCCAAATGGCACAACACTGATTTTCAATCACAATCGGCAAACTACCCACCAAGTTCTACCATGTTCTGTGCACTTCAAATCCCCTTTAAACAATCTCACAGGTGATGTCACCAATACTGTAGATGTAGAAGTTTCGATACTCGATCTTTCAATAGATATGTCCGCTTATGACCTGCCCCAAGCACAATGACAAACACAACATAACATGTATACGGCCTCCTTCCTGTCTCCTAACAGGATAATCCAATAAATCGTGTGGTCCTTTTTCTGTAGTGTTGCCTTAAAGAGGTAAGTCAAGAAACCACCTTCCGCGATATAAGGTAGCTTATTCCGCTAACCGATAAACCCAGATAAACCATTAAATAATCATCCATGAACCAAGCTAAATTGCCTAACTCACAGGGAAATCATAATCATTCATGAACCAAGCTAAATTGCCTAACTCATAGGGAAATCAATATATGTATAGATATATATATATATTACACAGCCACAGTAGTGGCTGTGTAGTTATGGTTAAGTTGCTGTTTCCATAGGAAGAACACTTTTTGGGCGGCTTATAACTTCGCTCTTCCTGGACGAATCCTCACCATTCTTTGCAAAAAAAAGTATATGGCCCACTCTGAATTATTTTGTAAAGTTTGGTGAGGTTTGGCCAGGGGTGGAAAAGTTATAGGGGGGGTCCCAAAATTTCTTTTTTTCCCATAGACTGAATGGGGGAAAGACTTAGCGCACGCCTACAGCCCAAACCGCAGGACGGATTTTCACCAAATTTGCGGCAGGAGCAGGGGCTTGGTCCCGAAAGTGTGCTTTTGTAAATTTGGTGAAAATCCGTGCAGTAGTTTTCTTTAAAACGATCATAAAGTAGATCTACAAAAATTTGTGATATCTATGGGCCTCATTACACAGACGGCGGTAAGGGTTAACGGTGACCGTTAATGGCAACGGTGACCGTTAACCCTTACCGCCGTACTACAAGGTCCCTTTGCGGGTTGGAGGATTTAACGCCTGCTTTTTGCAGGCGTTAAAATCCAACCCGCTAAGGGACCTCGGAGCTAATTACGGCACCGCAAAATTGCGGTGGCGTAATTAGCGCCTTCCCCATTTCCATAGAGCCCTATGGGGCAGAAATGGGAATGGGGAAGGGCAATGGCGGAAAGGGGATTTACCGCCCCTCCAACCTTAGAATGGGGCGGTAAATCCCCTTTCCGCCAAGGCGGTGCCGGTATTTTACCGGCATGAGCCATGGCGCTAATAGCGCCATGGCTCACCGCCTACCGTGTAATGAGGCCCTATGTCCGCTCCGTGGAGACACTTCCCTGTTCACTCCACGGGCAGGACACCCATTGGCTAATCGGCTCGCGTCATGTCCACGGACACGCAACGTGTCGGCCAATTGGCTGGAGTGAGGTGTGATGTGCGTCAGATTGTTCCGATGCGCCCGCCATCTGCATCCGCTGACAGCGCGGTGGCGAACAGAGGCGAAATGCAGTTTTGGGGAATGTTTTGGTGTGCAAGAGTGCTTGGGGAGGTTTAGGGAGTAAGAGATGGGTGAAATACTGTATTTGTTTAGGTGGCAGGTGCTACTAATGTATTCGCCATGCCCGCGCTGTCCAGGATGTTCGTAATTAGTGAAAATGAGGGGTGTCCTAAGGATAGTATTCCCGTTCATGCTGTGCGCGGGCAAGTTGAAACTGTTCTAAGGACACGCCTGGTGTCAGCGGACATTAACATTGACTATATGCCGCTGTTAAAATTTTTGATTCTATGGGTGTGATACTGAGTTATAAGCCACCATGGGTGTGATATGCTGCGGTGGTTGGCCAGGGCCTAGAGTCTTGGGTGCATGGCCGTAGGCCGTAGGCCATACAGCCAAGACTCTAGGCCCTGGCCACAACCACCGCAGCATATCACACCCATAGATCACATCCATATAATCGAATATCTATCAGGTGATTGTGGGCAGGGCCTAGAGTCTTGGGTGCATGGCCAAAGGCCATGCACCCAAGACCGAAGTTATAAGTACTGAAGTTATAAGCCACCATGGGTGTGATATGCTGCGGTGGTTGTGGCCAGGATCCAAGACCGAAGTTATAAGCACTGAAGTTATAAACCAGCATGGGTGTGATATGCTGTGGTGGTTGTGGTTGTGATGTGCTGCGGTGGTTGTGGCAGGGCCTAGAGTCTTGGGTGCATGGCCAAAGGCCATGCACCCAAGACCAAAGTTATATGCACTGAAGTTATAAGCCACCATGGGTGTGATATGCTGCGGTGGTTGTGGGCAGGGCCTAGAGTCTTGGGTGCATGGCCAAAGGCCATGCACCCAAGACCGAAGTTATAAGCACTGAAGTTATAAGGCAGCATGGGTGTGATATGGTGCAGTGGTTGTGGTTGTGATATGCTGCGGTGGTAGTGGCAGGACCTAGAGTTTTGGGTGCATGGGCAAAGGCCGTAGGCTATACACCCAAGGCTCTAGGCCCTGGCCACAGCCACCGCAGCATATCACACCCATAGATAACACCCATAGAATTGAATATCTATCAGGTGGTTGTGGGCAGGGCCTAGAGTCTTGGGTGCATGGGCAAAGGCCATGCACTCAAGACTGAAGTTATATGCACTGAAGTTATAAGTCACCATGGGTGGCTTAGAACTTTGCTCTCCCTGGATGAATTCTCACCAAACTGTGCAGAAAGTGTGATATGGGTGGGCCCATATAGACAGTTAAAATGTTTGATTCTATGGATGTGATCTATGGGTCTGATATGCTGTGGTGGTTGTGGCCAGGGCATAGAGTCTTGGGTGCATGGCCAAAGGCCATGCACCCAAGACAGAAGTTATTAGCAGTGAAGTTATAAGCCAGCATGGGTGTGATATGGTGCGGTGGTTGTGGCCAGGACCTAGAATCTTGGGTGCATGGCTGAGGCCATGCACCCAAGACCGAAGTTATAAGCAGTGAACTTATAAGCCAGCATGGGTGTGATATGCTGCCGTGGTTGTGTCCAAGACTGAAGTTATAAGCACTGAAGTTATAAGCCAGCATCGGTGTGATATGCTGTCGTGGTTGTGGGTGTTATATGCTGCAGTGGTTGTGGCCAGGGCTTAGAGTCTTGGGTGCAAGACCTAAGTTATAAGTACTGTAGTTATAAGGCACCGTGGTTGTGGCCAGGGCCTAGAGTTTTCGGTGCATGGCCGCAAGCCGTAGGCTGTAGGCCATACACCCAAGACTCTAGGCCCTGGCCACAACCACTGCAGCATATCACACTCATAGATCACACCGATAGAATCGAATATCTATCAAATGTTTGAAATCTATAGTTTCTGTACTGTTTGATTTGTATAGTTTTTATGTGAAGTTTTGGCTACGTTTATGTCATTAAGATTGTAGAGTTTGGTAACAAGCACTGTAGTATAACATATCCATGGAAGTGAACATTTTGTATTGTGGTGTATGGTTAGTTGTTTGCTTCAATGGTTCTGTTATGCAGCAGTATTTATGCGTTGTATTAGAATATACTTACTGTTTGATTTGTTGAGATTGGATATATTTTTTTCATGAGTTTGGTAACTGGAGGAAATATTCTTTTTCAATTTCTGTGATAAAAGGAAAGAGCATGTGAACGCAAGCGTCCCCAACCAGCACGATCCTCCCCGTAATGAGAGACAATGATGGACTCTCCCAGAATGGGAATAAGGCCAAGACAAAGTGCGGGTGAGCTTAAATGGGAGTTTATCAATCAGAATAGGGCATGCAAAGAACTCTGCAAACTCCGAGAGCGCTCTGTCTGACAATAGCAAAGACAGGCGTATATATTTACAAAAAACGTCATCAAAAACCTACACACTATATGGGGCACAAGTTCAATGGGATTGGGTGGCGACGACTAGCTATAGGTGCTGCTGTGATGTGGTTGGTCTGGGCTGGAGGACGTCACTGGTCAGCCTCGTGGGTTGGGCTGGGCCTGGCGGGTCAGCTGGGTCCATCTGGGCGGTGTTGTTGTGCCATTGTGGCCAGTGCCAGAGATTAATGTCTTTTCCTGACTTCCCTGCCCTATGCCATGCACACCGCAGTCATTCAGTCTTTTGCAATATTATCTTCTTTAGTAAATCTTCCAATAGGTTATTCTACAGGTTAATGCAACACAGTAGGAATGCACCTTGAGAGGGGTTTGATGGCGATTCATCAGTACATGGTTACCAGTGTCCTGTTGACCGGGTACCATAGGTCGTGGGGCTGGGTCTCAGGGCATGGGATAGACGGTACATGTCCTCCTGTCTTGTTAGAAGTCGTTATGAATGTGTTGCTGTAATGTTGCCATAATATTGGGTGTCCTAATTTTACAGGGGCCATTAACCTAAGGTGATCCGGTGGGTTGTGGGGTTTAAGAGAGGGCGCCTCTGGATTTGTGTATTCAGGCGGAGGTTTACTGCTGGGCTGTAAATAATGCAGGTGGCGGGCCGTGGCCTTGGGTGCTGCAGAGGGAACTACAAATCTTTGAAGCGGCTCCAGCCTAGTTGGGGGGAGGTGGAGCAGCGCGGCACGGGCCTCTGCTCTCTTGTCTGGCAGGCTTCGCAGGGAGGGAGGGGGAATGGCCTTGCATATATTCACAAAGGTATCTTCCTCGTGTGTTGCCGATTTTAGGTGAAAGTATCATAAACATTCGAATACTATACAATACTCATTGAATCATTCCAAAGCTTACATTTTAACTTTGCTAATGTCTCTCAGATATAGCCAGTCCGAGCACATTATTTGTACACTATGTTTTAACAACTACAACATTTTGTTATATGCATATACATTTGCAGTAAGTGAGGTAGTAGTGAGGTTGGTGGAGCGCATAAAAAACGACTCGCCACCGTACGTGACGGTAGTGGCACATAAGGGGCTTGGACATACACACATGAAGGATGCATTCTCGCGCGTCCTTCACATGAGCCCTCAGTATGGTTACATTTGTCTTCTTTTGCACTCTAGCAGCATTAGTTCGGTTATGGTGCGGGACCGTGGGGTGTAAACTTTTCAATGATACGCATAACAAATAACCCCCCGGGACGCTTCTACTATTTGTACATAACTGCAATGGTGTGGGTGCTTCTTCATTGTTAATGCCATGTGAACATGCATTCTGCCATATCTATACATCTTACAGGTTTTCTAATCAAAGAGGTTTGTGGAGAAAATGCGCCCATCGCAGGTAGTTTTGGCATTAGTATTTGGGAGCTTTTGCTTTTATCTGAGGGCCATTTTACAGTTCTTTTTCCACCCAGGCTCTGCTGGCCGGGTCATGTTGGGAGCAGTGATACACTGCGGAAGGTGAAATGTTACAGTGTTGGTATCTTACACTAGCTCATGTCCGTCTTGTTCATGGGAACGGGCTCACAGCGGATCTGCCAGGGAGCTGTGGCCACAGGGATAATTGAAACTCTCCAAAGGTGGGGGCCGCGCTGCAGTGCGCCGAGCTCACACCATCTTTATTAGACAAAACGGTTCCTGAGGCCTAGCTAAATTCAATATGTTTGGGCAATGTCTTCACCAGGTGAGCCATCCACCACCTGGGCCCTGGTGGTAAGGAGGGGACGCCTGATGAGCCATGGCCCTCACCGGGGGAGGGGATGTAGGCAAGGGGGGTCTTTTGGACCAAACCTCCCCTACATTTCCCCCTTTCATTACTTAAGTAACAAATTCTTTAAATCCTCCAATCTCCTGCACTCTTCCTCGTCAATTATTGCGTCATCCCATGCAGGTGTGCCTTTTATGGGCATCCATGCTCTGCACACCCCCCTTAAGCTTTCACCTCTCCTAGCATACTCATCTGGGGTACAAGTTAGGTATATACATCCCCTCTCTCCTTCCAAGTCTACCCATACCTCCTTGTACCATTCTAGTGTACGGGGCTCTCTAATGGTAGTATGCCACAATTTATCTACTATATACTTGTCGTGATACCTAGGCACTAGCTGATATCTTGGTGTGTCATCTGTTCCTGTTTGTACCTGCACTTCCTGCATAGCTTGTATTGTACCACGGGTGTTGCCATTTGTCACCATCATCATTGCACCATTCGGTACTGCGTTAGCACAACATCGAAGACCCACCTGGCACAAGCAAAAAATAAAGAGGAGGAACACCACAGCCGGCATCAAAAATTTCACAGTCATTCCCAGCCATGATGGAACCCAGGAGAAAATATTGTCGAACCAAGTGCTTTCTTCCGCTCCACCTTGCATTCTCATTCTTTCTCCTAGGTTATGTACTGCTTCGATCACATGGGACAGGGAGCCGTTGTCTGCGTCTTCGGAAGGTACGAAAGTGCAGCAGGCACTTCCGATTTTTCGGCAAACACCTCCATCCATCGCTGTCAACAGGTCCAAGACATACCTGTTTTGCATGGTCATCAGCCGTAATGCTCTTAGTTCCACTTTTATTACGTTGAACCCTTCTTCAGTGTCATTTGCCAGCTGGATCAGCTCCCAACGTGTTATCTGGAGACATTTTGCATTTGCTCGTGCCTGGATACTTGGGATGAGTGAGGCGAAGAATGTTTCTGCCGAGCTAAATAATCGATACCTGTCTGGGATCTGTGCCAGCAACTCTGACGATGCCTTTGATATGTAGTTCGATGCTCGTCTGTTTCGGGACAGCACCTCTTCCTTGTTCCCGGAAGACAGGACATAGATTTGTGACTCTGCAGTTAGCTGGGCCGCACTCTGTTGGGTGTTTTCTCGCGCCCTTTTGCTCCCATCAATGTGGCTTTCCGGGATTACCATTAGTGCTGAGTGCAGAGTGGCCATCGAGCAGCTGCCACTCCATGATTGTGGGAGGTGCAGGTATGCCTGGTTGCCACATACCCAATACGTGTCCATCAGGGCCGCTGTCCCTTTTCTTAAATCTGGGATGGTGAGGGTCTTGTTACAGTTCTTGTTTGTCCCCATGGAGGATTTCCCCTCTCCTTTAAAACACAGTTCATAGTCTATTTCCTTCTGCAGCTTGAAGCTAACCAAAGTTAGTTTTGAAATGTGTTCCTTCCATACTGGTGTGCACGTTTCTTCTATCCATTGCAATTTCTCTGGTGCCACACCCCTCGGCGCTTCAGCCTTACACATTACATCTTCGTCCTTCCACTTGTTATCTGAAAAAAGTGTCCCTTGTATTATAAAAAATGGTTCTTCCAGACATACTACTCCTACTGTCTTTGGATAGCAAGTTTTCTCGTTCTGCAGCATTCTAAAAGTAACTTCATGTGCCTGGAAGGTGTTCTTAATTCTGCACAACGTGAGATGAAGGAGACATTGGGCATCTACAATAGGCAACTCTTTGGGTGACAATACTTTGGGCGTGCCTGAAGCATGGGGAATGAGGGAGCAGACATAACAGCTTTCATTTGTTGTTTGTTTAGCTGTTGCACTCATGTCCGCATACCATTTATTTGTCTGGTGGGGGTGTCGCGGGTCTTCCATTTTATCTAGTCCTAACCCATAATACTCATCATACTTCCTCCTTCCCGCCTCCCTTTTTCGTCTGTTATTTTTGTTCCTAATGTACTTCCCGGCTTCATGGGCGATGGACAAAGTGGGCCCCCCTTTCTCCTTCCCGCCCCCCTTTGCCCAATCATCATATAATATTTCATGTGTTGCTGTCATTCTTTCATTTTCTTCCTTTATGTTATCTGACAGTGTGTTTTTGGCTATGGGGGCAGGCTGGCTGGTGGGGGTGTTATACAACCAGGATATGGCGCAGGGGTTTCGATCATTTAAACTGCGGGCATTGTAATTAGATTTTTTTGGCGGAGACACTGTGTTGTTTTGCATTTCTCCCTGTGGCCCTTCATTTTTCGAGATGACAGCATTGGATGGTGAGGTGTAATATCCCCATACAAGTTTAGTTCCGTCCCATACCAAAAAATCACCTTCTTTAGTATTTACACTTGCTGTTGCATTGGTCACATTAGTGCTGTTAATCCCTCCCCCCTCGTTCATCTCGATAGAGATGAACGCTATGAACCAATATGTAACCAGGCCAAACATGATTGTAAAAAACAATGTAATGCACACAGACAATCCACACTCATACGAATATCTGCATCTCTCAGCTAACAATTCTCTATATCTAATAAATCTATCCGTTGCAGGCTGCCCGTTAGATGCCATGGTAGCTCCTGTTTGAGATATAAAAGTGCATTAAGTGCATGAATGTAAACATTTTGTTGGCACTACCGGTGCCAGTATATATTGAAAGGGAATGGAAGCGGGTAGGGCAGTAGGGTTGGGGATGCACAGACAAGGGAGTAAACACTACGTATTTTTATCACATCATTATTTACATATAAGTTCATAACATTTTTTTTTTTTTTTAAATACCCTTAAATGTAATTATACTTGTCAGCAACTTTCTCAATCAGGTGCATTTCTGTCACACACAAGTTCATATTCACACATTCTGTTCATTTGCATTGTTTGCTGTTGTCTGTGCCTGTTCATCTACCTCTTCCTGCACATTATTATATGCTCTTCGTACATCCGTCAAATGTATCCAATACTTGAGGCCCTTCACTTTTACAGCCGTAGGGGTGCAAAACACCACTTCGTATAGGCCATGGAACCGTGGTACATTCCACCGGCGCACAAAGCTCCGGACATAAATGAATTCACCCGGCGTCAGTTGTACCTGTGCTTCAGGCTCTGTAACTGACCCTGTTGTGTTCCCCTCTTCTCTCGTGAATGGTGGTAAAAGTTGCTTTGATATTACGCGCGCTGCCCTTGTTAATTTTTTCAAGTAGTCCGTGAACTCATCTCCCAGTATCACAGCGCTTCTGTGTGCATCTGAGTGTTCGCGCAGTGGGGAGTGTGCTGTGTGCATTCGTCTCCCGGTCACGATTGCTTGCGGGGACAAATGGTGGTCCATGCTTGGCTGATTTCTCAGCTCAAACAGCGCAAGGGGTAAACAGTAAATCCAGTTATTTTTTAATGAAAAGCATAGTTTCGATAATCTTCCTTTTAACAGGCCGTTCATCTTTTCTACCACGTCATTACTTTGAGGATGATAAATAGAGCACAACTTATGCTTTATTCCCAATAGTGTCGTTACTTCTTTGAAGAGTTCGTTTACAAAGTGAGTGCTGTTGTCTGAGTGAATCACGTCACAAATTCCCCAGCGCGGAAATACTTCTCTCACTAGGAATTTCGCAGCGCTTTTAGCATCAGGTCATGGCCCTGCTTCCACCCATCTTGAAAATGTGCACACAACCACAATCATGTAACGTGCCCCATTACACCTCTCTCCCATGTCCGCGTAGTCAATATGTAGCTCTCTGAATGGCCCAATCGGTTTTGGAATTGTTCCCCTTAGTGTACGTAATGTCATTCCTGAACTGTATATCTGGCACATTGTGCACTCCAATGTCAATCTAGATAAGTGCTCCTGAAGACAGGGCACAAACCACTCTTCCTGTATCTCTGCTGCAATGTGTTGTTTCGTGTTGTGTGCTGGGAAGTGTAGTTGTTGAAACGCTATTTCTAATAATTTTACTGACATTACCACCTTTCCTGAGTTATTTGGTCGCCACAGTAAGTCTGTTGCTGATTGGCTGCACCCTCGTTTCACCGACATCGCCTTTTCATCTGCAATTGCTCCTTCCTGCAACTCTAGTATTTGTGATAGAGGCATTGTGTTGTACCCTTCTGAAAGCTCCTCGTTTGTCTTGTGCTGTAGCATGCACTCACCTGCTTCACATTTCTCAAAGTATGAGGCTTCTTTGGCGGCCGCGTCCGCTGCCGCGTTTCCCAAAGACACAATGTCTGTGTTGGACGTATGTGCTTGGCACTTCACTATTGCTACCATGGTGGGATCTCGTAGGGCTTTAGTTAACTCCTTCAGTAATTCTGCATGTTGCACTGGAGTCCCATCTGCTCGTCGAAACCCCCTCCGTCCCCATCTTGCCAGACCTCCATGTACTGTTGTCGTCATATAAGCTGAATCCGTGTAAATTGTCACCGCGCACCCTTTTGCTGCGTGCAATACTTCTATTAGGGCAATGAGTTCTGCTGCTTGTGCTGAGAAATATGATGGAAGGCGGTACTGCACTAGTGTCTCATACTCACCATCTTCTAACCTCACCACTGCCATACCCACATGTTTTTCTCCTGTGTCTACGTCAATTGATGCTGATCCGTCTACAAAGTACACTTCCCCCTCGCTCAGGGCATTCTCGCACACCACTGTGTCCTCCCCCCTTTCTCCTGTGTAAGTTGCACAATCGTGTTCCTGCATGTCCTCCAGTGTGCATGCTTCTGTAATGAATGTTGCCGGATTCACTGTCCTGCATCGCACCACATGGATATTGGCGCTGGACAATATTATTTCATAGGCGGTTGCCCGCTGTGTGGTCAGTGTACTCTTTGACCTCTCCAGTATTGCAAAAATGAATGCTCCACAAACAATGTCACAGGGCATCCCATTACTATTGTGGCACTTTTCTCAATTGCGAACGCGGCTGCAGCGAGCGATTGCTCGCACGCGAAATGTCCTTGCATCACAGCATCCAAAGTGCCACTATAGTAAGCCAAAGGTTTGTGTCCTAGGGACGTCTTTTGTGTCAGTACAGCTGTCATGAGTGTCCCCTTGCAGTGTGAGAACAGGTAAAATTTGCGCCCATAATCAGGATTTGCGAGCACTGGAGCGCTTGAAATCAACTCTTTTAATGAGTTGAAGGAGGCGCTCATTTCTTCTGACCATTCTATTTTCTTGTTCTCCTGTTGGGCCTCCTTGAGCGCTTGCAGTAAGGGTCTGGTGTACGCTGCATAATCTAATATCCATGCTCGGCAATAGTTACACATTCCCAAGAATTTCTGCATCTCCTTCACCGTTGTGGGTTTTCTTACTGATCTTATTGCTTCTACCCTGTCGGGGATTATTCTTTTTCCATCTTTTGATATTAGCTGTCCCAAGTATAGAACTTCTGTCAGACAATATAGTAGCTTTTCCTTGTCTACTTTGTACCCCTTATTAGCCAACAGGGTCAGGAGTGTTATCGAATCTTGTCGGCATGTTTCTTCATCCTGTGCACAGACGAGTAAATCGTCTACGTACTGAATAATTGTGCTCTCAACTGATAAGTTTCCTAAGTCTTCATGTAGTATGCGGTTGAATATGCTCGGGCTCTCACAGTATCCCTGTGGTAATCTACAATGTTCATATCTCTTCCCCCCTAGTGTAAATGTTGTCAGGTATCTGCTCTCTTCAGCCAAGGGGATGGAGAAAAATGCGTTTTTCAAATCGACCACCGTGAAATGTGATGCCGTTTTTGGGATGCTGCATAATATTGATGCAGGGTTCGGGACCAAAGGGAACTCTTTCTCTATTACATCATTTAGGGGGCGTAAATCCTGGATCATCCTCAAGACCCTCCCTTTGCTTTTTTAATTGGGTAAATGCATGTGTTACATGGGGAGTTTGAAGGCACTATTATCCCTTGTGCTAGTAGTGCATTTATTGTCTCTTTTATCCCTTCTTCAGCTTCACGGGACAATGGATATTGTTTCACTCGGGGTAGAATCGCTCCTTGTTTGAGCTTTATTATCACTGGTTGTACTCCATGCAACAACCCTACGTCATGGGGGCCTGTTGTCCACAAATTATTTGGTACTAGCCTCATGTCATCATCGAAGAATGACGGTGGTGCTCCCACCACTGCCATCAGCTGGACAGGAATTTCTCTAGCCTGAATCAGAATGTCACAGGGCATCGCTATTTCCATTACTATTTCACCATCCCCTTCCGAATCTGAAAAGAGATCCTCATCAGTTAAGTCTCTCAGTGCAATATTGGCATTGGTACACAGTACTGTACGCCATTCACATCCTTCTATATCCATTCCAATCACAGCGATCCTTTTCGCAGATACCTGTACAGCGTGCAAATCTAATGATACCACTGATCCTGGTGCTATGTCAGGGTACACTATCGGGCGGAAGAGGAACTCCGCCGGAATTCTCCAATCCATTCTTTTTAATTCAGGATCTATGAGGGCCAGTGTCTTTAGTCCTTCAATAAACATTCTCTCGTCCACTGGCAAACCACGTATTTCTAGTTTGGTTGTGTGAGCCTGTACTACCAGCACATGTTAGTGTATGTATTTTATAAAGACTTATTACATTGCATAATAGACATTTCAGCTTTTTTTTTTGGACCCTCATATTTAGTTTACAAACCAGTGTACTGTGCAATTTGCTCAGTTTCTGTGTTTGTTTTTCAAATCATTGGGTCTGTGGGAAAAAAAATCCATGTCGGATTAAAAAAAAACTTTTTTTGTTATGCTACAGTCTATTTGTTTGTTTGTTTTCAGTGTTCACTTGTTGTTTCTGGCTAATGTTCTATCTGTTGGCTTGTTGCAGATTTTTGGAGCAGTTAGATACCTGTTGGTGTATTCTAACTGTCTATATTATGTTATAATTTAGTGGTATTTATGTATCTGTTTGGTTGTTATAGAATCTTGGGCCATTTAGATACCTGTTGGCGTATTCTAACAGTTTATAGTTTTTTAATTGCATTTTTGTTAATGTTGAAGTACAGATTAGTTATTAAATTTTGGTTTTAAGAAGATTAAATAAGCGTTTGTAAGATTTGCTGGTAATCTCTGCTTTAGAGTAATGGTACTATCATTACGTTCGAACCATCCACATTTCTTTTTTATATATGCAGTGTGGTGACCTGCATTGGTTCTGGCTCCTGCGTGGTAGATTATACCTATTGTTGTGAAGGTTTTCTTACCAAGTGATACTTGACCGTGTGTGAATCCAGTCAGCTTGCAGTTGTTTTTGGTACCATCTGCATTGTAACGTAGAAGCATTAGTATTACGTAGTTACTATGTGTTTGTATTAGTAAGGTGGAGCGATTATCTGAATTGCAGGTACTACATAATCTACCATGGTTTGCATTTTGTACAAGTTGCTGAAATGGAACGGATTCACAATTAGGTATGGATACATATACAAAGTGTTCATTAGGGATTTGTTCCTGTGTCACATTGTTGCAGAGAGTGCATGTATGTTTCCATGCTGTCATGATGCCTACCCCCGGGCATCAGGACCAAGTCCATCAGCTCCGGGAGCAAGCATCGAGATACTTGCTAAAACCCCAACAGCCCCGGTTGGGAGCTGTTTAGGTTCAGTCCTGGCGCCTTAGGCGCCAGGCTCATCATGGAAATCAGTCCTGGCGCCATAGGCGCCAGGCTCATAGACTTTACTTACCTGATGCAGACCATGCTGCTAGTGAGTCCAAGCCAACGTGAGGCTTGGGTGGGACTATTTTGTTACAGGAACGATTTTTTACTCGGGTGTGGTTCTTGGGAACTTCTTACCTGGAACTACTTTGGAGGCTATTTAAACCACGCCCGATCAGCAGCACACGCTTCGCGTTATTCTGCATCCAGCAGCGTAACGCTCACCGTGCCTGTAGTCTGCATCCAGTCTGCTGCCATGCCCGCCTCGCATCTGGAGCTCCTAAAACAAAGAGGAAAGAAAAGGACAAGGTTAGAAAACAAACTATTTCCGAATTCCTCACCTGATATCGCCTCCGGACCTGGAAACAGCATAATTTCTGTACACGCCGCATCTCCAGCTGCACTGCCACGCCATACTCACCAGTCTTCACAGCATCTTTCGATTCGGCGCTGCCTACATCATTTCTTCGCCGAACTCCCGCACCTGAGCGACAAAAGAAAACAACAAGTTGAGCAGAGAAAACCAACAAATACCACTCTTATCACCATAGACTTACTTGATTTACCACCGGAGGCATTATTCTATAACTCTCCACATCTTCACGTGCCGCATCTGCAAAGGGATAGAAAACAACACGTTAAACACGTCAACATTTACCGGACAGCGTCGGGTAACACAGACTCTTACGCCACCAGCCACGAGGGTATCTTCTCACGGTCCCAGCTGCAAGACAAGGAAGGAAGTGGGGACAAGAGTGAAACATCGGATATATTGAACTCTATGAACCTGATACTTACTGGTTATTGCCAGGAACCTCAGAGTCAATACTCGCTGCAAACTCTCCCACGCCTTCAAACCAGTGAAGTAACTGGCATTCAACGCGCCTCTGCAATCCATGCAGGATGGAGAGCTCATCATTTAAAAACATACGGTGAGGCTCTTAAGGGGATATCGGAGGTGACCAGAAGGGAGAACAGTGGGAGGGGGCCGTCACTGAAATCCACGGGTGGCTAAATCCCTTTCTCCACTTGCAGGAGAATACTTCTACGGATCAAGGAGACGAGATTAGGTGGGCCAGTCCAAACAGTCATCTCAGCACTTTGCATCACGTTGGTGGAGACCGCAGCTGTCCGGGTCCGATCGACGCCCCTGTGGGAACCAGGTGAGCGTAACACACATGTATGAAATCTCGAAGATTTCATTTATAGGTATGTTTTTGTTTTCCAGTACTTTAGTAAGTACATTAGAAATTCTTGTGGATCTTCTTGTGAGTATATAGTGAATTTCACCATTCCAGCACAGTAGTCCAATTCTTGTCTTATTCCATGAGCACTATATGTGTTGTCAGGATTGTTTGTTGCGTTTCTATGAAGGCCTAACCTTTACAAACACAATTGGTCTGTACCGTGTAAGTAAATGTTGTCAACAATTGGTGGCAATTGAAATAGAATGTTCATTGCTACATTTGCGTAGCAGCTTACTCCAGTTATATTTGAAAATTTGAATGGACCAGATAGTTCTGTGTCCAAGTCATTTTTTCAGAGTGTGTGTTGCTTCTTTGAAGAAGTACCTGTGTTACTTTGAGTAACAGGTTCTTCTTTGGTTGTGATAATTGATGAAGTATTAGCTTCTTCTACTCTCTTTGGAGGATTTGCAGTCAGATCCTGTTGCATTTCTGTCTGAATTAGTTTTCTTTTACAATATTTTCCTTTTTGTGGAACAGGATATGTTTTTAGATGGGGGGTGTATAGTGAACGTAGTCTATTGTATTCTAAAATGCAAGGAATATCAGCGTTTACTCTACTTGCATCAAAGATGATTAGAAATAGACCCTCAAATTTACGTAAGCGTGATAGTGCTACGTAGCTCATGCCTTCTTTAAAGACTGTGTTACCAATATCTATCAATGCTTTGTCTACGGTAAGACCTTGGGATTTATGAATGGTGACTGCATATGCTAGAGTTAGAGAAAATTGTTCTCTGCGTACATACATGTCTTTGAAGAGAAGGAATCAAGCTGTTGAGCGCCCTATCCTTTTTACTTCTGAAAGTTTGTCAAAGAGAATATTGACAAACTGAATATTGTTGTCACGTGGGTATGTTTGAAAGCCAACAACTGTACCCAGTGCTCCATTAACTAGTCCTTGCTCCACGTCAAGGTTACGTTTAAGCATTACTCTGCAGTTTAAGGATAATTTTAATATTTTCTCCAAACCAGCTGTGTTGGAGATAGAATTGTCTAAGGTGTTTAGTCTTGTTGTAGCTTGTTGACACATGGGTAGTGTCATACCATGTACGTCCAGTTTGTCCTTGGAGCAAATTTCAATTATTGGTTGCATTTCTTTTTTCAATATTGTTTCATTGAATTTGGAACATCTTGCAAGAGTTGGCATTAAGGACTTACAATTGACATTTTTGTGCGCTAATTGTTCCATAACATCAGTAGCACATGAGTTATCGCCATAAAGTGCATGGATGTGCGGGGTTTTTAATATTGCTTGTGATTCATGAGTTTGTTTTAAGTACTTGTTACAATCTGAGGTGAATCAAAGCCAACATTAGGTTGGAGACCATGCTCACTTCATCTGTTAGTAGCATTTTCATTTGTTTTAATACTCTGCGTAGTTCCATTGCAGCTTCTGTAGAAAGTTTGTAATAGTCTAATTTGTTTTGGTGTTCTGCGCTGGTCTTTGTTAAATTTTGATTTTAGTACAGTTAAGTCTTCTGTATCTTCTTCACAGTGACACATGTTGTTTTCTACTTCTGTCATAGCTAATTTTGCCTCATTTGCTATTAGTGACTGTCCCAGTGGTTCTTGGCTTCCTGTTACAGAAGGTTGACTACTGTCGGGAGTGTCCGTATCTAGTTGGGCCTGGAGTTCTTCTTCGTGTTGCTGTTCATTGTGCAACATTGTTTTGTACTGTGTACATTTTACATCAGTGATAGTGCTTTCATTTGCTTTGAAAGCATCTTCTTAGAAGTCATAGTTATCTAGTATCTCTTCTTCTTTTCTCCATGGTTTAAAAAGTTGTAGCAGGGACATGTAATATAGTTCTTTCTGTTGAGGAGTTTTTAATGACAATTTCATATGATTAATTAAGCTTCGTTTGATAAGTTTCACTAAGCTGCCTTCACAATCTGTCACTCTCTATAACAACTTTTTTTTTCATCAGGTTTTATATTATTTTTTATGCAAAGTTTTGGGCTTTGTGGTATAGACACATGGTTTCCAAAGTGGCACTCCTGTTCGGGTAGTATGTATCTAGTAAATTGTTTTTCAAAATGTCTTGGCTGTTGGGATCATTTTTGGCTATTGTTTCTAAGTCCTCATATGATTTGAGAACTCTTTTTCTAGATTTAGCAGGTCCAAGACTTAGCCATACTATATTTTCAGATTTTCCGTACAAAGCAGTACCTGTTAAACGATCTGCAGCTTCATAGGAGCCACATTCTCTATGAGAGAGCATTTTTATGCCTAAGCTGTACAATTTCTGAGATAGTGTTTTGTCTGATGATAGGTCATTACAGAGGTCTTGAAGCTCTGTTTTTTCTGCTTTTGTTAAGTAGGCTGTAACATATCGTGCAACTGCAGTGGAATTGTCTGCAATGTACTGCACATCCATGTTTGCATTCCATAAGAGGGCAATGATTGCATTGTAGTCATTCATATATTTTGATTGTTCTGTTCTTTTTATGTAATACGTGTTCTTGTGTGATTTACCTTTAACACTATGTCTAACTGAAGACATGAAGTTTTTTACTTCACCTGTTTCTGTAACTGGTCTAGGAAAACCAAAGTGGCATATTTGGTGTAGTATTTCCCTTTGTTTTTGTATTTGCGACGACAATATTTGCTACATTTGTGTCTTTGAAATTGTACAATTTGTGCATGAAGGTCACTATGTCTCGTTTGTGAAGCTATTTCACAAGTGACATATTTTTGGATGAACTGCAAAACAATGGCATCACTGTCCTGACCAAATTTAGGAGCATCTTTAATCCATAAAAGCATGTGGATATATGGTGCTCCTCTGGCTTGGTATTCTTTTCTCCAAAAGAAGTGTTGCAGTTCTCCGAGGTGAGGAACAGTTTTATTACAAATAAAGTATAGCATAGCAATGAAACGATGGTGGAAATATCTTGACGCATTAAAAGGATCTAGAGAGCAAAGTTCTCCAGGTATTAGTATATCTATGCTTGTTTTGTTTTTGTTTGCTATGCGTAGGAAATCATGTCAATCTTCCCATCCATATTCTGCACAACTTAATGTTACAAACCAAGTGGGTGGGCCAAGGTTTCTGATCGTACAACATACATCTCTGTGACGTTGGAACCAGTACTCTTTCGTACCACGCATGTTTGCAAACAGATTTGTAATGCTTGATTGTAAAACCTCATCTTTTTCTTGCACTTTTTGTATTAATTGCGTAGCTGACATATTTTGAAAGTGGGTTCCTGATTTCAATATGTGTGCAACTCTGTAACATAGAGTTGCTAGTTCACATTCAAAGAGTAGGTGGAATACGTATTCCACATTTTGTCTAAATCTGGAATCTTCAGAATACATTCGAAAGGAGCGGCATTCTGATGCTGTTATCTGAGTGGGTCTATCATCGTACCTTCCTCTTTTGCCAGTAGGAAATAGTAGTGGAAAAGCACATGCTTCTATACTTTTTTCCCCATATGCTCATTGGTGATCCTTTGGTTTGTCACATTTGGTACGTTTCTAGTGCATCATCTATGGTGTCATTAGAGTGTAATGGATGAATTGTATAATGGTCTAAAATATTGGATACTGTAGCAGGATCTAGAAGTTCAAATTGACCAGTTTCTGGTGACTCTTGAATTATTTCAGTTGTTCCCTTAAGTTTTCTTCAATATTTATTTCTTTGTAGTATTCATTATTGTCTTTTAGATATTGCATGGCTTGTCTAACTTTATGTAAATCCACGAGTTGTTGCCAATTTTTTTTGTCTTTTGTTGGTACACCCTTTACTAAGACAATTAAAGATTGCTCTATTGGACGTTGCACTCCTAGAGTGTGCACATTTTATGTCAGATCTAATGGTAAATAAACAACTTTGCAACAAATGCCTTTCACCAATTCATAGGGAGGTAATTTAGCTGTTTTGGTTGAAGGTGTATTATTGCTTGAAATGGGTGCACTGTTTGAATTATGGTGCTCTCATATACATTGAGTTGTTGCAGGGGTTTTGGTAGTGGGAATAATTGAAAGTTATTTGTGATAGCATGTGAAGGAGTTTGCTTGTTGTCAAGTTTTGTAGTGCTGTAACTGCAAAGTATTAAGGGGTCAGTTATTTCGTATTTGTTTTCTGCTAAAAGGTAGAGAGCTAATTCAAACCATTTGGAATCTTCATTGTCTTCTATTTTGTATGTTGCGTCTATAGTTTTTGTGTTACTTTTGTAAAAAGTTCTGCGGCAACACACACACATGGTTTGATACTTCAACGGATGTACTTTTAAATTTTAGTATTTCTTTTTTGTATGTGTGTAGTAGAAGGTTGCCATGTGCAGAATTGTTGCTAGTCTTTTGTAAAGCTATTGCATTTTGTAAGTAGCTTTCACTTCCAAAATATTTTCTCTAGATACGGTCGATTTCTTCTTGTAGGTATTTGGGTGTGCCATGTAGAAGAGTGTTATTTAAATTGGCTAGTTCTAAAGCAGGACTTTTAGCATAGTACAGTTTATAGACTAGATTTCTCATAGTTGAATGATGTGTTGATATCATTTTGATATCATGGAATGTGCTTTTGCAAATAGGTCCTGAAATGCAGGCTAATGAATATCCTTGTAGTCCTGTGTATTTGCACACTGGACAGGTATTCATATTTTGCAGCACTTTCATTTTGATTTTGAGCCTCATTACACGGAATGCGGTATATTAGCCCCATGGTTGCTGCCGGTACCATACCGGTACCACCATGGAGGAAAGGGGAATTACCACCCCATTCTAAGGTTGGCGGGGCGGTAATTCCCCCTTTCTCCATGGCCCTTCCCCATTCCCATTTTTGGCCCATAGGGCTCAATGGGAATGGGGAAGGAGCTAATTACGGTACTGCAAATTGCGGTACCGTAATTAGCACCAAGGGCCCTTTGCGGGTCCCAACTTTAACGGCTGCTCTACACCAGCCGTTAAGGTCGGGTCCCGCAAAGGGAACTCGTAGTAAGGTGGTAAGGGTTTACCGCTACCGGTGCCCTTAATGGTACCAGTAAAACCTTACCATCTACCGTGTAATGAGGCCCTTTGTCTTTACCTTTCACATACTGATTGAGGAACTGGCGTAAAGATTTGAAAGATATTTTGGGAATGTTACACATTGACGTGCATGGCCATTTGTATACTGGACGTTCTGGTTCAGTCGAATGGAGAGGTAATTCTGAGTTTTCTGGGGATATTTTTGTAAGCAGGGTTTCTTGTTCCATTATGGTATTATTAATTTTTTCATAACCTCGTCCACTGCTATGGATGGCAATTGTGTTTGTTTGGTTTTGTTTGTATGCTTCTTCATTAAAATATGGTTCTGTGCTCGTGGTGTGACTCCATTCACCTCCACAAATATTTAATAAGTTAATTTTGTTGACATTCCGTTTATTGAGAAGTTTTTTTGTAGTTTAGAAGTTAGTTTTGTTAGTGGTTTCATCCTGTTTAACACTAAAATAAATAACTTCCTTTTGAGAAGGATTGCACTGTCTACGAGAGCTTCTAGGATTAATTTTCTACGGTAGGTTTTAAGGGTTGTGCATGATATCTCTCCTGTTTTTATAAGATTCTGAAGGACTCTGTGGCGGAACATTTTTGCTAAAATACTTTTTTTGGTATGGTTACTTGTTAGTATATCTAGATTTATAGGAGCAGTTTTAGCAGTAGTGGTAGCCAAACTCTTGGTAAGCATTTTTAGTTTTGTTTTACATTTTGATAGAGGAGGCAACGTTTCTAGGGTTGGGTATGTTATTTGTGTTCCAAAAAAACTGGGATTTGTGTGCCATTCTATCTGCTAATCCCTGTTTAATAAATGGGGATTTGTGGGCAGAATGGTTCAGAAATCTCTGTTTTTTTGGTGCGCAAATTACATGAATGAAACACACCGTGTGTTTGAGGAACAGTAAGAATATTAAGGTAGTATTGTACTTACTCTTTTTTTGTGGAATGAGCAGGTTTCTTCAGATATGTTGTTTGTAGTTCAGATGCTGCTGATTTTCAGGAGACTGGTCTTCACTGCAATTGTAAAAGAACAAAGTTAGTAATTTTGTGTGTTTAAAGCACTGATGTTAATTTAGACGTTGGTTTTTATGTTTTTGTAGTAGTATTCTTGTTTGATATCTGAACATAGTGTGTGCATGCATTTCATTTGACTATGTGCAGCCTTTATATTTTATTTACAATATGTTAGTTCAACATGCTTTGCAAATGAGTAGAATTTTAAGTGCATGAAATTCACTTGGTTTTTTAAAGCTGTGTTGTAGATAGCAGACAGGTTTGGAAGTGATAGTTGATTATAGTAGATGTGATAAATTTGAATGAGTTAATTTTATAGGTAGACATGCCAACAATCGGGAGCACCTGAGAGGGAGATTTCACCACAGCAATCGGGAACATTTATTTTTTTCATAGGATTGCATTGAGATAAGCATTAATTTAGGCGGGAGACAGTAAAAAATGGTGCAATTTTTCAATGAAAAATTGGGAGTCTCGCGCTTAAATCGGGAGCGTTGGCATGTATGTATAGGCTATGCAGATTTAGTGGCATTAGTCTTTTTATATGGATTCATAAGAGTTGTACATGTACTCTGAATAAAATATGCATACCTGTAGTTTGTAATCATGCATGTGGCTATGCATGGAGCTGTAAGTAGAAATCTTCGAGACTTGTACAGTAGTTTTTGTTGTAGGTGGTTTCCAATGATATGAGACTTGTACGCAGAGTGATCAACAGTACATTTGAAGTGCGGAACTCTGATGATGGAGTTAGATGTAGAGGTCGTGGATGTGATTGGTGGATGGTTGTGTGACTGCTTAGCTGTATCCAATGAGGGAATGGAACCGAGAGTGATGTAGAAAGTGTAGAAGGGCTGGCTAACAGTTACGTGCCGTGCGGACACTGCGGCTGTCCGTGGGTAGGCCGTGCCGCATACAGGGTTTTCCAGCAAATCCAGCATGGAAAGGGGACTGTAGGGATCATCCAATCAGATGTTGATGTTGTGGATTTGTGTAGAAAGAGAGTGGGCCTCATTACGAGATTGGTGGTAGTCATGGCGCTATTTGCGCCATGACTGCCACCAATAACGTGTCTGGCACCGGTCTCGTTCAATGGGGATTTACCGGTGTAGTACGACCTTTGCAGGACCGGTAACTCCCCATTGAAAAAGCCATTCCCATTCCCATTTGAGCCCCCATAGGGCTCAATGGGAATGGGGAAGGCGCTAATAATGGTACCGCAAATTGCGGTACCGTTATTAGCTCTGAAGTCCCTTAACGGGTCCCGTCCATAACGTCTGGTCAGACCAGGCATTAAAGGAGGGACTCGCTAAGGGAACTCGTATTATGGCGGTAAGGGATTACCGGCGCTGGTCTCCTTACCGGTGCCCGGTATCCCTTACCGCCCTACTCGTAATGAGGCCCAGTGTGTCTAGTGAAAATGGCAGAGGTGGAGAAAGTCAGTGTGTTGGTGCTCGCAGATATGTTTGTCCATGGTTTACAGCAGTATTCTCAATGCAGGCATGTGGCAAACAATTTCGATGTTAAAGGAGTGGAGGTGGTGTGGAGCGCTGTGCCTGATTGCAATGTAGAGGTAATTCTCCAAGTTTGTGAAGATATGCGTAGGCTGAACAGTCCCCATCTGGTAGTTTTGCACTATGGTGCTTTCCATTTGGGCTACGTGAGTGCTCCTACTTTGTTGGCAGATTTGGAACAGTTGGTTCAAGCAGTAATGAACATCCTTCCAAATGCGAAAGTAATTTTTTTCTGGATTACTACCTAGGGCGATATGGGACAATAGTTCTGTTTTTTGTCCTCAGCAAAACATTGCTGTGTGTGCAATCAATCGAGGCATGCGTGCTTTCATGCTTAGAGCTGGTATGTTTTTCTGTAACAATGAGAATATTGATTCGAGTAATGCTGCTTATTTTGAAGAAGATGGTGTTTCTTTATCTTTTTTGGGAAATGCCATGCTGCTTTGGAATGTAAGGGCTGCTTTGGAGAAGGTTATGTGAAGATTTTAGTTGTAAAGTAAGAAGAAAAAAACCCCCCAAAAAATACAAAATAACAGGTGTCTGTCAGGCATCTGCAAAAAAAACCAAAAAAAACGGCTCTTTTCAGAGCCCACCTCAAAGGGGAAATGGGGCGCACTATTTATATGTACATTCACCACGCTCAGATCTTCGATATGTCCGCGGACATGGCGGTAGTCTGCTGACAGCGCGTATTACTTATGGGGATTCTGGGGTGGAGAGGCATGAAAATGAGCGGAGCTAGGGATTGGTCAGTAAAGTTTAGTGGGTGTGTTGTGTAAGGAGAGATTTTGTGAGAGCGTCTTTTTCCTGAGAGAAGAACAGATAGCTATGGATGTGTGTTTCGAAAACAGATTATCTGGATTTTGGGAGACTCATGGATACATTGGTTGGAGGTGCATGCAGAACGTTATGGAGTATCTGCAGATCTTGGATTCCCTCATGTGGAAGTGCACTGGCATGGAGTGCGTGGAATGAAGTGGCTGGACTTGGTACCTCTCTGTGCTACTTTACAGACAGAGCATCATCCAGACATAATTATAATTCGTTGTGGAGGGAACAGTTTAGGACATGTGTCTGGAATTTCTTTGCAATTTGCAATGAAAGAAGGACTTGAGAAGGTCATGGACATGTTTCCAAAGTAATTTATTCTTGTATTGCGCAAAGACAAATGTGGCTGCGTTCTTCTTCATTTAGTCCACAAATGGAGAAAGCGAAGCGCAATGTAAATAAGGCTGTTTGTGCCTTTCTAAGAGATGTTGGTATGTCCTCTTTTCACAATGAAAATATTATGTTTCGTAGCACAAACATTTTTCGCAGAGATGGAGTCGATCTTACATATGCTGGCAGTCAGATTTTTCTGAGAAATGTACAAAATGCATTGTGACCTTTTTTGGAATTATAGTGATCTATTTTGCAGTAGATGTTGATGATTCCGTTTTTCAAACACACAAAAACACCACCAAAAAGCTCTTTTCAGAGCCACACTTACTCCCGGAGAAAAGTGCATTGGTTTTGCTAAGGCAGCACCCCAAAATGTTATCTGTCCTAGGACTGTCCGCATACTTTTAAAAAATGTGCAGGGCCCTGCACTGTTTATTTGACACTTCTATTTTTAAACTGTGAAAGGCGGCTCTGAAAAGAGCCTTTTTTTTTATTTTTGTTGTTTTATATTTTTGTTTGCTTTTTTATACACGACACACCTAGGAGAGGAGGGGAAAGGAGTGTAAGGAAGGGACACCAACCACGGGGATAAGAAAGGGCTGGTGGAGAGAGGAAGATGTAGGGTGGCCTTATTTAGGTAGGTAGCAGGTCTTCTGGTGCTCCGTGCCCGTAGTCTCGAAAGCACTTCGAAGACTCTCCCCCCTGCAGAGTACTGCATCGCAGTACATACACAATATTGTGACCCTCGAAAGGTAAGGGTCAACAGCATCGCAAATGGCCTGTGAAGCAGCTGGAGGGATGCGCTCTCTCACAGGAGTGTCTCTTGTGGTGAGAGGAGCGGAAACGGAGGATGCTGTAGAGGAACTCAGCACCAATTTGCACTGGTTACAGGTGACCTTGTTCGCACGTGCTTTTGGTACGTTACCATAAACGGTAAACAACCGCCACACCCAAGACTCCCAGCGAGTGCTGGTAGTAGGGAGTTCCTCGACCTCATTCTCTTCATCCTCTTCATCCTCGTTCTCTACATCCTCACGCGTGTTCCCCTCTGTAGGCCCTTGGGGAGGTGGTGGTGATGGAGGGTTTGGGGGTGGTGCTGAGGTAAATGTAGCAACAGCAGCCATGGATGCCATTAGGATTGATGAGGTAATCTCAGCAAGAGCAGCAAAGGCAGGAAAAGTCAATCTGCAATAGCCAGAAGGACAATGAAGATCAGCTCTGGGGTGTGGCCTTTTATAGGGATGGAGGGGTGCACCTCGCGAACATATCAAACACTCAAAAGCGTTCAAAAAGTTACAAAAAGTATGTGGAAAGCCATGGCCATTGTCTGGGACATGTGAAATGGTGAATTTTTACTGTAAAATAATTTGGATTGTCTGTATAAGTTCTTTTAAAATGTTGGGCAACCGGACAGAGTCCGCAAATTAGGACACACGCTCAGCGTGGGTGCGGTCACATGATGACGTTGGTAACACGTCCGTGAAGGGAATGGGTGTCCGCAGGACACCAAACGCACAGGAGTGGTCACGCGCATGCGTGCGGGTGTTCTCCGGACAGTGTTCGGGTCCTGTAACTAATTAAAAGTGCGACACAAGTGAGACGGACAGTTACGGACAGGCGCAATGTTCGCAGGACTTACGGGTGTGGTGCACATGTGCGTAGATGTTCTGCAGACTGTACGGCCAGGTATAGTGTCCTTAGGACACCTCCATTTTGTTTGACAACGGACATCCCGGACACCGCGTGTGTTCTACGAACAGTTGCATCCTGGTTACGAATGGTACGGACAGGTATAGTGTCCTTAGGACACCCCCATTTTGTTCACCTGTTGTGTTCTAAGAACGGTTTCATCTTGGTTGCGAACGGTACAGAGAGGTGTAGTGTCCTTAGGACATCCACATTTTGTTAATTATGGACAGGCCGGACAGAAAAAAAAAATAAAACACAAAGATTTTCATTAAAAGAAACATAACATTTTTTTATTATATACATATACACAAATTATGAAAGAGAGGGGGAAGCAGAAACTGATACAAAAACAGGGGAATTAGGGGTTTGGAGAGGTGGATGGGAGGGGATGAAGGGATGGAAGTTTCATCAAAACGTTTATCTTGTTGAGGGTTTGGGGATAGTTCACTGGGACGGGACATGGAGAGGGGCCACAGGTACAGGTGGGACAATGGTATTTAATTTTTTCTTCTATGTGGTCTTCCACTAACTGTTTCAAACCATTGAAATTTTCCTTCAGCATGTCTATTTTCTGTTCCATGCGTTCCAGAGTCTTTTCCAATGTGTCTTTTGGTGTAATATTTTCAATGTTTGTATGGTCTGCTAAAAGTAAATATATATATGTTAAGTACACATAAGGTAATGATTATTAATTTGCTTATATAGAGAAGTGTCTACCATTAGTATCACTGTCTTCAGACATTTCCTCATGTGGAAAATGTTCTTCAAGCCACTCCAAAGTACTGCACATTTCTGTGTGAAAAACAAAAATATATTAATTATACTGTACATCATACAAAATGTATAGCAATATATAAGAAAAATTAAGTTTACTTACTAGTTTCTGGTAAATTGTAATCGTAGTGCTGTGTAGGTTTATTGATGCTTCTAGCTCTGCAGTTTCTGTGAGGTAATTATGTTGGAGGCATATATTTTTTGTTGTGGTATAATCCATTTTTATTACATATGGTATTTCAATGGATGGTTGATGTGTTAAATATGTAGGTTCCACTGCTTATTTATTATTATATATAATGTGTTTATGTGCTGCTTTCTGAACTTGTGCAGTGTTTATATGGTATGATAGAACAATTTCAGATACCCCCTGCGTTTTTGGGTAGTGTTGATGCCGTCCGTGACCGTCCGCGGACATCAAAATCTTTAGCAGGGTGTTCGGTATGTTCTATGTTACATGTATATAAAGTAAGGGAATCCTAGTAAACATCTATCCAATTTACACTATGAAAATGTATATTCAATAAAACAACTTTGTTAAAGGGATGTTATGGTTAAGTTGCGCTACTAAAAACCTATGAAATTCAGTAAAAAAACTTTGTTAAAGGGACGTTATGGTTCGAAGTAAAACCGAAAAACCCCTGAAATTCGCTAGTTATGGTAAGCTAAGCAACCATAACTCGCGCCACCACCGTGCATTGCTAAGACTAACACCCAGGACATCGAAGATGACATCACAAATGTCATTGATGGCATCACTGATGACATCACATATGCATTTCCTTCTTATGAAAAGTCTGTACAAGGGATTCTTATTATAATGTTGACAAAAAAGTGTCAAGGATCATTGGAATAAATATCATGAGCTACTTAGTGCATTAAGCAATGCATTGATATAAATAGCATTCTTTTATGAAGTTCTATCCAGTATACTAAGCTATTCATGTAGAAACATAGAGATTGTGTGCAGCATACATGAAGGAGGTGCAATATTCATAATCTTGCCATGTTTAATAGTGAAATGATAACTGCTTTCTGATTAGAGTTTTGCGTACTGTGAAACATGTAATAAGTAGCTTATAAAACCCACTTACTACATAATGGCCCCCATGACTAGCACCAATACCGGTACCGCCACTGACGTGGTGGTATGGGGAGTTACCGGTCCATTCCGCCCTTTGCGGGACCGGTAAGTCCCCATTTGAAATGCCATTCCCAATTCCCATTTGAGCCCCCATAGGACTCAATGGGAATGGGGAAGGCGGCAATAACGCTACCGCAAATTGCGGTAGCGTTATTGACCCCGGTATCCCTTTGCGTGTCCCGTTCTTAACGCCTGCTAAAACCAAGCGTTAAGGAAGGACCCGCAAAGGGACCTCGGAATAGGGCGCAAAGGGATTACCAGCACCGGTGTCATTACCGGTGCCCGGTATCCCTTTGCGCCCAGGTCGTAATGACCCCCAATGTCATTATTACATACAAAACACGAAGACAGAACAACACATACAAATATGACTATATAAAGGGAAAGTAAAGTATGCAAATAAAGCAGCAGTAGAACCAGAAAGTGTTCATAACCTAACTGATTATCTTTATGCACAGAAATTATTGCTCTGCTTCAAACCTACTACTTCCCTATGTATAACTGTCACATAATGTGACCGCACCCTAAAGAAAGTAATGCAAAGACAAATATGAACATATCCAGAGAAGGTACAGTAATAAAAAAACAGCAGAACAATAAGAAAATGTTGATAACCTTACCGATTCTCTTCATACACAGAAAGCATTGCTGTCTTTCAAGTGTGTATTTTCCTTATGTATATGTTTCATATGCTGTGAGTGGACCCTAAGGGAATTATTGTAAGAACATATTTGAAGTATAAGTGTACAAATATAGTACTTTTTGAATTTTTTGTTCCTAACTATTACTGGCCAAGATATATCACTAAAGGAAAAAAGAGCGATTCAGACATGTGATGTCATCAGTGATGTCATCTTTGATGTTCTGGGTGTTAGTCTTAGCAATGCACGGTGGTGGCGTGAGTTATGGTTGCTTAGCTTACCATAACTAGCGAATTTCAGGGGGTTTTCGGTTTTACTTTGAACCATAACGTCCCTTTAACAAAGTTTTTTTACTGAATATATATATATATATATATATATATATATATATATATATATATATATATATATATATATTTCTTTCAACTTTTTTTTCATCCGTAAGCTAAGCTGACTCTCTAAGATGACCACCCAAACTGACAGCCTAACAAACAGATATCCTTACATCAAACAAAGACAACAATAACATCAAAACGGACACTCCCTCCCCACATTTGCCATATAGCTGAGTCTGTACTTACACTCCGTGATCCGCTGAGGTCTTTCGGACACGACTCTCCCACAATCTGCCACTCTGCTTCTGTCTGATAGGCGTCCCATGGCAAGCACGCAGGAATTTTCCTCCAAAAGCAGCTCCTGTTGACTTTTTCATACACGTGTGTTTTTAGAAATTGATTATCGCAGGTCACCACACAGCCCCCAGGCATGCGGCGGGACGAGACGGTTTCTCACCGAAAAATCCTAGCGACCCTCCTCTTCTACCATTTTATATGGGTTGTGGCCGGGGTTCTCTAGCAGTCACCCCAATTATCAGCAGAGAAGACTTTGGCGATCAAAGACTCTCCGCCACAAAAACAGAAGACTCAGCCATGGGACAAAGTTAATGGGCCTCATTACATATCAGGCGGTCTGGAAATAACGGTGGCGGTAAACCCGCCGCCACCGTTGTTTCCGTACCGCCTGATCCCAACTCCTGCAGGCGGGAGGTGATGTTCCCGCCAGGTTTGACCTGGCGGGTTTAACACTGCCCGCCTGCAGGCCGACGAGGAAACACCGGCAGCATTACGAGATGCTGCCTGTGTTTCCATGATCCCCATTCCCATTGAGTCCCATAGGACTCAATGGGAATGGGGATTAACACCATTCCGCCTCCGTGATTCCCGGAAAACCGGGGTTGTAATGCCCCGGTAATTCCGGGAATCACGGAGGCGGAATGGTAATACGAGTCCGGCGGTAACCAGGCGGTTTTACCACCTCGGTTACCGCCGGACTCGTAATGAGGCCCAATGTCTTTTATTTCCAAACAAAATGACAGGGATCACACCAGAAAAACAAGTATCCTCCGGAGCTCTCGTCTTCTAAGCATGTGTCACCCGGTTTTATCCCGTTATGACGTCACAAATCCAGGTTCCATCCCAAAAACCTATCAGACATGCACATTGGTCAGTTTGGGTAAGTTACATATAGGAGCTATAGGGTTTATTTCTACCATTGGATAGCCATATCTAGTGGCTCCTCCTAGGACCACCTCTACTAGTGTCAATCTACAATGTTGCAGGGTCGCAGAGAGGTTATTGGCCCCTGCAACAAATGATATCCCCACGTGCAAGGTGAATCTGGATTGGGCAGAATATGTCCTCCCATCCCTGGGACCCTGGAGGGTTACCAGACTGAGTTTACCTATTCAAGGCAATGGGAATGAACATGGAGGTGCAAAGTGTTCCCTTATGTTGCCATCTCTGATCACCTAAGCCTGGGAGAGTGCATTCAGTTAGCAGTTTGTGGGCAACACTTGTAGATTTTCCCCTGTGGTTAGATGAGAACAGTCCGCTTCTTCTACCTCAGTTAAATGGGCATTGTCCTGTTCGGCTGGGTCACGTATGTCGAGACCACAAAATGCTGTCCTGCTTGTAATTATGAGTATTTTAGCCTGTTTTTCTGCAGGCGGCTCATTTCCTTGGTAACTGGAACTTTCCCGTCTCCACTTGTCTCCACTTGTCCTTGGCTGGATGCCTTGTTTCTGCTAGCCTCTGGCTGCAGCGATCATGTCAGCCTTTCCATGTACCCAAAGCCAGTCTATCCTTCTCTGTTCTCTTCATAGGCCCATAGCTTCGAAACTGTTCCCTATCGCTTCTCTATGTTAGTAGCAGTCAAGCATGTGCAAGCTAAATATATGAATACTTTGCATCTTGCGGTTTCAGCCTTGGCAAAGAATACGAATACATACATATGAATGTGTGTCCGTCCTCTACCTACATGGGTCATAAGTATGTGCTTAGTGCCTATGTGCAATAAACTAGTGCATGTTTGTGTAACTTCATGAATGGATCAATATGTACTTCATGTATAAGTGCAGTTATGTCGTGATGTCAGTGGTGATAGCATTGATTTCTGGTTTTGCAGTCAGTCGACTTGCTCAATCGATGTCATTTCCATATCGCCCAAATCATCGATTGGGTATGGTCTGAATGGCTGTCTGAGAGAGTAACGTTTCTCACACCTGCGATACATCGAGGATCGCAGTGATGGGCCTAAGAGTGAGGCACATCTGTCATTTCTCTGCCTTTGTGCTGAGAGTTGTATGGGGGGCATGACTGTCATATTTGGCCCCCTGTCTAGAAAGGCAAACACCTACCCCTCTCTGCCTCCAGACAGAGACAACAAGCGGTATGATGCTCTAGCCAAAAAGTCTTTAGCTCTGGCAGCATGGCAACTAAAGCAGTAAACCCTTCTTGTGCCCTTGCCAAGGGAATACAGTGTTTATATAAAATCCTTTACATTGAATGCCCATATATCGAATATTTTATATTGAACACCTTTATAGTGAATGTATTTAGGGTGGGGTAAAGGGTTAAATATTTTTGAGAAACGGTTGGGATGGGTTTATAGGGGTTGAAAACAGGGTTTGGTGGGGACGCCCCACCCCCAAAATGCATTCACTATAAAAGTTTTCAAGATAAAAGATTCGATATATGGGCATTCGTTATAAATTACTTCGCAAAAAAGACAGGAAACCCTTGCCAAGTACACATTCCCTTGTGGTCTGTTATTGCTGAGGCGGAAGAGCGCATCACTGAAGGGGAAATGAGGAATGGGTTTGTGAATATCATTGAAGATGGTAAGGAAGCCATGCGCCAAGCCTTACAGTCAGGACTTGACACAGCTGACTGTGTCGGAAGATCTATGGCGGTGAGTTCTGTCATGAGAAGGTTTGCCTGGCTATGAAAATCGGGCTTTGCGCAGGATGTCCAGACAAAGTTGCTTGACATGCCTTTTGATGGGTCACGTGTATTTGGACCAAAGGCAGACGACAGCCTTGAGAAATTGCAGGCTTCCAAGGCTGTGGCAAAGTCCCTAGATGTGGCAGTAAGACCGCCTGCTCAAACCTCCTCACAATGGAAGGGCAATCCCTTTCACTTATTAACTGTGGCCAAAAGGGGAAGCAAACCACTGCCCGCCAAGGTCAGAGATACTTCTCTCGCCCTTCAAGAGGTAGAGCAGGTCAAACACAGACCACTTCCGCGTCTGTCCCCTCCAATACGGCCCCTGCTTCAAAACCTCTTTGAGGACATCTGCCTTTCTATGCCAATAGGAGGGTGTCTATCACACCATTTTCAAGAATGGTGCGCTACCGCTTCAGACGCATGGGCATATCAGGTGCTTTCTCAACGTTACTGTCTCCCCTTTTTAAGGCGACCACCAGATTGCCCCTCTCTGTCTAGATCACTTCCTATCCCAGATCTACTACTCTTGAAAGAGGTTTACTCTCTTCTGGAGAAGGGTACCTTTCTATGCCAATAGGAGGGTGTCTATCACACCATTTTCAAGAACAGTGCGCTACTGCTTTAGACGCATGGGCACATCAGGTGATTTCTCAACGTTACTGCCTCCCCTTTTTAAGGTGACCGCCAGATTGCCCCTCTCTGTCCAGACCACTTCCTATCCCAGATCCACTACTCTTGAAAGAGGTTTCCACTCTTCTAGAGAAGGGTGCCATAGGGTTTGTACTTGTACAGGAGAGGAACATGGGGAGGGGGTGGTACTCCCATTATCTTTTGGTCCCAATAAAGGATGGAGGTCTGCAACCCATCTTGGACCTGGGGCGCTTGAACAAGTTCCTCAGGAAGGACAAGTTCAAGTTGGTAACACTCTCATAGATCCTCCAAGTCCTAGCAATTCAGCATTGGTTGATGTTACTCGACCTACAGGACACTTACTTTCATGTGCCGATCCATCCAAAGCAGAGGAAGTACCTGACAGTGGTCGAAGTGGGCGGGAGCGGCGCTCCTCTACTTTTGTTAATACTTTTTTAATGTTCCTCTGCTTTTATTTTAAAAAGATCTTTCCGGAATTGTTTCGTTTGAAAATAAAAGTGTAAGAAGTAGTTGAAACTTGCACTTCAGTGCACTGCACTGAACGTTCCCTTAAACAGCAGGTGCATTTGTTTAGGGGTTTGCATAGCATGCAGGAGGGGGAGGGGTGATGGGATTTTTGAGGAGGGGACAGACCAGCAGGGAAAGTAGTTCCACTACTTCTTTTCGTACACTTATGCCACTGATACCTGAGGTTCATCATAGGCAACACTCACTGCCAGTTTCAAGCTCTGCTTTCGGGGCATACATCCGCCCCAAGGATTTTCACCAAGCTATTGGTGGTGGTGGCAGCCAGTCTCAGGAAAGAGGGGATTTTTGTCCTTCCCTACCTGGACGATTGGTTAATCTGGGCCTGGTGTCCAGATCAAGCACTGGATCATCTCAATCGCACCTGCCACCTCCTTCACAGACTGGTCTTCTCACTCAATTTAAAGAAGTCTCAGCTGACACCTTTGCAAACGCTTCAGTTCATCAGAGCGCTCCTGGATTCAACCTCGGGCAAGGCTTTTCCTCCAGAGGACAGGGCTCTACACATCCTGCAGATGGTCACCAGATTCCATAACGCCCAATACCTGCCAGCCCTAGACTTCCTACAGTTGCTCGGTCTCATGTCATCCTGCATCTTTCTGGCTCACCTGAACGAGTTGACGGTGAGCGGGTTGTGGTCCCTTGTGAAAACAAAACTTCATATAAACATGTTGAAGCTGAGGACACTCAGACTGGCACTGATGGCCTTTTTGACCTCCATACAGGGAAAGACTGTCTTTGTGACGGAAAACACAGTGGCCATGCACTATGTCAACAAAAGAGACAGTGTAGGGTTAGTTTAGTTTAGTTTGTTTATTTGTATAGCGCAGCCAAACCCTGGGGTAACTGGGCACATTGATCTTTTAGAACAGCATGGGTTACAGAAGGTTGCACAACACAGGACGATACAATACAATAAATAGCATGAGAGACCGGGTTACAGGATGGTCCATGACAATAGGGAAGCACAAATTTGACAGTAAGGATCAGGTTACAGAATAGTCTGCAGTTGTAGCAAATACAGTAATGAGGAGTG
Organism: Ambystoma mexicanum; assembly: GCF_040938575.1. Lineage (NCBI taxonomy): Eukaryota > Metazoa > Chordata > Amphibia > Caudata > Ambystomatidae > Ambystoma > Ambystoma mexicanum. Next base: position 187,132,913 of record NC_090922.1, read on the forward strand.
CATGAATATGCTGAGGGCAACCAGCCCGCTATTGCTGGGTTAGGAGCAGCTCTTTCACCTTAGCTCTGAACGACCAGAACAAGGTATCGGCTCTGATTGTCATAGGAAGTGCATTCCAGCATTTTGCTGTGAGTACCAGGAAGTTTGATCCCCCAGCTGTTTTGAGGTTAAACTTTGGGATGTTAAGTTGGTGTAGATATGGGGATCTGGTTGGTATAGAGGAGCTGTGTCTGGAAAATGTATCTGATAGGTAGGGATGGGCTGTCAAGGAGAGGCACTTATGAGTAATGACTAGTGTGCGTAGTTTGATTCTATCACTGATCGGGAGCCAGTGAACCTCCTTTCTGATTGTGGAGATGTGGGCCTTACGGGGGAGGTTAAGCACACATGTAAGGGCGTTGTTCTGTAGAATCTGTAGTCTGTTCAAGTTGTGGTTAGTCAAGCCTATGAAGAGAGTGTTGCAATAGTCCAGACTGGATAGTATCAAGCCCCTGGCCAAGGTAAGGCAGCTGGCCGTCGATAAAAACGGTTTACAAGCATTGATAGGTTTATTCATGTAGGCCGTGGATGAGATGGTAACATTTATTTGTTTTTTGAACGAAAGTGTGGAGTCAAGATACACGCCCAGCGTTTTGACTTCTTTTGAGACTTTTATAACATTACCGTCAATAGTGAATGATTGGTACCTGGGGTCAAGTTTGTTAAGACGGGTCTGGGAGCCAACAATGAGCAGTTCCGTCTTGTTACTCCCCCTGTGCAGAAACGCGATGCAGCTCTGGTTCTGGCCATTACAGAACAAGATCTCTGTGTCAGCAATTCACCTCCCTGGGAAGGAGAATACAATGGCGGACGCCCTCAGTAGGCAGGGCTCGGTCTTCCACAAGTGGGAGCAGTGGCAGGAAGTCCTTCTGGAGATCTTCACCCTCTGGGGACTCCTCAAGTGGATCTGCTCCTGCCCAGTGCAAACTTTTCTGCTCAGGGGAATTTCCTCTGAGAGGAGCACTGGGGGACGCATTGGTGGTGGACTGGAACTTCCGGCTCTTATATGCGTTTCCACCGATTTCCGTCATAGCTCAAGTGATCAGTAGGTTGAAGATCTATGGAGCGACCATGATCCTGATTGCCCCACACTGAACCAGAACGATGTGATACCTGGACATTCTGGATATTGCCTTCTGCCCTCCACGTCGTCTTCCCCAGAAGCCAGAACTTCTTGATTAGGAGAGGGGAGTGGTTGTTCAACCGAGTGTACACCGCTCAACCTGCACGCCTGGCTTCTGAAAGGCTAAGGTACAGGATTGGGACCTTCCGGAAGACGTGATATAGGTGTTGCTTTCGGGCCAGAAGGCCAGCAGCTAAGGCTTAGTACCGCTGCCGTTGGAGAAAGTTTTGCAGCTGGTGTAGAGCACAGGATGTGGATCCCTTTTTATAAGACATCTCAAGGGTGTTGTCTTTTCATCTTCATCTGGCTACTTCATCGTGTTTCCCCCTTTGACAGAAATGGTACTACTGTCATGCCGGAATTACCAGCAAATACTAAGAAATGCTGGTGATTCCGGCAAAACATCTGCCGGAAACACCGATAGCGGCACATAGACTGTTGGAATCACTGTTCCTGTTCATTCTAAAGCTGGAACTACCAGCGCCGGAATTACCGGCACCAGAAATAGCATCATTGCCGGAATGGGAAGCTCTCCGGTAGCCATGTGGAAAACCCAAATCCATTTAAAATCAGCTACTTCCTGCTGTCATTCACCCCATCCAACACTGCAGACTTGCCAGGGATTGGCAAATCCAGGCTGCCAGTGGTACGGCTCTGCAAGCCGCACTTCACTGACCCGGAGCTCAGTGCCTTGACAGACAATGTATCTAATTACAAGTTAGCCGGTCTGGATTTAACGGTGCCGGTAAAACCGTACCGGCACTGTTTTCCGGGCCGTCTAACTACGACTTGTGTGGCTGTGTGGTGTTACACCCGCCAGGTCTGACCTGGCAGGCATAACGCCACCGGCCGCAGACGGACATGGACACATCGGCACCATTACCGCATGGTGCTGGTCTTTCCACGGCCCCCATTCCCGTGGAAACTATAGGACTCCACAGGAATGGGGAGTAACAGAATTACCGGACCACTGGGGCTGTAATGCCGGGTAAGTCTGCCAAGTTCGCAGCAGGTAAATCCCTACGGGTCCGGCGGCAGCCTGTCGGTTTTATTGGCACGGCTACCGCCGGATTCGTAATGAGGCCCAATGTCGTGGCACATGCAGAGGCACTATTCAGAGCTGGAAACCATAGTGCCAGCCAAAGGAGGAAGACGGCCATATGATGGAAGTGGCGAATAAGGTCACTGGAGTGGGGCCTGTACCAAGCACGGGCTGTGACTGCCACAAGTGGTGGGATGACCTGCAGCTGCGGGTCAAGAACATCCTGGCCAACCATAGTAGGGAATCTGCAGCAACAGGAGGAGGAGGGACGGTGGCACCCGCAACCCTGATTTCCTTGGATGAGTTGTGCAGCTCCATGCTGCACATAGAGGGCATCGTGGGAGTCAGGGCAGCACAGGCCTGAGCCGGGACACAAGGCGATGGTGATAAGTACAATAAAACTCATCTAAATGCCAATCATGTGTCCAAATACATGAATCCCTAGACAGAGAAACACTAGATGGGCAAGGGAACAGGTCTGACACATGCCAGTCACACTAAGTGGGCCAATCTCACACACACACATGCCAGGGGTTGTGGGCAGAGGTAGCCATGCACAAGCACTGTAAACAAAATTCACTGCCCCACTCATGGACAAATGGCGAGCGCCCTTGTGCGCCAAAGGAGTACAGGACAGGAAACCTAGGCCCAACACACACACAATAACAAGTCACTGTGGCAGACCAACAGTCAATGTGCGCTCCCACCACCCACATGTAGAAGCATGTATCGGAGCAAACCGACCAACCAAACAGCATGACAGAAGCAGGACACAGACAATGTACAATCAGTGTAATGAAAGGCTGCAGATGTGATTCACTGAAGACTAACTGCATGCTACCCCAACAGGCACATCCTCCGACAGCGACACGGCTAGTACTCATCTGGCCGGACAAGTGCAGGGGGTAAGGCCGTACCACCAACTTTTGCAAAACAACCACCACCCTCCCATGAAGAACAACCGCCACCACCCCATGCAGAACAACCGCCCTGTGCAGAACAACCACCACCACCCCATGCAAAACAACCACCACCTGTCAGGAGTGCTGCACAGCTGGTCCAACCACCACTGACAAATGGCAGTGAGACATCACCTTTTGGCAGTGGCCCGACTGTCCCTCGCGTGCCCCACAAAACACCAATGCCACACCAGCCACTGCCCTATCCTGGCAGGTATGGCACAGAGGAGGAGGAGGAGGTGCATGAGGTGGTGGAGGAGGAGGAGGATGAGCAAGAGCACACCCCCTACCCGACACCCACCATCATTCAGCGCGGCTCCTCTGACAGCCACCCTCCACCACCCACGCCCAACATCCGGGACATGGATGTGTGCCTACGTGCCTTGGAGGACCGGCATGGGGCAATGGCCAACATCATTCAGCAACAACTGAATGAGATGTGGCTTCTGCAGGAGTACATTCAAGCCAGCACCCTCAGGCGCACACAGGCCCTGGGACGCACCACCGCTGCCATTGTCATGCTCGCCCAAAGTGTCAGAGAGGGGAATGAGGGGGTCTCAACAATGGCTGCGTCCCTCTCCCACACCCTGCAGGTCACCCTGGAGCACTTGGGGCCCCAGCGGTCTGACCCACCCACAACTGTCACCACCCCAGGAAGCTCACAGTAGGGTAGCCCGAGGTGCCTCTCCCAACAGCTATTGACAACACTTGGAGAATCCAAGGGCCTAAAAAATGACTCAATCAGTTACACTTTTGTGTTTGACACTGACATATGGTTGTTTGGGGTGTGTGGGGAGGGGTGTGTGTGGGAACAGGGTGTGTGGAGCTAGGGAGAGTGTGCGTTGGGACATGGTGTGTGGGGAAGGGCGGTGCATAGGGACAGGGTGTGTGTAGGGTCAGGGTGTGGGGAGCAGGTTGTGCAGGGGCAGGGAGGCACATGGTGTTACATTCTGCCTTCAATATTTCAATGCATAGTTTACACCTGAAGCAATGAGGGGATATTCTTTATTTTGCTGCAAGTATTTATTGTGTGTGCACATCATATGCAGTGAGGTGCAAAAGAAGTGCAACATGGAAGGGGTACTCAAAAAAAGTTATCTTTGAGTTCTTGACGTGCCATGTGCCCATCCCTGGCCTCCATGCGCACGTGCCTGGGCCTGGCTGGTGGTGCATCGTCATCATCATCATTATACTCTGGCGGAGGAATGTCCAGATCTGAGGGCAGGGTATGTTGCGCCTGACGCAGATGTTATGCAACATTGCACAGGCCAGGACTATCTGCCCCACCTTTTCTGGCCTGTACATGAGTGCGCTCCCAGCCCAGTGTAAGCATCGTAAACGTGCCTTCAAGAGCCCAAAGGTCTTCTCGATGGTCGCCCCAGTCCTCACATGCGACCTGTTGTTTGCTATTTCCTTCTGTGTCTGGGGATACCTCAGAGGGGTCATCAGCCACAGAAGCAGCAGGTATCCTGAGTAACCTGCAAGAGGTAAGGACACAAGGTTAGCCCCATCGTGCATGTAGCTGAACTGTGTCAATCAACCATATATTACACTTGGCTATATGTGTAGGTTAGCCACGACATGCATCTGCTATGATGGTATAGCTCAGACATATGCTCTCTGCTGCTCCTGGAACAGGCACTATGTAACATCTGTATCATGCTGTGTTCTGCTCCCTGAGACAGATTGTTGGGGGCAGGAAATGTATTGCCACTAAGTAGCCATAGTGAAAACTCAGCATTCAAAATACGCACCAAAAATAAAATGTATGGACTGTACAAAGCCATGCCTCACCCACACTACTGACTGCACGCACTTCACGACACCCAACATGATAACCAACCATGCACGATCATGCATCAACACCACATGACGACTACCAGGCAAAAAACGTCCCAGCGCTCAGTGACCGGTTTCTCTGAAGTGGAGCTGGCAACAGCACATCATGCTCCCTGGCTCGTTTCCCTCTCAATTCCACTAATAATCCGCCCCAACACTTATTCCATGCAGACACTATGCAAGTGGCAACAGTGTGCTAAACAAGACCCTTTGTCATTGACGGTAATGTGTGAATAATGATGCTCGGGAGTGGTGTTGCCTGTGACAGCGGAATCTCAACAGTCTGTGCATGCATGCCCCATGTCTCACCCGGACATGCATCTCATGGCGCTAGGTGGCCTACTCTACTGATTCACTTACATTGGAGGGAAGGCAGTGTTGCATTCTGCTACCTGCAGTGCATTGCATGTGGATGTCCTTTTGTGTTTGAAATGGCCTAGTCAGTGAGTGACTGCTACATCTCCAGTCATATGCTACTCCTGAGTGTGTTGTGGCCTATCAATTGAAGCATTCACTGGTTGGTCCTGCTTGACGGACATGCATTTGTGACATTTGAATCCCCCCCACCACCCTTTGCCTGTCACCCATGCTGCAATGCTCACCCAACATCTAGGTCCTTTGTCCTCCGTGACATGCCATGTAAGCTGGCAGGGTGCTGTTCCGCAAGACCATGAAGTTGTGGGTTGATCCTGGGAGTCGGGCACAGTAGTCAGGTCGGCGTCACCAGTCACCTGGACATTGACAGAATGTTACTGCGTCCAGTTCCTGTACACCTATTCTGAGGCGAGGGGGGCCACAAGCTCTAGCTGCCACCACATTGAGCATGCCCACAATCAAATCGAAGCGGGCTTTGGTGGCTTTGACCTGTGTCTGGGTGGTTGGGAGGGCCATGTGCTGGCCCACATGGCACAGGAGGACCTTCAGTACCTGCACCCAACACTCTGGAGAAGGCTGGGTGCGACATGCCATGTAGCTGGCTCACAGAGTGTTGGAACGTGCCAGTACCCAGGAAGTGCAGGACTGACACCAGCTTCAACAGCGGTGGTATGGATGTCCTGATGCCGATCCTGCTCCCAATGTCATCCTGGATAAGGGGTCCGGAGGTCAAGAATAGTCTCCCTGTTTAGGCAGTACAGGGTGTGTATATGGCTGCCTGTGCATGGTGTTGCCCTTGTGCGAGGGATCACAGCTCGCCTCCTCCTTGCCACCTGAATCACTGGTATCCTCCTCCTTCTTCTGTCCCTGGTCTCCTGTCCCCACTGCTGTTGCTGTTCCAGCACCATCAGTTGCACATCAGCATGCAGCGCTTCCAGGTCCATGGCAGCGACAATGAGTGGCAGCATGGCTGTGTTGGGAAGTGTTCTTGCGGTGGGTGTGGCTCTTTCGTACTTTTAGTACTGTTTCTGCGTGCATTGGGTGCATCTCAGTGGATTGTGTGCACCTGTAGTCTTGTTTCCCACACCTATGTCCATTTACCGCTGAGGCTTGGATTTGCCGGTGGTACTGGCCGATTTTTGCCAGATTTTTACCAGAATTACCAGCAAGTCCTTGCTTGTGATATGCCGGTGATACCATTGTGCCGGTATTGCCGTGGGCCGAGCTGGAGAGGAGTGGGGGAGGTGCGGTCCTGCCGCAGGCCTGGTGGAGTGTGGCGCCCCAAATTTTCCATTTGGAGTGCCCGCTGACTGGGCGGGCAGAGGAGAATGTCTGGCACCCCGGGGGTGTGCGCCCTGGGACCGAGTCTCTCGGAGGCGGCACCGCGCTTGGTGTCTGATGGTGTGCCTCGCCGGGAGAGGATCGTGAGGCGGTGGCGCCGGGCTGCAAAGTGTGCCGGGGGGGACCATTAGACCGACCCAGACGGCGGTAGGAGGTGAGCCCTGCACTCGGGTGGTGCCGTGGGGGTCGGGCACCCCGCGCAGATGGAACGAATCGGAGGACAATTGCCTTGCACCCGCCGGGGAAGCTCCGGGTGGCAAACAGGTGCCATTGGGGTCTGCTCCCCTCTGGCGGAGCGACTCGGCGGGATGCACGAAGCTGCGCCGGCCCTCTGTGTGCAGCTGGCTGAGGCAAGCGGGGCTGTGCCAGTGAGGCTCCAAGGCAGACGCGGCCACAGGTGAGGACATTAAAGGAAGGGGGCTAGTGAACTGCCCGGGCCCTGCTGCAAGCTTCCAGGGATGGAGAGTAGCTGTTCAGTCAAGCACTGGGGAGGACGGGGTAGCGGATTGTGGAGGCTGGTGATTTGTAGAAGGAGGGGGACGCCGAGCCAGGACTGTGGGGACCCATGCTGGAACCAGCTACTTGAGTGGCCCTGCCATGAATCTGGGCTGTAAGGGACACTGTCCAGCCATCATAAGGATTGTGAGTGTCTTGTAACAGCCTCTAGGGCGTCTGTTTGATACTCCTGCAATCTGGGTGCACAGTTGTGTTCTGGCTGGGTGGGTTGGAGGAACTGACCTTAGGTAGAGCGGTCATACCTACGACATTTGCAATTACGGACAGTCCGCTTCTGTGGACATAAGGACGCCTGGGTCTGGCGCGCTACCGGTGGGATGAGAAGATCATTGCAGACTGGGGGGTCACTTCTCCTTTGCACGTGTCATCGGCAGTGGAATTTGGGATTGGCCGCAATGTTGGGCCTGGACCCCTGAGGGAAGAGTGGTGGCGGTTATAGGGGAACCAGCGGCCCTAGCCATTACATACTGCAAATTGCTTTGGTGGCCCGTCTGCCCCAGGTATCATGTCCAAGTCTGGCAAGGGAGGCAAGCAGCAGTCGAAGCTGCACTTTGAGACGGCCACTCCAGCCAAAAATAGTGGAACAATGGATAGCGCGGTAGTGTCTGAGCCGGATCCCGCAACTGCTTTCCAGGACATAAAGGCCATATTTACGCAGTTGCAGTCCGGTATACAATCTCTGGACGGCAAACTTGATACGCTAACCTGCAAAGTGGACCACATGCTGGTTCGTCTGGACATGCATGGGGAAAGACTGGACAAGGTGGAGGGGCGAATATCCGGAGTGGAGGATGTGGCAACCTCAGTCTCAGGAGAAATGTCTGTGGTCAGGAAGGATTTGCGGGAACTCAAGGAGAAGCAAGAAGACCTCGAATCGAGATCCCGTAGAAATAACATCAGGATTGTAGGTTTGCCCGAGTCGGAGAGCCAGGGGAGAATGGAGTCACTGGTGGATGACATACTACGAGAAGCACTGGGGTCTGAAGGCTTCTCCCCGCTGTGCATCGTGGAGAGGGCACATAGGATCCCGAGTGGAAGGAGACCTGCCCCAGGAGCCCCTCCGCATCCACTCATTGCCCGGCTACTGAATTACCGGGATAGGGATACAGCACTCCGAAAGGCTAGGGAGAAGGGAACGTATCCTATAAAGGTGATGTGATCAAGTTCTTCCCTGAGTTCTCGGATAAAGTGCAAGTGGCTAGGAAAACGTTCCTGGATGTGAAGAGGAGGCTTCGGGACAGGGATATAAAATATGCCATGCTATTTCCGGCCAAGTTGCGGATTATGCATAAGAGAAAGGCTCTGTTTTTCCAAACCCCGGAGGAAGCCGCCTCCTTCCTTGATATGTTACCAAATTCCCCCGGGTCAACAAATAATAATGATTGAGGCTGTTTAACTATGGATGAAACATAGGTAGCGTGATGTCATTGAATAGTTGGAGATAGACATATGTTGGGAGACAATGCTCCTGTAATAGTGCATGGGAGGGTCGGGCTCGTAGCCGCCCCTTGAGCGAAAGCTGTCTGCGCACATGCTAAGGGCAGTTAAGGTGCTGGAAGGTTGGGGTATCCAGCGTGAGGGGGCGGGGGTTTGTGTTGGGGTTAAGCAGGGGTGAGTCAGCATGTGGGGGGGATCACCGACAAGTTGGGGGGTTGTTGGTAGAGGGAGTGGTGTGGTAGGGGAGGAGGAGGGATTAGGCGGTACTGAAGGTGTTGGTATGTGGGGTGCCATGAGGCGATTGGTCGGCATAAACCAAGATACTCCCTGATGGCGACACTGAACCTTATTTTATTTTAAAATTTGTTTATTGGCATTTGTTATGTTTTACAGTTACATGACTCAGATTATGTCATCGAATAGAGGACAATAAACATTTCCAAATAACACATTAACAGGTTAACAATACAACTTTAACTGTCTCCAAATGTTCTGCTTCGTATGCCAGAGCAGATTGGTGATCCAGGGGGGGTTAGGTTAGCTGGTAGAAAAAGGGGGGGGAGGGGCCCAGGCCCGCAAGGACACAGTAAGTTTCGGTCCCGGGGACTTCTGATTTGGTTCTTAAATCCGTTTTTTCAGCGGGTTTGTTTCCATTCATGGGGGCTTGTCGTCTGAGGGGTAAAACAGAGAGCTTGTGAGTTCTTTCCAGGCCGTTAGGGACATGCTTGAGGCGTCCGTAGATCTGGCAACACTGTCTTCCCAGGCCTTTGTTTCTGCTCGCACCCAACGTTCCAGTTCACTGTACCATGTTTTCTGATGAGGCCCGGCTGATTTCTTCCAAGACATTGCGATTGTCCTTTTTGCCAGTATGCACATAATGTCCATTAGCCTGATCAGGTGCTTGAGGTTGGCCGGCCTGTGGTACGTGCCTAGTAGGCATTCCTCTGGGGTCCATTTGTATCCGGTCGACCCTAGTTTCTCGCTTGTTTGCTGTATGGTGGCTCACAGGGACTGCGTTTTAGTGCACAACCAGAACATGTGGATAAGGTCTGCATTATCCATTCCACACCATGTGCAGTTGGAGTGTGGTGATTTATTACATTTTGCCAGCCTGGATGGGGTTAGGTATGTCCGTTGTAGCAGGTTCAGTTGAATTTGCCTAAATCTATGGTTTCTGGAGACTGACTTGGGATGCGCCAGAGCTCTCTCCCACTCCCCATCCGTTACTTCCCGGCCCAAGTCCTTTTCCCAACTTCTTTTCAGATCAGCACTTTGGGGGTTAGGGGTGTCGCTCAGGTGGCCCTAGATCTGGGACACCGGTCTCCATCCTTCTCCCAAGCTATACAATAATGTAATCAGGGGGTTTGGTTCTGGTTCTTCCGGCCAAGTTGTCCACTTGGTACGTGCAGTAGTTCTTATCCTCTGATACCATAGGAACTGGCCTGTGTGGATTCCGTCTTCCTCCTGGAGCATTTCAAATTCTTTAAAAGAGCCATCAGCATATAGGTCACCCCATGAGTATATCCCTTTCTTTTCCCAGTGTCTGAGATGTTGTAGATCTACAACAGATTGGCATAGATCTGAGATCAATGGTATGTCTGGGGAGTATTGGTGTTTTGCATGGGCAATTGTTTCTGTTCTGCGCCAAATTTTTCTACCTAGAACGGCCATGAAGGGGGCTTCACGCATCAGGTGACTGGGGGACCAAATAAGTTCTTTCAAGTGCAACGGAGACATCAAGGATTGCAGTAATGGCGTCTCGGATGTGGCGTCATCTGCCAACCACTTGGTGACAAAGCTGAGCTGTGCTGCCAAATAGTATTTTTCAAAATTTGGAAGTTGGATTCCCCCCTGGCTGTACGGTAGCACCAAGGTGGTAAGTGCTATTTTACGTCTTCCCTTCCCCCATAGAAAATCCCGGAGTATTCTTTCTAATAGGCGGAAAAAAGGCACATTGATGTAATAATGTACATTTTGAAACCCGTACAAAAATCTGGGGAGGACAATCATTTTAATTATTGAGGCTCTGCCCATCATGGATAGGGGAAGTTTTGCCCAGAAGTTCATGGATTTTCTCATGAAGGGGATTGCGGCCTTCGTGTTGTGTTCATGCATTAGTGTGGGGGTATGCATTATGTGTATCGCTAAATATTTGAACGAGGTTAGCTCCCACCGTATTCCCACTAAAGGAAGTTCTTTTACGTCTTTGTCCTTGAGGCCTGCCAGAGGGAATAGGCAGGACTTCGCCCTGCTGAATTGTATGCCCGAAACCTTCGCAAAGTTGTCTAAGACGTCCAACATCGTGGGTACATTGTTGTATGGGTCCCTGACATATAGTAGCACGTCGTGCCGCGTAAAGAGAGATAATGTGGGCTATGCCTCCCAGTCGTATCCCAGCATCAAAGAATAGTTTTCGGAAATAGATAGCAATAGGTTCCAGTCCCAGTACATAGAGCATGGGGGAAAGTGGGCATCCCTGTCTGGTGCCTCTACATATGTCCAAGGCCTCAGATATGTATTTCCCTGTTTTTACTCTGGCCCTAGGTTTGGTATAAAGTATCCTAATCCACCTAATGAACCCCGGGCCAAAGCCGAATCTTCTAAAACCGCCACGAGCCATTCCCAAAATATAGAATCAAACGCCTTAATGGCATCAAGAGACAACAGTGCATATGTCTCCTTGCTAGTCTCAGTATGAACAATAATCTGTTGCACTCTGCGTAAATTCATGGTCGTGTTCCTGCTCGGTATGAAGCCACACTGATCCCCGTGTACTACGTCCCCTATGATTCTGGCCAATCTACTTGCTAATACCGTTGTAAATATTTTTACATCATAGTTTAGCATAGCTATTCGGCGGTAAGAGTCGCATTTGTCAGCGGGTTTATCAGGCTTAATGATCGGGATCAATAGGGTCTCCCTCATACTGTCAGGCAATATCCCTCTCACATGTGCTTCTTGAAAGACTGTGTGTAATAGGGGTGTTAAGGAGGTCGCGTATGTTTTATAGAACTCAGTGGGTAACCCATCATTCCCTGGGGTCTTACCGGTGGCCAGTGACTTAATTGCCTCCGTTATATCCTCAGCTGTAACATCTGCGTCCAGGGCCTCAGACTGTTCGGGCGTCAGTTTGGGGAGTCCTACCTCCTCAAGGGTGTCTATGATTTGTTCTCGGGGGACCTGGTTCTTGTGAGAGTAGAGGTTCTCATAGAAGCTCTTGAAAGTCACGTTTATATCTTGCTGTGTTTGCACTATCTTCCCTGCATCATCTTGTATCGTGTTGATTGTGTGCTTGGGGTGTTCTTTCCTGCAGAGCCAGGCCAACATTCTACTTGGTCTGTCGGCTTCTGTGTATATTCTATTAGTCTTGGTGGCATAATCGAATTTATTTAGCCTATCCCATGCTAAGGTACATTTAACTCTAATTTTTTGGAGGTTGTCCTCCCTCTGGTAAGTATTCACTGGGGTGGCCTCAAGTTGCTCAATCTCTTGTTCCCAGTGGTCTAATTCTCCCCGAATCTGTCTCCTAATGCCCCCAGCTTTCGTTATGATTTCCCCCCTCGTTACTACTTTTAGGGCGTCCCACAACGTGATCAGGTGGTCAACACTTCCTGTGTTCCTCTCAATGTAGCTGTCTATGAACTCGAGTAGCTCCTCCCTAAACACTGGATCTCCCAGGGCATCTATCGGCATTCTCCACATAGGAATAGGGGGTCTGGGGCCAGCATGGTTCCATTCTACTAGTAGTGGCGAGTGGTCAGAGATGGTTCTCCCTAGGTGCTGTGCTCCTTCTATTTGTGCCAGGTGTTCTTTACCTATGAAAACATAGTCTAGTCTCGTATGAAGACCAGGCGGGGAGGAGAAATACGAGTAACCCCGGGCGTCGGGGTGCTGCTCTCTCCAAGTGTCAGCGAGGTTCAATCTGTCAATTAATATGGACAGGGCCAACGTTGCTGCTGAGGCACCCTTCGGGTGAGGCAAGGACCTATCAAGGTTCGGGTCACGGACACAATTATAGTCTCCCCCCAGAAAAAGATGACATGTCTGTATGGTGTAATTCGGGCATACATGGAATTTAAGTATGCTGGAATGTTAGTGTTGGGGAGGTAGGTGTTCACTATACATACCTCCTCCTGTTCCAATCGGCCCCATATAATTGTAAACCTGCCCTCCGGGTCTATTTCGGACCTAATTAAAAGGAATGGGAGTTGGGGGTGAATCCAAGTGTATACCCCTCTAGCATATCTGGAGTAGGAGGTTCCAATGCCTTGTCCTCCCCAGTGTTCACCCAGTTTAGCCAGGGAGTCCGCCGTGCAATGGGTCTCTTGTAGCAGTGCTATTTGCACTCCCTTTCGGTTCAAATAGGACTTGATTCTGTTCCGACGTAAGTAAGTTCCCAAGCCCCTCACATTCCAAGTCATTATCTTTATTTTAGCGTTCGCTGCCATATCGGATTACTGGGATTTCCACTGCTTCAGACCGGACACCAGCAGCATCCTCAGCATGTTCGCCCAGACCCGCCCCCCCCCTCCGTGTCCCTCCCCCAGCATCTTCTGCTTCACTTGTTGGAGATTTATTAACTTGGGTAACTCCCATTGTATTGAATGGGGAAAACAAACAAAACAACTCGAACTGCCCCCTAGCAGGTGCTTTTAACTTGCAGCGCTCAGGGGATCCTGAGCCTTCCAGGCCACTCCTGGCCTTCCGGATCAGGTTGCGTGTAAGCAAACTGCCTACGTAGTTTCTGATGGGGGGGTTGACTTTTCTTCGCCCGTGTGTTCCTCCGAGCTCTCGTCCGGTTTAGCTTACTTTGCAATAAGACTTTATTGTGGTATATTTGTCTGCTGCCTGTTTTTATGTGGGGAAAAAACACCTATTTTCTTTATCCCCTCCGCGGCGAGAGTGGGGTCAGCCCTGATCTGATCTTGGTGGATCTTCCTTGTCGTCAGCCAGATTGTTGTGTTCTAGCCACATGTTTGCTGCGGCTGGGGTCTCCAGGAATATCGCTTTTCCTTTATAGAGGATTTTAAGGCGTGATGGGTAGAGCAGCATGTATTTTAAGTTGAGTTTCCTTAGTCGAGCCTTTATTGGGATGAAGGAGTTTCTCGCCCTTTGCACTGCGCGGGTATAATCAGGATATATGACTATTGTCGAATCTTTTCTCTTGATCTCTCCTCCTTCCCTGGAGTATCGCAGTATGATTTCCCGGTCTCGAAAATTTAGAATTTTGGCTATGATTGGGCGAGGGTGGGATCCGGGCGGGGGACGCTTCTGGAGGGATCTGTGGGCTCTTTCAACAGAGAACCCCTGGGAGAGGTTCCCGGGTCCTATTTCCTGTAGCAACAATGTTTCTATAAAGTCTGTCGGATCTGGGCCTTCCAAATCTTCAGGGACGCCTAGTAAGCGAATGTTATTTTGGCGGGCTCGCCCTTCAGCATCTTCGGAGCGCGCCTCCAGCCTTGCCACTTGTTGTGCCAGCTCTTGGACCTTTGTCTTGAGATCTCGGGTACTCTCTACATTATCCTGCAGGGTGGTTTCGGCCACAGTGACCCTTTCATTCAGGTTGCGGGCGTCCTGGCGCATAAGTTGTATGTCCGATTTCATCTCTTCCATCCGCCCTTCGAGTGATGTGCGGAGGGCCGCTATTGCTTGTAGGACTTGCGCATGTCTAAGGTCCTCCCCTTGTTTGGACGGTTCTTCCGAGGCTTCCCGGTCCTGCTGTGACTGTCTCTGGGGTCTATCTGTAGTGAAGGAATCCATTGTGACCAATTTCAGTTTACTTTTAGGGGGAGACATCCCCTGCTTCTGGATCTGCAGGGTCGGGTCCGTGCGGTATGAAGGTCTATTCTGCGGACCCTATTTCGAGTTTCAGTTCTTTTAGCAGGAGCTATGACCCCTTTAGACAGGGTCATCCAACAGGACAGTGTCAGGTGGCTTAGGTGTGACAGTAATCGCCCAACACAGCTTCCTATGTTTTCAGGATAATTAGTTGGGGTATTACCTCAGCTGTACTGACCGCTAGAACTGGCTAGGTGTAGCCCCCAATGGTTCCCTGGCCTCAGGAGCCCTGCCCCAGCTCTGCCGCGACTGCAGTTGGTGCGACCAGTCCTAACTTGCTATCCTGGTGACCTGATCAAGTGGTTGGGGCGCCGCCTAGGTGGCCACTTCGCCCGGGTTTAGCTGGTCACTGCATCTTGCATCCCTCCTACCTTGTAGATCTTGCCCCACTATGGGCTTATAGCTGAAAGTGTGTGTCTGGAAGGCCAAGCGTCAGTTAACCAGATGTTGCCACACCAACCCAGCGAGTGGTGCGTCTGCTTGCTGCTGAGTCGCATGGAGTGTCTTACTTCGATGACTCTCGGGCCCTTTGAAGTGTGGATTCAGGTACAAGAGCCCCGCGGTGCAGCAGGGAGGAAAGATGTTAAAAAATGATTGTTCCTCGTTGCTTGTTGTGGCCAAACCGGAGGTTATTGCGTTCTGCCCTTTCAGCAGCCCAGCTTTTGCAGCTGGAACCACTGCCCTGGCTCGAGTCTCCCCAGTTACTGGGGGTCTTCCTGCTCCGTGCGAGCACGTATCTTCCGCGGTCTGTTCGGGGTTGGTGGGTCGAGTGGTTACCCCCAGTGTGCTGGCTGTCTTACGGGGTGTCTGACTTACTTGGATAGGGGGGGCCCCGCTTCTTCTCACTTGCCGCCCCCGCAGCCCGCCGGGGCCCGAATGCGCTTCCTCTGTTCCGGTGATCCCCGCTATTTCTCCCTCTGCCTACAAGGCCGTCGCAGGCGCCTTCTCCTCGCAGTCCGTGCTGGCTGGCGATCCCGGTCCCTCGACGTCCTGCAGTGCCTCCTGTTGCTTAGCTCTCCTGAGCTCCTCCTCCGACGACAGCGTAGTTGGCCTCGGTGTCCCGGTCCCCAGGTCCTGCGGCCATACGCGTTAGCATGGGCTGAAATACGGCCCGAGGGGCAGGCGCCCCGCCTTGTTCGCTCCTCGATGTCGTGCTTTCCTTGGGCTGTTTTTCACGCTGTCGGGCTCTAGTTGCAACCCCAGCGACTCCACCGCAAAGTCTCTGAAGCTGGGGTGGAGCTGAGGCTCAAACGGTCCGCCCTGTCAGCTTTGGCAGGGCAGCGCGTCCTGTGTTGCGGCGCTGTGGAGGGTAACCCGGGCCGGCCGCGCCTTCAGATACATTCCGCAGCGGGCGCCGCCATCTTGTGTGTTCCAGGGGCACCAGATTAAAGTACTCGTTTACCAGTAAATTCACTCCGGTTTGCCTCCAGAATCGTGTCGAATGGTGGGATGCGGTTCCCCTCCAATATCGTTTGGTTTGTTCTTGTTTCACAGCCCTGTGAAAGCGATATTATTTGTGTTTGCAAGGATCAAGGGAAGGAGCTCCACGGGAGCCTGTCCTCACAGCATGCATGCAGACCACGCCCCCCGCGACACTGAACCTTATGACGTGGAACGTCAGGGGTCTTAATGGCCAACCTAAGGCCTGGAAGGTTTTGCAATACCTGAGGCGACATCGGGTGGAGGTGGCTTTCCTCCAGGAGATCCACTTGACAGCAGCCACTGAGTCTAAATCCGGCAAGAGCTGGGGGTGCCATAGGTATTTTTCTTCCTATTCCTCCTATTCCAGGGGTGTTTGTATTTTGGTGCACAGCTCGGTGGGATTCAGACTGACGAAAGTTGTGAAGGACCAGGAGGGCAGGGTTCTGGTGGTGCAGGGGATTATTCAAGGGAAGCTATATACGCTAATTTGTTATTATGGTCCCAACCTAGATACGACAGACTCGTTGGATTGGGTGGAGAGGCAGTTGGGGGGACTTCCCAAAGGGGAAATTGTTTGGGCAGGGGATTTCAACTCTGTTCTGGATCCGACTTGGGATCGGGAAGGTAACACTACACGTTTGAGTAGTAAAAGCTCTGTGAGAATTCGGGGCATGCTCACCGTGTGCGGTATTGAGGACATATGGAGGGTGAGAAATCCGGGGGTGAGCCACTTCACACATTACTCTGCACAGTATGGCTCGGCCGCTCGGTTAGATTATTTCCTGGTGTCTGATGCGATTATGGGCCGGTCTGCGGGGGTGGATATTCTAGCCCGGACTCTTTCGCATCATGCCCCCGTTCTTTTGTCTATCCGGTTGGGGGGTCAGGAGAGGGCAAGACCCCCATGGCGATTTAATAGTGATGAGCTCATGGATGTGGTCTTCAGGGAGGAATTGGCGAGGGCCATAGATGGATATTTCGAGGTGAATGATGGGTCAGTGGCATTGGTTGGCATCTTATGGGAAGGATTTAAATGCGCGAAAAGGGGGGAGTGCATAGCTAAGGAGTTGGGGATCTTGTCGAAGATACGAAGGGACCTGGCCGCTGCAGAAGGGGAGTTACGTGTCTTCCAGGGGCGGGGCATTGCCCCGACAAAAACCCAGCAGGGGAACATCATGCGGAAATTACAGGAATTTAATGCTTTGGTCCAGAGGGAGGTGAAGTATATGTGGGATAGGGCAGCCCCCCGCAAGTAAGGAGAAGGTCAAGCCCCGGGGAGGTCGCTTGCTAAAGCCACCCGGATACGCGGCCAAGAGAACAGGGTAGCGGTGATCACAGATGAGTGAGGTATAGATCACTTTGAAGATGAGGGGATACTTCATGAGTTCCAGGAATTCTATAGTCACCTGAATGCGTCCCAGCTGCAGACCGCGCATGCCGACATTGAGGCGTATCTCGACCAGGTGGGCCTGTATTGGTGTTCAGAGGAGCAAAGAGAGTGGTTGAACAGTGCCGGTGACAGTTGGGCAGAATCCTGTGCAGTGCCCTTAGGGACCACTACACACAATTAAGACTACAGGTGGCAATACAAGTTTTACCTTTGGTACAAGCCTGTACTACTATGTTAAAGTGGTAGCAGTAGTGGAGCAGCCAGGCTTATCTCAAAAGTATATGAGCAGTAACAGAGATTACACAAAGGGACCACAATTACTTTGACTCAAGCAAACACTGACTCAAGGTTTCAGGTAGAAAAATATAAGTACATTTATTTTTAAACCATTTGTTATTAACACAACACTTCTATTAAATTCAAAACCACACGAAAAATATACTACAACTAAGCAATTCACTTTGTACGGTATGACTCAAGGTAAGTACCATGTGTTTGAATGGACTGGTGTTATGAAACAAGACACGTTACCATTAATACGATTGTGATCACTTTTTGACAGTTCGGTCTACTAAATAAACACGTATCCGTGACAAGAAATGCTACCGGGGCAAAAACACACTTAGCACCTGAGATACCCAGAGGGAGTTGGGGGCAAAAAATCATAGGCAATATTATAGTTAGGCAGACAGAATCGAAGAACATTTATAAACAGGAATTCAAGAGTCATAGGGCCGGAGCCAGGGTCAAGTGACACCGGGTGCCTGTTGCCGAGGATCACACAGTCGGACAGTTCACGATTCAACGTAGCCAAGAGTACTTTGATATTGTCAATGTTCGGAAGCAAAAGTTATAAGAAGGAGGGAAGACAAGGGCAAGCCTTGGAGATGAAGAAAAGGTATTCACCCTAATTCCTCAAACAGAACACAGTAACTTATTCAATGGAGAAGCTGGTGCCCTGGCAGTTGTTCCTGTTGGTTTCCCGCATACCCACGGTTCCTGGAGCTTCGAGGTGAAGGAGGACGTCTGGAGGGGTCTGCACCACACAGGGATGAAGCCAGCAGCAGCGACGATGAATAAAAGGTGCGCTCCTTAAAAACAGGAGAGGCTCTTCAGATGGCTATCCGGACCACTACAGCAGTGTGCAGCGATTTTGACCACGAAGGGATTCCTCTGGCTGAAGAAGACGAGCTGGTTATCCCCACCAGGATCAAGGGAAGAAGACTCCGAACTGGATCTTCTCTTAGTAGTTGTTGAAGGGTAGATAGCTCAGGACTGCAGCAGGGCTTCACCGGTATGGGATAGTTGCAGCAGTCGAGATCTCCTCCGCTTCTCATCGTTTCCTTGTAGTTCCAGTGGCGACTCTCTGACTTGTAGCCCAAGAGACCTGCCTTTTATGCGAAAATCCCCCATTCACACAGCCTGGCTGTCATTCACGCAGCAGGGGGTTTGTCCGGCCCGGAAAACCACCTCAGCCAATCATGGCAAAGTGCGACTTGGGTTTCCTATGATACCCTGTGCAGGGGGTTACTACACCCCTCCCTCACATTCAGCCCACCTAGACACCCAGGCGCCTGGAGTAGGGCTTCTGAGCAGAAGCCCGCCAAAAGAAGGTGAACAAAGGAGGCAAACCTGGTTTGCCGCGCAAAGTAAAACACAAGAAGGACTTTAACAAAAAGAAATGGCGAATAAACCCGACCGGGGCCAAAAGAAAAAGTATTTGCTCAAGCGGGTTTAAGTTCGAGGCTAATATAATAGCCTAAAACAATACCACATTTATCTAATATAATCGCGGTAGAAAAGTTAGGGTAGATACCACTGCCACCAGCCAAGTCTAAATGTTAAAAGAGCGAAACAATGCTCTAGGAGGTACAGATACAAAGGGATATGAAGTAACCCTTTCCAGTACTCCATGGTAGATAGGGTGTACTGGATCTGTGGTAAATTGACTAAGTAAAGTTAATGGCAACTTTACCCTTTTTGGGGGACTGTAGTCAGCCCCAGAAATGGAGTCGGTGGGAAGTCTAAAAGACAACCCTGTGTCACTGCACTGAAGGTGCTGAGTAACACACAAAAGAAGGGGGCTACTGAAGTAGTGTACTTCAGAGTCCACAATCCTAAAAACAGGTAAAAGACACATGGCAAAACATGGGGAAGATTGGGGGAAAAGCTCACACTCTTACCAAGTGAAAGAAATAAACTCCAGAAGTCCAGCAAAGCTGCTGAGGGACTCACTAGGTGAGGGAAATTAGCCATAAAATGAGAATTCTCCCTAACAGTGACGCTAGGGGAAGTGGTGGGGGCCATAAAATCGTTACCGGGTGGGAAATCCCCAGGCCCAGACGGCTTTACTGCCGAATTTTATAAATGCTTCGCCGACAAATTAGCGCCATATCTTCTGCAAGTGTATCAGGAGGCATTGTCTGTGGACCTGCCTTTTATGTGAAAATCCCACATTCACACAGCCTGGCTGTCAATCACGCAGCAGGGGGGTTGTCCGGCCCGGACAACCACCTCAGCCAGTCATGGCAAAGTGCGACTTGGGTTTCCTAGGATACCATGTGCAGGGGGTGACTACACCCCTCCCTCACATTCAGCCCACCTAGACACTCAGGCGCCTGGAGGAGGATTTCTGAGCAGAATCCCGCCAAAAGACAGTGAACAAAGGAGGCAAACCTGGTTTGCCGCGCAAAGTAAAACACAAGAAGGACTTTAACAAAAAGAAATGGCAAATAAACCTGACCGGGTCCAAAAGAAAAAGTATTTGGTTTGCGGGTTTAAGTTCGAGGCTAATATAATAGCCTAAAACAATACCACGTTTATCTTATATAATCGCTGTAGAAAAGTTAGGGTAGATACCACTGCCACCAGCCAAGTCTAAATGTTAAAAGAGCGAAACAATGCTCTAGGAGGTACAGATACAAAGGGATATGAAGTAACCCTTTCCAGTACTCCATGGTAGATAGGGTGTACTGGATCTGTGGTTAATTGACTAAGTAAAGTTAATGGCAACTTTACCCTTTTTGGGGGACTGTAGTCAGCCCCAGAAATGGAGTCGGTGGGAAGTCTAAAAGACAACCCTGTGTCACTGCACTGAAGGTGCTGGGTAACACACAAAAGAAGGGGGCTACTGAAGTGGTGTACTTCAGAGTCCACAATCCTAAAAACAGGTAAAAGACACATGGCAAAACATGGGGAAGAGTGGGGGAAAAGCCCACACTCTTACCAAGTGAAAGAAATTAACTCAAGAAGTCCAGCAAAGCTGCTGAGGGACTCACTAGGTGAGGGAAATTAGCCATAAAATGAGAATTCTCCCTAACAGTGACGCTAGAGGAAGTGGTGGGGGCCATTAAATCGTTACCGGGTGGGAAATCCCCAGGCCCAGACGGCTTTACTGACTAATTTTATGAATGATTCGCCGACAAATTAGCGCCATATCTTCTGCGAGTGTATCAGGAGGCAGTGTCTGTGGGCCGGCTGCCGGACTCTCTTAAAGAGGCGGTAGTGGTTGTATTGTTAAAGCCAGGGAAGCCGGGGGGGAGATTGTTCCTCATATCGCCCGATATCGCTTATCAATCTGGATAATAAGATCTTGGCAAGGCTGGCACCGTCGATGCCGATAATGGTGAGGGCAGATCAAGCAGGATTCATTCCTGGTTGGTCGACCTCGTTTGGGCTGCGGAGGATGTTTGGTCTGATGGCGACACTACTGAGGGATGACCCAGTGGTGGCGGTTTTGTTGGATGCCACCATGGCCTTCGATTCTATTGAATGGCCGTTCTTATTCACGGTTTTGCACAGGATGGGTCTAGGTAGGTTCTTTATCTCCTTGGTGGAGCTATTGTATACAAATCCGGTAGCAAGGGTGAGGGTGAATGGACTGACCACTGGGTTAATACCACTTGAACGGGGGACACGCCAGGGCTGTCCATTGTCTCCTTCACTATTTGCCCTTGCAATCGAGCCTTGGCCTGAATGGGCTAGGGAGCTACACCTGCATCGGAGAGTCCAGTTGCATACTCATAAGGTGGTGATTTCGTTGTATGCGGACGATATGGTCCTATTTGTTCGCCATCCGCAGGTCAACCCAGACCCGATCATGGTGGATGGTCAACAATTCGCTGAGCTTCCGGGGCTTAAGGTAAACACCAGTAAGTCGGTCATATATCCGTTGACGGGTGGGTTGTGTCAATTCCAGGATGCCTGGGGATTTCAATGGGACCTGATTAGCACTCGCTATTTGGGGATCACAGTATCTAGGGAGGAGGAGGTGGTGTATCGCAGGAATTATGGGTAAGCCCTTGAGTCAGCCAAATTGGCGATGTTGAGGTGGGACTCCCTCCAGATCAACTTATATGGTAGGATCGCTGTCATCAAAATGACCATTTTACCCAAGCTCCTGCATGTGTTTCTTAACGTGCCTATAGAGGTTCCCAAAAAATATTTTCGAGATCTCCGCTCGCTGGTGTTAAAATTTATCTGTTTGCAAACTTGGGGAGCTTTTCTAGCTGCACTCTTAAACCTCCGCGACTTAATACAAAAGTAATAACTCAATCGTGTCGCAATGATGTGTGTAGAGAGCGAAGACACAGAGTTCCCCCACTTCGCTTGTCAAAAATGAAACTATAAAGTTCCACACACATCCATTACTGCGCCACCAAAAAAATATTGTTCAAAAGCAGTTATGTTTGTTCATTTTCAGCCATATTTATTTTTAGTTGCAGCCCATATTGATGACACGTGTTTCGGCACTCTCACTTTGCCTTTCTCAAATCTGGGCAATTATTCTTATACAAATTACTATCCAAACTTATCAGTAAAGAATCAGTAAAGAACCAACAAAAAATCAATTTTCACAGTTATTTTAAAAAAAGGAAAATAAATTCAGAAAGCATTATTTTAAAACATATCATAATGCAGAGCAAAACATATTTGTCATCATAAATATCCATCATGAGAAAATCAAAGAAAAAAAATATAAATAAAAAGAGCACATACCAAAATATTGTCCAGTTGCAAGGTAGGTCCATGCATGATGATTTAGTGTTCCGATGGAGATGGAGAAAGAGAGGGGTGGGGTAAATTAAATTAAAAGAAAAAGAGAGAGTAGAAATAAAAGGGATTAAACGAAATTTTAATGAAATTTTAAATTGAATGAGAGGGGTAGGGGGCAAAAATAGTATAGCAATATGGTTAATGCCGTTTGTCCTTCCAAGTATCATTTGTTTATTAAGTGCAAGTATTATCTAAAATAGAGCTTACCGATCTTTTGTTGTTCATGGTTTCTCTAAATGACGTGGGTGATACAAATGGAGAGAGTCCCGTCAGACTCGTGGACGAGGTACGTCCTGGTAAGGTAAAAAAATGAAATATTGGGAATGGGTTGGTTCCCTCATTATCCCGCTCGCAATTCACCATTTACTGGTTTAGGAATTCGAATCTAGGCGACAGGTGCATTTGCTTTTTTTAGGGGTTTTAGTTACAATACGAAATTATAAATTGATAAAAATTGCAACGTTCATAAGTAATCCTTTTTCTATGTGTTCTGCCATTCACAATGCGTTTTTTATATAGCATGGAGGCCGGCTACGGCACATACACACTTTCATTTCTTAACAGCAGTTCATTATATGTTTGACTTTTCATTCTAGAGTTAATGCGGCTCCATGGGCCGTCTCGTCTTTTTTTGCGGATCTGAGACTGATAGGAAGGTAGCAATGGGTGGTCTCATGCTTAGTTAGAGCTTACCTGAAAAGTCACAATTCCGGCATCAAGCGTCGTGTGTTTACTAGGCGTTCGCCTCCTACTGAATGGGGAGTATGTATGCTGTTACCAAGGTAACTTGTTCGTCCTACTTCGCTTTCCACCTTCTCCCTGCCGTCGGCCATAGATTGGGATACTATGCCTCTATTGACCTGTGTCATGAGGTTACACGAAATTTAATTCCATTATGCAATTTAAACGCATAGTTATGCATTTAGCTTTACAAACGGAGCCCTTTTTATTGTTGGCTCGTGTGAAAACCTAGTAAATCTTTATTATTGTATGGTAAAGTCACATGTATCTCCTTCACCCATAGTCTCATGGGAACTGTAGTTTCTGCTATATTTAGTGGCTTTTAATCCCTTCACCCATAGTCTCATGGGAAATGTAGTTTCTGCTATATTTAGTAGCTTTTTATCTGTCCTTTAACTCAGTGTGTATTGTTCTTATTTTTACATTGTTAGTGCAGTCTATGTGGACAAATATACAGGGAAATGCTATTACTTACACATTCTGTGCAAACGGTAAGTGCATAGGAGCAGTTGCTTGTGTATAACCACAAAGTTTAATAAATGGTTCAACACTATCAATGGCATAGTTACAAGTTTTATTGCGTGGGTCCTTTTTGGTTCACACACTTTTTGATTGTTATCAAAATTAAACATTGTTTCATTAGTGAAACCAATATAGTTTTTATATGTGGTGAATTCACGTGCATCTATTTCTCCCAATGTCTTATGGGAACAATGTAGTTTTTATATGTGGTAAGTTCACGTGCATCTATTTCTCCCAATGTCTTATGGGAACTGTAGTTACTGCTGTATTAAGTGAATTTTTTTGGGATAGCAGTCTATTAGCTCTGTATGTGTTGTTTTTATTCTGATTTTAAATATATGTCCACAAATATACACGGAAAACCCAATAGTTGCCATTTTCATACAAACAACTGATACATAGAGCACTTATTTCAATAAAAACACAAAGGTTAGTGTATGATTCAATCTTTTCAATGGCATGATTCTACATTTTCGGACATAAGTCCTTTTTGGTTCACTCTTTTTGGGTTATTATTATAGAAAATTGGACATCTCATTGTCTGTGTTTAAACCTGTTTCAATACATCTGAAATACTTGATTAGCTTCGCTTCTTCTTGTCGCAATCTTAGTTCCTGGTTTCCACCTCGGCATCCCAAGGATACCTTTTTTAGACCAATAAATTTGATGTCCTGCTTGCAATCCAATTGATGAAGACTCTGCCAGTGTTCTGCCAATGGTAGATTCTTATCTTGGTTTCCAATCACTGCCAAGTGTTCTCGTATTCTTGTGCGTATTTCTCGGATCGTGCTTCCTATATAGATTTTGCTGCAAATGCATATAATCGCATAGATCACATATTTCGTGCGACAATTGATCTGCTCCCTTATTTTCATTTTGATGCCATCTTTATTCTCGAAGCGGTCAGTCATGGGAACCGCATGCTTGCACATGGTACATGTTCCACATTTTCTGAACCCCACTTTGGGATGTAACCAGTTCTCTGTTTTCTCCTCTTTCTCGTCAGGTAGTAATGATGGACTAAGGCTCAGTTTTAAGGTTCTCGCCCGTCGATACACTATCTTGGGTAATCTTGTATTTGTGGTCCAATGTGTGGGTCCAATTTGAGCAGGCCCCAGTGTCTTCTGAGGGTTCTTTTAATCAACTGGTTATTGGTACAAAAGGTGGTAATGAATTGTACCTGTTTGTCTTGAGTAGGTTTGTTGCGTTGTAAAAGAGTTTGTGATCTTGTTATTTGGTGAGCTTTCTGGTATGCCGTTTTGATGCTTGTTCCCGGATAGCCTTAGATAATACTTGCACTTAATAAACAAATGATACTTGGAAGGACAAACGGCATTAACCATATTGCTATACTATTTTTGCCCCCTACCCCTCTCATTCAATTTAAAATTTCGTTTAATCCCTTTTATTTCTACTCTCTCTTTTTCTTTTAATTTAATTTACCCCACCCATCTCTTTCTCCATCTCCATCGGAACACTAAATCATCATGCATGGACCTACCTTGCAACTGGACAATATTTTGGTATGTGCTCTTTTTATTTATATTTTTTTCTTTGATTTTCTCATGATGGATATTTATGATGACAAATATGTTTTGCTCTGCATTATGATATGTTTTAAAATAATGCTTTCTGAATTTATTTTCCTTTTTTTAAAATAACTGTGAAAATTGTTTTTTTGTTGGTTCTTTACTGATTCTTTACTGATCAGTTTGGATAGTAATTTGTATAAGAATAATTGCCCAGATTTGAGAAAGGCAAAGTGAGAGTGCCGAAACACGTGTCATCAATATGGGCTGCAACTAAAAATAAATAAGGCTGAAAATGAACAAACATAACTGCTTTTGAACAATATTTTTTGGGTGGTGCAGTAATGGATGTGTGTGGAACTTTATAGTTTAAAATTTATCTGGGCTGATAAGAAGGCTTGTATCTCTTGGGATAAGCTCATTGCGCCAGTTCGGGAGGGCGGTCTAGCATTGCCAGATTTGGAACTATACTATATGGTAGCGCAGGCTGGTTTTCTCCATTATTGCTATGGGATGGCGGCGGAGCGTCGGCATGTGGAGATAGAGAGGTCAATTGCATCACCAGCACTGTTGCGGTCGGTCATTCTGACCGCTCCGAGCCGCTCGCAGAGACCGCGGAATTTGGTTGAGCTGACATGCAGGGCCTGGTCTCTCCTGGAATTTGTGTCTGTAGGTGGCATCCTCTACTTGCCAGAGCTCCCAACTATAGTTATCCCTGGTGTTCCCCTGACAAGTGAGGCACGATACGTGGCGATGGTGAAGAGGTTGGGTGTTGCTAAATTTGGGGATTTGTTCCCGAGTGGAAGGTTTATTTCAATTGAGCAACTGAGGGAAAATGGGGCCCTCTCAGGATTAGATATGTTTTTGTACTATAGGCTGCGGATGTCGCTACAGCGGCTGATCCCATCCTTTCCCCACTCACCCCCACTGGCTGTGATGCTTGATAAAATGATAGGGGGAGGTATGGGGCAGCGTGTCCTCTCGGAATTGTATGCGATGGCCCTGAGGAGCAGATCTGGTGCTGTGACGTCATCCCGAGAATTGTGGGAGAAGACATTGGCTGAGGAAATATCGGCAGCTACTTGGGATTATTGTTGTGAAATGACCAGGAGTGGGGGCTGTCAATACAAATTTCAAGCTGATTCACTTTAAGTTTTTGCATCAATGCTACTACACCCCAGTTCAGCTGAAGGAGTATTTCCCTCAAAGCTTGGGGGCCTGTGTTAGATGTGGGCGAG
The DNA here is from genome assembly GCF_040938575.1 of Ambystoma mexicanum. Lineage (NCBI taxonomy): Eukaryota > Metazoa > Chordata > Amphibia > Caudata > Ambystomatidae > Ambystoma > Ambystoma mexicanum. The sequence goes on from NC_090922.1 coordinate 187,159,319, forward strand.
ATGCGGCGGGATTCCTTCATGTGGCTTGGGAATGTAGGGAGCTGGAGCACTTCTGGGGGCAGGTGTTTGTGGTGATCGGTGACATTGTGGGGCAACTGCTCACGCCGGATCCCATAATGGCTCTATTGGGGTATTCCAAGCAAGTACCTATAGAGACCAGGAAGTTGATAGGCCTCCTCCTGTTCCTGGCTAAACGCAGAGGGCTATGTGGTGGAGTAGGAAACGAAGCCCGACAGTCGCCCAATGGACTGAAGACATTTTATATTGTAATGATATGGAGACTAGGTGGGGCGCAATGAAGGGGACATGCTGGGGAGACAGGCAGATGTGGGATGCATATACGCTATATCTCCTCAAGCAGCCAAGTGGAGGGGGTACCGGATCCCTATCACCGCAGGAGTGTCTGTCTCAGCCTGTCCAGTAGGGAGACACTCGCCTATTGACCTGTGTTCCATTTACGGACCAAAGTACACATTGCTGTGGGACAACACTGGTGTCTAGATTTGGGACTAAGCGGATGCCATGATGTGGCTTGAATCTCCCGAGAGTGTTAATTGTGGGTCGTTGGGCTTGCCACCCATATTGCATTGGACTCATACTGATGGCTGCTATAGTATACCTATCAACATTTGCTATTTCTTCCCTCCTTTTTTTTTCTTTCGCCTTTCCGGAATGTCCTGTCCTGAAATGACTCCATACCTTAATGAATGAATGTACGGGGGGTGTTTGGGGGTATATATTTAAAATGAGGCATCTATGGGAGGAACATCCATCAGAAAGACCATTACCAGGGGTTAATTTGTACTTTTACATAATAAATTGCCAATAGAATAAAACATATTAAAGCAACATTCTTAACATTAAAATGGAACACTTAAATGAATAACTAATGAAATGATAAAACGTTTTCACAGACTATGAAAACTGTCCAACTGACATCCTGCCGCCTCTTTTTCAGAGGGGAGAAGGTAGTCTGAAACCATGCTCCATTATAGGGCGAGGGAGAGTGGACAAAAAAAACAAGTAACATTTTCCATCTGTCAAAACTGAAAAGTCTTGCAAACAGGATCTGGAGGGTGGGCTGTGCAGCAAAGCTGGTGTACTGGGAAATTCCATCCCATTGAAATCAAAGCAATCCATTGAATGTAATGAAGGTCCATATAAAATAATGACTGGCCATAGAAATCAATGTAATTTACAAGCACATATTATATGTGTATTTCGGCCAAAATCTGGTTTATGGACCATATTCTTTCAGTCTTTTCTGTTCTAGAGTCCACCTTCACCTAGGACAGGCCTTATTTATTTACAAGTCAAATGGCACAAATGGGCGACTACCCTGAAATACACCTTTGCAGGGTTTGTGGGCCCATCGACCACTGCCCTTGGGTTCAGGTACTATTCTTAGTACCAGCCTTATTTTGGGGGTGTCTCACCACTCTCCGTGACACATTAATGATACTTTGGGAGTTCAACCTGATGTATGAATTCCCCCCGGTTCCCGCTGTTTCCTTTTGTGCTGAGGAAGTTGAACTGGAGTGGGACAAACATGATATTTACTGTACCGAGCTGGGCACCGAGTACCTGCTACCCATTCATGTTGAACCGGCTACTATGTGCTCCCTGGAGGATCCCATGGAGGAAGGTCATACTGACCCAATCAAGTGGCAGAATACTTCACCACAACACCAGGAATTGCAACATTCATGCTTGGATGTTGAGAGGTTAAGCTACAAGGATTGGGATCTTTGACAGGTGGTTCTTGGTGTGATCCTCTTTGTGAGGTGCCCATCATTCAAGTCAATTTAGGCTTGTAGCTGGTTGAAATGTAAGATTTGGTGCCAGGATAAAGAGAAGGATCTGTTATCTTGCTCCACCTGCGCAGTTTGGGAATTCTTACTTTTTCCTGCTAGAACAGGCCTGATTGTACATTTCGTGAAAGCTTACTTAGCGGCTCCATCTATTTTCAAGAGACGCCTATACAGGGATCCTTATTCATGGTAACCATGGTAATTCAACTCTTGAAGGTTTGCACAAATTCCTTCCCACCTAAAGCATGTGTGGTTCCAGTTTGGGATCTAAATCTGGATTACCTTTGTTAATGGCAGTCACTACACATGTGTTCTCTCAGACTACCTTCAATTCAAGTTGCTTTCCTGATCGCCTTATGGATAAAACCCTTACTTTTGCAAATGTGTTACCAGATTTGCACTTATCCCAGAAAATGTATCTACCAGTATGTTTTCTGCCTCCTCACCCTTCTAAGGCTGAGGAGAGGGCGTTAAAATTCTATCTGTCAAGGGCTAAGGAATTGAGGATAGATTTTCAGCTATTCATAAGGTATTCTGGCCCCAAAAAGGCAAGGCTATAATAAAAAGGACAATCGCGAGCTGGGGAATTCTCTTCATCACTTCATGCAATGGATTAGCTGATAAAGAAGTACCTGAGGACATTAGAGCTCATGATCTCTGAGCTCTGTCTCATCCTCTCCCATTAATGGTGGCACTCCCTGGGAAGTCCTAATGGATTCCTTCGACTCCTCCAGAGTCATCCTTAATGTCTACCTTAATGGCACTGTCATGGTCCAAGGTCCTCATGCCAATATCACCCTCTTCGATAGGCGGTTCCCTCACCTCATCAACTTCCTTTCATCTCCGGCTGTCTCTTCCTCTCATTCCTTGGCTACCTTGCCCACTCCTCCCTCCTCCTCTGCCTCACTTCAGCCAACCTCCACTCCTCCGCAGGGTGTACCTTTGATTTGTACCCCTCCCTGGAAGGTCTTTAAGGCTGGCAACCTTCTTCATCTTGCCACTCTCAACTTTCGTCAAACTTCCTACTGCATCTCCTCAGAGGTACTCTGCCTTTCCTCTCCTTCCCCCAGAAGCTCACTGTCTCCCAAGCTCTGGTTCTCTCTAGGTTGGACTATTGTAACAGCCTCTTTCTAAATCTACCTGCCTCTACTCTCCGCCCTCTGCAACTAATCCAGAACAGGACTGCAAGACTTGTCCTTGGCCTCAAGCCCTGGGATCATATCTCTCCAGCTCTAAAATCTCTCCATTGGCTCCCATTGGATAAAAGGATTAAATGCAAACCCTCTGCATTGTCCCAAGGCTTTCTGGGGCCTGGGTCCAAAATGCCTTCATCTATCCCTCCGCAAATACCTCGCCTCGCGAGCACTTTGCTCCTCTACCTCCAACTCCCCCAGGGTCAGTCGTTTTTCAAAGAAACGAGCTGGAGGTAGATCTCTGTCTTCGGCTGGGGCCTCCCTCTGGAACAGCCTCCCTGCCACTCTAAAACTTGAGGAGAACCATCTCCGGTTCTGGAAGCACCTCAAGACCTTCCTCTTTGCTTCTGCCTTCGCCCCCCTCTCCCCTGCTGATCTGTTCTCTCTTGGTACCGTGTACCTGACCATCCTCTGTCCTCTGGGCCCAGATAGCTGCTCACCTTGCCACCCTCATGCACTGCCTCCGGGCCACCCCTTGCACTGGGGTCTGTTTCTGTACCCATACAGTCCCCCCTTTTTTCTTCCTACACTTATCAGACCTACCCTGTCTGCTGCCTTAAACCCAGCACTTGCCACTTGCTGGCTGCACTACCACTGTTTGTTGCCTTTATTATTTATTTATTTATTTATTATTATTTATCTGTTTCTCCTTTGCTCCGCATTTTCAACTTCTCCCCCTTCCATGCATTTTTCCCCTCCCCCTCTCCCATACACTTGCACGTTCTCAATGTCACTGGTCCTAGTAAGATTGTTGTTTTGTTCTCCCCTGCTCCCCTCCCTTGCCTTGTCACGCTCTGAAACACTTGTGTACGAGCGTGATAGAAATAAAATATCAAGACTATACGAGAGTTGTGGGAGTGATGTCTGGTCTGCAAAGGATAGAGCAGCAACTTGGGCTTCTCTCCATTCCTTTTCAAAATATTACTTTTTAGATTCAATGTTTAAGGATGATGCGTTAAATGGGAACATCTGTCCTGTTACTCTGTGGATTGTTCCTTACTAGTCTCCTTATAGGAGTACAAAACATCTTTGGGAGTCTTTCAGAAGACGAGGAATCTGTGAGAGGAATGTGTCTAGTCTGCTGTCTGTGGACTGCGCTGGGGAAGTGCGGTGCACAGAAGAGTGCTGGAAAAAGACTGACACACAACTGTGCGCCTTGCTTTCCCCAGGAAAATGTCAGAGGCGTGCGGCGGACTGATGTCATGGATATGGTAAGTATGGGGGAGTATGGTAGGGGGCAGGGTCGGTCTGGGAGAGGGCCACATAGGATTAAGAGGGGATGGGGGACTCGTCTGAAAGCAGAGGGAAGGAGCAGAGAGATACGAGGGGCCTTGCTGGAGGCGGCCAATACAAAACAGCCATCTGCAACGTCGGCCTTTAAACACGGGATTCAGACGCAGATTCATGTGTCCATTGGAAGAACACATTTCTTACCTTTAGTAATGTTCTTTCTGATGGGCATGTGAATTCCTCCCACAGATTGTTTATCGCCCTCTCACCTGCCCAACTTTTGGAACTTTCCTTAGGTATGAGTGGAATTGAATTTGAAGAGTGACCAAGATGTCTTTGTTTTTGCTGTTCCTTTGCATTGATGTTCAAGTAAAAAGTCTGTACTTAGGAAAATGATTTAGATGGCTCTGTACATACACACCAATGGTTCAGCAAAAGATGTAATCAACGAGATGAAGAGATGTAGGCCAGAGTCTAACAGCGTGACCTGGTAGCTACAAAATGTGTTCAGGTGCAGACTGTGTCGAATTATATATTTCATAAGATGAGGAATCTGTAGGAGGAATTTACGTGTTCACCAGAAAGAACATTACCATAGATAAGTCATTTGTTCTTCTGGCTCTCAGTAGGGAAAGATGCTGGTCTACAGCAGCTATGCATTAATAAATATCTGACAGATACTTTCACTAGTGCACTTAACTAAACTGTAAAGATGAGAAGAAATGACTAGTCATGCACTACCTTTCACAGTGACATCGATGTCAGGGTTCTTGTAGAAGTACAAAACTGGAGTAGTTACTGTGAGTTCTTGACTCCTTCAGGCACCAGTAGTGACGTCACCCATATATTTGCAGCCGCCTACGACTCACATACATAGGAACATGTTTCCACACAGGAACAGTCACTTGAAGATTTGTTTTTTCTTGAGAACATCTCCAGTATGAGTCTTTAAAGCCTATTTGATATGTCATTTCTCCATGTTGTTAAGGGATTCACACACCCTTGTCTTTTCAGTTTAGGAAAAGAATCTTATGACTAGAAATATTGATCCTCACAGTCGATGCATCCAAAAGTGACGGTAGAACATAGGGCCAGACTTTTGTTGGCCTCTGGAAAAGTTTCAACTTCTGGGAAAACAATTCTGGAGACCACAAAGAAGACCAAGTCCACACCTAAGACACAGGCTGCAGAGCATCATTGCAGTGACAAGCAAAAGGATAACAAGAAAAATGAAATGGTATCACCACTCAAATATAGGGGTTCATTCTGAGGTTGGAGGTAAGGGAAAAACGATGCCGGTAAAGGATTACCGGCATCGCTTACCGCTACGGGCAATTCTGACCAACCAGACCACTATTTACGGCACCGTGAAGTACGATGCCGTAAGTAGCGGTCAGGGCGCGCGCACGCGACACACCATGCCGTAAACAGGATAAGATCACAAGTGATGCGGACATGCAAATAACGGTCTCCTGAAGGCCGAAAAAGTGCTTACCGGCATGGTGTTAATACCGGCATCTCCGACCAGGCGTTAAGAACCCTGAGCAGTGTTTCCAAGAGCCACAGGTGCACACAATCAGCACAGGTGGAGGCAATGGAGTCAGGGCCAGTACAAAAGGAGCACACACCACACCCCCTCCCACACCAAGATGATACCAACAGTAGTAGCATTACTGGAGCTGGAGGCCCTGCTTGGAATGCCTCAACAACAACAACAACAGCCACCACCACAGAGGAGACGCAGGAGGAGAAGGAGGGTGAGACAGACCCAGCTTGCTCCACCAGTGCAGCGACCGTTTCCACGCCGGCAGCCCCCAATCCTTTGCATCAGAGCTACCCCCTTCAACCTAGCACCTGAGCAAATCCACACCCTGTACGGGCTTGACCGTGACACCATCACCACCATAGTGGACCTGATACACAACGACATTGTGAGCCTCATAGATATACGCACCGCCATCCCCCCTCTACTGAAGGTAGTGCCTGTGCTCTACTTCCTTGCCACAGGCACCTACCAGCACACAGTGGGGCACATGCACGGCATATCACAACCCTTATTTTCCCGTATACTGAACCAAGCGTTGGATGCCCTCCTCAAGCACACAAGGGACTACATATCCCTACCACGGACTCCCCAGGAAATATTCGATACAAAAGTTGCCTTCCATGCACTGGCAAGCATGCCAAATTGTGTAGGTGCCCTCGACTGCACCCACGTGGAGTTGGTGGTCACGCATGCCATGGAGGTGGTGTATCGCAACTGCAAGCAATACCACTCTATCAATGTGCAGATGGTATGCAACGCCAGCAAGATCATCACACATTGCTGTGCCCGATATCCAGTATCAACTCATGACTCTTTGGTACTGCGGAACTCCACGCTACATGGAGCGTCATGCTGGACGACGTGCCTGGCTGCTTGGTGAGTTGCCTGACTGGGCAGGGCAGTGCATTGGGGTTGTGAGGTGGGTGGCTGCATACTCCACCTGGGTGGGAATGGGTGGGATGCATACTCCACCTGGGTGGGAATGTTGACGTCAGTGCACGATGTGCACATCACCGAACACTGTGCCCCAAAGCAACTGAAATGGTACATGACAACCAAATCCCATAGTGATGAAGTAAGGCCGACACCTATCACTACATAACTAACGGGTAACCAGCCCACATCCCACAACACATGCACCACTCATCAGCGGCTCTCACACACCGTAAGGTCATCCTGCACTATGCACTGCATATGCACTATGTTGCTGTCTCCAGCATATCACCACACAGGACAGTCATCCCTGGACATGCGTTGAACTGAGTCGAGCAGGGATACCACAGTGTGTCACTGGTTTGGCACACCCATAGGAGTGCTGCATGTCACCATGGAACTGATCAGTGCAGAATGCCCAATATAGAACTGACTACAGCCAACGCTCCCTACTACCAAATTCCACAGAACACTACTCATCACTGATTTTACACCAACACTGTTGTATGCATATACTATGCACGTGCAACAAGATCTCAGTGCATACCATGACCCATCTTGAAGATGCAACCCACACCATTAGTCCATTGCACAGGACACATAGCGGGCCAGAAATGGGGTCAATGCATCCAGGGACATATGCGTGTGGGTACAAATTACCTGCTACCATGTGAGACTAGTACAGTTGTCCTACATGAATGTGCGAACACTTACCTTCATTCCACTCTCATGCAGGTGATGGTGGCTAGCCATTGAAGCCGTGGCTCATGACCCCTGTCCGAAACCCACAGAACAGGCACGAGGAGGACTACACTCGTTCCCATACCTGTACACGTGTGGTGATAGAGCAGACCTTTGGCCTGTTGAAAGCACGATTTCGCTGCTTCAGCCGGTCGGGTGGGGCACTCCTCTACAGCCATGAGAAGGTGGCCAAGATCACCATGGCATGTGTATGCTGCACAATATGTGCATCCGTCGGAACGTGCCCCTGCCCCCTGACATGGAACTGCTACCACCTGTTGATGATGAAGGGGAGGAGTAAGATGTGGCAGGACATCATCACGGTGCCGATGCACAGGAGGGACCTGCCGTGCGGCAGTCATTGATTGCACAATATTTCTGACACACAAATCAGCAGAGGGTGACATAATGTTAGGACGTAGGAATTGGGTGTGGGGATACATGTACTGTCATGATGCCTGCCCCCGGAAGACCAGACCAGGCCCAGCAGCCCCGGAAGCAGGCATCATGCCACTTGGAGCATGCCCAAAAGCCCCAGTAAGGGGCTGTTTGGGTGCAGTCCTGGCGCCTATGGCACCAGGCTCATAAAGATAAAGTCAGTCCTGGCGCCATGGGCGCCAGGCTCATTATTGATAACTTACCTGAAGCCGACCATGCTGTATACTCACCTGAGGCAGACCATGCTGCATGAAGACTCAAGCCAAATGAGGCTTAGGAGGGACTATTTTACTGAAGGAACTATTTTGTTACTTGGGTGGGGCTGTGGAAGAATACTTACCTGGATCTTCTTCCAAGGCTATTTAAACCACACCCGGACAGCCACACGTGCTTCGCGTTATTCTGCTTGCTGCAGCGTAACGCTCACCGTGTTTTCAGCAGCTCCAGTCTTCAGCCACGCCCGCTTCAGTCCTGGAACTCCTGAAACAAGAAGAAAAGAAGGATAAAGGTTAGAACAGGAGTTTTAACTTTAATCCTTACCTGAATCCTGATCCATTTCGCCACGGAACTGAAAGACAGAAGTCTTTGAAGCATCGCTTCGCATTCCTACGGCACCGCGCTGAACTCACCTGCTTGGCGGTACTTCAGCATTCCATCGCGCTCTCTCCATCTCGCGCCCGCCCTCCGACACCTAAGGAGACAAAGACAGCAAGGTGAGCAAGGGGACTCTCTAAGGCTATACAAGCTACCCCCAAGGACTTACCTGATTTACCACGGGAGGTACTCGCCTCATCTCGGGTTGGCATAGTCAACTCTGCTTTATCGCCGTACCCCGGCCCCTAAGGGGAGAAAGCAAAGACAATACCAGTTACCCCCCACAAAACTTACCTGATTTACCACGGGGGTCTCACCTCATCTCGGGTCGGCACAGTCAACTCAGCTTCATCGCCGTACCCCGGCCTCTAAAGGGAAAACCACAATAGACTTACCTGAATCTTACCAATTGCCATTTGGAAATCTTCGAGTGGATTAATCGGCAACCTGCAAGGAATCGGACGGAGTGAAGATCAGACATTTGAACTCTTATGAACAATTGGACTTTAGAGTCAAAACTGGAACTCACCAATTCCTCTACGCCAGTGAAGTAACTGGTCATCAACGCGCCCCTGCGGTCGACGCAGGATGGAGAGCTCATCCTTCCAAACCATCAGGTGAGACTAAGGAGGGGACATCAAGAGTGATCTGTGGGAAGACAACGGGAGTGGGGAAGGTGGGTTGAAACTCAATTCCACGGGTGGTTAATTCCTCTTCTCCTTTGCAGAAAAATATTCTTGCGAGCCAGACAAACTAGGCTGAGCGGGCCAGTCCAGTCAGTCATCTCTGCGCTACACGTCACGCTGGTGGAAACAACAGCGGCCCAGTTCCGGTCGACGCCCCCGTGGGAACCAGGTGAGCGTAACAGAACGCGAAGCCTACCCACAAATACCCACCTGGGCGTCATGGAGACCTCGGAAACTGATCAGTTGGCCCAATTATAAGGGGAATTAAGGGCCGAAGTGCATTCCGCCCGCCAAGAAACCAATGCCCTCAGGAGGGAACTGATAGTGTCAAAAGAACGAACTGATGAGTTGGCCAGACAACTATTACAGAGCCAGGCTGGACAAACACCTCTACCAGGACTTGGGGCAAGTCCAGCTCCTGTACCATCGAGTAACCCGGTGCAGATAAATTTACCTGGAGCTGTTCCTTTGGCTCCGCCTGAACGCTTTGCCGGAGACCCAAAAGGGTTTGCAACATTCATGAATCAATGCCGCTTGCACTTTTTATGTAGACCTGGAGCTTTCCCAAACGATCAGGCCAAGGTAGCCTTTGTACTGTCATATCTCAGCGGCAGTGCGGCGGATTGGTCCATTCCACTAGTTAACCAGTATGACCCGATTCTTCGAGATTTCCAGGGTTTCCGAACAAGCATGGAAAGACTATTCGCCCGACACTCCCGAGGACAGGCTTTGGACAACAAACTATTATCCCTACGTCAAGGTAACCAGGATCTTTTATCTTACATTGCAACTTTCAATAGATTAGTAGTGGAAACCGAATGGCCTGAAGCCAAGCGAATCACATTATTCCATCGAGGACTTCGGGGAGAACTCAAAGATGTTTTGGCCCAAATCGTGAACCCGTCTCAAGACTGTGCTGAATATATAGATCTAGTGGTCCAGCTCGATCACAGACCTCAAACCAGGAAGGCTGACCGAACCAAGTTTGAGAACAGGGTGTTGGTTAAAACCCACGTAAGCTCCAAGGGAGTAGATGTCTCAGAACCTATGCAAATCGGGGGGGTTAAAGGACCCTTAACCCAGAAGGAAAGACGGCAACTGCAATTATGTTTATATTGCGGAACTACTGGTCATTTTCTTCGGAACTGCCCTGTAAAACCACCCAAGAAAGTTATAGGAGCAGCAGACGAAAACCATGTGAAATCTGACTCAGGAAACGGCCACGCCCGGCAAGCGTAGAGGTCTGCTTGCCGAGCTTAAAGAAGGACACTCTGACCTCGCATTTCACCATACCCATGGTCCTTGTAGATCCAGAGCAGCCATCACGCGTGCACGCGGTAAAGGCGTACGTAGACAGTGGAGCCATAGGAAATTACTTGGACTGGGAATTGGCTACCAGGATGAATCTATCTCTCACCCGCAAGACCACAGCCGATGTTGTCACCACTGTAGATGGAACGGAAATTGCCTCTGGACCCGTAACTCATTCCACTGCAGAGATGACATTGCTGAGTCAAGATGGGCATCGAGAGGCTATGATGTTTGACTAAATCAAGGCCCCACAGTTTCAGCTGATACTGGGGATACCTTGGTTGGAAAAACATAATCCCTGTATTGATTGGCGAGAGAAGAGACTAACCTTCCCAGAATGTGCTCACACCTGCTACCCAAGGAAAACTCAAAACTCAGTCCTGGCCCCAGTAATTCCAGTAGCCATACAATTACCTGTTGAATACCAAGACTTTCAGGATGTCTTCCAAAAGGAACAGGCAAACACCTTACCACCTCACAGATAGTATGATTGTCAAATAGATCTTGTACCTGGAGCACAACCACCTTGCAGCAGAATCTATGCCCTTACGGAACCCGAAAATCTCCATTTGCGCCAGTACCTAGACCAGTACCTTGCTAATGGCTTCATTCGCCCGTCCAAGTCCCCTGCATCTTCAGCTTTATTCTTCGTACCGAAAAAGGAAGGCGACCGTAGAACATGTATAGACTACCGCGCACTGAATCAGATAACCATCAAGAATCGATACCCACTGCCTTTAATCCCAGAACTACTAGACCCGGTGAAGGACGCTTGTATATACACGAAACTAGACCTTCGGGGGGCATATCATCTGGTACGTGTCAAAGAGGGTGACGAATGGAAGACTGCTTTTCGCACCAAGTACGGACTATTTGAGTACCAGGTGATGCCCTTCGGACTATGCAATGCACCAGTAGCCTTCCAGTTCTTCATGAACGATGTCCTCCGAGAGCTTATCGATGTTTGTGTGGTCGTTTACATCGACGACATCTTAGTATACTCTTTATCAGAATCTGAGCATGTAAAACACGTCCGAGCAGTCCTAGAGAAGTTACGCCAGCATAAATTATATGCTAAACTGGAAAAGTGCATCTTCCACAATACGGAAGTGGAATTCCTTGGATTTATTCTGACCCTGAGAGGAATCCGGATGGATACACGAAAAGTGGATGCCGTTCTTAATTGGCCTTCGCCAAGTTCAATCAAAGGAGTTCAAAGCATGCTTGGCTTTGCCAATTTCTACCGCAGGTTTATCCCGAACTTCTCGCACATTGTACATCCCATTACAACGCTATTGCGAAAAAACAAACGCTTTGTGTGGACAGAGGAAGCCGAGAACGCCTTCCAAGAGTTAAAAGCTAAATTCACATCTGCTCCCATATTAAGACACCCGCGCCCCGTGCTTCCCTACATAGTGGAAACAGATGCATCCAGTTCAGCCATGGGAGCAGTCCTTTCCCAAAAGGATCCCAAAACTAACCAGTTTCACCCAGTGGCGTTTTGGTCAAGAAAATTTTCAGCCCCTGAATTAAACTATGCCATAACCGACAAGGAGCTGCTGGCCATCAAGTCCGCCTTCAAGGCTTGGCGGCACTATCTACTGGATGCCAGACATACCATCACGGTCATCACCGATCACCGCAACTTACAATACCTAAAGACAGCCAAAGCCCAATCTTCGCGCCAACTCCGTTGGGCATTGTTCTTCGCCGAGTTTGATTTTGTAATAACCTATCGACCAGGTTGTAAGAATGGTAAAGCAGACGCCTTGTCCCGGATTGGAATGGGAGAAGCAGAAATAACTTTAGAACCCGTACCCATAATTCCGGAACAGAGAATCCTTGGCCTGACATCCATACAGACACTGGAGGACATTCAAAACAAGATCCACCAACTCTTTGATTCCGTTGCCCTACAGGACTGGGCAAAGAAAGGTCCAGAGTACTCTGTCATCGATGATTTACCTTATTACCAAGGCCGGCTATTTTTACCGCAAAAAGAACTACAGGAACTTGTCATTTCCCATTACCATGACACCTTAATAGAAGGGCATCCGGGTATTGCAAAAACCGAAGCTAAAATTAGGAAGCAATTTTGGTGGCCCACCTGGCGAAAGGATGTCAAGTCATTTGTCATGTCTTGTGGCATTTGCGCACAAAATAAAGGGCAAAAGAAAAAACCTGCTGAATTATTGCAACCATTAGACATACCACCCGTACCAAGGTTACAATACCATTCTAGTTATTGTAGATCTTTTTTCTAAAATGGCCCACTTCATTCCTTTAAAAGGGATACCTTCAGCTTCAATCCTGGCCAAGGAATTCCTTGAAAATGTTGTCCGCCTGCATGGCTTTCCTTCAGTGTTAATTTCAGATCGGGCCAGTCAATTCATTTCACATTTTTGGAGGAAATGCTGCCAACTGGCACAAATTGATGTTAGGCTTTCAACCAGTCACCACCCTCAGACCGACGGTCAAACGGAGAGGACCAACCAGACTCTTGAACAGTACCTCTGTTGTATGCTACATCAGTCTGAGGGGAATTGGAAAGACATTCTGTGGATCGCAGAGTCTGCGTACTATAATTCCGTACACTCAGGAACTGGACACAGTCCTTTTTTTACCATTTATGGGCACCATCCTCGAACCTCGGATTTGGACTCACCCCAGCATTTAGAGATGCCCGCAGTGGACCATCTCCACGCTGTTATTACACAAGCCTTTAAAGAAGCAACCATCCATTTGCAAAAGGCTAAGGAAAAATACAAAAAGGATGCGGATCAGCACAGAAGTGAAGCTCCTCAATACCAAATAGGGGACCAAGTATGGTTAGCCACTAAGCACTTACCACTCAAGGGGACTCGGACCTTTAACCCCAGGTATTTGGGACCTTTTTCTGTCAAGGCAATTATTAACCCAGTGGCCGTCAGGTTGGACCTACCTGCTCATATGCGAATCCATCCGGTCTTCCACGTGTCTCTTTTGAAGCCAGTGCAACCAGGAACTAGGCTAACCACTCCACCTGAACCTATCCTCATAGACGGGGAGCCCGAGTTCGAAGTCAAGAATATTTTGGACTCAAAAAGAGTGAGATCAAAACTCTTTTACCTAATTGACTGGAAAGGTTATGGTCCGCAGGAAAGGTCTTGGGAACCTAGTGACCACGTGCATGCACCTCGTTTAGTGAAGAGGTTCCATCGGGAATTTCCAGACAAACCACGGCCAAGGGGGAGAACGACTTTAGGAGGGGCCTTGAGGGGGAGTGCTGTCATGATGCCTGCCCCCGGAAGACCAGACCAGGCCCAGCAGCCCCGGAAGCAGGCATCATGCCACTTGGAGCATGCCCAAAAGCCCCAGTTAGGGGCTGTTTGGGTGCAGTCCTGGCGCCTGTGGCACCAGGCTCATAAAGATAAAGTCAGTCCTGGCACCATGGGCGCCAGGCTCATTATTGATAACTTACCTGAAGCAGACCATGCTGCATACTCACCTGAGGCTGACCATGCTGCATGAAGACTCAAGCCAAATGAGGTTTAGGAGGGACTATTTTACTGAAGGAACTATTTTGTTACTTGGGTGGGGCTGTGGAAGAATACTTACTTGGATCTTCTTCCAAGGCTATTTAAACCACGCCCGGACAGCCACACGTGCTTCGCGTTATTCTGCTTGCTGCAGCGTAACGCTCACCGTGTTTTCAGCAGCTCCAGTCTTCAGCCACGCCCGCTTCAGTCCTGGGACTCCTGAAACAAGAAGAAAAGAAGGATAAAGGTTAGAACAGGAGTTTTAACTTTAATCCTTACCTGAACCCTGATCCATTTCGCCACGGAACTGAAAGACAGAAGTCTTTGAAGCATCGCTTCGCATTCCTACGGCGCCGCGCTGAACTCACCTGCTTCAGCATTCCATCACGCTCTCTCCATCTCGCGGCCGCCCTCTGACACCTAAGGAGACAAAGACAGCAAGGTGAGCAAGGGGACTCTCTAAGGCTATACAAGCTACCCCCAAGGACTTACCTGATTTACCACGGGAGAAATTCACCTCATCTCGGGTCGGCGCAGTCAACTCTGCTTCATCGCCGTACCCCGGCCCCTAAGGGGAGAAAGCAAAGACAATACCAGTTACCCCCCCACAAAACTTACCTGATTTACCACGGGGGTCTCACCTCATCTCGGGTCGGCACAGTCAACTCAGCTTCATCGCCGTACCCCGGCCCCTAAGGGGAAAACCACAATAGACTTACCTGAATCTTACCAATTGCCATTTGGAAATCTTCGAGTGGATTAATCGGCAACCTGCAAGGAATCGGACAGAGTGAAGATCAGACATTTGAACTCTTATGAACAATTGGACTTTAGAGTCAATACTGGAACTCACCAATTCCTCTACGCCAGTGAAGTAACTGGTCATCAACGCGCCCCTGCGGTCGACGCAGGATGGAGAGCTCATCCTTCCAAACCATCAGGTGAGACTAAGGAGGGGACATCAAGAGTGATCTGTGGGAAGACAACGGGAGTGGGGAAGGTGGGTTGACACTCAATTCCACGGGTGGTTAATTCCTCTTCTCCTTTGCAGAAAAATATTCTTGCGAGCCAGACAAACTAGGCTGAGCGGGCCAGTCCAGTCAGTCATCTCGGCGCTACACGTCACGCTGGTGGGAACAACAGCGGCCCAGTTCCGGTCGACGCCCCCGTGGGAACCAGGTGATCGTAACATGTACACTATGCACTGTGCAAGATTAAATGACACATGCGCAATGATGAATGTCCACTCTGGTTATTGTTTTGTAACACAACCGGTGTATTAAAAGTGAAAATATAAATGTGAAAAACAAACCCTCCACCACCCTTACCCCCCTCCCCCCATAACTCCCCCACACACCTCACCCCCCTCTCCCTCCCCTCACAACTCCCCCACACACCCTCACCTCCCTCCCGCTCCCCCACAACCCCCCCACACACCCTCACCCCCTCCACCTCCCCCCACAACTCCCACACACCCTCATCCCCTCCCCATCCCACCACAACAACCCCACACTGGTCCCATAGGGTCCACGTAGCCCACATGTGGCTGCCAGTATAGTCACTCTGTGCTCCCGGAGCCAGGGGGAGGGATGTCCCGTCGGCGCTGCGCACGGAGCGACCGACGGAGCGGGTTGGTCTGGGTGGAGTTGCTCGTGGACGGTGTGTCCTCATGCTGAGGCTGTTGGCCAGGATGAGCAGCTTCCAAAGCGTCGGCTATGCGGCCGAGCACCTCGCAGAGGCGGTTAGTGTTTTCCGTTATGGACTGGCTCAGTGCCCTCAAATCAGCATGCCACTCCTCCCTGGCCTGGCGATTGTCCTGCACGAATTCTGCACAAACATGCACCGCACTTATAATTCTGAACCCTAGCTTGCGTCGCATCTAGATAGAAATGTGATCGTTAGCATGTGCCACACTCGTATGGAATTCTGAACCCTAGCTTGGGTCGCATCTAGATAGAAATGTGAAAGTCAGCATGTACCGCACCTAGATGGAATCCCATAATTGCAAGGACAGCCGAGCCAACTAACCAACTAACAATTTATCCCTCTGCATACACCTCTCAAACTCTAACCAAACGCAACCACAAGCCTAAAACGCAGCAATCCGCACAAACTTCACAACAATGCAACAACAAAACAAACCACACATAGACTTGCACAACAGCACACGACGACTACCGACCGTAAAACACCCCAAGCCTGGCTAACGGACCCACCAGACTGAGGCTGCCAACAGCACATCACTGCTCTCTTGCACTTTTCCAGCTTATTCCCACTAACCCACCCCCTCTTCTCCCCTTTTTCAGAGCCGCCAGAGCGCCAGGGGACCACTTCGGTGGTGATAGTGTGCGGTACAAATGTCCTTTAACATTAACATTAACATCAGGGCAGTGAGCTGGTCAGCCCGCTGTGCATCGGCAGATGAAGCAGTGGCCCTGCTGGGGATCGGGCTGACATGTCCTGCCGGCGCTTCCTCAACGGGACTGTACACAGGACTCCCATGTCCCTGTGTCTGTCCTTGGCCAGACTGCTCCAGTGTGTCGTTCTCACCAGAGTCACTGAAGGATACCTGGGGGTTCGAGAAGTCTTCAGGGGTGTGCACGACTTCCACAGTGTCGTCCTCAGTTGTTCCTCAGATGTCATTGGGGCTGTCCTCAACTTCGAGGGGGGCCGTGGCTGCCCCCTTCCCAACCACACTGGCCTCCTCAGACCGTGGCATTGGGCAGGTGTCTGCAGGGAGGGGTGGAGGTGGTGCACCCTCCACGGGCTTTGCTGGTGCTGGTGGTGTACGTCCCAGTGTTGTCGTTGTCGCTGGGAGACGGCTGCCCCTGCCTTGGCCCCTGGATGTGCTTGGATGGTTGCTCTCCTGCTCCTCACTGTCATGCTCACTGCCTGTGGGGGTGGAAGAGAGGGACGGCATGAGTGATGTTTGGATAGCCAGCATTCATACATGGCTACGATAGCACATTCAGACAATTGTGGGTAATCGGCATTTGTCTAGGGAACGGCACGTCATTCCATATTTGGGTGGTAAATGCATGCATATGTCGGTGTCACTCATGTTGGCCAGGTACTGTGCTGTCTAACATGCACACTGTTTACATCAACTACCCTGTGTGCCTCATGGAATGAGCAATTTTCTGTGTTATGTGTCATGTACGTTACGGCCTTGCACCTGGCACTGGCTTGGGTCTCGCTTCGGCATGATTTACAGGGGGGGGGTGTGGCCGACTATGGCGTGACTCTTTGGCCAGACCTTAGCAGTGACTTTCATCACATTTGCCTTGGCAGTATTTACTTTGGACACTCACCTCCATCAGCGGATGACGTCGCGCCACACTCAATTTCTCTGACCCCTTCAATGGATTCGGCCCCTATCATGGCCGCACATGTCTCCTCCCACGGCATGAGTTTTATTGGCGAACTTGGGCCTCCTGCGGTCTCCAAGGCCTGGTTTCTGTTCGCAGAAAGGACGCTATTTACGGTCACCGCTAATGATGCGTTGGTCTATGGCGGAAGTGTTGTCTACGGTGCGATTCATGCCGGTAGGGGGGTTTTCGGGCCCTTTTGCGGCATGGCGCTAGGTCCCTTACCGGCATGGCGCAAAGCTCGTGCCCGCAAACTCGTAATAGTGCACTTTTAGCGGGCTACTGCCAGCTCGGACACGCTATTTGTGCCATGCCGGTAAGGGACGGTTCTTACCTCCAAACTAGTAATGAGGGCCATTGTGTCTTTTCTTCCTGGATCCATCTTCACTCATCATAGTGGAAGCAGCAATATAGATCATGGCACTCAGAGCTTGATGAGTCTGTGCTGCAGTTAGTTGGGGTAGGTAACAAATGTATGTTCCTTACTTCCTCCTCCATGCCATAGGAGTGGGATACATTCTGTCAGGCTATGGCAAAGCTTTTCAAACGAGCACCTGTGGCTTCTATCCCAGCTGCTTCTTCTAAGGACATCTCAGAGCACCACAAACCCTACTCCTGCATACCTAAGAGCTTTGGCCTAGGTAAGTCACCGAAAGAGTTGGGTGTTACGCTCACCTGACTCCCACGGAGGCACAGGTCTGGTTTGGAGTGTTGTTGCTTCTTCTATGGTGAAGCGCAGGACCCGGAAGATGGACTGGACCGGACCTTCGAATCTGGCTTGTCTGGCTCGCAGGAATATCTTTCTGTATGTGAAAAGGGAGTATTAACAATCTGCAGGAGAAAGTATAAGCCTCCTGCTCCCTTCTCACCCCTCTACGAAACCCTCCTGCGACCCCCACGTGAAGTCTCACCTTAGGGTTTGAAAGGTTGAGCTCTCCATCCTGCTTCTCATGCAGGGGCGCGTTGTATCCAGTTACTTCACTGGGATTTTGATTGTAGAGGGTTCAAGTTTTGTTTTCCCGGTATAGTACCGTAAGGATTCTGTTAATGAGAATGCTTCCGCAATAATAATTGTTCGTTGTCTCTTTTTCAGGTGCAGAAACTATTCCGAGAAGAGCTGTGGAACCGAAGAATGAGACTCTGGTGAGCTTGATGAGAGTTCTCTCAGTGTCCTTGTATCAATGCGCTCACTAACGCTGATGTCTTTTTTCCCCATAGGGGCCGGGGTCCAGAAATGCCTGGATGCGGCACCGACCCGAAACAAAGCTCAATCCAGAAGAAATCAGGTAAGTCTTTAATGGGCGTTTGGGTAATGTCTTTTCATGCGCCCACTAACGCTGATGTCTTTTTTCCCCATAGGGGCCGGGGTCCGGAAATGCCTGGATGCGGCACCGACCCGAAACGAAGATCAATCCAGAAGAAATCAGGTAAGTCTTTAATGGGCGTTGGGTAATGTCTTTTCATGCGCCCACTAACGCTGATGTCTTATTTTCCCCTTAGGGGCCGGGGTCCGGAAATGCCAGGATGCGGCACTGACCCGAAATGACGTTGGAATAACCCAACAGGTAAGCTTTGTAATGGAAATTAAGGTTTCCTTGTTTTATTTCCCCTCTCACCTTTATTCTTGTCTTTTTCTCCCTAGGCACGGTGATGTGGCTGCGAGTCCAGATGTCGCCGTAGAACGTGGTGGTACCTTGTACAGGTGAGTGAGATGCGGCGCTGCAGCGATCGATGCGATGTGCTTTTAAATGGATGTCTTCCTTTTCAGGACCGTCGGCGAGATGTCTCCGGAATGCGGATTTAGCAGGTAAGGACTCTTCTTTACCCTTTTCTCTTCTCTTCTCTCTTTGCAGGTGTTCCATGATGCTGGCAGGAGTGGCAGAAGACAGAATGCAGGAGCAAACACAGTGAGCGTCCAGCTGCTAGATGCAGAACAACGCGAAACGTGAGTTGCTGCTTGGGCGTGGCTTAAATAGCCTTCAAAGTAGTTCCAGGTATGTATCCTTCCTCTCAGGTATGTATTCCTCCCCTGACCACACCCGTGTGGTTAAGTAGTTCCAAAGATAAAGTAGTCCCATTCAGGCCTCAGAAGGCCTGGATGTTGCAGCATGGTAAGGTAAGTTAACACTAAGCACCTTTAACACAAAGTCCCCTTTTATGAGCCTGGCGCTTATGGCGCCAGGACTGTGGCCCGATATGAGCCTGGCGCCAAAGGCGCCAGGACTGAGTCCAAAGAGCCCCTACTTGAGGCTGTTGTGACTTCCCTTGAAGACATGATGTCTGCCTCTGGGGTGGCTGGGTTTTGTCTGCTCCTTGGAGGTAGGCATCATGACATTGGGTGTCATCAGCGCCTTCTGCCCCAGCGCCTGATACTTCCTTTTCCTCAGTACCAAAGAATTTAGGGCCTCATCATGAGTTGGGCAGTAATAATAGGCGGAATTACCATTAGCGATGTGGTGTCCGGCAGAATAACTGTTGAGTTACAACTTGTGGGGATCTCGCAAACACCACTGGTGGTAATGGTAATTCCGTCTGGTGGAATTACTGCCAAAAATAAGTTTCAATGGATTGCTTTTTCCCGCAGATTCCTCATCAGATAGATATCCCTTCCAACGTCAGCTGCTCAGAATTTCTTTTCGACAAGGGGCGTAGTACATCTCGACTCAGCCGGCGATCCATCTTGACTCGACGTGGTGCTCATCGACTAAGGACGTGACGTTGGTCATCGTACATATACTACGTCACTATGTCCCCGCCTACGCCTCACATACACAGGAACATGTTTCCACACAGGAACAGTCACTTGAAGATTTGTTTTTTCTTGAGAACATCTCCAGTATGAGTCTTTAAAGCCTATTTGATATGTCATTTCTCCATGTTTTTAAGGGATTCACACACCCTTGTCTTTTCAGTTTAGGAAAAGAATCTTATGACTAGAAGTATCAATCTTTACAGTCAATGCACCCAGAAGTGACGGTAGAGCATAGGGCCAGACTTTTGTTGGCCTCTAGAAAAGTTTCAACTTCTGGGAAAACAATTCTGGAGACCACAAAGAAGACCAAGTCCACACCTAAGACACAGGTTGTAGAGCATCATTGCAGTGACAAGCAAAAGGATAACAAGAAAAATGTAATGGTATCACCACTCAAATATTGTTTCTTTTCTTCCTAGATCCATCATCACTCATAGTGGAAGCAACAATATAGATCATGGCACTCAGAGGTTGATGAGTCTGTGCTGCAGTTAGTTGGGGTAGGTAACAAATGTATGTTCCTTACTTCCTCCTCCATGCCATAGGAGTGGGATACATTCTGTCAGGCTATGGTAAAGCTTTTCAAACGAGCACCTGTGGCTTTTATCCCAGCTGCTTCTTCTAAGGACATTTCAGAGCGCTACAAACCCTACTCCTGCATACCTAAGAGCTTTGGCCTAATTAAGTCACTGGAAGAGTTGGGTGTCATCAGCGCCTTCTGCCCCAGCGCCTGATACTTCCTTTTCCTCAGTACCAAAGAACTTAGGGCCTCATCATGAGTTTGGCAGTAATAACAGGCGGAATTACCATTAGCGATGTGGTGTCCGGCAGAATAACAGTTGAGTTACAACTTGTGGGGATCTCATAAACACCACTGGTGGTAATGGTAATTCTGTCTTTGTGGAATTACTTCAAAAATAAGTTTCAACGGATTGCTTTGTCCCGCAGATTCCTCATCAGATAGATATCCCTTCCAGCATCAGCTGCTCAGATTTTTTTTTCAACAGGGGGCGTAGTACATCTCGACTCAGCCGTCGATCCATCTTGACTCGACGTGGTGCTCATCGACTAAGGACGTGACGTTGATCGACGTACATTTACTACGTCACTACGTCCCTGTACCTCAGGTAAATCCACATGCTCAGCACGCTGCTCATAGGAACGGCTCTTGTGAGAGAAATATTTCTTCACTCAATTTTCTTCAATTCGCTTCCAAATTCGACACGCTTGCCACTATGTCTAATCCCAAGGCATCAGGGTTCAAGAAATGCAATGATTGCAACTCGAAAATGTCACTAACCGACCCACACAGCAACGAGAACTGCGGTTTGTGTCAAAAAATTAACCCCAAATCGTTGCGGGAGTAGGCGGCAAAGCTTAAGTTTGGGCATCCACTTTCGAAGTCTCCGACTCGTTTGACTCCTAGAACAACTGAACAGAAGGTGGATGGCTTGAGCCCAGAAAAAGAGGGCAGGTGTCGAATGTAGGCCAAAAAAAGATCCCGCTTGAGGAGCTATTTCTCATCATCCTCGTCCCATGAGAAGAACCGCTGCCATCGACACAGGTATGAGTCAGACTCGTCAGAGGAGTGGAGTAAGTCCCACCCAGGCTAAGTACTTCAAAGGCAAAGTGGGAGACCTTTAAGGAGCAGATGATCCAGATGCTTAAGAAGGCCACTGCGGGCACCGTTCTGGCCTCGCAGCAGCAGGCCATGACAGTCCCAGCTACGCCCAGTACGTCTGGCGTCAAGTGTTAGGAAAGATTTTATAACTGTATGTGTCAACCCCCCAAACTTTTTGCTGCTATTTTACACCCCGATCTAGACTTTGCCAGAGAAGCACACCCTTCAGCTGCACTCCCCTGGGCTTTCGCTCACTTTTTATGGGGAAACTGACATGCCCTTAAGACAGTCAGTACTGGGAGACTTTGTTTCCCTTAGTTCTTTCCTCATGTTGCAACTTTTGTGCAACATGTAACAAGAGTGCAATGTAACTTACTTTACAGCACCCTTGGGTCTCTAGTCTTTCCAAAGGCCCTAGAAACTCTTGCTGGACTTTTTATGAACTGTGCAGATGTGTCCTAGGTAGGACTGGTGGCAGCGATCGTTTTCATGCATTTTTAACCCTTTCTTGCCATGTTAACCACGCTTACTGCGCTTGGCACGAATAGATGGCCTGGCTCCAAAGTGGCCATGCCACGAGGTTCTTTGGCCATCTTGCCCCTTCAACTTCCCCAGGTCGAGCCGACCCAGGTAAGTCCTTATTTGGTCATGCACTTTCCCGCGAAACCCAAAGCTTTCGCGGGCTTCTGCATGCCTTGTGTGTGTGCCTCCAGTATGTGGGCTGGGATGTCTGTTCCCAATACACATCCTGGGTGCCAAAGAGTCTGGAGTGTCCTGAATGCCTGGGACCACTGTGGTCCATGATTGGTCCACGTATGGAGTGAGTGTTTGTGAGCAGATCTCCCATTGGGTCCTCTCCGTTTTGGCGCAAAGGGAACTTTGGATAAGAGGAGGCTGGAAAAACCACTACCATGTCGATCTCCTGAGTTCACACGAACAAAGGATAAGGAGCCAAGTATCCTGCAACAAGAAGCCGAGTCGAGGAACCGCAGGTGACCTGCTGGAAGGTTTGGCACCCTGAGCCCGCTGTCGTCCCATGGGACCCCTCTGCCTCTGATTGTCCTAGAAGGTCTGCGAAGACGCTTCAACCCATTGGACTAGTGGGATCAACTATTCTCGGCACCTTCAACAAACCCTGCAAGTAAGCCTCTTCGGAAGTGTCCCTGGGCGAACCAGTGGGCTGACCAAGTTACACGGGACGTTTGCTCTGATACCGCTGCCGTTTTGAGGAGGCCCTCGAAACTTGGTATACTACTTGCTCTGTGTCCACGGCACCCTCACACCAAATTTCGTACACTTGGCATTCCCAGGTCTGAAGTGAGACGAGTGCGCCCGGACCGGAGTAAACGCGGTTACCCTGTCGCCCTGCTGGGGCAACAAACTGTGCAAGTTCACTGCATTTGTGACCCCCTTGCCCCTGAAGCCTGCTGCAGTGGAATTGGGCCGATTCCTCCTCCCGTAGCGGAGAAATCGCCACTGTCCCGTTTGGGAATCCTCGCTGTATCTCTGAGACTACACAGTGTCAAGACGTCCTGATTGTCGCATTTCAACCTGCCAGCGAAGTGGACTGTACTGGCGAAGTTTGGGTCTGCCTGCGTCGGGGACCGGTGAGTAATCCTTACCCCAACTGGTCGCTCCTAGCGAAGGAGCCCATTTTTACGCACAAAGTGGCCCCTGAGGGCCCCTTTCCTTTCCACAGCTATTGCGAAATAGCGACTCCATCCCGCACTCTCAAACTGCCTCTGCCCTCAAATGGAGGTCCTGCTTGCATAGTGGGAACTTGTTCTTCATCGCCTCATCCACCTTCCAGAGCTGCTAGAGACCCTTGAAGAGTCCCTATTTTGTCCATTGGCACAAGCGCGTGCATGTACTATTGAGCAACAGGCTCCTTTCTTCGTAGGGTTTGGACTACCTCTTAGGTGTATTTCTGATGTCAAACTGGGGCTAAAGTTTACCTGCACTGCCTGTTTTTCTCCCCATCTTTGAGGTCTACATATTTCGTGCTTATAATCCTTGAGACCCCTATGGTCTTGTATATATATTGTGTTGATTGTGATGTATTGGTTTACTTTGATATTACTGTGATTCTTTGCTATGGTCTATGTTACAAAGGCCTTGTAATAAATGTGTCTATATTTTTAATATAACACATGTCTGGAGTAATTTGTAAGTGTCCTTGCTTTGTGTGCTCATTGAGGTCTTTCAGTCACCCTCACCCCTCTTGAGACTTAAGGCCTCATTACACGGTAGGCGGTAGGGACTTAACGTTACCGGTAATGGAATACCGTTAACGTTAAATCCCCATCCAAATTATGACCTGGCTCACCGCTATTTGCGGCACCGCTAAGTACGGTGCCACTAATAGCAGCCAGTCCGCAGGCACGCGACCCTCGAGTCCGTAATTTACGCCATGCCACTATTAGCACATCATCACAAGCCAGGCGGACGTGCCAATAGCGGCATGGAAAAGCACCCAAAACCCCTTACCGCCATGGCGCTAATACCGCCATCGCGAACTACCGGTTAAGAGAACTGAGCAGTGTTCCCACCTGCCACAGGTGGACACAATCAGCACAGGTGGAGGCAATGGAGACTGAGGCAGCACAAAATGAGTACACCACACCCCTTCCCACACCAAGATGGTTCCAATACTAGCAGCATTACATGGGCTGGAGGACATGATCGGAGCACAGCAGCAGCAGGCAGCACAGAGGAGACGCAGGAGGAGGATGAGGAGGAGGGCAAGACAGGCACAGCAAGCACCACCACGGCACCTAATCATACCACAGAGGCACCCACCAATCCCCAGGATCAGAGCCAATCCATTTAACCTAACCCCGGAGCAGATACACACCCTGTACCGTCTGGACCGGGATACCATAACCAGCATTGTAGACATGATACACAACGACATTGTGAGGCTCATAGACATTCGAATTGCCATCCCCCCTCTACTCAAGGTGGTGACTGTGCTCCACTTCCTGGCCACAGGCACTTACCAGCATACGGTGGGGCAGATGCATGGCATCTCACAACCAGCATTCTCACGCACGCTGACCCAGGTGCTCGATGCCCTCCTGAAGCATGCACCTCAACACATATTCATGCCACGGACTGCCCAGGAGCTTGCAAACACCAAAGTTGGCTTCTATGCACTGGCAGGCATCCCAAGTTGCATCGGGGCAATCGATTGTAACCATGTGGAATTGGTGGTCCCACATCACAATGAAGTAGTGTACCGAAACAGGAAGCAATTCCACTCCATCAATGTCCAAATGGTATGTGACGCCAACAAGATAATCACTTATTGCTGTGCCCGATTTCCTGGATCAACCCATGATTCCATGGTCCTGCGGAACTCAACTATCCCACGCTACATGGAGCGACAAGCTGGACAACGTTCGTGGCTACTTGGTGAGTAGCAGGGCAAGCACATGGCAGTGTGATTGGGGGCGGAGATACATACTCCGATTGGGTGTAGCTTGTTGTCCGTTGGACAAATGCACATACAGATGTACGCCAACATCCATCTGGGTAGGCCCAAAACGTACGAGAGATGAATGGACATGCAAGTGTGAGCTACATAACATAGATGGCAATCCAGGTCTAGAAAAATCAAACATCCATCCACATCCACATTGCACAACATTCCACACCTCAAAATACACAAATCTCATACATGCCACCCACATAGTCCTACAAAATGAGCGCAGCACAACAGCAATAATGCATTGTGGCCTTGAATGCATGCAAAGGGATCACCCCTAGCCATAGCATTACACCATGCACTTATAGCACAACTCAAGTGATGCCTCTCAGCATGGCAACATCAATGTTGGAATGGCAGTACACCAGCAGTTTGATACCAAATCTGCTTAGGACCAAGGAACCCCTAACACACGGCTTCAGCCAGGACATGTCCATTACTGTTGTAGCCATTGACGGGGCATGTGTACTTGCAGGGTCGCCCTTACCTTTGCGCATTCCTGTCACACAGACAGTCTGCATTTATGCTGTTAATTGTGCACTTCAATCACAATGCAAATTAAAAAAGCCTGAAATGAACTGGCCGCACTTGTGCTGAACAGTAACAGGTCCCCATTTGTCCCCCCATACAGGTGATGCTGGCTATCCCCTGAAGAGGTGGCTCCTTACCCCTGTACGGAACACACAGAACAGGCATGAAGGGGACTACAATCGTGCACATACCCGTACCCGCGTCGTGATCGAGCAGACATTTGGCCTTTTGAAGACACGGTTTAGGTGCATAAGCAGGTCGGGTTGCGCTCTCCTGTATGGCCATGAGAAGGTGGCCAAGATCACCATGGCATGTGTCATGCTGCACAATATGTGTATCAGACGGAATGTGCCACTGCCCCCTGACTTTGAAATGGAAGCACCTGATGAGGATGATGATGGTGATGAGGACGGAGGTGAAGGGGATGCAGGACATGCAAGAGGGGATGGTCAAGAGGGACGTGCTGTGAGACAACATCTGATCAACCAAATATTCTGAGTAACGTGTTTTTTTACTGTCACATGGATATGGGTATGAATGCACGGGTGTATGTTTGGAAGCACGCAATGGACCCTGTCGCCAATAAAGTACACAAACACAATGAAGATGTCCAAGCCTGTGTTTTGATCAGACACCAGTGTATTAAGTAAGGGAAAGATGAAAAAGTGCATGTCCCCAAACACCCCACCACCCTTCAACCCACCCCCCACAACAGACCCATAACACCCTTCCACCCACCCCCCACAACAGACCCATAACACCCTTCCACCCACCCCCCCACAACAGACCCATAACACCTTTTCCCCCACCCCCCACAACAGTTCCTCATGTGTCTGCCACTATGTTTGCGTCGGGCCATGCACGCAGAAGCTTCGCCATAAACTCCCTATTGGCCATTGTCTGCGCCAGCATTTGGAGGCTGGCTAGACATGCGCCTGGTGGTGCGTGTGGAGCGGTGGAGGGGACTTGTCTACGTTGAACCGGCGGATGACGACGTGGCTGACTGTCCTGGTGGTGTGAAGTGGCAGTCCATTGTGTCTGCTATTCGAGTGAGGACCTCCCTGAGTCTGCCTATCTCCTCACACAGCCTGTCTATACAGGCCCCCATCCTCTCACTGGAGTGCCTTGCCGTCTCCACAATCTCCTCCCTGAGATGGGCAGCCTCCTCCACATGCTGGCCAACCAGCACAGTTAGTTCCTGTTGACGCTGGCTGATGGTGGCCAGGTCGAGGGCAGTGCTGGGTGCTGGTGGAGTGGCTGCTGTGCCCTCAGATGCATCCATGTCAGCAGGTGAAGCCACCATGGGGGACATTGAGCCTAGAATGTTGTCCTCGTCAGTGGCATCAGACCCAGGTGTCTGGAGTGGTGATGGCTCAGTGGTTCCAGGGGGGGGTTGGGGTGTGCATCTCCATTGTGACATCTGTTGTGTCCTCAACATCAGATAGTGGGGCAGTGGCTGCTGCCTCTCCTACGGAGCTTGGCGCAGCTGATGGTGGGCCCTCCGTGGCTGGGATTGGTGGTTGTGGGTTCACCTCCGGTGGTGGGGCTGTAGTTAGTGGTGTGGCTACTTCTATCCTGGCAGTGGCACTCCTCCGATGCTTGACACTCATCATGTGGAACCTTCCCCCCTTGCCCCTTGATGTCGTGGGGGTGTCCTCAGAGTCCTGTGCCCTTGGTCTCTTACTTGCAGGGGGTGCCTGGGATGCATTTCCGGCATCCTCACCGTCTGTATGTGAGCCTGTCAGAGACAAGAAGGAGGATGACATTGGTTACGTTTCTATGTACTTTATGCAGAATACATCAATAATGCAGTTGTGGCCATTGGAACTTCATTGTTTGGGATGCAAGTGATGTGTCAGTTCAGTGCTTCATCCATGCATGGTTGTGTTTGGCACTTGTCTCTGGTGATGTGTGCATGTGCGTGTGTTTGGGTCTGACACTGACATGGGCAGGGATGGATGCATGTGTGGATGTTTGTCCATCCATGAGATGATTCTGTGTTCACATTTGGGGGGACCAGTACATTCAAATAGCATCCTGTCATGTGTACACTCACCTCCATCTGAAGTGGTTGCCACGCCATGCTCCATAGTGCCGACTCCCTCAATGCATTCCACTCTGATTAGGTTCGCACAGGTCTCCTCCCATTCCTTTAGTTTGATGGGTGAACCAGGTCCACCTGCAGTGGCTATTCTATGGTTTTCGGCAAGGATGCTCCTCACCCGTAGTCTGAGGTCGTCCCACCTTTATCTGCACTCACGCACATTGCGGGTGGTGGTGCCCACTGCACTAACTTTCACCGTAACTTCATCCCAGATGGCCTTTTTTTGTCTCCCGTTGTTTTGTTGACAACGGCGGCATTGTCAGCCAGGGTCTGGGTCAACATGATCAGCTCCTCTGATGTAAATTTTTCTTTGCGCTGCCTGTCGGTGCTTTTTTTCAATGCCTTGGGCATGTTAAGGGTGTCCCTGATGATTTGAAACTGCAACCTACTCCAAACAGGTCCAGGGGGCAGAGGATGGCAATGGATTGTGTTTTTAAAGATGGCCGCCGTGCTCTTTCCCGTTCCTGTGCGATGACGCTATTTCCGGTTCCGCAATTTAACGGTCACCGCTAATAGCGGTGACTGCTATTTGCATGCAGCATGAGGGCGGAGGTGCTATCTGCACTTTCGTCGAGGGCGGTAAGTCACTTTTTGGGGTCTTTAGCGGCATGGCGGTAGGGTCATTACCGGCATGGCGCTATGCTCGTGTCCGCGTACTCGTAATGGTACGCTATTAGCGCCCTCTTGCGAGGGCGGACACGTTAAGAGCGCCATGTCGGTAATTGGAGATTTTTACTGCACAACGTGTAATGAGGCCCTTAGTCTTGACCGCCTGCCATAGCTACCCTGATTGGTTTGGCTTGTCCGGAGGTTACCCTGTTCCAAGAAACTAGGTTGGCCTTCTGAAACTCTGTCCCTCCTGGTCAGAGTTCAGAAATCCTTCTTAACAAATTGGTGTACAGCGGTGGGATAGGACTGAAGGTATCCAGTGTTGCACGCGAGTGAAGGCATTTCAAGTTATTTTAACCGGGACACATAGTGAATTGTTGTGGTATAACCTTTGAAAGGCCATAGTCCTATCTAACAGTATGGAAACAGGTAGATTGTTAACTTTAAATGCTTCTAAATTTGAAACATTGAGAAATATGTGTGCTGAGAGAGGTGTCCCCTCTAAAGGCACCAAAGGAGAAATGATCCAGAGAATCATAGGTTGGCAGGAAGCTCAGCTTAGAGCTGGAGCTTCTGAGGACAGTGCAGAAGGAGGTGGGGCCGCTCTCACTGGTAGAACTGATGGTTCTACCGCTGCACTGATTCACAGCAATCATGAGGACATGGAGGATGAAATGTCTAATGTTTCCTCTGCCAGTGCTGATGGGGAGGCCCTGCTTGAATTCAAGAAGCAAGAACTGCTGTTTAGGCAGAAGGAGCTTGAGTTCAATATGACCAAACTAAAATTAGAGCAAGCAGAAAAACAGAAAGACAGGGATCATCAGTTGGAACTGGCCAAGCTTCAAGTTGCCAATGGATCCAAGGGTCCTGGACATGGGTCGGGGGCCTCCTCTCATCCAAGGTTTCCAAAAGATCTGCTCAGTGTGTATGAGGAAAAGAATGACATTATGGAATGGTTGTATACATTTGAGTATGCATGTGAAGTTCAACAAGTTGACAATGCTGATAAGATTGCCTGGTTACTTAGCAGACTGCCCCATTCTGGCTGCAGTGCCATTATGGAAATGTCAAAAGCTGAGAGAGCAGATTTTCCAATGTTGAAGCAGACTCTCATCTTAAAGTTTGGAAAGAATCCTGCCCCATACTTAAAGAGGTTCAGAGAGTATAAAAAGAAAGAAGGTGGTACTTGGGTATTTTATGTAACTGAATCCTTAAAAAACTGGCTGGGTTGAAGGTTATAAAGTTTCTACCTTTGAAGGTATGATATGTCTTGTCATGCTGGAACATATTTTTGCATCTTCTTCCCCTGAGCTTAAGCAGCACTTAGCAGATTCAAAAGAGATAGATCGTAAGAAACTAGCCATTGCAGCAGATTTGTGGGTGTCACATAGAGTGTCCCATAAGGACAAGACTCATTCTGGTAAGCAGGAGGAGGGGAAAAAGTCCAAAGATAAAGAGGGTTGGGAAACTGATAAAACTTCCTCCCATAAGGGCCACAAAAAGAAAAATAAGGGTAAGACACAAGAGAACTCACAGGGTAGTGGAGGTCAGCCTCCAAAACAGAACTCTGGTTATAATAAGCCTCCCTATGTAAGCAGACCTAATGGATCTTGTTTTGCTTGTGGAGCAACTGACCACGTGAAGGGGGATCCCAGATGTAAGGTTAAACCCTTGGGGGTCCACTCTGCTGATCTGGCCTTCTCCTCCTATGATGAAGAAGAGATTACAGGGGCATCCTTCTCCTCAGACTCCTTCCCCACTGGGATAGAAGCTGAGGTAGTTTTAGTTTCCCTGGGTTCATGGGAGCCTAAAGTCTCAGAGACGTATGCTGGGATTCCAGATAACACCAAGCACTACTTTAAGGACAGTGTGCTGATCAATGGAGTAGATACTCCAGCTCTTAGGGATAGTGGGTGCAGTCAAACTGTAGTGGATTTTACCTTGGTAGACCCAGAGGAAGTTGCCAGAGCTTCCCTGATGTCCACTAAGTTGGTGGATGGCCCACCTCTCATATTCCCAGTAATACCTGTAAATCTTACTATCAATGGTACAGCAGTCAGGATTCCAGTGAGCATTCAGAGGAGTGTCCCAGGAAAGGTCTTGTTGGGAAATGATCTCAGAGCTTTAGGGCTTGTGGGAGACACTGCTGACAGACCCTGCACAAGGTCTCAAACAAGGACAGCTCTGGCCAAGACCAATGCCCAGCCAAAGGGGAAACCCAAGGCTAAAGGAGTCAGAAAATCAAAAAGAGGGAAAGAAAATATTCCCCCTAACTCACCTACCACTGAGGTGGAGGTAGTTGGTCAATCACCAGGACCTGACGAGGAGGTGGTGATGCCTGAAGTATTGGACCCCCATGACCATCCTGAACTAAATGATTTATTAGTAGAAGGTAGTCCTGACAAGGAAGAATTCAGTAAAGGCCAACGTGAGTGCCCATCTCGGGAAGGCCTAAGGAGACAGGCCTGCTCCCAGCTTCAGGGTGAACCTCCTGGGAGGCATCAGATTTATTGGGAAGGTGGGCTCCTGTATAGTGAGCCCGCAGAGTCTACAGAAGGAGACCATAGGAGGTTGGTGGCTAGACCCTTCCTCCTGCAGCTGGCGCATGAAGTGCCCCTTGCTGGTCACCTTGGAATTAAGAGGACCAAGCAAAGGTTATCCATGCACTTTTACTGGCCCAAGATGGGGGTGCAAGTAGAAAGTCACTGCAGGAGTTGTGCCTCCTGCCAGTTATCTGGTAAGAGTGGCTCAACAATCCAAGCTCCATTGGTACCACTCCCAGTTGTGGGGGTACCATTTGAGAGGGTAGGGATCGACATTGTTGGTCCCCTTGACCCCCAGACATCCTCAGGCAATATTTTTATCCTGGTGCTAGTCGACCATGCCACCAGGTGTCCTGAGGCCATCCCATTGAAAACTGTAACTGCCAAGTCAGTTGGAAAAGCTTTACTTGGCATCTTTACTAGGGTTGGCTTCCCTAAAGAAGTTGTGTCTGACAGAGGCAGCAACCTTATGTCCAAGTATATGCAGGCTATGTGGAAAGAATGTGGGGTCACCTACACGTTTTCTTCCGCCTACCACCCCCAGACCAATGGTCTGGTGGAAAGGTTTAACAGGACCTTGAAAAGTATGATTGGGGCTCTGGAAGAACCACAAAGAAGAAAATGGAATCTTCTATTACCATGCTTACTGTTTGCCTACAGAGAGGTAACGCAAGAGGGTGTTGGCTTCAGCCCCTTTGAACTTCTATTTGGTCACCCTGTAAGGGGACCCTTAGCCATAGTCAAGGAGGGATGGGAGATGCCCACCCCCTCCATTACTACTAACGTAGTAGACTATGTGCTAGGGCTCAGAAAAAGGATGGTACTCCTGATGGGTCTGGCTAGTGACAAGTTGAAGGCAGGACAAGCTGTCAGGGCTGCTCAGGTCCTAGGCGCAGGAGCGACGCAGTACCAACCACCCCCTCAATGGTTTCAGTGCCTGCAAGACAGAGCTTTACACAGACCTCCTTAACCAGAGCGGGGAAGGAGGGTTAGGATCTCGATGAGTGGATAGGTAGAGGGATTTCAGGATAACCGGATCGAGGGTTAGGAAGAGGTTATGGACAGGACTGGGGATTTTAGGGTAAACGATGTCTGCACACCTTCCTCAAAACTGGCTGATGGAACTGCCGCAACACCTCTACATGTAAAGGTGCTGCCACCCTCACCAGACCCCTTGAACAAACATGAAGGTGCTCTTTTGAGCTCTACAGCAGCATACCAGGATTAGCAACAAACAATTGTTGACATTAGCCCATTTACATTTTCATGAACACAGTCACATGCGCACTAGCACACTTAGCTTTGCTTTACTCTTTGAAGTCCTGTCCTGCAAAGGCTGTCAAGTCCTGTGCCACGTCCTTGCAGTCCGAGATTCCGGTTCGAATCAGGTTCAAACTAAAAGAAAACAAAGGACAAGCATTAGCGTATGTCTTACGTTCTGCTGGTCTCATACACTCTCACAAACTCTCTCAACACGCATTCAGCGTTTTTCATATAATTATTCCAGGAATCTTAGGGTGCGCTGCCGCACATGGCTTATCAAGCCCCCAATGTTACTATTTGCCCACAAACACGGTCTTCCCTCAGACCGGGTGTCAGGACGCGGCCTTTCCTCAGACCGGGTTCCCCAAGCTAGTGCTCCTTCATCTCACGCGCCCTTCCGGCGCTTTTCCCATGAGACGAATGCACTCGAAACCATGCACACTTCCTTCAGTTAGCAAACACGACTTTCCCCGTGAATCCGCCCACTTAGCTTTTGCGTGATGCGCAGGGGCTCTGGAAGGGGTCGGGCTATGCCCCCTGCGCTTCCCCTAGGATCCCAGACTCTGCCTGGGCTGAGAGGCACTTATCTTGTGTCAGCGAGGGGCCGGATCGTTGATCCTGTGGCTCTAGGCCCCTCACGTATGGATTCCGGGGAGCTGCTGGGCTTACGTCCTCTCTCCTCGGCGTCTCGAGCACAAGCCCAGTGCCTTGGAGCTTGCGCATGCGCATTCGTCGCGCGCCACACCCAGCGCGGCTTCCCATTTGCTTGCGGGCCCGTGAAGCCTGCTGGGAATTGTAGTTCCGGCGGGCTGAACGCTGGATCAGTCTGCAGAAAGGGCACAACAGCCCTTTAAAGTACGGAAATCCTCTGGATCCGGGTTTCTTCATGGTCCCTGGCCCCACAGTCCCAATAGTACTGGGTCTAAGGCCAGTCTTACCCCTGACACAAGCTCTGGTGAAACATTGGTATGACCAGAAGGCTTCCCTCATCAACTTTACCCCTGGTCAGAAAGTCCTGATCATGAATCCCATAAGGCCCAGTGCTTTACAGGATAAATGGTCAAGCCCTTACACAGTGGTGGAGCCACTGGGTGAGGTCAACTATTTAGTGGACCTTGGAAGGCCTGGACAGGCTCCAAAAGTGTTCCATGTAAATAGGCTGAAGGCTTTCATCTCAAGAGTTGAAATCGCAGCACTGCTATTTGCTTCAGATGTTGAGGAAGAGAAGTCTGAACCTCTTCCTGACCTATTCCAAGGCAGTACTTCAGATAGCTCCATTGAGGGTGTCCGAGTGGCCCCTCGCCTGACTTCTGATCAACAGGTTGAGGTGAAAAGTTTGCTGAGGCAATTTTCCCCCCTGTTTTCACAGTCCCCTGGTTTGACACCTTGGTGCAAACATAACATAGACACAGGAGACAGTGTACCTACCAAAAGTAGGGGATACAGAATGTCAGACAAAGTACGGTCTTACATTAAGACAGAGGTCAACAAAATGTTGGATCTTGGGGTGATTGAACCCTCTTGTAGTCCTTGGTCCAGCCCTGTGGTTTTGGTTCAAAAAGCAGGTACTTCTGAATTGAGGTTCTGTGTGGACTACAGGGCTCTGAATGCTGTCACCAAGACAGATGCACACCCCTTGCCAAGAACAGATGAGCTGGTGGATACCTTGGGTGCCTCCAAGTACCTCAGCACTTGCAGAACATGCCAAGGAGAAGACAGCTTTCTCAACTCCAGAGGGCCTTTACCAGTTCAGGGTAATGCCTTTTGGTTTGAAGAATGCACCTGCCACTTTCCAGTGGCTTGTGAATCATGTGTTGAATGGGTTGGATGAATTCTGTCTTGCATATCTGGATGATATAGCAGTTTTCAGTGCCACCTGGGAAGACCATGTGAAACACCTTGGGATTGTGTTACAGGCTCTTCAGAAGGCCCAATTGACCATAAAGGCCAGTAAGTGCCAGATTGGACAAGGCTCAGTGGTTTACCTTGGACATGAAGTAGGTGGAGCGAGGATACAGCCTCTACCCAGTAAAGTACAAGCAGTATAAGACTGGCCTACCCCCACTACACAGACCCAAGTGAGAGCCTTCTTAGGACTCACTGGGTACTACCGAAATTTCATGGCAGACTATGGTACCATAGCTGCCTCTCTGACTGCTCTCACTACTCCAAAGAAACCCAAGAAGGTAACTTGGACTGAAGAGTGTGAGAAGGCCTTCAATGGCTTAAAAGTCTCCTTGTGCCAGGCCCCTGTTCTCAGGGCCCCTGATTACCAAAGACCTTTTATTGTGCAGACAGATGCCTCTGACACTGAGATAGGAGCTGTACTATCACAAGTAGATGAGAAGGGTAAAGAACACCCTATTGGCTTCATTAGTCGCCAGCTTAAGGACAGAGAGCTCAGATGGCCCACAGTAGAGAAATAATGTTTTTCTGTTGTGTGGGCCCTAAGGAAGCTGAGGCCCTACCTCTGTGGGACCCACTTCACTGTGCAAAATGACCATAAACCCTTAAAGTGTCTAATGAACATGAAGGGAGAGAATCCAAAGTTGCTTAGGTGGTCCATAAGTCTGCAAAGCTTTGACTTCACTATTGAGCACAGGTCAGGTGTCCAACATAGCAATTCTGATGGGTTGTCCAGAATGTTTAACCGACCCGAACAAGAAACTCATCCAGGGGTGGATAGGAAAGATTTCATAATTGTATATAATTTTCCCTCCATGTGTCAACCCCCCAAACTCTTTGCTGCTGTTTTACACCCTGATCTAGACTTTGCCAGAGAAGCACAGCCTTCAGCTACACTCCTCTGGGCTTTCGCTCACTTGATATGCGGATACTGACATGCCCTTAAGACAGTCAGTACTGGGAGACTTTGTTTCCCTTAGTTCTTTCCTCATGTTGCAACGTTTGTGCAACATGCAACAAGAGTGCAATGTAACTTACTTTACAGCACCCTAGAAAATCTCGCTGGACTTTTTATGAACTGTGCAGATGTGTCCTAGGCAGGACTGGTGGCAGCGATCGTTTTCATGTATTTTCAACCCTTTCTTGCCATGTTAACCGCGCTTACCGCGCTTGGCACGAATAGATGGCCTGGCTCCAAAATGGCCATGCCACAAGGTTCTTTGTCCTGTCCTTTGGCCATCTTGCCCCTTCACCTTCCCCGGGTCGAGCCGACCCGGGTAAGTCCTTATTTGGTTATGCACTTTCCCGCGAAACCCAAAGCTTTTGCGGGCTTCTGCATCCCTTGTGTGTGTGCCTCCAGGATGTGGGCTGGGAGTTCTGTTCCCAATACACATCCTGGGTACGAGAGAGTCTGGAGTGTCCTGAATGCCTGGCACCACCATGGTCCGTGATTGGTCCACGTATGGAGTGAGTGTTTGTGAGCAGATCTCCCATTGGGTCCTCTCCGTTTTGGCGCGAAGGGAACTTTGGATAAGAGGAGGCTGGAAACACCACTACCATGTCGATCTCCTGAGTTCACACGAACAAAGGATAAGGAGCCAAGTATCCTGCAACAAGAAGCTGAGTCGAGAAACCGCTGGTGACCCGCTGGAAAGTTTGGCAGCCTGAGTCCGCTGTCGTCCCGTGGGACCCCTCTGCCTCCTTTCGTCCTAGAAGGCCTGCGAAGACGCTTCGACCCATTGGAATAGTGGGATCAACTATTCTCGGCACCTTCAACAAACCCTGCAAGTAAGCCTCTTCGGAAGAGTCCCTGGACCAAGCAGTGGGCTGACCAGCTTTCACAGGACTTTTGCTCTGATACCGCCGCAGTTTTGAGGAGGCCCTCGAAACGTGGTATACTTCTTGCTCTGTGTCCACGGCACCCTCACACCAAATTTCGTACACTTGGCATTCCCAGGTCTGAAGTGAGACGAGTGCGTCCGAACCAGAGTAAACACAGTTACCGTGTTGCCCTGCTGCGGCAACGAGCTGTGCAAGTTTGCTGCATTTGTGACCCCCTCGCCCCTGAAGCCTGCTGCAGTGGAATTGGGCCCATTCCTCCTCCCGGAGTGGAGAAATCGCCACTGTCCCGTTTGGGAATCCTCACTGTATCTCTGAGACTACACGGTGTCAAGACGTCCTGATTGTCGCATTCAAACCTGCCAGCGAAGTGGACTCTACTGGCGAAGTTTGGGCCTGCCTGCGTCGGGGACCGGTGAGTAATCCTTACCCCAACTGGTCGCTCTTAGCGCAGGAGCTCATTTTTACGCACGAAGTGGCCCCTGAGGGCCCCTTTCCTTTCCACAGCTATTGCAAAATAGCGACTCCATCCCGCACTCTCAAACTGCCTCTGCCCTCAAGTGGAGGTCCTGCTTGAATAGTGGGAACTTGTTCTTCATCGCCTCATACACCTTCCGGAGGTGCTAGAAACCCTTGAAAAGACCCTATTTTGTCCATTGGCACAAGCACGTGCATGTATTATTGAGCAATAGGCTCTTCTCTTCGTAGGGTTTGGACTGCCTCTTAGTTAGGTGTATTTCTGATGTTGAACTGGGTCTAAAGATTACCTGCACTGCCTGTTTTTCTCCCCATCTAGGAGGTCTACATATTTCGTGCTTATAATCCTTGAGACGCCTGTGGTCTTGTATATATATTGTGTTTATTGTGATGTATTGATTTACTTTGATATTACTGTGATTCTTTGCTATGGTCTATGTTACAAAGGCCTTGTAATAAATATGTCTATATTTTTAATATAACACCTGTCTGGAGTAATTTGTAAGTGTCCTTGCTTTGTGTGCTCATTGAGGTCTTTCAGTCACCCTCACCCCTCTTGAGACTTAGTCTTGACCGCCTGCCATAGCTACCCTGATTGGTCTGGCTTGTCCAGAGGTTACCCTGTTCCAAGAAAATAGGTTGGCCTTCTGAACCTCTGTCCGTACTGGTCAGAGTTCAGAAATCCTTCTTAACATCAAGGATACTGAGTCGGGTACAACGCCTTTGGGATCGATGCTGACCGTCGTTCTATCGACGCTCCCACCGAATCTGCAGTTGGCACTGCTGGTCTCGATGCTGTCTACATCAAAGTCGATGTTGGTGCGGAGGATCAAGCAACCATATGTCCCTGAGTTAAGGATTTCGTTTTTTCAAACGATGCAGTAAATTTTCGACAACGGTAATCAAGAACTCTGCTTCGAGCCAGTGCCGGGAGGGGTCGAGCAGAGGCGATTTCTTTCGCCGACCAGGCCAATCTCTTATCCCTGGATGAATGGACACCTCCCCTGACCTGGACACCCCACTGGCTACTCCATATGGGCATGCTAACGCCCAGTATAGGTGAACGGTGGAAAGTGTGGTGGATGATCTAGGTCTATGTTTGCCAGCAAAACCTCTACCAGCCTATGAGCTGACTGATATTGTAGACCAAGTTCCACCTGCAGAAAGGATACTTCCATTTAATGTGGCCATAGCCGACCCCATCTCGTTGTTGTGGCAGAGGCCCTGCTCTACTCCACCGGTGGACTCAGAGCTGACGAAAAAATATAAACCTGCGAGGGGGATCCAATCTATCTTTCAACCCACCCTATGCCGGTGGGCCTGGTAGTTTAGGCAGCCACTATAAACACAAGACCTTCCACATCAAATTTACCAATGGATAAGGAGTCTTAAAAATATAACGCTCTTGCTTAAAAAGTCTTCTCTAGCAGCGTAGCTCTCAAGGGGAAATGCAGGAAGGTTTTCTGCGCCTCGTGGACGATGGGAAGGAGGTAACCTTCCAGTCTCTGCAATCGGCCAGGACGTTGCGGACTGCGTTGGCAGGGGTGTGGGGTCAGCAACAGTGTTGCGAAGGCAAGCTTATCTCCATAGCTCTGGATTTTCCCCTAACGTCCAGGCACAACTCTTTGACATCGCATTGGATGGCGAACATCTGTTCGTCCCTAGGGCTGATGATTCTATGGAGAAATTCAAAGACTCCAAGGTGCGGCAAAGTCATTGAGCCTGGCAGTGCATCAACTGCCCAAAACATCTTTTAGCTTCTCCGCCAGAGGAAGAGGCTTCAGGCGGTATATACTGTTTGGGAAGAAGGCACAGCAACCACAACTCAGGCAAGGGCAGAAGCGTGTCCCATGCTCTGGAAGAGGCAGGGGGGCTTCTAGGGGCGAGCAGACAGCGCTAGCAGAGGCAGGTGTGGCACCGCCTATGAAGCTGCTTTGAGCTCTCCCCCCATGTTTCCCTGGTTGGAGGGAGAATTGGCGAGTACTTGCCTGAATGGCAGGAGAGAACCTCCGATGCCTAGGCATTCCAGCTCGTCTAATGAGGGCACTGTCTCTCTTTTTTGAAAAACCTCCAGATAAAAGAACTACCCCCAGCTCCCGAACAGCCGGAACTGGAGCTCCAGGAGGAATTGAGAACCCAGTTGTTGAAGGGTGCAGTGGAAGAGGTAACTCCCGAGCAGAGGGGATCGAGCTGGTATTCCCGGTATTTCCTGGAACCAAAGAAAGGGGGACGACTCTGTCCCATTTTGGACCTTAGGGCCTTGAACAAGTTCCTGAGGAAGGACGAATGCAAAATGGTGACGCTACGAGAAATTCCCCAGACTCTACAGCCGCAGGACTGGTTGGTGTTGTTGGATCTACAGGATGCATATTTCCATGTGCCCATCCACCAGACACACAGTAGATTCCTCATAGGGGACAGAAACTACCGATTGAAGGTGCTCCCCTATGGGTTAACCTCTGCTTCGAGGTCTTCACCAAGCTGATGTCAGAAGTGGCAGATTATCTCAGGAGATCCGGCGTTCATTTGTTCTCAGGCGGAAAGTTGTCGGAGGAGGTTTTGTCTCACCTCGAAGAAACCTATTTGCTGCTGCACAGGCTGGGCTTCTCGCTAAACCTTCAGAAGTCACACACGACACCAAGGCAGAGGCTCCTGTTCATCAAAGCGGTCCTGGACACTTGAGAGGGGAAGGCTTTCTCCCCGAGAAGAGAGTCGCCAGTGTCGGGCAAATGGTCGATCTGTTCCAGAGCCATGACAGCTTGCCAGCGGCCTCCTTCCTCCGCCTCTTAGTACTTATGGCCTCCTGCATTTTTCTAGTGCCAGAGGCTAGGTTGCAAATGCGATCTCTGCAATGGCTACTGAGGGGTCAATAGTCCCAGTATTTCGGCACCGGAAAGGATTTTCTCAGGGTGTAGTGGTCGGTGGCCGACAATCTCACTTGATGGGCCAGCAGAGACAACTTGATGGCGGGGGTACATTTCTGGTCTCCATGGCCCCAGGCTAGGGTAGTCATGTATGCGTCCCTGAAAGGTTGGGGTGCTCACTGCTACGATCTGCAGGTGAGCGGCATTTAGTCTCCAAAAGAGAGCCAGTAGCATATCAACAGGTTGGAGCTCTGAGCAATACGTTTGGCCCTGAAGGCTTTTCCACCGTCTCTCATGGGGAAGCATGTCATGACAGGCAATAAGGCAGCCATGCACTACCTGAACAAGAAAGGAAGTGTACGGTCCCTTCCACTGTGCAGGGAGGTGACGCTCAGTGGGGTACCCCGATGGGCGATATGTTTGCCACGGAATCCAACAGGAAGCTCAGACAGTTTTGCTTGAGGTAATTCCTGGCGAGAGGTGAACTGGGGGATGGATTCCTAGTGGAGTGGGACTTCGACCTCCACTATGCCCCCCAATTCTTGTCCGCCCACGGGTTCTTACGAAGTTGAGGAGGTTCCAAGCAACCATGATTATGATCGCCCGAATTGGACGAGGAGAACATGGTACTCAGAGCTTCTGTAATTGACCATTTGCCTGCCTCTCCGACTGCCTCGACGGCCAGACCTCCTTTCCCAGTGGGAAGGTTGGGTGTTTCACCTGAACCCAGAGTCCCTCAATCTACATGTGTGGCTCTTGGGTGGTTGAGATATGATGAATGTGATCTCTCAGAAGAGGTGCTTAAGGTGTTACTGGCTTCACGCAGACAATCTACAAGATCTCTGTATGCGTCCAGATAATGAAGGTTTGAGGCGCAGTGCAGAGAACGGAAGATCGATCTTATCTCTTGCCGCACCACTTCAGTGATAGAGTTCCTTCTGTCACTGGCCTCATCAGGCTTGCTAGTTACAACAGTCCAAGGGTATGTGGTGGCTTTGTCTGTTTTCAAGAGGTCGCCAGGTCAATGGTCTTTCTTTATGATCCAGATTATGGCCCAATTCCTGAAAGGCCTTGTAAATAAGTTCCTGCCCATTCCTTTTGTTGTACCGGACTGGGACCTTAACCTGGGCCTTACCTTTTTGATGGCGGCTCCTTTTGAGCCCTTGCACTCTTGCCCCATTAGATTGCTCACATTGAAGGCTGCCTTTCTAGTGGCAATCACATCTACCATAAGGATTAGTGTGCTGCAGGCATTGTCCTGCATGCCACTGTTTTTTTGGGTTCTTCAAGGAAAAGGTGTCACTTAAGGTGTGGCCTGGTTTCTTGCCCAAGGTCGTCTCAAAAATTCATGTGTTCCAGTGCATAGACCTACCAGTGTTCTATCCTCCTCAACACCCTTCTAAGGAAGAGGAGAGGTTTCACAGGTTGGACCCTAAGAGAGCCCTTCGTTTTTATGTAGCGAGGACAGGGGAATTCAGGAAGAATGGCCAGCTGTTTGTGGCATTTTCCCTGTCTAGAAAAGGTGTGACTGTATCAAAACAGATCCTCTCCAGATGATAAACCTCTGTATCTCTGAGTGTTACCAGAAGGCAGAGAAAGAGCTACTGCTGGGCATCAGAGCCCATTCCACTAGGGGGATGGCAACGTCTTTGGCACTACAAAGGGGCGTACCGGTGAGAGACATCTGCAGGGCGGTGACGTAGTCGTCATTGCCCACATTTACCAAGCATTACTGCCTGGACGTGCCCTGTGTAATGTGGCGCTGACGCACGATTTGGAAGGGCGGATCTGTTGAATTGTTTGGTGTAGGGTCTTTCATCCAGACTTCCGCATTAGGTACTGCTTTGGGAGTTTATCTGATGAGTTATCGTCAGGAGAAAGCAATCCATTGAAGGAGAAATTAATTACTGGTGATGTTCTGTTTATGGAATCTTCTCCAGCAGATTCCTCATCACCTTCCCATCCAGCCCGCTATGAAAGTGCCTGCATTTTCTGACGAA
Source organism: Ambystoma mexicanum (assembly GCF_040938575.1). Lineage (NCBI taxonomy): Eukaryota > Metazoa > Chordata > Amphibia > Caudata > Ambystomatidae > Ambystoma > Ambystoma mexicanum. Next base: position 187,200,683 of record NC_090922.1, read on the forward strand.
CAACCTTCTCTTAGGAGAGGAGTAGATGAGCAACTTCTTAGTAGGCTTATCATGCCTTTATAATTGTTCCGTTCTCTACAGCTTCTTACGGTTCTATTGCTAAACATTTTTTTTAATGTTATGGTTTTAACCTGAGTCGTGGCTGTTTTCAACCGAATCTCCAGTGGAATCTGCGGGAGAAGAATCCATAGAAAGAACATTACTGGTAAATAATTTTTCCTTATGTCATTGCAGCCGGCGGAAACACAGCAGCAGCCATCTTGAAAATTACAATCCACTCTGAATCCCCCATTTCCTGTTGCCATCTAAACACCATACTTGGCAAATCATGTCACAGGAAATGGGAAAGCCTGGGGTGACTGAGAGGGGACTGCGAAAACACAAGTTTACAGAGGCAGAGCACGAGGTGTTGGTAGAGGTTGTCTGCCACACCGAGGAGCTCTATTGGAGCAGGCAGCGCAGGACCTCTGGCCAGAGGAAGGTTGCCATCTGGACCACCATCAGGGAAATGTGGTGGCAGTGGGCATAGTTCCACGGGATAGTGAAGACTGTTGAAAGCGATGGAATGACCTCAAGGCCAGGGTCTGCAGCCCCGTTGCCAGCCACAGGAGAGAGACCTCAGCCACTGGAGGTGGCCCTGTGGAACCCCTTGCCCTGACTTCATGGGAAGAGAAGGCCAGCTCCATACTCCACATGGAAAGGATAGAGGGGATTGGCAGCACTGAAGTTGGAGCAGCAAGCCAAGTGGATTGCAGTGAGTCTATCAGTCCTCACTCCCATGTGAATGCACTGGGCAAAAGCATGGGTCCCTCATCATAGATGAGCACAATGGGCAGGGGAATGGGTAACCAAATGGCAATCAGTACAAAGGCACAGTGACTACATGCATGTGCCAGGCAAGGTGGGATAATGTAGTAATGCACATGCAATTTTGGACAAATGTGCATGTGAAGCCATGGAACCATCTGAAGCATCTACGTGTGCTGTGACAGTCTATGTTGCCAAGTGAACCCCCTCTGCCACCACAACAACAAGCAACATTAGCAGGCCAATAGGCAATGCTCACATGCATGAGCCATGTAAGCCCTCAGCAGACACTACTTCCACCTATGAGTAGCGTACTCAATGGCCTGAAATCAACCATGCCCATCATACAAAATGTGTGTATGAATAACAAACCTCATGTTGTATGAGTGTCTTGCTAGCCCACTTACATGTATGCAAGATGACTGACAGCATGTCATGTTCCACCCAACAGTTGCACAGTCAACTGATGCTAAAGGGGTTGGGCCCTCCACTGTCCAGGACAAAACCACTGCTGCCAGTCAATCCACCTCCACCCCTGCACAGGCTGCATGTGCGAGCAGCGAGACAAAGAGCAGGATGGAGGCAACAAGGCCACAGGAGACCATACAGTGTCAGCTGTGCTATGCCTGGAGACATCCACAGTCCCCACATTGGTGCCCAGTGGCCTGTCACCAGCCATGCAGATAGCACAGGAGACACAGCACATGCTGATGCAGGTGCTGCGACAGCCACACCAAAGCCTGCCCCTGTGGAGATTCCCAAGAGTGCTGTCCAGACATCAGCACCCACCCATCTCTGTCCCCTGATGCCCCCTTGTCACCTGTGTCGGACAGGCACCGCCAGCGCCAGGCTGGGGTAGACACTGGAGGCAATTCCCCTATGCCTCTCCAGAGCCCACAGCTAGTGCCACAGGACACACTAACGGGGATATGGGTGAGGCTGGATGTCATGGAACAGCGTCAGTCATCCAGGAAACAACTGGCTGGGCAGCAAATGCAGCATCTGCAGGCCATCAGGGACAGCGTCCAGGGATCATCCAGGAGGATTTCCCGGTTCCTGGACCAAAACAAAAGAGGTGATGGCCTGGAAAGTTTAGAATTCATCTTAACCTCTGGCATTGCTCTGGGCTGGCAGCTCACCCAAACCACTGTTCGGCAGAGGATTAGGGAGCACACTGAGGGCATGTCGCCTTTGCTGAGTCCCTTCATTCCTGCATGTAATTGACACTGCAGCACATACGGGGAAGGAGTCTGAGCCCTCCACCTCCATCCACCCCACAGAGGGATTGTGCCCAGCACCCCAAGGCACAGCTCCTTGTGTCATCTGACCCCAACGGTGCCTGAGCAGGCTGGCAGGGGCAAGAAGCCATGGAAGTGACATTTCATGGCACTCTGTGTATAAGCACAAGGGAGGTTGGAGGGCATGGGTGTTTTTGGGATGGCGTGTTGGGTAGGGAGTAGGTGGATGACATTGGGCCTCATTACGAGGTAGGAGGTGAGGGATTACCAGCACCGGTAAGGGTGCCGGTGCCCGTAATCCCTTACCTCCATATTCCGAGGTCCTTTAGCGGGTCCCTTCCTTAACGCCTGGTCTGACAGGTGTTAAGGACGGGACCCGCTAAGGGACTTCAGAGCTAATAACGGTATCGCAAATTGTGGTACCGTTATTAGCTACTTCCCCATTCCCATTGAGCCCTATGGGGGCTCAATGGGAATGGGGAATGGTTCTCAGAATGGGGACTTACCGGGTCCTCCAAGGTTGGAATGACACGGTAAGTACCCATTCTGAGAACCCGGACCCAGTATGTGGTAAGGGGGTAGCCATGGTGCTCATAGCACCATGGCTACCTGCTACCGCGTAATGAGGCCCATTGTGTTATTGGGGATGGTGTGTTGGGGAGGTGGGTGGGGAGTGTGTTGGGAATAGTGTGTTGGGGATGGGGAGGAGGGTGTTGAGGGTATGTTGGGGATGGCATGTTGGGGATGGTGTGTTGTAGAGGGGTAGGTGGGAGGGCATTGGTGTGTTAGGGATAGTGTGTTGGGATGGGGGAAGGAGGGTGGTGGGTGTGTTGGGGATGTCTCTTTTCACACTTTCACTTGAAGCAATGCAAGGACATTCCTTATTGTGTGAATACAATGTTTTCAATGTGTTGCTATGTAGAAAGGCGAGCAGCATGTGATTATCGATGTGCTCAGAAATAATTGTATTTTAGCTCTTGCCACACCAGACGACCATCCCTTCCCTCCTGCTGCTCACTGTGTGGCAGCACTGCACCTGCAGGTAGTGAGTGTTGTCTTCTGGAGGTAGCATGTCCTCATCAGGGGGAGGGGGACAGTTTCCCTGAGGGAGATGTTGTGCAGCATGGCACAGGCAAGAAATATTTGTCCAGCCTTCTTTGGTCTGTATATCAAGGCCCCTCCGGACCAGTGTAGACACCAAAAACAACCCTTAAGCAGAGATCTGTCTGCTCTATGTACAGCCTGTTCCCGACATGTGCCTCATTGTAGGCCACCTTCTGTGGCGTCCTTGGATTGCGCTCAGGTTTCATTAGCCATGGTAGCTGGGGACATCGAGAGTGAAGGGCAAAGGTCACAGGTCTCAGTCACAGTGCATTGTGATATGATATGGCATTTAGAACGCACCTATACACAAGTGTTTCAAGGCACAAAAAAAATTATGTGTTGCCTTTTGTAAGTGTATTTTGATGGACACTTTGTGCATGCATTTTCCATGTATTGTCCTACGACATGGTTGACCATCCCAGTTGATGCATGCAACATGCAGTGCCATTCACTATGTTGGTACATATGCATTGCCGTGTTATACCTTGTGCGCAGCTCACAACCATCAATCATCACTCTCATGGTGTGTGATTGGCATTGCTGTGTGCAGATTGCCTGTATTGGGTCTCCTACCTGCTATCATTCATTTGTTCTGATGGGTGATTTGTTTTCCTTGTGCATTTTTGTGGTGTCTACATTCCTTCCATTATGGCTTCACATACATGTTTACCAGGTTACATGGCATTACTTTCTGTCAGTGCTGCATTGTCTTTGTGCATTGTTGAGCACTGACCTGTGACATTCGATGTGTAGGTATGTGTTCCTTTGCATTGTGGTTCCTGTGTGTCCTCTTTGTGGGTATTGCTTGGTATTTGAGGAAATGTGCATCACCAACATACTACTGCATTGTCTTGCATGGCCTAGTCCTGTGGGTTGGTGACTCTTGTGCGGGGTGAGAGGGCAGGTCCTGCATGTACAGGACCTTGATAGGGCATGCATTGTTCAGTGGTGGTAATGTTCCCACCTTACATAGAATTTCACTGGTGCTGCAGGATCAGTTTGTGTAATGATACTTGTACTCACCCAGTATCCATGTCTCCTTGGCTCTCTATGTATGCAGGCAGTGTGCCGTTCCACAGGAACATGGCATTGTGTGTGGAACCAGGAAAGCGGGCACAGCAGTGTGTTATCACAAGATCAGCATCGCAGGTCACCTGGACATTCATGAAGTGATACTGCTTCCTGTTGTGGTATACCTGTTTGAATGCCTGGGGGGCGACCAACGCCACATGGGTGCAGTCCAGAGTGGCAATTACGTTGGGCAGGTGGGCTGCTGCGTAAAAACGTGCCTTTGTGGCATTTATCTTTGGTTGAAACACCAAGAGATTCAGGGCCTCATTCCGAGTATGGAGGTAGTCATGGCGCAAATAGCTATTTGCGCCATGACTACCTCCCATACCGGGTCCGACCTGGTTCAATGGGGACTTACCGGTCCATTCCGACCCTGGAGGGACCGGTAAATCCCCATTGAAAAATCCATTCCCCATTCCCATTTGAGGCCCCATAGGGCTCAATGGGAATAGGGAAGTAGCTAACAACGGTACCGCAGTTTGCGGTACCGTTATTGGCTCTCTGGTCCCTTAACGGCTCCCGCTAAGGGTGCCTGGTAAAACCAGGCGCCCATTGCAGAACCCGCTAAGGGACCTCGGAATAGGGCACAAAGGGATTACGGCACCAAAGTCCTTAACGGTGCCCGGTATCCCTTCACGGCCACCTCAGAATGAGGCCCCCAGGCACTACAAAATCTTGCCATTTCGCTGAATAAAGAGTATCTTGGGCCTCATTACACGGTAGGCGGTAGGGGATTACTGGCACCGGTAAGGCCACCGGTGCCGGTAATCCCCTACCGCCCTACTACGAGGTCCCTCAGCAGGTCCCGTCCTTAACGTGTGGTCAGACCAAACGTTAAGGAAGGGACCCGCTGAGGGACTTCAGAGCTAATAACAGTACCGCAATTTGCGGTACCGTTATTAGCTCTTTCCCCACTCCCATTGAGACCTATGGGGGCTCGAATGGGAATGGGGAATGGTAATTGGCATGGGGACTTACCGGGTCCTCCAGGGTTGGAATGACCCAGTAAGTCCCCATACCGCCTACCCGGACCCAGAAGGCGGTAAGGGGTAGCCATGGCGCTAAGAGCGCCATGGTTACCTCCTACCGTGTAATGAGGCCCCTTATATCTCTACACACATGCTTTTTGGGAGGCAGGCGAGATATTGGGCAATCATCTTCTGCCTGAGATGCAGACTTCTTTCCAGCAATTAGCACATGATGTCATGAACTTCAGATCACGCCCCTTTTGGACCTCATGGTCCTTGTCTCAACTGGGCTTACATTCCGTACTACTTCCAACATGGCCGTCCAGAGCTGAAGCCCTTGCTCGCTCCATGCGCTGAGCGCGGCGTGATCTATTTATAGACCACGCCTTCCGCAGCTCTGCCCATCTCAATGCTATTGCAGAGTAGCCCCAGACGTGTGTTCGTAGCTCGCGGTATTTTTTCCTTTGTCCCAGTGCTATTACCCGCTCCTTACCCTTTACCCCTTCCTGGTTCCAAGCATTTCTAGCCTTTCCAGACTCCCGGATTCCTGGACTCCGTGCTCCCGGAACTAAACGCAACCTGGAACCAGCCGAGACTCGAGCAGCGCTGTTCAAGACCAGGAGCGTTCGCAAGAAGGCAGCGATCGAAGACACCGGCAAACTCCGGACCCAGGTGAGAAGGGGGGAACTCCTTGACAGTTTGAGACGCCACCCGATCGAACCTAAAAACGAGATGGAAGCCGCCGTGCAGGACTTAATGCGACGCATGCAAGAATGATCAACTGAGGTTCAAAATCTTAAGGCGGAAAACGCTGCGCTCAAACAATTGGTCTTATCCCGGGATTCTGCTACAAAGGAGGGTGCCCTGTTGGGCGGTATTGTTCACAAGTATGATGGTTCGGCAAAAACACTTTGTGGATTCCTGGATTCATGCCTGGTCCACATTACCTTTAAGCCCTATTATTTCTAGACTCCTAGGGCTAAGGTGGGTTTCATCATATCCCACCTTTCCGGCAACACCTTAACTTGGGCAACACCCCTTGTTAACTCTGGCGCTGCCCTCCTAGACGACTATGATGGGTTCATACAGTGTAACGCTCACCTGATTCCCGTAGAGGCGCCGGTCTTGACTGGGCGTATACCGTATCTTCAAAGGTGATGTGTAACACACGGCTGGCTCTTTGGGCTGGACCTCTGTGCACTGTATGTCTGACTCGAAGGGTAAGATGTCTGCAGATAGAAAATATGGGATTAATGAACTGGGTTATTGAATGTCTCTCTCTTCTTCCCTTTCTCTTCTCCTGTAGAACCCCAAAGGTTAACGCTCTCACCTTAGGTAAGTGAACGCCGTGCTCTCCATCTTCCTCGGGGCAGGGTGCTGTAACCAGTTTCTTCACTGGATAAGGGGAGCAGGCCTCTTGACTTCAGAGGACTGCTGTCCGTCGTTTGCTGCACGAACGGTAAGTTTCGAGTAATTCTAATGTCTTTAAAAGTCTTTAGTAATGATGTCTCTTGTTTTTGCAGGGTTCCGGCGATGGCGGATTACGGGCTGAAGTGAGTTGAAGATGGAGCCCGTGTGATGAATGGAAGCGCCTGGAAGCACGTAAGTAAGCGCTTGTTGCCTGCTTCACGATGCGCTCTAACTGTCTTTTTATTTTGCAGGTACAAGTTCAGAGCGGCTGCAGGGTGCCGGAATACCCACTGGGTTAGATGTGGAAAGGAGTAATGGCACGTGAGTATTAAAGGTCTCCAATGTCTTTAAACGCACCTTGTTTTGTCTTTCAGATGCGGGATGCAGCGCCGAAGGCCTCCGGAGCGTGCGAAGAGCTGGTAAGCTTTTGTCTTTCAGATGCCGGAATGCAGTGCGAAGACCTCCGGAGCGCACAAAGAGTAGGTAAGCCTGTGTCTTTCAGATGCCGGAATGCAGCGTGAGGCGTGGGTGACAGCCGAGGGACCAGGTAAGTGAAGCGCTGTCACTGAAGACCGTAATGCTAACCTGTTCTTTCTTGTCTTTATAGGTGTTGCTGAAGACTGGATTCAGGATGGTAAGCCTTTTTCCTTAGGCCCAGGATCAGATGCAGAAGACACGATGAGCGTTCTGCTGCAGAGGATGCCGAATAACGCAAAGCAAGATTCATCCATCGGGTGTGGTTTAAATAGCCTCCTGTAGTGCTTAGGTACCTCCTTCCACAGCCACGCCTAGGTAAGAAAAGAGTTCCTGCTTTCCAGAAGAGTTCCAGTGTTCTGAACCTAGGGAGTGGCTCCTGCCCCACCCAACAGGAAAAGTAGTTCCAAACAGAAGAGGATCAGAGGCTCAACTGGCAGGCAAGTAAGCAGCATGGTCTGCTGCAGGTAAGTCCACCCAAGCATTATGAGCCCGGCGCTTCCAGCGCTGGGACTGGGCATATTTATGAGCCTGGTTCCACTGGCGCCAGGACTGGGTCCAAAAGGTCCCAATTGGGACTGGTTGGCACTCGGAACCTGGGTTATGGATCTGCTTCCAAGGGAGTTGGGAAAACCCTGACCTTTTGGAAGCAGAGATCATGACAGTACCCCCCCTCAAGGCCCCTCCCAAACCGGGCTTCTCCGGGGGTTTTGGCTTGTCAGGAAATGTTCGGTGAAATCTTTTGATTAGGCGAGGAGTGTGGACATATTCAGCAGGTTCCCAGGATCTCTCTTGGGGGCCGTAGCCTTTCCAGTCAATTAGGTAAAATAGTTTAGATTTGGAGATCTTGGAGTCCAGAATGCTTTTGACTTCAAACTCGAGTTCTCCATCAACTAGGATGGGTTTTGGAGATTTAGTTAGTCGGGTTTGAGGTTGCACGGGTTTTAATAGAGAGACGTGGAAGACCGGATGTATCTTCATGTGCGGGGGCAAGTCCAACTTGACCGCTACTGGGTTTACTATGGTAGTGATGGAATAGGGACCAAGGTACCTTGGGTTGATTGTGCGTGGCCCTTTTAGAGGTAGATATTTGGTGGATAACCAGACTTGATCCCCTACTTGATATTGAGGGGCTTCCTTCCGATGTTGATCTGCTCCTTTCTTGTATTGTTCTTTAGCCCCTTGAAGGTGAGAAACAGCTTCCTTAAAGGCTTGGGTGATTGTAGAATGCAGGTAGTCTACTGCTGGTGTTTCAAGATCTTGGAGGGGATCCAACTCCGAGGTTCGAGGGTGACTGCCGTATAAAAGAAAAAACGGGGTTTTCCCAGTTCCCGAATGGACAGAGTTATTGTAGGCATATTCGGCTATCCAAAGGATGTCTTTCCAAGTTTTTTCAGTTTGTTGCAGCATGCAGCGTAAATACTGTTCCAGAGTTTGATTGGTCCTCTCGGTTTGTCCGTCGGTCTGAGGGTGGTGACTGGTCGATAGTCTCACATCAATTTGAGCCGACCGACAGCAACTTCGCCAAAAATGAGAAATAAATTGACTACCTATATCCGAAATTAGAACCGAAGGAAAACCGTGCAGTCGGACGATGTTTTCGAGAAATTCTCGGGCCAGAGTTGCTGCTGTTGGCAAGCCTTTGAGCGGAATGAAATGCGCCATCTTGGAGAATAAGTCCACGATTACTAGAATCGTATTATATCCGGAGCATGAAGGTAGATCGGTGATGAAGTCCATAGAAAGCGTATGCCAAGGGCGAGGTGGGATGTCAATAGGGCGTAAGAGGCCTGCTGGTCTTTCCTTTTGACTCTTGTTTTGGGCGCATACTCCACAGGACGTTATAAAGTCTCTGATATCTTTTTTCCAAGACGGCCACCAGAAGTAGCGCTTGATCTTTTCTGAGGTCTTGGCCATACCGGGATGTCCTTCCATTAAAGAATCGTGATAACAAGAGATTACTTTTTTCTGTAAATCTGTGCTGGGCAGGTATAATCGTTCTTGGAAATACAATAAGTTGTCCTTTACTGCAAAGTCCTTTCCCTGCAGATGCCAATTCTGTATGTCTGCTGGAGTTACAAGTTGCCTGGCTTCATCCTTAACTTCCTCTATGCATTGTGTGGCGATTACACCCAGAATTCTTTGTTCGGGAATGATTGGTACAGGTTTAGGGTTGATCAAGTGTTCTTCCACTCCCATCCGAGAAAGGGCATCGGCTTTACCGTTTTTTGTACCAGGTCGATAGGTAATTATGAAGTCAAACTCGGCAAAGAATAATGCCCAACGGAGTTGTCTAGAGGATTGGGCTTTTGCGGTTTTCAAATATTGCAGGTTTCGGTGATCCGTAATCACAGTAACGGTGTGTCGGGCCCCCAGCAGATAATGCCGCCAAGCCTTAAAGTCAGACTTGATAGCCAGAAGTTCCTTATCAGTAATCGTGTAATTGATTTCAGGAGGCGAGAATTTGCGGGACCAAAATGCCACGGGATGCAACTGATTGGTTACCGGGTCCTTTTGTGATAGAACTGCCCCCATGGCAAGGCTTGAAGCATCAGTTTCCACGATGTAGGGGAGTTCGGGGCGAGGGTGTTTTAAGATTGGTGCAGAGATAAATTTAGTCTTCAAATCCTGGAAAGCTTGTTCCGCCTCGGTAGACCATTCAAAACGTTTGTTTTTCTTTAACAAGGCAGTGATGGGCTGGACTATTCGAGAAAATTTGTGGATAAACCTGCGGTAAAAGTTAGCGAAGCCTAACATGCTTTGCACACCTTTTACGGAGGATGGTGATGGCCATTTGAGAACTGCATCGACCTTCTTTGAATCCATACGCACTCCGCCAGGTGATAATATGAATCCCAAGAATTCAACTTCAGTCACGTTGAAAACACATTTTTCCAACTTAGCGAAAAGTTTGTGTTGACGCAATCTTTCGAGGACCATTTTCATGTGTTTCCGATGTTCAGATTCCGATGAAGAATAAACGAGGATGTCATCAATGTAAACAACAACACACACATCTATGAGCTCTCTGAGGACATCGTTCATAAAATATTGAAAGGCGGCCGGGGCATTGCAAAGTCCGAAGGGCATGACCTGATATTCAAATAGCCCATATTTGGTGCGGAAGGCCGTCTTCCATTCATCGCCCTCTTTTACTCGTACCAAGTGGTAGGCTCCTCTAAGATCCAGCTTTGTATATATGCATGCTTTTCTGACTTGGTCCAGGAGTTCAGGGATCAAAGGTAACGGATATCTATTCTTGACGGTGATCTGGTTCAGGGAGCGATAATCTATACAAGTTCTAAGGTCTCCTTCCTTTTTTGGAACGAAGAACAAAGCTGAAGAAGCAGGGGACTTGGAAGGACGAATAAACCCATTTGCCAGGTATTGATCCAGGTATTGTCGAAGGTGAAGGTTCTCAGGCTCGGTGAGGGCATAAATTCTACTACAAGGAGGAGTAGATCCAGGTATCAGGTCTATCTGGCAGTCATAAGACCTATGAGGAGGTAGAGAGTTAGCCTGGTCCTTCCGGAAAACGTCTTGGAATTCTAGGTATTCGGGAGGTAACTGGGGAGTCTCTGAAGAAATTGCTGCCAGTGCAACACCAGGTGGAAGGTGTCAAGTAGAGACACATTCTGGAAACTGGACCGTTCTTGCTCGCCAATCGATCAGAGGATTGTGTTTCTCTAACCAAGGTATTCCTAGAATAATCTGAAACTGAGGAGCCTTGATCACATCGAAGACGATCTTCTCATGGTGTCCCTCTTAACTTACTAGCATCACTTCATGAGTGGTATGCGTTACTGGTCCGGAGGCTATCTCCGTTCCATCCACCGAGTAATGACGTCCTTTACAGCCTTGGGACAAAGAGTTAGATTCATCCTCAAAACCATTTCATGATCCACATAATTGCCGATGGCACCGCTGTCGACGTAAGCTTCAATTGCATGTAATCGATCCGGATTATCACGGCTAATGAGGACCATAGGTATCACGAAATGCGAGGTCACGGAACTGGTTTTCACGCTCGGCAAGAGGACCTCTATTCTTGTCGGGCAAGGTCGTTTCCCTGCTCAGAGTTTGTAACTTTGGTAACTGCAGCTCCTACTGCCTTCTTGGCAGGTTTCACCGGACAGTCTCGAAGAAAGTGCCCTGAGTTTCCGCAATAGAGGCATAATTGCAACTGTTTTCTCCTTTCCCGCTCCTTTTGTGTTAGAGGACCTTTCAGGCCCCCTATTTGCATGGGTTCTCCGGAGTCTACTCCTTTGGTAGGAGTTGGCGGTTTGGAAAATACTCGAGCATCGAACTTGGAACGATCGGCCTTCCTATTCTGCAGTCTGTGATCTATTTGAACGACTAAGTCTATATAGTCCGAACAGTCTTGCGGGGGATTCACTACTTGGGCTAACACATCTTTGAGCTCTCCACGTAGACCTCTATAAAACAGCGTAATCCTTTTGTCCTCAGGCCATTGAGTTTCCACTATCAGTCTGTTGAAAGACGCAATATAAGCCAAAAGGTCTTGATTACCTTGTCGCAACGAAAGAAGCTCATTGTCCAAGGCCTGCCCCTGTGAATGTCTTGCGAACAGTTTTTCCATACTGAGCTGAAAAGCTTGAAAATCATGGAGGACCGGATCATCTTGATTTACTAGAGGGATCGACCAGTCTGCCGCATTGCCACTAAGGTACGAAAGCACGAAAGCTATTTTAGCTTGATCAGTTGGAAAGGCTGCTGGCCGGCATAAGAAATGCAACCGGCACTGATTGATAAATACTGCAAACCTCTTTGGGTCACCAGAAAATCGTTCGGGCGGAGCCAGAGGTACATTCCCAGGTAGGTTGATCTGCACTGGATTCATAGAGGATGTAGAAGGAAGATTTCCCCCAGATGCGGATAACGGGGTCTGTCCGGCTTGTGACTGTAGCAATTGTCTAGCGAGATCATCTGTTCGCTCCTTGGAAATAATCAGTTCCCTTCTTAGAGCGTTCGTTTCCTGACGGGCTGCATGCACTTCTGCCCTTAGTTCCCCAAGTAACTGGGCTAGCTGGTCGGTATCCGAGGTTTCCATAGCGCCTGGACGGGAGTTTTGCGGTAGGCTTTGCGTTCTGTAACGCTCACCTGATTCCCGTAGAGGCGCCGGTCTTGACTGGGCGTATACAGTATCTTCAAAGGTGATGTGTAACACACGGCTGGCTCTTTGGGCTGGACCTCTGTGCACTGTATGTCTGACTCGAAGGGTAAGATGTCTGCAGATAGAAAATATGGGATTAATGAACTGGGTTATTGAATGTCTCTCTCTTCTTCCCTTTCTCTTCTCCTGTAGAACCCCAAAGGTTAACGCTCTCACCTTAGGTAAGTGAACGCCGTGCTCTCCATCTGCCTCGGGGCAGGGTGCTGTAACCAGTTTCTTCACTGGATAAGGGGAGCAGGCCTCTTGACTTCAGAGGACTGCTGTCCGTCGTTTGCTGCACGAACGGTAAGTTTCGAGTAATTCTAATGTCTTTAAAAGTCTTTAGTAATGATGTCTCTTGTTTTTGCAGGGTTCCGGCGATGGCGGATTACGGGCTGAAGTGAGTTGAAGATGGAGCCCGTGTTATGAATGGAAGCGCCTGGAAGCACGTAAGTAAGCGCTTGTTGCCTGCTTCACGATGCGCTCTAACTGTCTTTTTATTTTGCAGGTACAAGTTCGGAGCGGCTGCAGGGTGCCGGAATACCCACTGGGTTAGATGTGGAAAGGAGTAATGGCACGTGAGTATTAAAGTTCTCCAATGTCTTTAAACGCACCTTGTTTTGTCTTTCAGATGCGGGATGCAGCGCCGAAGGCCTCCGGAGCGTGCGAAGAGCTGGTAAGCTTTTGTCTTTCAGATGCCGGAATGCAGTGCGAAGACCTCCGGAGCGCACGAAGAGTAGGTAAGCCTGTGTCTTTCAGATGCCGGAATGCAGCGCGAGGTGTGGGTGACAGCCGATGGACCAGGTAAGTGAAGCACTGTCACTGAAGACCGTAATGCTAACCTGTTCTTTCTTGTCTTTATAGGTGTTGCTGAAGACTGGATTCAGGATGGTAAGCCTTTTTCCTTAAGCCCAGGATCAGATGCAGAAGACACGATGAGCGTTCTGCTGCAGAGGATGCAGAATAACGCAAAGCAAGATTCATCCATCGGGTGTGGTTTAAATAGCCTCCTGTAGTGCTTAGGTGTCTCCTTCCACAGCCACGCCTAGGTAAGAAAAGAGTTCCTGCTTTCCAGAAGAGTTCCAGTGTTCTGAACCTAGGGAGTGGCTCCTGCCCCACCCAACAGGAAAAGTAGTTCCAAACAGAAGAGGATCAGAGGCTCAACTGGCAGGCAAGTAAGCAGCATGGTCTGCTGCAGGTAAGTCCACCCAAGCATTATGAGCCCGGCGCTTCCAGCGCTGGGACTGGGCATATTTATGAGCCTGGTGCCACTGGCGCCAGGACTGGGTCCAAAAGGTCCCAAATGGGACTGGTTGGCACTCGGAACCTGGGTTATGGATCTGCTTCCAAGGGAGTTGGGAAAACCCTGACCTTTTGGAAGCAGAGATCATGACATACAGGCCCTTAAAGGCATGTTTGACCGTCCAGAGCAGGTCTATACTGCCCAAGAACGCTTACTGGACTTTCAACAGGGCTCCCAAGATATGCTCACTTATGTGACCAGATTTAATCAATTGGCTAAGGAAGCAGACTGGTCCTCTGAGGCTAGTTTTACCCTGTTCAGGAGAGGCCTGAACGATGAGATCAAGGATGAACTGGCCAGGGTGGCCAGACCAAATTAATTCCAAGCACTAATGGACCTAGCCTTGCAAATAGACTTTCGCATACAGGAAAGGAAGGCTGAAAGGAAGAAATCCAAGGGAAACCCACCCAAGACATCCTTTGAGAGCACAGTCAGAACGGACGCTAACCCAAGTCCAGCCCCAGAACCTGAACCCATGCAAATTGGAGCCTTTCGTAGACCCAAATCACCTCAAGAAAGGTTGAGAAGGATCCATACGGGTGTGTGTATGTATTGTGCTTCAGACAAACATTTGGTCAGGGAATGTCCTCTGGCACCTCCTTGGCGTTCGGAAACGCCAGCTCCCGATCTTAAATGGAGCAGAGATTCGGGAGAGAGATGTTTGCTCCACATCAATTCCATCCTTGAACTCTCCTGGACAAAACAGTTTGGTGATACTACAGGCCTTCCTGTCGCCCTCCAAAGACAAGACCTATCCCATTCTGGCCTTGGTGGACTGCGAGCTATGGGAATTTTCATTGATCAAGACTGGGTTGTTAGTCATCATATTCCATACGAAATGCGAAACACCATGCAGCCGGTGGAAGCAATTGACGGAAGACCCCTCTCTTCAGGGCCCATAAGCCTGCAGACTAAAGAGATCCAACTTTCCATAAACCATCATCAAGAGCGGATTACATTGGACATATTAAGTCAGCCCATTACCGCATGGTTTTGGGAATGCCTGGTTACAAAAGCACAATCCGTATATCAATTAGACAGCAGGATCATTATTCCTGGGCTCAGAGTTCTGTATGTCCCACTGCCTATCCCTGGCCCCTTCTCGGTAACTTCTAAAGAACCACCTAGAGACCAAGAAACACCACTCATGGTTTCCAATATCAAGTTCTAGAGGCCTATCAAGGATATGCTGATGTATTTTCTACTGCCATAGTCCAAGCCTTACCCCCTCACAGGCCCGAAGACTGTGCCATAGATACTGATCCCTCAGCTGTAATTCCCTTCGGCAGAATGTTCATTCTTTCCGAACCCGAGAAAAAGGCCCTTCGGGAATACCTAGACACTAATCTTGAAAACGGCACCATAAGACCCTCGAAATCTCCAGCAGGTGCTTCGTTGTTCTTCGTTCCCAAGAAGGATACCAACGAACTCAGACCTTGCCTCGACTATAGAGGCTTAAATCAATGCACCCTCAAGGATCGGTACCCACTGCCCCTGATCTCGGATATCCTGGAAGCTGTGAGAGGAGCCGTAATATTCACCAAATTGGATCTCAGGGGTGCCTACCATTTGATCCATAACCAAGAAGGAGACTAGTGGAAGACCGCCTTTAGAACACCCTTTGGCACCTACGAGTACCTGGTCATGCCCTTTGGACTAGCCAATGCCCCAGCAGTATTCCAACATTTTATGGATGGGGTGTTCTCTGATATGTTGTTTCTCTTCATCATTGTCTATCTGGACGACATATTGATTTTTTCCAAAGACCCTCTGAAGCATGAAGGACATGTTAAGGCAGTTCTACAAAGACTCCGGGAACATCACTTCTTAGCCAAGCCTGAGAAATGTTTGTTTCACGTTACCTCTGTGCACTATCTGGGATTTATCCTTAGTCCAAAGGGGATTGGCATGGACCCTTCAAAAGTAAAAGCCATTCTCTCCTGGCCTACTCCCACATCCGTGAAACAAATGCAATCCTTCCTAGGACTAGCCAATTTCTACCGAAATTTCATAGCCACCTTTTCCGAGATTGTACAACCCACAGTGGCTCTGCTAAAGAAGGACACCCCATCTATTTATAGACCACGCCTTCCACGGCTCCGCGCATCTCAATGCTATTGCAGAGTAGCCCCAGACGTGTGTTCGTAACTTGCGGTATTGTTTCCTTTGTCCCAGTGCTATTACCCCTTCCTTATCCTTTCCCCCTTCCTGGTTCTGAGCATTTCTAGCCTTTCCAGACTCCCGGATTCCTGGACTCCGTGCTCCTGGAACTAAACGCAACCTGGAACCAGCCGAGACTCGAGCAGCGCTGTTCAAGACCAGGAGCGTTCGCAAGAAGGCAGCGATCGAAGACACCGGCAAACTCCGGACCCAGGTGAGAAGGGGGGAACTCCTTGACAGTTTGAGACGCCACCCGATCGAACCTAAAAACGAGATGGAAGCCGCTGTGCAGGACTTAATGCGACGCATGCAAGAATGATCAACCGAGGTTCAAAATCTTAAGGCGGAAAACGCCGCGCTCAAACAATTGGTCTTATCCCGGGATTCTGCTACAAAGGAGGGTGCCCTGTTGGGCGGTATTGTTCACAAGTATGATGGTTCGGCAAAAACACTTTGCGGATTCCTGGATTCATGCCTGGTCCACTTTACCTTTAAACCCTATTATTTCTTGACTCCTAGGGCTAAGGTGGGTTTCATCATATCCCACCTTTCCGGCAACACCTTAACTTGGGCAACACCCCTTGTTAACTCCGGCGATGCCCTCCTAGACGACTATGATGGGTTCATACAGGCCCTTAAAGGCATGTTTGACCGTCCAGAGCAGGTCTATACTGCCCAAGACGCTTACTGGACTTTCAACAGGGCTCCCAAGATATGCTCACTTATGTGACCAGATTTAAACAATTGGCTAAGGAAGCAGACTGGTCCTCTGAGGCTAGTTTTACCCTGTTCAGGAGAGGCCTGAACGATGAGATCAAGGATGAACTGGCCAGGGTGGCCAGACCAAATTAATTCCAAGCACTAATGGACCTGGCCTTGCAAATAGACTTTCGCATACAGGAAAGGAAGGCTGAAAGGAAGAAATCCAAGGGAAACCCACCCAAGACGTCCTTTGAGAGCACAGTCAGAACGGACGCTAACCCAAGTCCAGCCCCAGAACCTGAACCCATGCAAATTGGAGCCTTTCGTAGACCCAAATCACCTCAAGAAAGGTTGAGAAGGATCCCTACGGGTTTGTGTATGTATTGTGCTTCAGACAAACATTTGGTCAGGGAATGTCCTCTGGCACCTCCTTGGCGTTCGGCAAACGCCAGCTCCCGATCTTAAATGGAGCAGAGATTCGGGAGAGAGATGTTTGCTCCACATCAATTCCATCCTTGAACTCTCCTGGACAAAACAGTTTGGTGATACTACAGGCCTTCCTGTCGCCCTCCAAAGACAAGACCTATCCCATTCTGGCCTTGGTGGACTGCGAGCTATGGGAATTTTCATTGATCAAGACTGGGTTGTTAGTCATCATATTCCGTACGAAATGCGAAACACCATGCAGCCGGTGGAAGCAATCGACGGAAGACCCCTCTCTTCAGGGCCCATAAGCCTGCAGACTAAAGAGATCCAACTTTCCATAAACCATCATCAAGAGCGGATTACATTCGACATATTAAGTCAGCCCATTACCCCATGGTTTTGGGAATGCCCTGGTTACAAAAGCACAATCCGTACATCAATTAGACAGCAGGATCATTATTCCTGGGCTGAGAGTTCTGTATGTCCCACTGCCTATCCCTGGACCCCTCCTCGGTAACTTCTAAAGAACCACCTAGAGACCAAGAAATACCACTCATGGTTTCCAATATCAAGTTCCAGAGGCCTATCAAGGATATGCTGATGTATTTTCTACTGCCATAGTCCAAGCCTTACCCCCTCACAGGCCCGAAGACTGTGCCATAGATACGGATCCCTCAGCTGTAATTCCCTTCGGCAGAATGTTCATTCTTTCCGAACCCGAGAAAAAGGCCCTTCGGGAATACCTAGACACTAATCTTGAAAACGGACCCATAAGACCCTCGAAATCTCCAGCGGGTGCTTCGTTGTTCTTCGTTCCCAAGAAGGATACCAAGGAACTCAGACCTTGCCTCGACTATAGAGGCTAAAATCAATGCACCCTCAAGGATCGGTACCCACTGCCCCTGATCTCGGATATCCTGGAAGCTGTGAGAGGAGCCGTAATATTCACCAAATTGGATCTCAGGGGTGCCTACCATTTGATCCGTAACCAAGAAGGAGACTAGTGGAAGACCGCCTTTAGAACACCCTTTGGCACCTACGAGTACCTGGTCATGCCCTTTGGACTAGCCAATGCCCCAGCAGTATTCCAACGTTTTATGGATAGGGTGTTTTCTGATATGTTGTTTCTCTCCGTCATTGTCTATCTGGACGACATATTGATTTTTTCCAAAGACCCTCTGAAGCATGAAGGACATGTTAAGGCAGTTCTACAAAGACTCCGGGAACATCACTTCTTAGCCAAGCCTGAGAAATGTTTGTTTCACGTTACCTCTGTGCACTATCTGGGATTTATCCTTAGTCCAAAGGGGATTGGCATGGACCCTTCAAAAGTAAAAGCCATTCTCTCCTGGCCTACTCCCACATCTGTGAAACAAATCCAATCCTTCCTAGGACTAGCCAATTTCTACCGAAATTTCATAGCCACCTTTTCCGAGATTGTACAACCCATAGTGGCTCTGCTAAAGAAGGACACCCCATCTATTTATAGACCACGCTTTCCGCGGCTCCGCGCGTCTCAATGCTTTTGCAGAGTAGCCCCAGACGTGTGTTCGTAACTTGCGGTATTGTTTCCTTTGTCCCAGTGCTATTACCCCTTCCTTACCCTTTCCCCTTCCTGGTTCTGAGCATTTCTAGCCTTTCCAGACTCCCGGATTCCTGGACTCCGTGCTCCTGGAACTAAACGCAACCTGCAACCAGCCGAGGCTCGAGCAGCGCTGTTCAAGACCAGGAGCGTTCGCAAGAAGGCAGCGATGGAAGACACCGGCAAACTCCGGACCCAGGTGAGAAGGAGGGAACTCCTTGACACATGATGGCAAGGACGTGGTGAAACACCTACTGCAGACTGGTCTAAATACAACATACTGCATGGGGTGTACAATGGGTACTGAGACAGTGGGGGTCATTCCGAGTTTGGAGGTAGCCTTGGTGCTATTAGCACCATGGCTGCCTCCAATACCGGGTCCGGTCTGCCTGAATGGGGACTTACCGGGTCATTCCGACCTTGGAGGACCCGGTAAGTCCCCATTCAGTAAACCATTCCCCATTCCCATTGAGCCCCCGTAGGGCTCAATGGGAATGGGGAAGGTGCTAATTACGGGCCCGCAAATAGAGGGCCCGTAATTAGCGCCCTGGTCCCTTAGCGGGACCCGAGAAGGATGTGTGGTCTGACCACACGCCCTTTGTGGTTCCCGTTAAGGGACCTCAGAATTGGGCGGTAAGGGTTTACCGGCACCGGCATCCTTACCGGTGCCCGTTAACCCTTACCGCCCAACTCGGAATGACCCCCAGTGTTCTGTCAACACTCGTGGATACGGATGACACATTTTGCAGTGTATGTCCAAGCTAAGTAATACTGTTTGATTGCTCTTACAACTAAAGCTGACAAGGGCCATGGGAAATGTAAGGACTCTCACGAAATGGCTAAATCCTCAGGGTTGTAACCTCAATCATCTTCCTTCTTTCCTGGGAGTGTGAGATACAGGCTGTGTTCTTTCCTGCCGAAGCACTGTGTGGGCTCCCAGCAATGCGATTTACAGCAGGTGAAGTAGGTGTTTCGCTACTTCAGAGGTATATCAAAGCCTTCAGCTTCAGTTTTACTGCCATATGTTACATTGGCTTCAAAAACCTTCCTAATTTACCCTCTTCATTGGCAAACACAAGTCTTGGGTTGTTGGCAGGATTCGACTTTTCAAAGAGGTTTGGCAGGAAATAACTTAAGACAGATGGGTGCTACATATAGTAGATCAAGGGTACTGCCTCCCTTATTTGCAAATACATTCCTGAAGCTCCCCACTTGGCTTTATTCTCCTCCAGAACTGTTGCACCTCCAGGAAAGTGTTCAGATACTGCTGAAGGGAGCAGAGGAAGTCAGGAAATGCTGGTATTGCTATTACTCCCAGGTACACTAAAAGGATGGGGATGTTCAGACCTATTGTAGAACTGACACTCCTCAACAAGCTCCTATGAACGGACCTATACATGATAATCACCCTGGTGCAGACCCTCCTGCCCTTGTAGTTGTGTGATTGGCTCATGTCTTTAAATCTGATGGACCCTTACTTTCACATTGCTATTAATCTTCAATCCTCGAAAATACCTTTGTTTTGTGGTGGGAAGTGCACACTACCAGTTTGCACTACTCCCGTTCAGCCTTAGTTTGGCCCTAAGAAAAAGTAGTGGCAGTGGTCGCTGCCCATCTTCATAGGAGGGGAATGTATGTCTTTTCATAGATCTATGGCAGGCTCTTGTCAGCCAAGTTGGAAGAGTCAGCATTAGAGGATCTCAGGATAGACTGCTGTTACCTCCACAATTTATGTTTCTCCAGCAAACAAAAGTCCTTTCTGATTTCTTTCTGACAACTGAAGTTTATAGGTGCAGTACTACAGACAGAACCATGCACACCTTTTCCTCACCCAGGGAGAGTGGCAAGCATTCAGACCACAATAGCCCTCTTCAATCTTAACAGGGGACTACCCGCTGTGGTTTCTTTGAGGATGCTAGGGCTCATGGAGTCCTGCCACTTCATAGTCTCAGAAGCAAAAATGCACATGCGCTCAATACAGTCGTCCATCAGCATCCAGTGGTCCCAGTTTAACAGAGACTTGTTGGACATTACCCTGGCCCCTCCAAAGGTCTTAAAGGTTCTGCTTTGCAGGACATCCATGACCAACCTTCTTCAGGGTGGTGGATTCCGCCAGCCTTGGCCGACAGTCACCCTGGTCACGGACGGTCCTGCATCTGCAGGATCTTTCAGTGAGTGATCTTTAGGAAGGCCAGGAGAATTTGTTCTACATCAGCTTGTTGGAACACATTGCTGTTTGTCTAGTACTGCCCTCCTTTTCACCATTAATCAGAGGTTTCACGGTCCAAGTCCTCGTGCGCAACAATATCGTCATGCAGTACATTAACAAGATGGGCAGGATGGAGGTCGCTCAGGTTGTGCAGAGAGGCAATTCTTTATGAAATTGGACTATTAAGAATGAGGTGACAGTGTCTCATATCTCCATCTCTCTCAGTTGGATGTGCCGAATCGGCTTGCAGGGGTTTGACATGAGTGGAAGGTGAAATTGGAGATTGTGAAGCAGATCTTCTCCATTTGGGGGTTCCCCAGATTGATCTGTTTGCTTCTATCTTGAAAAGGTAGTATGTGACTTTCTGCTGTAGTGAGATTCCTGCAGAGATCTCCCTGAGCAATGTGCTAGCGATTCTGTGGGAATTTAACGTGGGTATGTGTTTGCACTGTTCCTGATGGCTGATTCCTTTTATGCTGAGGAATTTGAAGCTGGGTGAAACAACCATGATCTTGGTCAATCCTGTAGAGGACTTGGTACCCAGTCATGCTGGACATGCTGCTTTGTCTTCCTTGGAGGATCCCATGGAGTTTACATCTTCTGATAATGGCTGAAATAACGTGCTTCACCTCAATGACAGGACACTGAGCCTATATGACTGACTATTCAGAAGTTGTGATACAATCACTGGGATCCCTCTGGGGAAGAGCTCAGTGTGGGTGGGGCACCTATCCACCAAGTTGTTTCAAGCACATGTTTTCAGTTTGTGCTGTGGAAGGAGCTTGTTCTATTTTTGTGCTCTCCCTGAACAGTTCTGGAGTTTTTGTTGTTATCAGCCAAATCAGGTATGAATATTGGCCCATTAAAAGGTTATCTGGCAGCTATGTCAATAGTCAAAGGATTGCCTGGGTTAGGTACCGATTTCGCTGTACCAATGTTTTTGTAGTTTTTTAAGGGCCTCACAAATGCATATCTGCCCAAGCCCTTTGTTTTTCCTCCTTGGAACCTTAATTCTGCTCCAACATTCCTAACAGTGGCTCCGTTTGAGCCTATTCATTTATGTCCTTTGAGGCTTTTGTCCTTCAAGACCACCTCCCTTGTAGCTCGAGAATTACACGCATTGTCCATCACACTTCTATTTTTACAATTTACCAAATAATTGTCACTATGGGCCTCATTACACAGTATGCGGTAACCATGGTGCTATTAGCGCCATGGTTGCCGCCGGTATTTTACCGTGTCCGCCTTGGTGGATGGCAGAATTACCGCCCTACTCTAAGGTGAGCAGGGGTGGTAATTCCCCATTCACCAAGGCACTTCCCCGTTCCCATTTTTGCCCCCATAGGGCTCAATGGGAATGGGGAAGGAGCTAATTACGGTACCGCAAATTGCGGTACCGTAATTAGCACCAAGGTCCCTTTGTGGGCCCGTTCCTTAACGGCTGGTAAAACCAGCCGTTAAGGTCCGGTCCCGCAAAGGGAACTCGTAGTAAGGCGATAAGGGTTTACCGCTGCCGGTGCCCTTACCGGTACCGGTAAACCCTTACCGCATTCCGTGTAATGAGGCCCTATGTATGTTTGGCATTTATTTTTAGTTACAGTAAGTTCTGAATTTCATCTTCAGGAGCACATTTATTGCCTAATATTCTTCCCACCTCCTCACCCATGAGAGGTTCCACAGATTGAACCCGAGAAGAGCTATACAAAAAATTATTTTTGAACCAATGAAAACTGCCTAAAAGTCTAGCTTTTCGTTGGATTTACAGGTCCATGGAAGGGATTGGGCCTCATTATGAGATGGGTGGTAGCCATGGTGCTATTAGCACCATGGCTGCCTTCCATACCGTGTCCGAGTCCGTTCTTGTTCAATGGGGACTTACTGGTGCATTCCGACCATGGAGGGACCGGTAAGTCCCCATTGAAAAAACCATTCCCCATTCCCATTTGAGCCCCCATAGGGCTCAATGGGAATGAGGAGGGCGCTAATAACGGGCTCGCGAATAGCAAGCCCGTTATTAGTGCCCTGGTCCCTTAGCGGGACCAGTAAAGGACGTGTGGTCCGACCACACGTCCCTTACGGTTCCCGCTAAGGGACCACGGAATTGGGCAGTAGGGGATTACCATCACCGGTCTCAATACCGGTGCCGGTAATCCCTTACCGCCCACCTTGTAATGACCCCCATTGTCTTATTCATCAAAACCTGTCACAAATATGTGCCAGGAGGGCTTTGTGCCAATTCCACACGTGATCAGACTTATAGGTCTGTCTTGCAGATTAACGTTCCCATTCTGGATACATGGCAGGCTGCCACATGGGTTTCTCCATGCTTTCACAAGCACTGCAATCTGGATACCCTGGCTGAGGATGCAATTATGGGTACGTCCGAACTTCCTTTTCTGATGGCACAGTGTCATCCTTCTGCTAACATTGGATATTGTGGCACGGCTTTGGGAGTCTTTCGGAAGATGAGGAATCTGGGGGAATAATGTATTCATTAGAAAATAAGTAATTTGTTCATTAGAACCATCACATAGAGCTGGCGCCAGAGATCGGGACGTCAGGGGTCTCCAGCCCATTATATAGCTTTCTTACTTAAATCTGTTCTTGTTAGTAGGAACATTCCCCCTGGTGTGCCTTACACATATTCTGGGGGCATTGCAGCTGGACAACCAAATATGCTTAGTAAATTTTCATAATGTTTTTACATTCCAATCCTGGATGAGCACAGGAAATGCCTGCGCTTTGCCATATACGTTCAGTGCGAAAATACTGAACTGTAGCTCTGTGTTACGCTCACCTGGCTCCCACAGGGGCGTCGGTCGGACCCGGACAGCTGCGGTCTCCACCCACGTGATGTGTAGTGCAGCGATGACTGACTGGATCTGCCCTCCTAATCTTGTCTGCTTAACTCGTAGAAATATTCTCCTTATATTCTTGAAAGATGAGCTCTCCATCCTGCGTGGATTTGCAGGGGCGCGTCGATTCGAGTTACTTCACTGGTTTGAAGGCTCGGGAGAGTTCCGGAGAGTATTGACTCCGACGTTCCTGGTGAGGACCAGTAAGTATTAAGTTCATAGAGTTCAATATGTCCGATGTGCACTCTTGTTCCCCCCTTCCTTTCTTGTCTTGCAGCTGGCTTGTGAAAACATGCTCTTGTGGCAGCTGGTGGCGCTCAGGTAAGAGTCTTTATTACCCGGCGCTGTCCGGTAAATGTTGCACGAGGAAAACGTGTTGTTTTGTCTCTCTTTAAAGATGCGGGACGTGAAAATATGGAGAGTCACAAAAGGATGCCTCCGGTGGTAAATCAGGTAAGTCTATGGTGGTAAGAATTATATTTGTTGGTTCCCTTGGCTGACCTTGTGGTTTTCTTTTGTCTCCTAGGTGCCGACGTTCGGCGCAGAAATGATGGAGGCAGCGCCGACCCGAAGGATGCTGTGAAGACTAGTGAGTATGGCGCGGCGCTGCAGCTGGAGGTACGGCGCGTGCAGAAATGATGTTCTTTACAGGTCCGGAGACAAGATGGATCCAGAATCAGATGTGGAATAGAAATAAGTTCGTTTTCTAACCTTGTCCCTTTCTTTCCTCTTTGTTTTAGGAGCTCCGGATTCGAGGCGGGCGTGGCAGAAGACTGGATGAAGGCTGCAGGCACGGTGAGTGTTACGCTGCTGGATGCAGAATAACGCGAAGCGTGTGTTGCTGGTCGGGTGTGGTTTAAATAGCCTCAAAAGTAGTCCCAGGTAAGAAGTCCCTAGAACCACACCCGAGTAAAAAATAGTCCCTGTAGAAAAATAGTCCCTTTCAGGCGCCATGTTGGATTGGAGTCATTTGCAGCATGGTCTGCCTGAGGTAAGTAATGACTATGAGCCTGGCGCCTTAGGCGCCAGGACCGATTCCTACTATGAGCCTGGCGCCTAAGGCGCAGGACTGAACCCAGATAGCCCCTAGCCGGGGCTGCTGAGGTTTCACTAAATGTCTAGATGCCTGCTCCCGGGGCGGATGGGCTTGGTCCGGATGCCTGGGGGTAGGCATCATGACACTCTCCTTTAAGTCCTTTTATCATATTGCTTGTCTTCAGTGGTCCACCTACCTTTTCCCATAGTGAATCGCCACAACAGGCCTCACTATGGATGCTACTTCTCTCCTTAGATGTATGCGATGAGAGAATTTAGGCCTCTTACGGTTTGCACAAAATGTATCCCATGGTTTCCTAGGCCAGTTACTGGCCTTAGTTAATCTTCCCAAAGTCAATCATCTACACACTCAGAAGAGTCACTTAGTCAGATTACCAGATTACAACAAGGAATTCAATGTTAAAACCAACTCTTTGGAAACAACGCACAGCCTTTTTACAATTTCAATGAAAAGGGCAGAGAACGTTTAGTAGTCTTTAACAGTTGGCACCTGAAGGGTTAGGAACAAACAGTGGCCACTATTGTGTGTTACACCATTGTGGGGGCTTTAAGAAGACAGAGGGTCTAATCATGAGTTGGGTGGTAATCCCTAAAAGTGACCGTGACGGAATTAGGACCGCCAATAATATTCTGCCGAATCATGAGCCGGCGCAAATACCCCTTACTGCAAAACAGCTGGCGGAATCTCAGCTGATACCATGAAACACGATCACCGCTGTATCACAATTCCCTGCATGGCCATATTAGCCTCAGCCTCCAGGTCGAGGTAAATTAACACATTTGGCAGAAATGAAGCCACAGGTGATCCCAATCCACTCCAGAGGGCTTCATACAGCACACACCTTCCCCAAACACAGTTACAAAACACATGCTGCCACTAGCCATTGTAAAATGGGACATGCAGCTGCTTATGTTGTGCCTGGAAGTACAGAGGCAGGACAACTGGCCCAGGGCACAGGGAGTACAGGGGGGAGCTGAGGAAGGAGGAGAGGCCAAGCAAGGCATGCACCAATCCTCAGGGTCAGGCCCTCATCCTGGACCCTCACTGACAGCCAATTGGTGACCCTGTACTGCCTCAACAGGGAGACCATTAGTGAGCTGCTCACCAAAATCCAGGGCAACATAGGGAGCAGGATTAACACCCGGACAGCTGTGCCCCCACTACTAAAGCTAGTGTCTGTCCTACAATTCCTCAGAACTGGCACCTTCCACCACTCCGTGGCCATGATGCATGGCATGGCACAGCCAACATTTTGTGCAGTGATGGTCCAGGTGCTGGATGCTCTCCTGCAGCATGTCTCATGCCACATCTAAACGCCCACCACCCTAGCACAGGTGCACGCCATGAAGGCACAGTTCTATGCCGTTGATCAAATGCCAAATGTCATTGCAGCCTTGGAATGTACCCATGTTGCGTTGGTGGCCCCCCGGGCCCACAAAGCATTGTACTGCAACAGGAAGCACTACCACTCTTTGAATGTGCAGGTGACCTGTGTTCCCAACCTGTACATCACCCACTGCTGTGCCCGTTACCCTGGTTCCACCCACGATGTCATGGTCCTACAGAACAGTGCCTGGATACATGGATAGGCACAGAGGACAATGGACGTGGATAGTCGGTGAGTAAAAATGTAGGCACGCAGGCACTGCGATGCACCTGACCACATGGGGGTGGGCATGTGAAAAACTCCACAAAGCATGGCATGACAAGTGAATGTGGAAGTCTGACCTGCCCACCTCCCGTACCAACGTCACAGTGCAGCCCAGGGAACATGCATATGTCGGACATACCTGGACAGAGAAGCTGATGCACACATACAGTAGCAACTCCAAACACACACATGACTACAGGTACCACTATGCAATATGCATAACCTAAACCAATGTCAAACAAAGTGCCACATCACATCACACAACATCAACCCTGCCAGGACCACAGCCATGTACCCATGTACACTCAGCCCACAATGCAGACCCGCTGCCCCCAGAAGCCTAGGGAGGGCCGATAGGAAACCCATCAGGCCACATGCACGAGAACAATACACTGCCACAAGGGATTCGGGCAAAATGACCGAATCCAATTTACCTACCCCACCAAATTACCACAAATAGATACTACCAAATGTCCTAGTGACTAAATGTTCGTAGGACATTTGGTAGTATCTATTTGGTGGAGTAGGTAGGAAAAAAAAAAGGCTGCGGGGGCGTCCCCCCAACCCCCGCTTACTATACTGTGAGCGGGGGTGTCCCCCGCAGCTGTCCTGCAGACAAAAAAAAAAAGGCTGCGGGGGCTGCGGGCACGGCCGCCGCAACACCATGCTCACCATACTATACAGTATAGTGAGCAGGGGTTCTGACCCGACAACAAAAAATTTTAAAAAATTAAAATAAAGAAAAGGTCCCTGTGGTGCCGGTTCCCGATCACGGAAGTTCAAGGGAATCGGTGTCGCAGGGACACGGCATGACGGAAGGCAATGTAAGTAAGGGGGAGGGGGTGGGGGTGTGGGTAGGGGTTTGGGCGCATCATGAATGTTCAGGGGAGAAATTACTGAAAATTATTTAGAGCAAATAATCTTTGGTCATTTCTCCCTCGGACATTTGCATTGCGGTAAAATCACCCCAATTCGCCACAAGACAGCCACCATGTCAGCTTGACGTGCACCAACAGACACATGACGTAACATCTCCTGCAAGGGAACAGGATGCATGTTAAGTCGAACCTGCCTACTGTTGATTTTGCACTGCCCTAGCTTAAATTGAACCTGCCTACTGTTGATTTTGCACTGCCTCAGCCAAAGTGAACCTACCCACTGTTGATCTTGTACTGCCCTAGCTAAAATCGAACCTGCCTACTGTTGATTTTGCACTGCCTCAGCCATAGTGAACCTGCCCACTGTTGATCTTGCACTGCCCTAGCTAAAATCGAAACTGCCTATTGTTGATTTTGCACTGCCCTAGCATAATCGAACTTGCCTATTGCTGTGATGCATCTCCTCCTAGGTGCACATCCACCATGCTCTTTAGGGCGCTCCTTATACTGTACCACATTCTGCTCTTTGAAGCAGCAATTATCACCCAGCTACGCACACGTCCGACACTGCCGACACACCTTCAGCCATCAGTCACCTTATCTCTCCCAAGCCTTGTCCCCCCGACCCTGCGCATGGCGACCCCCACAATGGACCCTATGACACCCACCATAGGCCTCCAGCACCTCAACACTGACATTAACCCATACTTCAATGACCCAGCCCTCTGGCTGGAACACTTCGCTAGTAAACCCACTCCGAATCAACCGTGTTCCTTATCTCTCAGAAACAAAAGATTAGGCACCAGATTCCGCATACGCCCCACCCACAGTAACCTCCCCTTGCAAACACGACACACACCACCGTGCTCACCCACTGCACCCACCAATAGCAAATCCCCCTCTACAGAGGCGAAATTGCCGGTTATCAAGGGCGCCCTCATCAACGCCAGATCCCTCCCAGCGCACGCTCCAGATATAGCAGACCTTATAACATCTTCAGATCTCGACTTCATTGCCATAGCTGAAACTTGGCTTCATGCCGCATCCGGTCCTTCCTTATCCCTTGCCCTACCACCCGGCTTCGGCATCATGAGATGTGACCGCACCTATGCCTCCCACACCAGAGGTGGTGGCCTAGCCATCATGCACAAAACCACTCTGGATTTAAGAGTATCGACCAATACTAAATTCGAGTCCGCTGAACTACTAACAGTCAAACTCGCACTAACACCTAATCAAAGAGCCACCCTCCAGCTAATCTACAGGCCCCCAGGACCCGCACCCTCCTTTGTCGGCGAAATCTCTACCCTCCTCCTTGAAAATGCAAAAACTAACTCACAAATTATCATCCTTGGAGACCTCAACCTAGGACTTGGCGACCCCAAAGATCCTATTGCACTAGACTTGGAAAACCCCCTTTCTAACTCTGGCTTCACCTTGCACATCCAAGAGCCCACGCATTCTAAAGGCAGGAACCTTGACTGGCTAGCCAGCTCTAACTGCAATATCAATGTCCTGGCCAATACCCCTTGGTTATGGTCAGACCACCACATCATAACTTTTAATATTGAAGCTTCCCCCCATATCCCGACCCTGATAGCGCCTGCTCTCCCGAACAGAAACAAAAAGGACATAACCAAGGAGAAACTTCTCCCTCTGCTACTCCCTTCGCTTAAAGAGGCCACTGACTCCTGCAATGACCCCACCACTCTAGCTGACATCTATATCTGGAGCATGCTCACAGCTATAGACTTTATTGCCCCCATCAAACTGAGGAAGGCCAAACCCCGGGTACACCTTAACTCTTGGTTCACACCACAGTTAAGAGTACTCTGCAAAACCAAACGCTGTGCCGAAAATCGTTGGAAAAGTCACCCTTCTGACACGCACAAAGACGGTTTCTTCTTGGCATCGCTCACCTACAAAGCAGCCATTATAGAGGCGAAAAAAGAGTCCCTCAATAATCGCATCCTGCAAGTTGAATCCAATTCTAAGGAACTCTTTAAGATCCTAAAAGAGCTCGAAACTCCTGTTACCTCCCCCGACACTTGCATTAAAGATAGCAAATGGTGTGCTAACATTCAGGCAGCGTTACTGAATAAAATCACCACGCTTCAATCTAAAATCATAGCTAAACAAGACAGCCTGAAACTGGACAAACGCCCTCCTTCCCCAGCTGGGGCCCTCTCCCCTGACTTGCCCAATCTCAAACGGTTTGCCTTCTCACCGCTCACCACTGCGGCGGTGGAAAACATTATCCTGAGGATCAAACTGTCCAACTGCCAGGGTGATCCCTGCCCTGCCCCAATCATTAAGGAATCTGCCCACGATTTGGCCCCATTTATCACATCCTTCATCAATGCCTCCTTTAAAACAGGAACTGTCCCTGACAACCTTAAGGACGCATGGGTGATCCCCCTGCTCAAAAAACCCTCCCTTGACCCTAGCATACCTACCAACTACCGACCTATTACTACTGTCTTGTTCCTGCTAAAAATCCTAGACAGCACAGCATACCTGCACATCCAAGAGTACTTGGCAGCAATAATCTTCTAGGTCTTAGATAATCTGGCTTCCGCCCCAGACACGGAACAGAGAGAGCTCTACTAGACTTAAAAACTCACATTGAAGTTTTGAAGGACAACGGCAAACTTGCCCTGTTACTTCTACTCAACCTCTCTGCGGCATTCGATTTGGTCAATCACCAAATCTTATGCAAGCATCTTCACTCTGCCGCCCATTTCTCTCCGTCAGCTACGGCCTGGATCAAATCATTCTTGAGTAATAGATCTATGCGGGTCTTTTCTCAATCTGCAGCTGCAGATCCTTCCCCTATTCACTGCGGCGTCCCCCAGGGCTCTTGCGTGTCGCCAACACTCTATAAAGTTTTTATAAAACCGCTCTTTGATGTACTTGACTATCTGGGTGTCTCTTATACGAACTACGCTGATGACACCCAGATACTCATTCCCATCACTGGAGACTACTTGGCTGACACTAAGGCCCTGAATGACGTCTACCTGGTCATCCAAGCTTGGATGGCACAACACCATTTATGCGTCACCGATGACAAGACTGAGCTCCTCATCTTGGGCACTACGCAATGCCTTAGTAAACTTGAGCCGTCCTAACAATCGTTTATCATCGATGGCAACACCATCCGAGTTTTGTAAGACACTAAAACCTAAGGCGTCTACCTTGACGCCACCTTATCCCTATCCAGACAAACAAATAAAGTCAGATCTGCTTCAGCATACACCTGCAAATTCAATGCAGCCTGCTGGCCATTTCTGACCACCCCAAACACGGTCACACTGGCCAGAACCCTCATCATGGCCAAAATCGACTATGGTAGCGCCCTCTACCTAGGAACCAGCCAAGAGAATCGGAACAAATTGCAAATCTCCCAGAACAACGCCATTAGAGCGGCTCTAAACATCCCGCAAAACCACCACATCTCGGAATCTAGATCCAATCTACACTGGCTACCTGTCAAACAGAGAATTTCACTGAAAGCCTTAGGCCTTACCCACAAATGCCTAGCCAACCAAGCCCCCATGTATCTCTGCAGCCGGCTATCCCGCCACGCGCCTACCCGCCCTCAAAGAACCGCCCAGACCCACTGTTTAACTATCCCTAGGTTCAAACTACAAAAAGCGGGTGGATCAAGCTTCCCCGTCCTAGCTTCCAAGCTTTGGAATGCCCTCTCCCTCACCATCAGATCAGAAGAATGCTTTAGTTCCTTCAAGTCCAAAACGAAAGCCTGGCTCTTCAATCAGCCTTGAAATTCAGATTCCTTATGTACCTGGGAGCCCTGTCCCAGTAAAACGCCTGCTCTAATCTCTACTCTGTAAATGATGTATATTGCTGTATGCTCTGAATACTTTGCACTGTATCTAAAGTTTGAATATATGTATGCTCGTTATGTAACCATGTCTAAAGTTGCGCCCTGATGCCTCCGGGCCTGACGGTGCACGTTACAAATAAAACAAATACAAATAAGTAAATACAATTCATGATGCGAGTGATACAACATGCACAAACATTGTAAAGACACATGCCACACAATGAAGCCCCATATGCATGCACATGATGTCCATCGCCCTGATGCTGTGAAAGGCCAACCCCCCACAATACACTGTGGCTCATGGCTGTAACTGTCTCCATGCAGGTGACTCTGGATACCCGCAGCTGCTCTGGCTCATGACATCTGTGCCTGATCCACAAACACCACAGGATTATGCCTACAACCACACTAACAGCAGGACCTGAGCGTGCATAGAGCTAACCTTTGGCCTCCTGAAGGCCCATTTCAGCTGCCTGAACCGTACAGGAGGAGCCCTGATGCACACACCAGAAAAAGAAGCTAAAATAGTGCTTGTATGTGCCATGCTGCACAATATCTGCCTCCAGCAGAATGGCCCTCTACCCCCTGATGTGGACATGCCACCCACAGAGAATGAGGATGCAGTGCCTCTGGCAGAGGCGTCTGCACGCATTGCCAGAGACAACGTCAGGGATGGCCGACTGGCTCACCAGGGACTGATAGACAGTTTTTTGAGACATTCACATGGCACATGCCATGCACCACTGTTTGACACGAACGTCAATGAATAAACACAACCATGCCACAATGAGGAATGTCCTTGCATTGATGAAGTTCAACTATTTTAATGTAATTAAGTGCACTAACTATCCCCCCTCCCACTACCAACACCCCCACACACTATCCCCCTCGCACCACCAACACCCCCACACACTATCCCCCCACCCATCACCAACACTCTAGCACACTCATGGTTGGCAAACGGTGTGTCACTGTCACTTCCGTGGCCTCTTCTCCCTCAGGACTGCCCCTAGTGATTTCGGTCCCAAATAGCACTCAGACTGGCATCTGGGTGTGCTGGGCTGTGACCCCTCACTGGGTTTGGCTGAACTTGAGGGAATGGACCCTGGTCCCCGGATGTGCTGCAGTGTGAGTTCAAAACTCTGTTGCATCGACTCTGCAAAGGCTGAAATCCCCTCCGTCAGCTCCCTGACTCGCTGGCCATACACCGTCAGGGCGGCAGTACTAGTAGCCGCCTGTGCCCAATTTCTCTCCATGGTCTTCACGATCCTGCGGGTGGCTCCCTGCATACAATCGCGTATGGCCTGGAGATGCAGTGAGTGTGTGTGGTCTATGGCCTCCATCTCCCGCTGTTGCCTTTCTATATAGTCCAGCCACCGGAGGATGGATTGGCTCAGTGGTGTGTGGTAAATGGGAGGGGGGCTCTGCAGAGGGTCAGAGCTGAAGGTCGGTGAGCCATATGAGGGGGTGTCAATGACAGACTCGGGTGTCTGGGCACGCTGACAGCGGGGAATGCTCTCAGGGGTGTGTGTCACTACATCACCCTGTGGCACTTGGCTTGATTACTGCTTGGTGTCAACCGAAGCTCTGCCTGCATGTATGGTCTCAGTGTTAGCCACTGCAGCTGGCAGTGTGGGTGCAGTGGGTGTGCAGGTGGCCCTAGTGGCACATGGGATTGGTGCAGGGCCTGGGCTGCCACCAGTAGGCTTGGCGTTGCCGGGTCTAGGTGTGGCATGGTGGTACTTGCGCTTTAGTGTGGCATGTGCCTGCCCTTGAGGGGTGGTGGTGGTGGACCTTGAGGGCCTGAAGGCACTATTTCCTGACAGGCCTGCCCCTGCATCCTTCTCAGATTCTCTCGGAGATGCGTGAGTGCATGTAGGGGACATATGAAATGTTGTCAGTTATGGTTCTTTCACGTGTGCTGGCATGCAAGACACATATGCTATGGTACAGAGTGGCACCCCACACATTTGGCCAGATGGGCATGGTTGTTCAGGGGACATTTATGTGGGCACAATATTGTGGGAATGGTTGCAGCCATGTGTGTGACACATGGCTAAGTGGCCTTTGGCATATGTGCGGTGAAGGCAGGATAGCCATACAGGGGCAGCTGACGTATTACATGCTTGCTTGTGGTCCTGCAGTGACAAGCATGTTGTGGCATGCTCTCATGGTCAAGTGCTGGCATACAAGCACAGCCTTGGTTATGGCAGCACATGGGAAGGTTGTATGTGTTCATGCCCCCACATCACCTCCCCTTGTGACACACGCCTTGTGGGAGTGGGTGTGGTAGCTTTGTCTATGGCACTGTCATGGCTCTATGGGATGCTGCTGTGCAGCCAGAAGTGTTGCCCTGCGTTGTTTTGTATTTGGCTTGCTGCACCCATGTCGGTGGAGGGGTACATGTACTTCCATGGGGCTCGCCTGCCATGCCAACATGGGGCAAGCCAACTGGGACTGCAACATGTTGGTGTGACTGCTTCACAGTGTTGTGGTTACTCATGCAAAAACACCAAGAGCTTGTTAGTGAGGGGACTCACAGTCCCAGAAACATTATCCAACATTATCCAACCATTAATGCTAATACTTCATATCACAGGAGAACAGTCAATGGAGGAATATTGAACACCCTAAACCCTGCACTGCATAGGCAGGTATAGGGTCTTTTTCCCACAGGAAGAGCAGTCTAGTGTGAATGAACAAGTGGTACCTAGATACCACATGGATGGGAATCCTCTGTTGTAAATAATTTTCCTCCATTGACCGTTCTCCTGTAATACGTGGTTACTCATGCACCACATGCACCAGCAGGGGTGTGGTTTGCATTGCACTTGGATTGGTCACTTGCCAAGCCTTCACACTGCAGTACCACTCAGGGTTGCACTTGGTGCCCTGCCCCCTCCGTCACTTCACCCTGATTGGCAGGCCCAGCTGCTGGGTCTGCTGGCATGTGTCCCCGTCCACTACGGCATCTTGTGCTAGGCTGACATTTATGCATGCTTATTTGCTGTGCGGAGGGGTGGGGTCGACTCACCTCCTGCCTCTTGTCTGCTGGCACCCACCTCCGCTGCACTGACTCCCTCGATGCCCTCCATGTCGAGGATGGTGCTACACTTCCCCTACCATGGTGTCAGGACTAGGAGATCAGTGGTACCTCCTCCAGTTGCCATGGCCTCCTGCCGGTGTTGGGAGAGGAGTCCCTGCACCCTGACCCTGAGGTTGTTCCACCTCTTGCGGCAGTCCATAGCATCACAGGGGACACTGCCCACTGCAGTCACCTTCTGGCTTATTGCCAGCCAGATGGAAGTTTTGCGCTGGCCTGTAGCTTTCCGCTGTCTGCTGCCATACAGCTCCTCACAGTGGGCTACTGCCTCATATGTGAGGACTACCAGTTCTCCCTCACTGAATTTTGGCTTTCTCAGCCGGTTCTCTGTACCTTCCCTCAGGTCCGCTCCTGATATATGATATATGATATGATATTTTATTTGTATCACGCTCATACACAAGTGTTTCAGACATGTTGAGACATGTTGGCAGTTTGTTTTGTGTTTGGATGGCTGCAGGAAGTGGGTGATTCAGGTTGGATTGAGTTTTTAAAGATGACCGCCGCCATGCTTCCTGTTCCGGCGATGACGCTATTTCCGCCGGCTCTAATTGCACTGGTGCTAAAAGAGAAGGAAGACGGCAGCGGTAGCTCTTTCAGTACTGATATTTCGGCAGAGTGCCTTGTTTCGGAGCTGATTCCACCGGGTGGTGTTAGTGTTACCGCTGTAGTGGGGCGCGAGTTCACGCCAGGTTGTGATTCGAAGCTAATACCACCACTCGTCCCAGCG
Source organism: Ambystoma mexicanum (assembly GCF_040938575.1). Taxonomy (NCBI): domain Eukaryota; kingdom Metazoa; phylum Chordata; class Amphibia; order Caudata; family Ambystomatidae; genus Ambystoma; species Ambystoma mexicanum. Next base: position 187,235,431 of record NC_090922.1, read on the forward strand.
GTAACGCTAAATCCGACTGCCCAACTCGTGATGAGGCCCAGAGACCCTGTACGACATGGTCAACCTAAATTCTTAAAGTTGCTTCTGAGCATGACGGAAGATAATCCCAAACTCCTCAGGTGCTTGTGGTGTCTTTCTGGCATCCAAGAGGGCTCAGGGAAAGAATAAATTCTAGTTTCTGGTATCTTCAGAGACCAACTTTCAAAGAAAGTTATGCAGTGTTTGATCAGGTGGTCCATTAGCCAGCAAGTGCCAGACTTCTTCGTAGCGTATAGGTCTGGGTTAAGTAGTGCACATGGGACTTTCTAGAAGGTTTCTCTGATAGGAACAGTAAAAAGGTCCTGATTGGGATTATCCCTCTGTTCTGAATCTGTGAAAGGGGCATTCCTATTATACATTGATGAAGTGGTCCGACATGTTAGATTAAAATCTTTGAACCAACCAAAATTGGGCCATGAGATCACCCCCATACTCCTCTTTGCAGATGATGCAGTCCTTCTAGCTACATCTGCAAGGGGGCTTGTTACTGCTCTTGACGCATTTGTGGGGAAATGTTAAGAGCTTCACATTGAAATCAACACAGAGGGGGTCATTACGACCCTGGCGGTAGGGGGTTAACGGGGCTGGTAGAGCTGCCGGCCCCGTTAACCCCCTACCACCTCATTACGAGGTCTCCTCGCGGGACCCGCTAAGGACGCCTGGCTTTACCAGGCGTCCTTAGCGGGTCCCGCGAGCAGATCAGCATGCTAACAACGGGCCCGTCATTAACAGGCCCGTTGTTAGCATGCTCCCCATTCTCTTTGAGCCCTATGGGGCTCAAATGTGAATGGGGATGTACAGGGTTTGGGTTCCTGGAATGGGGAAATACTGGGCCCTCCAAGGTCGGAATGGCCCGTTATTTCCCCATTCCAGGAACCCAATACCCGGTACCCGGAATGGGGGTAGCCATGCCGCAAATAGCGGCATGGCTACCTCCAGGGTTGTAATGACCCCCAGAGAAAACCAAAACATTGGTCTTTCGCCCCAAGTTCAAAAAGTTTACAAAACGTGTGGTAAATATCATTGGTTTCACCCTATAACACTATGATTATCTGGGCATAAAATTCAATGACCAAGGTAACTGGACATCGCAAACGACCAGATCTAGTCTAACTTTAGGAAAATATGGGGGGGCAATAAGGAGATTTTTCCATAAACATGGACAAGGCCCTATTTCACCGGCTATTACCTTGTATTCTGCCTAGGCTAAACCAGCAGCGCTATATGGGGCCGGAATTTGGGGCTATTCAACCAACCTTGGCTGAACAATCTTTTATTAAGGCTGTCAACATCATACCCAAGTGTGCCTATACACCTTGAACTCGGTCTTATGGCAATACAGAACGAGATTCTATATAGACCAGAACTTTACTGGCTTAGGTTGTGGCACGTTCAAGAATTGAAGTATTATCAAGAGGCTCTCAGGCATATATTGAATGCTGAGGGAGGCAGATCCTTACCTTGCTACCAACACGTCGAAAACTCCTTGTTGGAAATGGAAATGTGGAGTCTGTGGCTCGATCCCATGGGAATTAACCCAGGCAATGTAGAGAAAGCTAAAAGTGTTTCACGGGAACTAATTGAGGTTGAATTAGTAAATGCTTGTACTGGGCTGGCTACAGGACTTACATATTTGGCGAGTAAATCAATTATGGGCTTTGAAGAATATTTAGGCCAGGTTAATCCACAATTGGCACGTAGCCTATACCTGAGGTTCAGATTTTCTTCGCTGAATTTAGCATTCCGCACAAAAAAATGGAAACCACAAGGACATGATTTATGCCCAGTGTGTGGGACTTTCAAAGAATCTCTGAACCATTTTTTGCTCTTTTGTCAAGGCTATCGAATGGCCAGATGTAAGTTCCTAAAAATCATATGTAATATATATGGCATACGCCATACAGGTGACGCGCTCTCGCTCTTTAGGTGCAGTGAAGAAATAAAAGTAGTATTCTTTGTGACAAACTACCTTCACTGTGCCTGGCGAATAAGAACGAACATTCTAAAAGCAGTAAACCCCATAATTTGAAGCATATGCACTTTATATGCTTTATTTGCACTTAACGACCTTACTTGATATAGCTAGAACATATCTCATGCAATATTCTATTTTTGCTGAGGATATGGAACGAATCTTAGTTCTTTTTTCAGACCAAAGGTATTTTCTCATATCTTGATTAATTTACCTCCATCCTGTTATTTAATCTATTGTTTTACTTCCTTTTTTGCATTATGGTGACACAGTAACTATAGCACCGTAATAATATTCATGCATACATTACTATTGTGTAATGTAGACTATGCAGACTTCGTAGCATAACCAATGGTCGATTACCCTTGTATTGTGCCCATTCAACAAAGAAAAACTGGTTTTTGACGTTTTACTAATGTGGATACATCTTTCATGTTTATTTATATAGAATGTTGACATATGTGAGATTGATTAATCCGTTTTACTAATTAACTTTGCATTTTAATATTCTGTTTTTAATAATACGTGTTTATGGCAAATTACTAAATTGGTCAAATAAAAGCCTAATGATCTGAACTGGGAAGGTGCATTTTAGACAAAAGTTCTGAACTGTGGCTCTTACATGACCCTCTTCATCATTTTGCTTTTCCACATAGTGAGTACTAATCACAGGCCTCACTGTGTGTGCTACATTATGTAGGTGTGCCTCCAGAGGGTCTTTAATCCTAAGTGGTGGTGCTCATTAAGTACACCTTGTTTACTAGGGCAGCCACTGACTTATCTCTATGTCCTGGAAAGTAGTAGCAGTGCTGAACCATGGAAAGTCATCCAAAGCAAAGCTCTTGCCAACATTGGTATGAATTAAAGAGAGTATAGACGATTTTGCACAGAACCCATAGGTGGTGTTTTTTCTTTAGTATTTCTGAAGCTGTTTCACTGTCAAATTCTATTTGCTTGGGTGAAAAGAAATGGATGTGCATTTATATGGCATTAGCTATGTTGGTCAAGGAAGCCTCGGGGGTACCCAGTGATTTCAATGCAGAATATTCACTGAAGACATTTTTCAGTGCAGAAACATCATTGCTATGAAATTCACCCTCAATCTACATTTGTATAAAGGTACAAAGGGGATAATGGTTTATTTAGTTTGGGGTTGGGTTGGAGTTTAATGGGTGTTGGGGTGTTGCTTCAAGCATTTTGAAAATGCCACACTCTGCACTGAAGACAAGATCCTGCAAGTCTTTGTAAAAGATGTCTGGGATTGAAGGCTGAATCCACAACCTCTGCATTTGCTCACGACTAATGGATTGTGTCCACTGCTAAGTACTGCAACCTATCCTCTATCCTAATTCTCCTTGACTTGTCTGCTGCCTTTGACGCTATCGATCACTCTGATCTCCTTAATACTCTCTTTCTTCTTGAGATTTGCGATCAACTCCTTGCCTGGATTGAATCCTACCTTGCACCTTCCCAATTCTCTGTCTCTCAACTCACTCCTCTAACTGTTGGTGTTCCACAAGGCTCTGTCTTGGGTCAGCTCCTCCTAACACTCTACACCTCTGCTCTTGAGCCACTAATCTCCTCCTTTGTGTTCACGTACCAACTATTCGCAGACGACACCCACATCTTATTCTCTTTTCCTAAACTCTCCTCTGATCTCTCTATAAACATTTAAAATTGTCCCTCTGCCATTAAACACTGGATGGCTTCGCACTCTCTGTTGTTAAACTCTACCAAACCAGAGGTACTCGTCTTCCCTGTGAAAGGTGCTCTGTCATCTCTTCCTCAGCCTAGGGGACACTCTCCCCTACTCTTCTTCAGCTAGAAACCCTAAAGTCCTCTATAGGGCCATCTCACACCTTTGCTACTTTCATCTCCAAAACTGGAGCAGCAGCTCACGTCAACCTCCTAAATGTTAGAAAAATCAGGCACCTCCTTCCTTTCAACACCACCAAGCATCTCTTAACCACTCTTGTCTTCTCTAAACTGGACTACTGTACTAGGATCCCTGTTGGTCTCCCCAACTATGCTTTCTGTCCTCTCAATAAGATCATTAAGTTTGCTACCAGGACTCTCTTTGAACTCCCTCACTTCACACCTACTCTCTCGTACCGTCTTCAGGCTTCATGGCTTATGATGCAAAGCAGGGCCAGATTGAAATGTCTTCTCCTGGTTCACAAATCTATACACGGTAAAACACCACTGTATTTATCCTCCTCTGTCCAACTCTGCAAGCCTTCTCGTGATTTCTGCTCTGCCTCCTCGACTACCCTTGTGAATCCTCGCCCTCCTTGTGCTTCCTCTTGTTTCCGCTCTTTCTCTCATCTTGCTACACTTGCATGGAATTCTCTTCCCCCAGACATCCGCGAAACAGTCCACACAGGTTTGTTTAAAACCAAAATAAAAGCCTACCTCCTCACCTCCGAGTTACCCTCTAAACCTACCTCTCCTGTCTGCTAGCTAAAGAATTTCCCTTGCCTCTAACCTGCCCCTGTCTCTCACTTCCACTGCCTCCACTCTAGCACTTCACGCATCATGGTCAAATCCCGAGCACAGCTGGCCGTGCCTCTTACCTGCACTTAAAAATGTCCAATGTTGGTTGTCCTTAATCTATGTATCCTCCACAGCGTCCTCCCCAGAGATCACACCTTCTATCGCAAGAGAGTGGATGTATGCTTCACCTGAGCATAGATCTGTTCAACCTGCATGCCTGGCTTCTAAAAGGCTATGGTACAGGGATTGGAACCTCCCAGATGATGTAATGGAGTTGTTACTTTCGGCTAGGAGGCCAGCAACAAAGGTTCTGTACTGCTGCAGTGGAAGAAATGTTGCAGCTGTTGTAGAACTAATGGTGTAGATCCTTTTTTGTGCAACATCTCAACGCTGTTGTCATTCCTTTTACATCTGACGAGACAAGGACCCTAGGTTGCCACTGTCAAGGACTATCTGGCAGCGTGTCTATTTGTAAGCGCACACCCAAGCAGCAGTCATATTTCACGATTTCCATAGCAATACAATTTTTAAAAGGACAGACACGCATCTTCTCCCCGACTCCCTTTGTGGGGCTGGCGTGGGATTTGAATTTAGTATTTACATTCTTTATAGCTTCACCCTTTAAACTGTTGCATTTGTGCCCACTGAGGCTCTTCACATGTTAAACAGCATTCTTGGTTGCAATATCTTCTGCACATAGGGTAAGTGAATTGCAGAACTTATCCTGCAAACCACCTGCCATGATTTTTTCCAAAGATAAGGTGACACTTAGGATACACTCTTCATTTTTGCCTAAGGTAGTGTCTGAGTTTCACTTATCTCAGACCATTTGCATACAAGCTTTTTATCCCCCTCCTCACCCTTCTAAATATTAAATAGTCTTGACTCAAGAAGGACCTTGAGCTTTTATATATTGCTAGGACAAATCATTTCAGATTGGAAGACCAGCTCTTCATAGGCTATACCTGCCCAAAAACGGGCAAGGGTGTGGCAAAACAAACAATTTCCAGATGGATTATACTTTGTGTTTCTGAGTGCTACTCTCAAGCAGGGAGGGATATCCTTGGGGGCTTCAGAGCACACTCAAACAGGGGCAACGCCACTACTTTGGATCTACAAAGAGGAGTACCTGTAAAAAAAAATTGTCAGGCCGCAGCATGAATTTCCAGCCACACGTTTGCGAAACACTATTGCCTGGATAATCTGTCAGTTAAGGAATCTCATTTTGGCAGAGCTGTCCTTCAGCATATTGTTACGTGACTGTTGCAGAGTTCACTCCTCCCTCCTCTTTCCATACTGTATTGCTCTGGGAGTTTATCTAAGATAAGGAATCCGTGGAAGGACACAATCCATTAGAAGAACAAATTACTTACCTCTGGTAATGTCCTTTCTGATGGATGTTCCTACCACAGATACGTCAGTGCCCTGCCAGCCTGCCCCACAAACAAGGAGCTCCCTCCTCTAGTCTTTTCCTTTAACACTTTAAGGCTTATCTGTCTCTTTACCCAAAATCCCCAAAGCGACAGTGCAAAACTATAACTGAAATCACAGGATGCTGTGTGTGTGCCATTTTTATCGATATCACGTCCGGACCCGAGGCCATGAGCATCATCGAAGATCCTCAATGCCGAGCTGTGCAGCGCCGCCTGCTGGGAGAAAAGGTTTGAGAGATCTGCTAATGGCAGGAAAGAATATCTAAGATGAGGAATCCGTGGGAGGAACATCCTTCAGAAAGAACATTATCAGAGGTAAGTAATTTGTTCTGTGGTGACCTCCCATTATTGAAATAATTGAAAGGATGTATATTTTTGATTGGAATCTCAGAGCTAAATCATCTCTCTAATATTCCTATTCCAAAAAAGCACCTAATTTCTGTAAATTTGCTGGGAAGAAGTTCAAAGCATCGAGACCTAACCTGCACCATAGGACTTCCCGTGAAAGGTCTTCTGCAGCATCCTCTCCAAAATCACCGACCCACACAGTATCTGCATGTGGTGTCTGGGGAAAGATCACGTCATTGAGGATTGTGGTTCTTGCCAACAAATGAATCCCAAGTCACTGAGGGAGCGGTCGGCAAAGCTAGCGCTCAGGCACCCCCATCGAAATCCCTGGCTCACTCAACCACCAGGTCGTTGTAGCAGGACACAGATGGCCCTACACCCGAAAAAGAGGTCCGGCACTGCAAGAAGGCCAAGAAAATTTTGCGTTCTCTGAGCCACTCCTCATACTCCCACAAAAAGAAACAGCACCACCGACGCAGGCAAGACTCTGATTCGTCGTAGGATCGCGGTAAGACTAACCTGTGTCCGGGTGCGTTGAGGGCAGAGTGGGAGGCTTTCAAGGAGCAGAGGATCCAAATGTTTAAAACAGCCACTGCTAGAGGCCACCAGGGGGCGCACGGATGGCAGTCACATGAAAGTGCTGCTCCGTCAGCCAGGCCGGTTTGTGTGAACTTTCCCCCCACTCATAGCCCCCCAGGTGAGGAACGGACCCCCCAGGTGAACACTCGAACCGGCGGGCTCCAACCTGGTGAAAACCCAGAAGAAATCGTGCCCGGCAAGGGCGAGATCCAGCTCTCTCTCGCGCGCGCTTGCCGGCGCGAAGGTGAACCAGAGTGAAGAGCAGAGGAACAACATAGGAGATTCATAAGTCCTGTGACGTTGAGGTGGGCCGCCCGGTTCTCTCACCTCCTCTGGTTTTAGAGGTGAGGAGGTGGGTAGGGTTTAGCCCCCCCCCGTTACGTGGGGCCATTGACGGTGCCCCACCACTCCCCCACCCCCATCAGAACTGTGTGAATGGGCCCGGACCAGAGACCTGGAGAGAAACGGCGGGGTCTCCTTAGAGTCTTTTCTGGACAGTTCCGCAGACACCTGGCCCCTCCAGCTGAGACTTGCAACCAGGCATCCCGCTGCTGGATGGGAGAGACGGTGCAGGATTGAGGGACGACCCGAGCTGTGCCATGAATAAGGCCTACATAAAGGGGGATAGAGGACCAAGTAAGGTCCTGAAGTAAAGCGCCTTTGTCTGGTGCAGTGTGGCCCCGTGGCAGATACGGGACCCAGGGCTCCAGGGGCCATTTTACTTCCCTCCAACTGGAAGTGGCTGTGAGATTGGGGTGCCACTGACCAGGAGGGGCCATCAGCTGATGGGTTGCTGGATCCAGGCGACGACGAAGGCCTGAGAGGGGAGAAGGGTGCCAGCTGCACGGAACACATGCCTTGACGGTGTGGGCCCCCAAATAAAGGGGCGTGTGCCTGCCTCCAGGGGTGCTGAGTCATGGGGTGGTGAGCTGTCCGGAGAGGCCTGGACGGCCTCGGAACAACAGTTTTTTTTTTTTTTTTTTAAATATTTTTTATTTTCAAAATAAAACATTACAAACCAAACTAGCAGCATTATACATTACACACTGTAAACATCAATTAATGCCATGTTACTGCACTTCAAACCCCCCCCTCCCCCCAAGAGCTTATCAACCTTACAGTTCTGTGTACACTTGGTGGGGCCGGGCGTCGCCCCTCTCGGAAGCAGCAGGGTCCATCTCCGTGCCAAACAGTCCCGTAATTAACATTCTCCAAGCCGCCAGGTTGCCCACTTCTTCCTCCCCACAATTACCACACGCTTCCTGCCATACCACCGTTTCAGCCTCCGCCCACTTCTGCAGGTCCCGCCACCATATCTCTATTCTTGGCCCATGGCGTTGCTTCCAACTCATAGCTATCCTTCTCTTAGCAAGTACATACGCCAGGTCTCTCAGTTTCCCGAGATGTTTGGTGTTCCGTGGTCTAGGGAACCCTCCCAGGAGGCAGGCCCAGGCCGTGTCAATGCGTAGCAGAACACCCTTATCTGCTAATTTCTGTGCCACTTCCCCCCAAAAGCTTTCAATCACTGGGCAGGACCACAACATATGCGTCATACCTGCGACTTCTTCATCGCATTTCGGGCATGCTTGTCTACCTGCGCTCGCAAACTTGGCTATTTTCTTCGGGGTCATATATGCTCTGTGCGTGATGTACAGCTGTATTTGCTGCAATCTAGCATTCCTAGACACTTTCTTATGGTATCCCATGGCCCGTTCCCACATCCCATCAGTCATCTGTGCCCCCACTTCCGCTTCCCAATCGAGCCTCAAATCCATCAAGTCCTTCCCCACCCGGGTCATCACCACCTCATATAATCTGGAGATCTCATGCCCGCCCTCTGATATATCATATATTGTTCCGATCAGTGCGTCTCCGGCCAAGTCTTGCGGATGATCTGTACCAGCCTTAGATATGTAACATATTGGCCCCCGTGCAGCCCTGTTTCTTCACCCAGGTCTACAAATTCTCTAATGGCCCCATCCTGCCATATGTCTCCCAATGTGGCCAGCCCAACCGTTTCCCAATATGTCCTGATAATTTTCCCGAGCTGGCTGTCCCCCGTAGTTAGGGCGGCCAGTGGCACATGCGGGGAACACGGGCACGGGTTCTCAATCAACTGACACATTCTGCGCCAAATTCTCCACCCCAACAGCAACATACATGGGCGTCCTTGCAAGTCCGACCTAGGGACCCAGACGACCTCCTTTAGATAAAACGGGGCGCAGTCCCTCCCAACCAGCCTAGACTCAGGAGTTTCCTCATCAGAGAGCCATTTGGTCACGTATTGCAGCTGGCTGGCCACATAATAGGCCTCAAAGTTTGGCAGCTTGATGCCTCCCCTATCGTGGAAATTTTGCAGTTTCCACAAGGCCACCCTGTTACGGATGCCACAGGAAGTCCCTACATACACTATCAAGTTTGACAAAGAACTTCCTGGGTATCAAGTATGGTATATTGCTGAAAAAGTGCAAAAGCCTGGGCAGGACCACCATTTTGAGCATCGCCCCCCGGCCCACCATTGCCAGCGGCAGCTTCTCCCAAAACCGCATACTATCACGGATTTTCTTTACCGCCGCCTCGGTATTGTGCAAGTGTTCTTCCTTCACAGCATGATATACATCAATTCCGAGGTAACGGAAAGACTCAGTTGCCCAGGGCACGGGCAACACCGGCAACCGTTCCAGAGGGACCCCAATGAAGCTCCCCAGCGGGAACATGCTCGATTTAATGGGATTAACCGCTATGCCGGACAGCTCCGCATACTTTTCCATGACCTCTAAAATGTACTGGAGGTTTTCCTCCGGATACTTCAAGTACAACAACAGGTCGTCAGCATATAGGGATATCAAATGGTTCTCTCCTCCCACCTCGATGCCAACCAAGTCATATTGTTGTCTGAGGTACACCACCAGGGGCTCCAGGGCCAATATGTACAGCATCGGGGACCAGGGGCATCCCTGTCTGGTGCCTCTGCTAAGTCGCCACCTTTTGGATATCACAGATCCCGTGCGCACCCTGGCCAGTGGCTCGCTGTACAGTAGTTTCGCCCACCTCACGTAGCCAGGCCCAAACCCGTACCCCTCCAAGGCCGCCAGCAACCACGGCCACCTCACTGAATCAAATGCCTTAACTGCATCTAGGGACACCACCACCATCTCTTCATCACTTCTGTTCCCCTCTTCAATCACCCGGTGAAGTCGCCTGTGATTGTGAGTTATGTTTCTGTTGGGGACATAGCCCATCTGATCCGGGTGTATCAGTTTACTGATGACCCTTCGTAGCCTGTTGGCCAGGACCGCCGTCAGGATCTTGCTGTCCTGGTTCAACATCGACAGCGGCCTATACGATCCACAGCTTTGTCGGGGTTTATTAGGCTTGGGGAGCGGCACTATCAGCGCTTCTCTGAGCGTTTCCGGTAACCGACCCTTCTCGAAAGATTCATTGAACATTTCTAGCATCGGGGGGAGTATCTCTGCACCATACACTTTATAAAACTCACTCGGGAGTCTGTCCGTGCCCGGAGTCTTACAAGTGGGCAATCCCTTCACTACCTCCTCCAGTTCCTCTAGTGTGATAGGTGCGTCCAGCTCCTCTCTTTCTTCATCACTAATCTTGGGCAGCTCTATGTCTTCCAATGTAGTTCTGATCTCTGCCTGATATTCTCCCCCTTTGTCCTCATACAGTGCTCTATAATAATCAAGGAAGGCTGCATTAACTCCTTCCTGGGTGTCTACCTCCTCTCCGTCCTCTCCAACTATCATTCTGATCGGGGGCCTAGGGGTTTCTCTCTTATATAGCCATGCCAGTAGGCGGCCAGTTTTGTCTCCACCCGCATGCTGCCTCTCAACATATTTCCTATAGTTAAGGTTACAGAGCCTTTCCCAAAGCTCCGAACACCGCTGCTGCAGCGCAAGTACTAGGTCTGCGTCCCCTCCTGCTTCGCTACATTTGCGCTCCAATTGTCTCTCCGCCTTCTCTAGCTCCATCAGAACCCCACCCTGCAGGCCCTTCGACTTGGAAATAGCGTCCCCTCGTAACACAACCTTGAATGCCTCCCAAAGTGTACCAGCCGAATCTACACTGCCCGTGTTAACCTCAAAGTACCGCTGGATCGCCTCCCTGATATCCTCCCTAAAAACCGTGTCCCTAAGCGCCTCCGCACGGAGGCGCCATGTAGGTATCCGTGCACGAGGGCGGCCATACTGCCAGGTCAACACTAAGGGCGAGTGGTCTGACAGGACCCTCGCTTTATATTCAATTTGAGTGGTCGCCATCACCACTTCTGACGTGGCAAAGAAGTAATCCAATCTCGTGTGTAGGCGCTGTGGAGCAGAGTAGTGAGAATACTGCGAGGTATCAGGGTATTTCAGTCGCCAAACATCCGCCAGCCCAAAGTCGCCCAGTAACGTCTGTAATACTCTGGCCGCCGGGGTGGACCGATCAATCCTATCATCGGGCCTATCTGCCCTTGGGTCGAGAACACAGTTAAAGTCCCCTCCCCAAATGATCGCTCCCCCCACGCATGTGCCCAGACGGGTGCATAGGGTCCTGAAGTATGCAGCAGCATTTTGATTGGGGGCGTATGTGTTAATAATGCAAACCTCTCTATCCTCAACCAGGGCTCTGAGCATAACCAGCCTGCCCTCCGTGTCCACCTCCTGCCACGTGACTCTGAACGGAACGTGCGGTGCTACCCAGATTAGCACTCCCCTGGCATAGGCAGAGTACGGGGAGCCCACCACCATGCCACTCCACTTTTTCTCAACCAGTTCTAACTTGTGCCAGTTCAGGTGTGTTTCTTGCAATAGTGCAATGTCAATCCTCTGCCTGTTGAGGTACAACATAACTTTATTCCTTTTTAAATAACTATTAAGTCCCCTGACATTCCAGGTGACAATCTTAAGGTCTCCCATGGCAAGTACGTTCCTCCCTGCCTCCCATGTAGCGACCCCCAACCGCCCACCTGACACAGATAGAGTTTCGGTCCAGTAACTCCTCATATAAGCTCAAACTCCCTTCAACTATATACACAACTAAACCCCAACTTCCCTCCCCTCCCCCCACCCATGCCTTCCCCAACATCACACACCCCAACTGCTGCCCAGCTCCAGCATCAGAGCTCAGGCACCCCCACATCTAGCTCCGCAAGCACCGGTCGGTGAACGGAGCCCAGTAGGGTGAGGTCACCCTAACGGCCACCCAACTAAAACTATTGTGGGGTAGAGAGTATCGCCCCGTAGGGCTCCCGATCAGATAAACAATCACAGTGTCTTGACAAAATAGTGCAATCATCTGACCTTCTTTACCGAAGGTGTCACACCGACTATATTCAAGTCCCTCGAGCCATGCCATCTTGCGACGCCATTTTACGATTCCCGTATCTCTTCAGAGCCCTTTCTGGGCCGGACTTCCGATTCCTGGGGGCATCCTTGCGCATCGAGCCATCCCATAGCATCCTCCGGGGTTTCAAAAAACAAAGTTTTATGTGCATTGAAGACCTTCAATTTTGCTGGATAGAGTAACATATATTTGTGGCCCGCTTCTCTCAGCCTTCGTTTTGCAGACCCGAAGTTCATGCGACTACGTTGTACAGTCAGAGTATAATCTGGATAAGCCGTGATGTTTGCCGCTCCTCTCGTGATCGTCCCTCCTTTACGGAAGTATTCCAGTATCCTCTCCCGGTCGCGGTAGTTAAGGATTTTGGCGATCACAGGCCTAGGCGGGTTCCCCGGAGGTGGCCTCCTAGTAAGGGCTCTATGTGCTCTTTCTACTGCAAATCCTTGAGATAGGGCCCCTCCAGGTATCTCCTGTAAGAACATGGATTCGATGAAATCCGTAGGGTCACGGCCCTCTATTCCCTCCGGTAGGCCCACGATGCGGATGTTGTTGCGACGGGCTCGTCCCTCAGCCTCCTCCGCTCTGCTCTCCAGGTTGCCAATCCTTTGTGTCAGGGCATGCAAATCGGCCTTATGAGTGGCGCAATCTGCTGTATTCGGGCCAACTTCTTTTTCAAGGGACTCCGTGCGCTCCGCCAGGGCCCTGACATCTTGTCGTAGCAGATTAACGTCCTCCTGGACCTCCCCAACCTTGCGGTCCAGTGCAGTCTTTAGTTCAGTAACGGCCAGTTCCAGCTTTGATTCCCAAGCCGCCCTCAGTTCCACAATCGCCGCCAGGATTTCTTGGTTGGTGCACGAGGACGTCGTGCCACTCCCAGCCAGCGCATCCTTACTTTTGGTAGTGTCCTGGCTCGGGGGAGTTTTAGTGAAATCGTCTAAGATAGGCTGTTTCACCTTCGGCCGCACCGGCCTGCTCGACATGACTCAGGAACTCGATCGGTTGCTAAAGTAGCAAGTTTGTGTACAGTGCACCTTCACAGCCAGGCCATCGTTCAACTCGCTCCTATTCGAGTCCCGGGCCCTGGTCGGCCATTTTGAGTCGCCCTTTGTTCGCGGGGTCTTTTAACTCGTAGCCACCGATCTCCGTCGCCGTTGATCCCATTCTCTCCAGAAGTTCACAATGCGTGGCCAATACCTTCACGCACCATCATGTGTATCGTCGGTGGTCAGCGATCCGTCGTACCGCACATATTTGCCCGGATCGTTGCAGGATCTCGGGAGCTCCTCCAGAACGCGTCCTCCTACATGGCTCTCGTAGCCACCCGGAACAACAGTGTTGACCTACAGGCGGATCTCCCGGTGGTAGCAGACAGGCCTGGACCAACAGGCAGAGACGGAATCCGAAACTCTAAAGAAAGGAGCATGGCGCAGACCCACAGGGCCATGCAGGTGACCCCAAACTTTACCCTTTTCTGGGGGACTACTGTCCCCCAGAAAAGGGTAAAGTTGCCATTAACTTTACATAGTCAAATAACCACAGATCCAGTACACCCCATCTTACATGGAGTATTGGAAAGGGTTAATCCTTAGCCCTTTTTATCTGTACCTCCTAGAGCCTATTTTTTCTCTTTTAACATTTAGACTTGGCCGGTGGCAGTGGTATCTACCCTAACTTTTCTATCGCGATTATACTATATAAACGTGGTACTGTTTTAGGCTATTATATTAGCCTCGAACATAAACCCGCTTGACCAAATACTTTTTCTTTTGCCTCCGGTCAGGTTTATTCGCCATTTCTTTTTGTTAAAGTCCTTCTTGTGTTTTACTTTGTGTGGAAAACCAGATTTGCCTTCTTTGTTCACTGTCTTTTGGCGCCTGGGTGTCTAGGTGGGCTGAATGTGAGGGAGGGGTGTAGTCACCCCCTGCACAGGGTAACCTGAGTCGCACTTTGCCATGATTGGCTGAGGTGGTTGTCCGGGCTGGACAACTCCCCTGCTGCGTGATTGACAGCCAGGCTGTGTGAATGGGGGATTTTCGCATAAAAGGCAGGACTCTTGGGCTAGAAGTCAGATTCGCCACTGGAACTACAAGGAACCGAAGAGAAGCAGAGAAGAAGACGGCTGCTGCAACTACCCCATCCCGGTGAAGCCCTGCTGCAGTCCTGAGCTATCTACCCTTCGACGACCAGAGGAGATCCAGTCCAGAGTCTTCTTCCCTTGAGCTTGGTGGGGTCAACCAGATCATCTTCCACAGCCAGAGGATCCTCTTCATGGTCGAAATCGCTGCACCCTGCTGCACTTGTCCGGATAGCCATCTGAAGAGCCTCTCCTGTTTTATAGGAGCGCACCTTTTATTCACCGTCGCTGCTGCTGGCTTCATCCCTGAGTAGTGCAGACCCCTCCAGACGTCCTCCTTCTTGTCACCACGACCAAAGCACTAGGAACCGTGGGTCTGCAGGAAGCTACCAGGAACAACTGCCGTGGCACCAGCTTCTTCATTGAATAAGGTACTGTGTTCTGTTTCGAGGAACTACGGTGAATCCCTTTTCTCCTCATCCAAGGCTTGCCCTTGTCTTCCCTCCTTCTTATAACTTTTGCTTCCTCTGTAGACAATATCCAAGTACTCCTGGCAACGTTGAATCTTGAACTGTCTGGCTGTGTGATCCTCGACAACAGGAACCCGGTTCCACTTGACACTGGCTCCGGCCTATTGAATTTTGTATTTCTGTCAACGAGTGTTCTCTGATTCTGTCTACCTTGACAAAAGTATTGCCTATGATTTTTGCCCCCAACTCTCTCTGGTTAGCCCAGGTGCTAAGTGTGTTTTTGCCCTGGTAACATTTCTCGCCGCGGATACGAGTTTCATTAATACGACCGATCTGTCAAAAGTTTATCGCATATGTATTCCTGGTAACGTCTTTTGTTTCACAACACTGGTCCGCCAAACATAAGGTACTTACCTTGAGTAATTCTGTGCCAAGAGAATTGGTTGGTTGTAGTGTATTTTACGTGTGGTTTTGACTTTATAGAAGTGTTGTGTTTTATAACAGATGGTTTAAAAATAAATGTACTTATATTTTTTACCTGAAACCTTGAGCCAGTGTTTGCCTGAGTCACAGTAATTGTGGTCCCTTTGTGTAATCTCTGCTACTGCTCATATACTCTTGAGATAAGCCTGGCTGCTCCGCTACTGCTACCACTTTAACATAGTAGTACAGGCTTGTACCAAAGGTGAACTTGTATTACCACTTGTAGGCCCTCATTACGACCCTGGCGTTGGACCATGGTGCTAATAGCACCATGGTCCATGCCGGTAACTTACCGACTCCGCCATGGCGGAATGGGGAATTACCACCCCATTCCGAGGTTGGCGGGGCGGTAATTCCCCATGGTGCCATGGCCCTTCCCCATTCCCATTTTTGCCCCATAGGGCGCAATGGGAATGGGGAAGGCGCTAAGTACGGTGCTGCAAATTGCGGCACCGTACTTAGCACCAAGGTCCCTTTGCGGGTTGGTTTTTAACGCCTGCAAAAAGCAGGCGTTAAAATCTCCAACCCGCAAAGGGACCTCATAATCAGGCGTTAAGGGGTTAACGGCACCGCCACCTTTTATGGCGCCGTTAACCCCTTAACGCCAGGGTTGTAATGAGGGCCGTAGTCTTAATCGTGTGTAGTGGTCCCTAAGGGCACTGCACAGGATTTTGCCTAACACTTAGGCAAATGGGAGCACAGCGGCTCCGTTCGGCGACGCCGGTCGTCGACAGTGGTGGACAACAGTCCGGGCGCTTCTCTTTCGGATTCCGCGGCAGTCCCCGTCTCCGGTCGCCAGCCTGTCGTAGGTCGGTCTACCAGGGAGCTTTGGCAAATATCAGCTGGTGCACGATGGTCCCTCGTAGCTCGGGAAGAGGGCGCCTTACCAGGTCCTCTCTGGGTCAGTCCTTGGAGACACAGCAGCTTTCACATTGATGAAGAAGGGCAACAGCAATTCTTCTCTTCCACAAGGGTTTCAAGGTCAAGCTTCAGTTTCACTCCAGTTACTCTTCGTAGTTTGGACTTCAGCTCTGAACACTTCTGAACACAATTCCTAGCAGTCAGAGGTCCCCAGATATACTGTTTATCTCCCATTCATTCCGCTGGGTCACACTCGAGCATCCAATCACTACGAAGGGCATTCAGCAGTCTGTCAGCCAATCAGGCGCACGGTGCATTCAGGCCATTCTTCTCCATCCAGACACTCATAACACAGAATGTGGATTCGGACAAGTACCACGCCATTCAACACTACACACTGCATTCATACCAGTTTCGGGCAGGGCTAGCTCAGTCATTGTGTCAACCACTAGATACCAGACATCCACAACAAGCCAGTCTGGTCGGCACTTCCCCACACTACTATATATGGAACTTCCACCCAACAGCCAGTCAGGGGGAAGGGACAGAGTCAGGGCTTCCCGGGACTTCGGGAAGATCAAGGTAACAGGTGACGGAAGGCAAGAGGCCACGGGGGCCATTTTGCCTCCATCAGGAATCTACCGATTCCAATGACAGGGCCTGGGCATCCCAAAATGGAGGACGCTCAGGGTACCAGTCATTTCAGCACGGAGCTGCCACCATCCCATACCCTGCTCTGTGGGCCACACACAGGTGCCCAAAAACATACACTAGGGGCACAGGGTTGCACCCCCACCCATAGGTGCCAGAAGGGTATCCCATGGGTCCGTTCACCGAAACCAAAAGAGAGAGCTGCACTGCCAGGAGTCCCACATGAACTCCTGCGCGGAAAACACAACAGAACACACAATAAAAAGCAGTAAAGGACAAGGATACGGAGGCCCTGTCCCTCCGATGCATTTCCAACATCACACTCGGGCACACAAGGTGACGGTGGAGTGGACAGACAATAGCGCATTAAGGGCCCTCGAAGGAACCGGGTCGCCGGATCAAGGAAGTTTCAGAAGCTGAATATCCCCCGGCTGGCACACCCTGAGCACTTGGTGGGTTGAATATCGTCCGTAGTTGATTGAGGGGATTGACGAGTTGGTCGTCCTGTTGAGGGAGATGGGACTGAAGGTCTTGGGGGATTGGATTTCGGGGTCTTATTACTGCAGCTGGGCTATCTGGGATCAATGGGGTCTGGATTTAGCTGTACGTTTGGAATGCTAGTTGAAGTCAGGGGCATGAGTGGGGGCATTGGGGATTGAGGTGGCATGAGCTGGAGCCTGCGTTTCTGGCCTGCTCGGTGGTCCGGCATTCTTCTAGTGAAAGTAACTGGAGGGGGCGGGCCCCTTAGGGGAGGGGGTTAGGGCGGAAGGGGTTTTTGAGGGTTACGGGGTTTTGAAATTTCTTGATCAGACACCGATATATGCACATTTCCATTCTCAGAAGGCACAACAGGGAGGGCCACCTCCCAGGAAGTCAATGAGGTGGGAGACAAGATTGAGGTATGGCTGACTCAAGGGGGCTATAAGGGGGACAGCTTGAGGGTATGCACGCTGAATGTGAAAGGGCTAAACTCCCCGCCCAAGCTGTCTCTGGTCGCGAGGGAATTCAGAAGATCAGAGATAGATGTCCTATTTCTACAAGAGACAAAATATTTCAGGGGTGAAGAACAGAGGATCTCTTGTGGTCTGGTGGGGGGAGAATACTGGGGCTCAGGATAACGAGGAAGGCTGGGGTTGGCATTCTGGTCCATAAGGGGCTCCAACTGAAAGTCACAAAAGTGTGGTCTGATGTGGAGTGAAGGGCGATTCTGATCTCTGTCTGATTCAGGGACTCAGGTTTCCATTTGCCACGATGAACGCCCCCAATCAATGTCAATGGAGGTTCTTAAAGAGAACCCAGGGAAAAATAATGAATGAGGGAGGTGGTCACTTCATATTGGGAGGAGACTTCAATGTCTGGAGGGATATCAGCTTGGACCGGCAGTCCGGGCGCGCAGGGGAGCAGGAGCCCCAAAATCAGGCAGGCAGGGAAATGGGAATGATGAAGGAGCTTTACGGGATGCCGGATATATGGCGGTACTTCCACCCACAGGACAGGGGGTTCACCTTAAATTCCGCCCCACATGGAACTTCGATGAGAATAGGTTACCTTTATATATCCAGGGACCTATGGGAATCTGCATGGGGGTCAGCCATCCATCCTATTATTTGGTCTGATCATGACATGGTATCGATTGATATTGGTTGGGCTGGCCTTTGTCCCAGGGGCTCGAAGTCGATGTGCAATAAGTCTCTATGGAAGGACCCATGTTGTAGGGATGAAATGGAGAAGGGTATCACAGAGTTTTTTTAACTAAAAGACACAGGGGAAGTACGTAAGGACATTGTGTGGGATGCGGCGAAGGCTACATGAAGAGGGATACTGATTAGAGAAGGGGCTCACAGAAAGAGGGAGCGCACCCTCATAGAGAGAGGATTGAGGGACAAAATAAGCTGGTGAGCCGAGGTTGTGAGCTAGTCTGCAGCAGCAGTCCAGTCATTCCACATCGTTGTGAGGAGCTGGTGCCTATATTTACCCTAACACACCGCGGAGCTGGTGAGCCGAGGTTGTGAGCCAGTCTGCAGCAGCAGTCCAGTCATGCCACATCGTTTTGAGGAGGTGGTGCCTATATTTACCCTAACACACCGCGGAGCGGTGAGCGGAGCTGGTGAGTCGAGGTTGTGAGCCAGTCTGCAGCAGTCCGCCACAGACGCGCAGCCAGAGCTGCATGGAGCCCGATGTGCGACCGTCACAATCAACAGCAAAGTCGCCACGACCTAAGGCCCCAGGACGCAAAGAGAAGGATAAGTTGGAAAAGGGGTCCGGTCTACGAGCTCCGTCTATAGAAGTGAACGAGTATATGACCGAGCATAAGGACCCGATAATCACGGGCCGTACACCGGAAAGTGAAAACAATTTGAAAGAAGCGGAAAATCACGTGCCCAGAGAGGAAAGAACAGCCGTACCTGAGCAGCTGATGGCGGCGACATCGGGTGAGGTGGACCCGAGGCATCCGGGCTGAGGTCAGGCCAGAAAAAGCCCAGCGGACTGGGAGACGTCCGATTGTAGCAGTGTCGAAGGCCATGAGCGGAACATCACCTAGGAGACGAGGAATCCGTCTTCCTCCGCTGCCTCTGTCGCTGGTTGTACCCCACCATCCGCCGGTAAGGCGAGTGGAGCCCGAGCGAGAGGGGTCGGAGGACGGCTCCCGCCGGGCGCCAAGTGGAGTCCCTGCGACAGCAGGGGGGAGCGAGGTGGAGGAGTGGAGCCGGACAGGGACCAGGAAGAGGCAGAAGGCGGCAAAGCCGCACTCCTTCAGACAGGCATAGGAGAGGCGGAAGTCGATACGGCAGAAGCGGAAAACGGTCCCGATGCTCTGGGGCCACATCCCGAGGGGGCAGAAAATTCAGCTGAAACCCCAAAATCCGAGAACTCGAGAAGCCTGTAAAAAACAAAGAGAACGGCCCTAATAAAGTACTGCTGAATGGATTTGAAAAAGAGGAAAATGCACAAAACAAAATAAAAATATTGGCATTGATCCATAGTGATAGTAGAGAGTATCACGAAGGGTCGCCAGGGCGGGTGATGCCCAAAACAAACGAGAAAAGGCTGCTTAACAACAGCAAAAACATTATAGAGATCTCCGGAAATGAGACAGACACGGAAAGGGAAAGGGACGATAAGTCAGAAGAGGTTGATTCTGACCCAGAAAGTATAATGAAAGATGCGCCCGAAGACTCCAATAAGGAGACTGATGGGGAAATACTAACGACGACGTCGAGAGGAAAGAAAAAAAATTGAAATAAAACAAAAATGGAGGCTAAACCAATAAAATCAGGGGCGAAAAATTCCTCAAAAACGAGATCAACAAACAAACTACCTTTGACGGAGCAGAATGGAAAAAAGGTAATATCAAAAGAAAGTGGGGGTTCAAAGGTGACCAAAAGGTGAGGGTACACTTCAAAAGGTTTGCCAAACCCTCTCCTGTCATGCCCGTTAAAAGCTTTCTTTACGCAACAACACAAAAGAAAGATAAATCCGGAGATAGAAGTATCTGATGCAGAGATGCTAGAAGTGGTGCAAGAAACGCCACCAGTTTCTAAACAGAGGAAAACGGACCTTGGCTGTTTATTAAAAACTACACCAGCGGATGAAGAGGCTAGTCCTCAAGAAAGTAGAAACAGCAGTAACCACGAAGGTACTGGAACTCAAGAAGACCCGAAGAGGGGAGAGAAGCCAGCTACCAACCAATCAGAGACAAGGAGCGATCCCCGATTTAAAGCGTACAACGACCAGATTCAACGACTAAAGAAAGGGGCGCAGCCTAAATTGGCTGAAACAGAAGGAATAATGGAGGGACAAGCGATGGAGACAGCACAGGCGGAGCAAACGAAGCCAGAGGCGCAACGGAGGGACCATATTCAGGTCGAGAGAGAGCAGTGCTTTGCCTGGACTAAGCCCCATTTGACCAAATGTCTTACAAAAATGACACCCTTGAAAAAAACAAATGAGGAAACAAGCAATCGGGACGATTATCAATTGACCAAAAGACCACCGAGGTGTCAAGCAGTAAGAGAGCAGGACCAAATGTCGTTTATGGAGCACCCATCAATAGAATCACCAAATGTTACTAGGAGAACCGAAAAAATTCAAGTATCACCAAAAAACCGAAGACTTAAGTGACATCTCAACAGCAATACAAAAAGAATCACCAAATAAAAAGCCAGACATGTTAGCAATCATGTCTTCGATGACTATTGCACTAGCCCCATTTTGCAAACTCTACGAAGCCATTAAAGAGGAGATCCAAGACAACACAGCGATTCTCGCGAATATGATAACAAAAATGTCACATGTGAAAAGTTATATAACGGCGGTAGAAGACAGAACTACCAGTCAGCAGAAGATTTGGGAAAGTAAAATTGAAGCCTTAGAAAGAAAGATCGAAACTATGGAACAAATAAATAGAAAACTAACAGAGTCAAAACAATTCTGAAGTCCAAAAACACAGACTCGCAGATACAGCGTATGGATTTGGATAAAATCATGTCTTCAGCTGTAGCAAGACATAGCGAAGAAGCTCACCAACCAAACCAAAAAAAGGACCCCATAAAAATAGTACTGCAGTTAGCGGCTAATAATAAGCCAAACGAAGAAAAAAAGGCGATCTTTGTAAGGTCGGAATCAACACACAGCGAAACGGGTCCGCAAACAAGGGAGCAGAAAGATGGCGCTATCAAACGGCAGACAGAAATTGACACAACAAGATCGCCAAGAACGGCAGAGGAATTTATGAGTAAGTCTGACCTAATGAACTTGTCACAACACGTAGAACAAAACGAGAGGGAGATAAAGGAGGACGACACAAACCAGAAAAATAGAGCAAACAAGGAAGGAAAAGTAAGAAAAGAAGAGGAACATTGCAAAAAGGATAAAAGCTGCGCAGCACTGCCGAAAAAATTAAATGACTCACAATATAAATCCAAAAGATACTTAAGTGAAGAACGAGAAAAGGAAAAAAATCAAAGAACCAGAACCAGAGGGTGTTCACGCCTGTATTGTACATCAAGAGAGGAGGGGGAAAGGCAAACTAAAATAAAAGAAGAGACACGTGTATTTAAGTTAGAACAAGTGGAAGCATTGGATGAGGATCTAATACTAAATCGACCAACACTATTGCAGATAACAAAGAAGATGAAAACTTTATGGAAAATCAGAACAGAAGATCTAAAACTAGTGGAACCATACCACAGTGAAAGAACGGCCAAAGCATGTCTTCATGTTAAATCAGCCGGAATCAAATACATCGATAGCTCTGCATTCAAAGAAATTGAACAAATGGGCTTTTGCCTAACAGAAATAAAAAGGAGGGGATGAAGGGAGCAGGAGTATGAAAAGAAAGAAATGATAAAGTACTCAAAGCATTATCATTCGAAAACCGAGGACCTATACCGACACAAGCGCTGGAGGAATCCCAAGGCAAAAGATGAAGCTTGGTAGACAAACCAACATATGCAAAGAAATGAAAAGCGACAAAGCAACAACATTGGGAAGGAGGAAGAGGAAAAAAACAGGCAACAGACCGATTATAACAGGGAATACCCAGACAACGGTCAGGGGTTATGGAGAAGACGAAGAGAGGAACAAAATGAGCATCAGACTCATACTGAATCTAGCTCCAAAGCGCAAGAGCCGACGAGAAAGGCAACGGAAACCCAATTGACGAAAAGGACAGGGTCACCCCAAGCAAAAGGCCCTTGGAAGTGGTTAACATCGAATTGGAACAAGAACTCCGAGAAATAGCAACGACTAGGGCCTGCCCTCGACCAGCCCAACGACGCAACAAGTGGAGTGGAGTGGCCCGAAAATGAAACATTTACTCTGGGATCTGGGAATACGAGAGGACACGCGCATTTAACAACAGTCGGAGATGTGAATCTAGGCCTCTATGACATAGTCTGCTTGCAAGAGACTTGGCTGATGGAGAAGCCCATGCTTGATGGGTTCACGGTGGAAATATCACCAGCAGTTAAGGGTCTCTTAGGCCGACCATCGTCGGGCCTGTTAACGGCAATCAAAACGGGCCTGGGCCTAACGGAACCCAGAAAATTGAAAGAAGCATACGAAATGCTTGTGACTCTAACCACATGGTTGCATCGATGCGCAAAGAAGCAAAGAGTCCAACTTAACCAGCTAGCAATAATAAACTGCTACTGGAATCCACAACGCATGTCAACAGCAACCTTCTGCTCCAACATGGGAGCGGTGATAGAACAGCTGTATGAAGATTTCGACAAAATAGAAATCATTATATGTGGGGACTTCAAGGCCAAATGTAACGAGGCATCTGAGGCAAAGCCGAGTGGGGTACAGTGGCCCGAGGGTACTGAAGCAACTAAGGACTGAGGGAACGTATGTAAAGAAGTTATCAAATCGAGAAACATTCAAAATATTGCCTTGTTGTTCCGAGAACAAATCAACATTCCGACTTGGGAGAGAATGTCCTCAAAAGCAACTCTCGACTATATATTTATAACGGAAGGTCTAATACCGAGCATTGAGAGTTTCAGAGTGCAAAGAACAAAGCACAGTGACCACAACTTACTCTCCTGTACCTGGCAAGGAAAGAGACCTGAAAAATTGAACTATCACGTGGGTACTGAAGTAAATACTCAACAAACACGGCTTAGAATATCAGAAGCGGAAATCCTGAAAATCAAGTTGTCTTGGGACCTGACAGCGGCTAGCAATTCACCAAACAAGACCGCCGAAAGACCAAACTACTTACCTCTACTACTGGCTTATCAAAAGCCAGGGTTAAGAAAAACCACCGAACCAGAGCACTCAAAGCATGCCTACGACAAAGCAGTGGTCGAAAAAAGAAAAGGGGGGCGGAGATTGCGAAGAATAGCGAATAAAACGAACATCAAATAAGATTGGGAGAAATGGCAGTTAGAAGTAAAAACCTATAACAACTGGCTGAAACAGCATAGAGCTGCCCCTTGCCAAAACGATGCTGAAGAGATGATGAGAAGAATCTCGTCAAAAAAAGCAAGTAAATTCTGGACACTGATAAGAACCATGAACAGTACAACAAGCGCGACACAGGGCAATGCTGTGTCGGAAGAAAAGTGGATACACTACTTAGCGACCGAATTTGAAGGACCGGAGATAAATACACCCGCGACGAAGTGTTACCCCAACTCAGCCTGGGTTGACGTAACAAATCCATGAGGATATAGAAATGAAAATCAGGAAGCTAAGAACATCCAGAGCACCCGATCCAGATGGACTGATGAATGTGGATCTAAAGCAGTTTCCGAAAGAGTGGTCTGAAGTGATCAGCAAGATCTTCGCTGATTGTGGCAAAAAAAAAACTGATCCCAGAAACATGGCTGAAAGCTGTCATAGTTCCGGTGTACAAAAAAGGAAGTAGAAAGGACCCCCAGAGCTACAGGCCGATAGCATTACTGGATATTATAGGAAAAATATTCGCAACACTCCTGCTCGACCGCTTCAGGAACTGGGAAAGAAACGCTCCATCCAAAGACAGCCTACAAACAGGCTTCCAGAGAAACGGAAGTACAGTGATCAACATCATGCTATTAAACATCTTAAAAGCAAAAGTGAAGGTCGGAGCACCCGAAGTCTATTTGGTGTTCGTGGACCTCTCTAAAGCCTTCAATAAGATCAACCGGAACAAACTATGGGCGAAATTACACAGCTGGAACTGTCCTACAATGGTGCTAGAGCCAATAAAAGCTCTTCACTCCCAAACGAAGATAAGAGTGAAGCTAAACCAGCAAGGCACACTATCAGAAGAGATCAGGGTCAACAGAGGTGTCAAACAGGGATGCCCTCTGGCCCCGGCCCTATTTATCACGTTCTTAGGCGATTACCAACATTCCAAAGAAAAAATTAGGGCCTTCCCTCCCAAAATCGAGAAAACCAGCATTCCGAGACTACTGTATGCCGACGACGTTATCCTAATAGACCAGACGAAAATTGGGCTTCAACGCAAATTAAATAACCTGGCGAAGTACATGGAGGACAATCATCTAGAGATAAACAAAACGAAATCAAAAATCATGGTAATCGAGAAGGCACCGAGAAAAGTAACTAAGCAGCTGAACTGGTTCCTCGATAATACCAAAATCGAAATGGTAAAGAACATTAAATATCTCGGAGTCCAAATGGACAGCTCAGGAAGGGATATGGCAATGCAAGATCTACTGTGGGATAAAGCCAAACGGCTAACATCGCAAACAAGAGCAGTAGACAACAAGTTTGGGAAGTTCTCACTAATCCCTGCGATAAACCTTTACAAGACCAAAGTTGTCCCAGCACTGGTGTACGGAATGAAAGCCTCGCTGAATATCCCATGTCCACTCTGGAATAAATTGGAAGGGCTTGTTTGGAAAGCAGTCTTGGGCTTGCAAAGTCAACCTCCATGCCGGCCATCAGACGAGAACTGGGCTTAGTATCACTAGCCTCAATGGTCGACCAGAGTGCCATGAGACTATATAGGAAAATCAGCATGACCGATACACTACCTGCATATCACATCATTATGGAAGAAATCGAGATCGGAAAATGTGCAGCCCTAAAAAAATGGGTAGACAACAGAAAAGAGAAGCTAATAGAAATAGCCTGTACAGAAAAGAAAGCAGTTAAAGGATAATCCTGACAGAATCAAACAGAAAATGGAAGAGATGGACTGGATCCAGACGATTGAGAAAGCGACAGGGAACAAACTCTTAAATCATCTTCCTCCGACCTTCAACAAGAGGAAAAGTCCCCTAAACTTTTGTGTCAAATTTCCTGAAAAAAAGAAGAGAAATCTCTTCATGAAAGCCAGACTTAATTTATTACTAACACTGGAAATCATAACCATCCGGGGATCGAAGAGTGAAAATGCCTGTTGCCTCTGCAAAAAGACAGCAGTGACTGAAACCCTGAGACATTTGGTCATAGATTGCCCCAAAACCAAACAAAAACGAAATACATATCTCCTGCCGTTGACAACAAACCACTGGATGCTGCAAGAAGAAGAGCTGTGGAACAGACTAATCTCTGGAGAAACGACTAAATGGACAGTGGCCATGGTAAAATTAATAGAACTAGCATTTCTGCAAATCAACCATTCATCAACCAGTCCACAGTTGAACCAAAACAGTTGAACCTAAAAACTGCTTATGGACAAAAGTGAGGAGGGAATTTCGGGAAAAGTCTCTGCAGGATTACCGCATAGACTTTAGAGAGGACAGGTGTGACAAGTTGAAACAAAATGTATACGAAAGTTTGATAAAATTCAGGTTTCCCTGAATAAAATTCAATAAAAAAAAAAAATACTAAAAATAAGGGTTTTGGAGGAGCAGACGATGTTAACTACATATGGAAGGGGGGACCTCATCCAAGAGGCGAGGGGAGTGAGGGAGGAACTGAGAATCCTTGAGGAAGGAAAGAGGTCTGCAATCTACAATTCTTGAAACAGAAGTTTCCGAGAAAGTGGACAAGGCGGACGCAGAAAGAAGGGAGCGCACCCTCATAGAGAGAGGATTGAGGGACAAAATAAGGGTTTTGGAGGAGCAGGCGCAGTTCACTGCAGATGGAAGGGGGGACCTCCTCCAAGAGGGGAGTGAGGGAGGAACTGAGAATCCTCGAGGAAGGAAAGAAAGTCTGCAATCTACAATTCTTGAAACAGAGGTTTTACGAGAAAGGGCCTCTTCTGGCAGCTAGGCTTAGGGGTCAGTGGGCAGAGAGGTGGGTTGCGGAGGTGGAGGGGCGGGGGAGGACCTCTGAGGGCTCAGCGGAAGGGATCCAGGAGGCATTTGCAGTGTTTTATGAGGACCTGTACAGGAGTGAAGGGACAGCGGTCAGCAAGGAAATTGGGAACTATCTGGTAGACTCCAATCTTCCCCGGCTCATGAAACCGAAATCAGAATGCCGGGAAGCTCCAATCACTGGGGATGAAATTAGAACAGCTATTGGGCAGTTGAAGTTAGGTAAGGCTCCGGGGGAGGACAGCTTCACACCAGGATTTTACAAGGCCTTCCTTGCGGCTCTGCTCTCCTTCCTAACGACATTGTTTAATGACATTCTGACTACAGGGAAAGCACCAGACTCTTTTACGCGGGCTCTGATCACGGTGATACCGAAGAAGGGAAGGGATCCCCGGGTGTGTGGCTCCTAATGTCCAATTTCCCTATTAAATATAGGTGCCAAAATGTACACCAGAGTACTAGCTGCAAGGCTGGAGGGACACCTGCCGAGGCTGGTCCATTCGGACCAGGTGGGTCTTGTGAAAGGGAGGCAATGGGCCGCCACCATGAGGAAGACGCTACACTTGATTAATGAGGTGCATGAATGGCAGGTCGATCCCACGCTTATCTCCGTAGATGCTGAGAAGGCCTTTGACAGGGTGGAGTGTTTTATTTTTGGAGGCAGTGCTAATTAAGTTCGGGGTAAGTAAGGCTCTCATAAGGGGCATTATGGCTCTCTACTCTTCCCCCAGGGCATGTGTGGCTGTGAATGGGGGATACTTGTGGTGGTTTAACTTGGAAAGAAGGACAAGGCAGGGGTGCCCGCTCTCCCTGACTTTATTTTTACTATCATTGTAACCACTGGCCAACAGGTTGAGGGAGGATGGTAGAATTGAGGAGATTAGGATAGGTGAGAAGTTGTATAAGGTAGGGCTGTACACGGATGACATGCTCCTCCATCTAGTAAACCCATTGACATCAGTCCCGGCAGCGGTGGAGCTGATTGAGGAGCATGGACTCCTGGCAGGCTTTAAAATTAATAAGGGCAAATTGGTACTGTTTCTCCTGGACAGAATGAAGGACACTGATCTGGGACGCTTTAACCCATTGGGCATGGAGGTCAGCGTGGGGTCTTTTAGGTATCTTGGTATCAATGTTACAAGAGAGCTTGAGGGTTTGTATGAGGCCAACTTCCCCCCTCTGAAGACAGCCCTGGAGAAAGACTTTGGAAAATGGAAGGGGCTGACCATCTCTTGGATGGGATGGCTGAATGCGCTCAAGATGGTAGTGCTCCCAAAGATTCTGTATTTGTTCCAGATGCTGCCTGTTCAGATTCCCGACCACTACTCCAGAGTGACAAAGGGGACTCTTTTACGGTTCTTGTTGCAGGGAAGGAAACCGAGTCTCTAGTGATGTCTTCAGTCTTCCTAAGGAAAGAGGGGGTTTTGGGCTCCCAGATATATATTTATACTACAAGGCCACCCAGTTAAGAGTACTGATTCCACACTTTAGGGGACAGAGGGACCTACCATGGGTGGGACTTGACAACCATTACTTAAGACGTGCAACGGTGGGAGAGTGGCTATGGGTGCCCAGGGCAAAGTTAATACATAGGATATGTGAGCACCCAATCCTGGGCACTAGCTGGAGAATCTGGCGACTAGGTAAAGGGATGTCAGTGGTAACAATGTGGCACGCACATTTAGGCCATCTTTGGCTGCCGGGTGTTTGGGACGAAGTCCCGGATCCCTCCAGATTCCAGGCATGGTGTGAGGCGGGCCTGGAAAGGATCAGAAAAATGTGGAAGGGTGGGAGATGTATTACGGTAGTGGAACTGGAGGAAGCCCTGGGGATAGGTACACTCTTACCATTTTCGTACTTGCAGTTTAAGGGGGTCTTGACTAAGGAGGCATGGAAAAGTAAGATACAGAGGGAGCTCACCCCCTTTGAGAAACTACTGGATACACTTGCAGAGTCCAATGTAGTACGGGAGTTATTGGGATGATATAAAGGGCCTTATACGAGAAGGGGGGTTGGTGGATGGGTTAGGATGAAATTGGAAAGGGACATGGGGATGAAACTGGACCCGGAATTATGGCTAAGGATGTGTCGGGGAGCCTTCACATTCTCTGTTTCCTGCCAATATAAACTGCACGCCGTAAAGTTACTACACAGTTTGCAATAATACCCGGTTAGGCTGTCAAGAATGCATCAGGAAATATGTTATGGGCATGCACACAACTGAAGGAGTACTGGGCGGATGTATGCGCTGCCTTAGACGAAATGGCCGATCAATCCATCGAATGGTCACCAACGCTATGTTTATTGGGGGCATCAGGGAAGATGAATCCGACCTGGAGGAAGCTACTGAACTTGAGTTTATTGATAGCTAAGAGGGCCATACTGCTGAAGTGGAAATGTAATAACCTGGCCACTAAGCAGGATTGGGATAAAGATATGATATGAAGAATTGACACCGAAGAACTATATATAGACTCAGTACAGCCCACCTCGAGACCCAGAAATATATGGGCCAGATATAGACAATACCTGTCGGAGAAAGCTGTAACCGACGACCCAGAATGATAGGAAATGTAAATGATTGTAGTGTGAATGTCTCGTAATTGATGCAAGATGTGTATAAGACCTACCTGTGTGCAACTATAAATAAAGGTTTAAAAAAAAAAAGAATGCATCAGGAAGTGAGTCCATTGTGCTGGCATGAATGTGGAGTGAGAGCCGACCACTGGCACATGTGGTGAGGATGCCGGGAGGTCCAGTCGTATTCGGATGAAGTTTTGAGCTGGATCAGGGATCTGGATGGGGTTAATAGAGTGAAGGCTCCAATGCTGGTCCTCTTTGGGTTGAAAGAAAGGGAAGGAGAATATCTTCGGGTGCCGTGTATGGTACACAGCCTTCTCCAGGCGGGAAGGGCGTGCTTGGCAACACGTTGGAAGGGAGTCCAGTTGCTGGGGAAGAGGGAATGGATTTACGTAGCCCGAAATATATACGTGATGGAACAGATAACAGCGGCCCTCCATGGAAAAAATGGACTGATGGAGGCAGAAAAGTTAGACTTCTGTTGGGCATACATACAACAAAGCAATAGAAATATGGAAGGGAATAAGGGATTAGGGATTGGGAAGGAGTTTGACCCCCGTGTGATGGAAATGGAAAGAAACTATACCAGAACTGGAACTGAAATATTAGTATTTGCAAAAGAAATCTGAGAGCGGCACAGTATGGGACTAAGAGTAGATAATTGGTCGGATCAGGAAAAGGATGGAGGGAGACGGAGGGGGGTCGGATTGTGAGGGATGTGGGGGGGCAGGGGTTTTCAGTTAAAAAACTGTTAGTGGGATTGTTAAATTGCTACCTTTGAGATGTTTGAACTGTGGTGATTTGCAATATGGCGGTCGAATGTTCCTTTGTCCCAGAGGCTCAATCATCTCAAAACTATGCAGTCTATTTTCGACACCAAGGGGGATCTGGTGCCTTTTGGCTTTGGGCCTTTGGGTGAGGGGGCCAGCGGAGATGATAGCTTTGTCGACCAGGCTGATTTGGTCCCTCTTGCAGAAGGGCTCGGTGATGCTAGTGGTCTGGACACATCTCCTTACCTGGACATGCTCATACGAGGCAGCTTGCTGCATGCACAGTACTGCAGGCCAGTAAAGGGGGTGCTGGAAGCATTGGATTTTGGGCACTCTTGCAAAGCCCCTTGTTAGGGAGAATTCTCTGTTTAGGCTGAATTTCCTAACCTAGTGAGTCCCCCCAGCAGCTTTGCTGGATTTCTGGAGTTGTTTTTTTCTCCTGCCAAGAGTGAGACTCTTTTCCTCACACTCCTGGACATGATTTGAGGGGTTCCTTTGACTGTTAGTGTGTTTTATGGGCTATGGGGTCTTTTACTCCATAGGGTCTCATGTGTTTTTACTATGTGTGTTACACAGCACCCTCAGTGCAGTGACACAGGGGTGTCATAGTGACACCCCACCATAGACTCCATACCCTGGGACTGACTGCTGTCTCCCAGGGCATGTAAAGTCGCCATTGGCTTTACTAGTCCCAAATTTAGTAACAGAACCAGTACAAACCATCATAATATGGAAGTACTGGTAGGGGTAATTCGATTGCCCCTGGGTCTGTTTTTCGAGGGGGTACTGTGCAGTCCTCCCTCGTCGAGTTTCTGGCTGGTGGCAGTGGTTACCACGCGGAATATTCCTTAAGAATATACGCTATGGGATTTTCCCATGTATTTTAAACGCACCACTTTTTGGTGCAATGCTAAAGATACCGCTGGTTTATTTATTTAATATTAATTCACTGGTAGGTCTTTTTGCCAGAACTCGGTTTTAAAATGGCGTTTGTGTTCGCCTCTGTAACTCCAGACCAAAAGTCGAGCCCTTTGTTCCACTTTTGGCGAGCTTCTACACAGAAGCCCTCCAAAGTGGTGCCACTCTGACTGGGTACCACAGGGGGTGTGGGAGGGGGTTTAGGCACCTTGGACTAAGTTGCCTTGCCAACCCAAGTTGCACACTTGCGTGATTGGCCCAAGTGGTGAGCCGCCCCGCTCACCACTTAGCCTGTTTGATTGACAGCTAAGCTGAATTAATGGGGGTTTCTTGCATAAAAGCAGGGCTTTTGGGACTGGAACTTGAGAAGTCGCCACAGGACCTGAAATTCCGAAGAGGGAGAAGCTGAGCCGACCTGCAATGACGACACCACCGGTGGAGCCCTGCTGAACCGTCTCACCACTTCCCGACGACAGAGGAGATCTTCTTGCCGGAGAGTCTCTTCCCCTTGAGCTGGTGGGGACAACCAGTTCGCTTTCTTTTTCACCTACCAGGACGACTAGTGGTTGAATTGCCCGTGCCAAGCACCCTGGCAACCGGATAGCCACTGACCACTGAACCGCGAATAAAAGGACTGCTCCTTTTAATCGAGAACTCCGCGGCTGGTTTCTTCCCTGGCAGTGCAACATCCTTCTGGTTTCCTCCCTGACGAGACCTTCTCTTCCGCCGGACAAAGCACCGACTTGCACCCACTGCCAGGAACAACTGCCCCCGCTGGAGCGTTCTCACCATTTCAAGGTACTGTGTCCGCCGGCCTCCCTTTCCATAGATTGCTACAAGGTGACAGTAAATCCTTAACCTTCTAGATTGGGCTGGTCTCTTGGCCATCTAACTGGTCCCTTTCATTTGGTCCAACTTCTTTCTGAACCTTTTCGAGACTTTTGTGCACTTTCCAACCGTGTGACCTTGGACACATTTCGTTCTGATCCTCTTAAAGTGGATCCGGCTTTCTGAACTCTAACTTCACGGTTTTATTCTGCCTTCCTCTCTTGCTGTGTTCTTCTGAAAGTGTTGGGATCTGTTTCAATTTATGCTCTGCCTTTCTCTCCCTTTTAAACCGAATTATTAGAGTGCCATCTGCGTTAAGCGCTCACCGCTGTCTGAAAATAAGTGGTGCTTTACTTAAGACTTGTCTAATATTCTTTTAAGGGAGTGTATATACTTTAGTGACTGTGTTTTTGAACTTGCTTGATATTAGTGCCAGTGTGTTTTTATAGATGTGTTTTTAAATAAATAATTATATATCTTTTACACCAAAGCTCTGGTCAGTGTTTGCTTGTTTTACTGTGTTTAGCTGCCCTATTGTGTATGCTCTGTATACTGCCTAACTCTTCTTGAGAGAAGTCTGACTGTTCAGCCACAGCTACCAGGTAAATCTGCGTGGTGCGGACTGCTACCAATTGGGTTTACTGCTAACTCCTGTGGTCTTAAACTGTTTGCAGTGGTCCCTAAGGGAACTGCACAGGTTTCTGCCTAACACCCCTGTCTTCCTATGACCTGACAGATATTCTGGACAAAGGTACCCCAGTGGAAAGGGTGTTGCCCTTCAATGTGGCTATAGCTGATCCCATTACCACCTTGTGGCTAAAACCTTGCTCCACTCCAGCTTTAGATTCTGAGTTGACCAAGAAGTACAAGCCGACGTGAGGGTACCTGCCATTTCTATCTACTCACCCTCCGCCTGAGGGTCTGGTAGTGCAACCTGCTACAGTGAGCTCCAGACCAGCCGCATCCACTTCAAACGTGCCAACAGGCAGGGATTCTTAGAAAACGGATGTCCTGATGATGAATATTTTTGCTTCGGTCAGTATGGCCTGCAAGGCGATGAACACATCCTGTGCTTTCGCCAAATACTCTCATGGTCTTTGGAGACTGGTCGAGCAAGCAGCAGAACACAACCCTGCTGGCGAGATGAAGGATGAGTTTCCGCTACTTGTGGATGACAGCAAAGAGGTGGCTTGCCAAGCACTGCAGTCGGGCCTGGACGCTGCAGATTGTGTGGGCAGGACAATATGATCGGGTACTGTGCTGAGAAGGGCAGCCTATCTGCATAGTTCTGAGTTCTCTCCAAAAGTCCAGGCTAAGTTGCTGGACATAGCCTTTGATGGCGAGCACCTGTTCGGCCCTAGAGAATTTCAAGGATTCCAAATTAGCTGCTAAGTTTCTCGCATCCTGGACAGGCAGAGGGGCCTCTAGATGTCAGCAGACCATGTCAGCTGCAGCAGGGGTGGCAGCGCACCTGCCAAACCACTTTGAGTTCTCCCCTCATGTTTCTCTGGTTGGAGGAAGAAGTGGCAAGCACTTGCCCCAGTGAAAGGAGATAACCTCTGACGCTTGGGCATTGCAGCTCTTTGAATGGGGATACTGTCTACCATTTTTAAGCAAACTGCCAGACAGACCACCTCCCTCTCCCCAGCAACCGGAACATGAGCTCCAGGAAGAACTGAAGTCCCTGTTAATGAGGGGTGTCGTGAAAGTTGTGCCACCAGAGCATAGAGGATCTGGATGGTATTCCCAGTATTTCCTGGTTCTCAAGAAAGGAGGAGAACTCTGTCCCATGTTGGACCTTTGGGCCTTGAACAAGTTCCTGAGGAAGGTCAAGTTAAAAATGATGACGTTGAAAGAAATTCTCCAGGCTCTGCAGTTTTAGGACTGGTTGGTTTCACTGGATCTTGAGGACCCCTATTTTCATGTGCCGATTCATCGGAAGCACAGGTGTTTCCTAATGTCTATCATAAGGGACACACATTACCAATTCAAAGTGCACCCTTTTGGGCTGACCTCCATGCTCAGGGTCTTCACCAAGCTGATGGCAGTGGTGGCGGCATAACAGGAGATCCGGTGTTCACGTATACCCGTTCCTGGATGACTGGCTGATCTGACGGAGGTCACCAGAGCAATTATCGACTCAAGGACACCTGTTACCTGCTACACAGGTTGGGCTTCTCCCTAAACTTTCAGAAGACCCATGTCCCACCAACATAGATGCTCCAGTTCATCGGAGCAGTCCTGACCACTCGGGCCGGGAAGGCCTCCTCCTAACCCCTGAAGAGAGAGTCACCAGTGTAAGACAAATGGTCAATCTCTTCCAGAATCACGACAGCCTACCAGCGGCTTACTTCCTCTGCCTCTTAGGTCTCATGGCTTCCTGCATTTCTTTGGTGCCAGAGGCCAGATTGCGCATGCGCTCTCTGCGGTGGCTGCTGAGAGAACAGTGGACTCAGTATTTCGATGTCATGAAGGACATCCTTAAAGTGTCGGATATGCGTGATTTGACGTTGGCAGAATTGTTTGCGGCGGAATTTCGCAGCGTATACAATTTTGCCACTGCCAAATCCATAGCTCTCAACCATTTGTGTCGCAAAGGCGGGTGAAAACACCCGATTGTATTTTTGGCGGGTGAGAGGCCCATTGAAATGAATGGGCGTGCAGGAGGCACGGCGGGTGAGTCAGCTGTTTACAAGGCGGGTGACACCCGCCAAACGCGTGTGAGTTGAGAGCTATGCAAATCTGCCAAAACCTTGATCCCGCAACCACCCCAATACATTCCCCACCCTCCCCCCACTTACCTTTTGGACGTCTGCTGCCTCTCGGGGCCCTGCAGCGTCAGTTCCGTCCCTCTAACGCGGGTCGAATCCGATGCCACAAGGTCCCCTTTTCTCTTCTTTTTTTTTCTGTCCCCCGCCTCCAATCCTCAGGAGGCGGGGATACCCCCGCGATTCTCTAAAAACATTTATACCGTACATGAGTAGTGGGGGACACCCCCGCAAACCCCGCTCCCCCTGTTCGGTATTGATTACCCAATTTGATTGAATTGAATCGATCAAATGGTACTGGCCGAATTCGGTCAAATCTACCATTAGGTCAAGTACATTTGATTAAATTGGGCAATACCAAAGTGTCAAGGTGAGTGGCCAACAATCTGTCTTGGTGGTCCAACAGGGAGAACTGAACATGAGGAAGGGGGAACCCTTTTGGCCTCCGTGGTCTGGGGCCCAAGTGGTCACGGATGCGTCATTGAAGGGTTGTGGCACTGCGAGGACCCGCAAGTGAGTGGTCTTTGGTCACCAAAGGAGAGCCGGTGGCATATCAACAGGCTGGAGTTGCAGGTGATCAGGTTAGCCTTGATGGCCTTTGCGCCTTCTCTCCGGGGCAAGCACGTCCTTGTTATGACAGACAATACAATGGCTATACACTACCTCAACAAACAGGGGAGTGTTCAGTCCCTAACCCTTTGCAAGGAGGCACTGCAACTATGGATCTGCTGGCAGGAGAACCAGATCTCTGTATCTGCTGTGCATCTGGCAAGAGTGGAGAATGGGCAAGGGGACGCTCTGAGCAGGCAGAGTGCAGTCTTGCATGAGTGGGACATGTGCCAAGAGGTTCTCGAGGGGATCTTCGCTCTTCGCTCAGTGGGGTACCTGTGTGATGCTGAAAATGCATTGGAGGGACAGGGCCTCCTTGTCCTATATCTCCTTAAACTGGGTGTTCTGCTTATTTTCTGCCGAGGGAAGTCCAGTTTGTATCCCTGACAGTGCAGCTATTCATTTTGTTCTTGGCGGACAAAGACCAATGGGATACCCTTAGGGCACCCATGGGTAGGGGTACAACCCTGTACCCCTAGTGTATGTATTTTGGGCACATATGTGTTGCCCACAGAGCAGGGTATGGGCTGGTGGCATCTAAATGCTGACTTGGCTGTGGCTCTGGGCATCCTTCATTTTTGGGATACCCAGGCCCTGCCATATGAATTAATGGATTCCTACGCAAAGGCAAGGTGACCACTAGTGGCCTCTTGGTTTCCTTAGCCTTACCCCCTCTCAAAGCCCCGAGAAGCCCTGGCTCGGTTCCCTCCCCCTGAATGGCTGTCAGCTGGAAGGACCATATCTGGCTGGAGAAAGGTACTGGTCATACTCGTTATGACTGTATTCTGAAGCTGAGTGTCGAAGAAAGAGGCTAGTATGAGTGTATGAAAGCTGCTCTGGTTGCCAAGTTTGGCAAGACACCTACCGAGTACCTTAAAAGGTTCAGGGAACATGAGAAGAGAGAGAATGTGTCTTGGGTTGACTGGGTGAGCGCTGCCCATATGAGCATGATGGGGTGGATTGATGGATACAAGGTGAAAACGTTTGTTGAATTATCTCACCTCTTCTCTTGTTTTTTTTAAAAATTCGGTTTATTCAATTTCAGGGAGCAAATTGTACACATTTTAACCACATCAACAGTAATACAATGCTCCAAGAAACCAAAGCTCCCCCTCACCTCCTCCTCTTCCTACCCCCCACAACGAGCTCTCTGGGCCAAACAAATTCAAGATTCAACTCCCCTTCATGGAAGTAGTTCAGTTCAGTTCCCGGAGTTTCAGATGCTGCAGGCACCATTGCACCCAAAAATCTTCATTAAGAAATGCCAGTCAGTAGCGAAGTGGAACACTTTGTTATTGATAGCATAAGACGCCCATTCTAGGGCCACAAAGTCCCTGACCTTCCAGGACTAATCTTGGTGGGTCGGGATTTCCACCCCCTTCCATTGCTGCGCTATGAGTATCATAGCGGAAAGTTTGAGAACAATGCAGGTCTTACGTTGTGCTCTAGTCATGCCTGCCCGGCCTCCCCCACCCAATCCAGCCCAAGCAGCATTTTCTTCGGGGGAGTCTTAGCGTCTTCCCCGAAGATCTGGTCCTGTGAGTCCTGCACTTCCCTCCAAAAGGGCCCTGTTTAGGGACATCTCCACCAGACGTGGGACCAAGAACTCGTACCCCTGCTTCCCCTTCAGCAAACTTGAGAGGACTCTGGAAAAATCTTTTTAAGCCTGACAGCGGTGTAGTGCCATCTGCATATTAGCTTGTACCAATGCTTGCTGAAGCTGTGATGACTTAGCCAATCTGGGAACAAGTCTCCATAGCTTCTCCCATTTGTCCCTGGGTATTTCCCTTCCAAGAGTTTTTTTCCCATTGCACCATATGTGCCCAACATCCCTGCGGGCAAGTCTCAATGAGGGTTTTATACAGACCCAATATAAGGCCCCTTGACCCGTCCTGAGTAGTAATTAACTTTACAAAGGTTGTGAGCGGGCGTAGCGCTGTGTCCTTTCCCTCCTGACCTGACAGCCAGTGTATGATCTGGAAATACCTCAGTCTCTCCTTTTGAATAATTTCCCCCTGGAACATGTCTCAAAGCATTTGACACCCTCTTGTAAGCCACTTGTGAAAAGCCCCGACTCCATTCCATGTGTGAAATCCATGTTCAGGAAGATAGGCGTGAATGGAGAGGGAAAGGAAGTGAGGCCATGTTTTTTAACCAGTTTATCCCAGGAGTCTGCCATTAGTTTTGTGATGGAGCTCAGGTACATATGTTGACGTCTGTTGGGTCGTGGGAGTCAAAGAACATCCTAAAATGTGTGCTTAGTTACTGCACAATCCATGCCCACCCACAACTCCCTGTAGTTAACTGTGAACAATTCCCTTATTATACAAATCTGAGCCGCTTCGAAATACAATTGGAAGTTTGGACGCGCCATCCCCCCTTTCTTTTAAGGTGCCATTAAGAGGTGGCGGCTAATCCTGGACCTCTTGCCTGCCCAGCTCTCTCCTAACCCCTCTCAGTGACGACCCCGGATCCGTGACTGTTAGCAGCATGTCATCTGCGAAGGATGCCACCTTGTGTTGGGGGTCCCCTGAAGGGAATTCCCTGGACCTTGCCAGATTCTCATAGGTTCTGTAGCAGAGGATCCAGGTAAATCGCATATAACAAGGGGGAGAGGAAACAGTGCTGTTTGGTACCCCTACTTAGACAAAATGTCCTGGACAACAAGCTTTTTTTTAAAAAGCTGCACCGAGGGGGATTTGTAATTTCCCTGAACCATCCTGATGAATTCCATCCCTATACCCATTTTGTCCATTACTTTAAACATGAAGGACCATTCTACCCGGTCAAAGGCCTTTTTCACGTCAAGGGAGAGTAGAATCGCGGGGGTTGAAGTTCAATGTACCTTTTCCAGTAAGTGGGCGACCCTTCGAATATTATCGAAAGTTTGGTGGCCTTGAATAAACCTTGATTGGTCTGCATGGGTCAAATTGGGCAGGAGCCCTTCTAGTAAATTGGCACGAAGCTTAGTGTACGTTTTGGCATCAACATTAATTAAGGCTATTGGCCTATAGGATCTGCATTTTGTGAGTTCCTTGTTGGGTTTGGGGATGAGTATGCCTCTTATATTGATGCTGTTATCTGGCTAGTTCTACGGAAGTGGTTGAATAGCCCTGTCAGGGGCGTGATTAGGATCCTGGCGAAAGTCTTATAGAACGCTGTGGTAAAGCCATCTGGCCCAGGCAATTTGTTGAGGGGAAGTGCTTTAATGACAGCGCAAACTTCCTCCTCTGAGAAAACCACTCCCATCCCGTCCCTGGCCTCTGTCCCAATGTGGGTAGTTGAATCTTTTTCAGGAATTCCCCTTGTTGGTGTTCTACAGGGTTCTGGGATGAGTTGGGATCTGAGCAGAATCATGCAACACACTCTTCGATGTCGCCTGTACGGGATGTCCTAATCCCCTGATCGTCATCGACAGCAGAGATGATTTTGGAGTCAGCCGCACCCCTCTGAAGCTTGGCCAGGAGCTTGTCAGCCTTGTAGGATTTGGCATAGAAGCGCTGTCGCACAAATAATAGGGACTTTTCCGCTTTCTTGGTTCTGAGCACAATTCAGTTGGCCCATGGCCTGCCTATATTCCCTGTGCCCTTTCCTGGAGGGGGCGGTTATGGACCTTGTCCTAAAGGTCTCTGTTAGGCAGAATTATATGCAGTACCCTTTCGGAACACAACACACAATTAAGACTACAAGTGACAGTACAATTTCACCTTTGGTACAAGCCTGTACTACACAGTTATAGTGGCAGCAGTAGCAGAGCAGCCAGACTTATCTCAAGAGTAAGTGAGCAGTACAAATAGTTACACAAAGGACAGCAATTACTATGATTCAGGCAAACACTGACTCGCTGACTCAAGGTTGTTAAGTAAAAGAATATATATTTATTTACTCAACAGTTGTATAACATTTCACTATTCTAAGCAAGTTAAAAATCTCAATCATAAATACACCACACCACTTCCCTTAAATTCCAGACAAGTTAAGCTCACAAAATGGGGGCAGAAGGGCACTCCAGCAATTTAAAAGGGAGGTAAAGACAAAGTTATTAGAATTTTGGCAAAACCAAAAGGTAAGTACTCGGGACAATTGAACAAGAGAGACTAGAGTGAGGAGATCAGCTAGAAAAGGCTTAGAGCCAAAGTCAATGGGTCAAAAGACTTTTGCTCAAAATCACACGGTTCAGGGTAGTTCGCGGTAAAGTTCGTGGCACAGATTCCGGACGAGGTTGGTTGGTAGAAAAGTTAGTTCAAAGAGAAGAGAAGGATAAGCCCTCGGATTGGAGAAAGATTTCAAACACTTTCCCCGCGGCTGAACGAAACGGACAACCGGGTTTGCACAGTACCTTAAAACGGAGAGGGAGCTGAGGCGGACGTTCCTGGTGGTTCCTGCAGGCTCACGGTTCCTGAAGCGACTGTTGGACTGACACGAAGTAGGAAGACTGGAGGGTCCTGCGCCACCCAGGGAAGAAACCAGCAGCAAAGCAAAACAACAAATAAAAGGTGCGCTCCTTAAAACCCAAGCAGGGTCCGACCTTCCTGGCTATCTGGCCCACTGTAGCTCTGTACAGCGAATTCGACCTGAGGACGGGTCCTGGCTTGTAGTTTGGGCAAACTGGTTGGTCCCACCAGCTCAAGGTTAAGAAGTTTCCTGGAGGATCTTCTCTGTCGTCGGATTCTGGCGATTCGGACTTGCAGCAGGGATTCACCGGGCGGTTCAGTCGTGAACATTCCAATTGAAGAACCTATTGCATTTGTAATCTAAAAACGGAATCAAAAGCTACCAAACAGAAAAAACTCTTCTTCATAAACTTAAAAGGACTCTTTAACCTACAAGGATTCCCCTAACTCATAAAACTTAGTGAATTGAACTAAGAACTTTAAACCAACAAAGACTAATTTTCAACTTATATCAAGACCTAGTGAATCTAACTAAGGACTTTTCAACTTACAAGGATCAAACCTTAGTGAAAACAACTAAGGACTCCCTTCTGGCAAATGTGCTTTAACTTTGATGTTTTCAAAATCAAGATCTAGTGAATCTAACTAAGGACTTCTCAACTTACAAGGATTAAACCCTAGTGACAATAACCAAGGACTTCACTCTGACAAATGTGCTTTAACTTTGATGTTTTCATAATAATTTAATTTTGATAGTAAATCTTTTCTTTTTGATCCATATGTGTTAATCTTTGTTAAATTTCAAAATAAAACAAACTAAATTTTGAAATCTACCATCTAAGTAATTTTTTCAAGTGAGAGAAGTGCAACACGAGTGCTCAATTTTTTAAAGTTTGTCCAAGCCCAGGTCAGCCTCTGTGGCACCCCTCAACTGCAGCATCTCTACCATTGCTACCTCATTCTCTCCTAACAATTTCCACTCAGAGCGCCAACACTGTTTCTAAGGCTGATCACTCATCACTTCTATTATGTTGGAGGCTAATATAATAGCCTAAAACATTACCACGTTTATATAAAATAATCGCGGTAGAACAGTTAGGGTAGATACCACTGCCACCAGCCAAGTGTTAATGTTAAGGGAGCGAAACAACGCCCAAGAGGTACAGACAAAAAGGGATAAGAGTTAACCCTTTCCAATACTCCATGTAAGATGGGTTGTACTGGGTCTGTGGTTTAAAGTGACTATAGTAAAGTTAATGGCAACTTTGCCCTTTTCTGGGGGACTGTAGTCAGCCCCAGAAAATGAAGTCGGTGGGAAGTCTAAAAGGCAACCCTGTGGGCCTCATTACGACCTTGGCGGTAGCCATGCCGCTAATGGCGGCATGGCTGCCGTCGAAATCGCGTCCGGGTCCGGGTTCCCAGAATGAGGAATTACCGGGACATTCCGAGTTCGGAGGGCCCGGTAATTTCTCCTTCTAGGAACCCGGACCTTCTCCATTCCCATTCAGCCCACATAGGGCTGAATGGGAATGGGCGAGGGAGCAAACAACGGGCCGATTACGAGCGGCCCGTTGTTTGCTCCCTCCTCCCCTCGCGTGACTCGCGAGGGGACCTCGTAATCAGGCGGGATGGGGTTGACGGCGCCGGCACCTTTAGCGGTGCCGTTAACCCCGTCCCGCCTGGATTATAATGAGGCCCTGTGTCACTGCACTGAAGGTGCTGTGTAACACACATGGAAAATATGGTGCCTTGGAGTAGGTGAGGCTCCAGTGCCCAAGATCACACAGAAAGTAGAAATACACATAGCAAAACACATGTAAGAGTGGGAAAAAGGCTCACACTCTTACCAGGTGAAAAAAATAAATCCTAGAGATCCAGCAGAGCTGCTGAGGGACTCATTGGGTAAGGGAAATCAGCCATTTATGAGAATTCTCCCTAACAGCCTCCACCTCTGCTTATAACTGGGATTCCAGGGTCTTCAAGTGTTTATCCCTCATCGCCTTAGTGGCAGTGAGCTACCCCTTAATGGTGGCCTTAAAGGCGTCCCACCTAGTACTCTCCCCCGTGTCCTTTGGGTTGTTTAGGTCAAAGAAACAGGATATTATGCCTTCTAAATCCTTCCTTATGACAGGATCCCTCAGTAATTCACCTGTGGTCCTCCAACCCCACATCCCTGTGGTCCTCCACCCCCAGACCCCAGGTCTGCGTTTGGGAATTTGCAGGTCATTGCTCACCACTGCATGGTCGGCTATCCCCAATGTACCCACCTCAATACCCCTGATCTCGCCCAACAGAGGCGCTGAGACCCACACATAGTCAATACTGGAATGGGACCCGTGCACATTTGAGAAGAAGGTGAACCCTCTTCCCCTTCTCTTACCCCTCTCCATGCATGCCGAAGGCACAGGGTATCAAATTTGTCACGCAGTGACTTCGAGGCCACCCCATCCCAATGAGAAACTCCTCCTGATCCCTTGACCAGGCCAAATTCAAATCTTCCATCATTATGATGGGTCCTTTCGCGTACCCTTCCAGCGT
This sequence comes from Ambystoma mexicanum, assembly GCF_040938575.1. Classification (NCBI taxonomy): domain Eukaryota; kingdom Metazoa; phylum Chordata; class Amphibia; order Caudata; family Ambystomatidae; genus Ambystoma; species Ambystoma mexicanum. The sequence goes on from NC_090922.1 coordinate 187,277,298, forward strand.
GACCAGCCGGTCTCTCAAAAACGCTTCTTGACCCACATTGGGGGCATAGATAGCATCTATTATATAGGCCTTCCCCACAGACTCTACCATCACCATTAGATACCAATCCCTTTATCTGCTTTTGAGCCTGAGATTCGCAGGTCCCCCATCCTAAAAGCGAGCGCTACCCCACACGTCTTATTCACGTCCAAAGCATGGACGACCAGGGAGAAGCCCTTCAGATGGAGTCTGCTCTGATCTTTCCGTATCAGGTGGGTTTCCTGAATGGCCAACATATCCCGTCTGGATGTTTTAATGAACTGCTCTAGTTTCTTCCTCTTTAGAGTGGAATTTAATCTCCTTTCATTATGTGTTGCCCACTTGAAAGTGTAAAGCTATGTGGCTCTTGCGCTAATATTCCCACAACCTTATTACAGCTCTGTAACCTCCTTCAGATCTCCCCAGTGCGTTGCAACCCCTTACCCCAGCCTCTCGTCATAACCCCAACCTCCCCCTAGACCCTCCCCCTGTCCCGGCCCCCTAACACCCAGGTCTCGCATCCCCCCTCCTTCCCCTCCCTGCCTAACCCACCCCTCTGCCCTCCTTCCCTCTATGGGCCCTATCTCCCTTGTGGTAGCCAAGATGGAAATATTCTGTCCTCCTGCACCCCTCCGGCCAATGTCTCCACTCACAACTCCCACTACCCCTCTGGCTTATCCACAGGCATACTCAACATTTTTCCACAGTCTCTCATTTGGGGGCCCGAGGGGGGTTGCGTCATGGTCAATCCCATCATTTCTCAGTGGGGGGCCCTGTGGAAGGGTCCCCTTTCCTCGGCGGGCCCCCAACATCACCCATTGCCAGGGCCTACGTCTGAAGCGGCCCTCAGAAGGTGGACGCAGGCCCTTTCGTTCATCCTGGTATAAATCTAGCTGAAGCAAGGCAGTGGGATGTGATGCATTTTTGCGATCATTCTCATTCAAACACCAGCACAAAGGGGAATGTCCATTTATATTTATATCGGATGTTCCTTTTGGATAGTTCTCGGGCCACTGGGCCCATCAGTATAGTATGGTATAGTTGGATCAGTGTCCCCTGGAAAGACAGCAGCTCTTTAGCCCGTGCTGCACAGAGTACTGCTTCTTTCAGTGAATACAGCATAAATGCTGCAAGGACTTCTCTAGCTCTGCTGTTGAGACCTCTTGCCATTTGTCCTGTTCTGTGGACGCGGTCCAGGCCCACCTCTTCCAGCGCTATTCCTCCCAAGTTATTCGCAAAAACCTTCTGAACCTGTGTCTTAAGCTCCTGGTCCGTGACTATTTCCAGTTGTTTTTTTATATATAGATATTGATCCTTCGCAACCTGTTCTCTAGGTCCTCCATTTGCAGTTCCAGGTTTTGCGTGGCAGTGTTCAGCCTTTCAATTGCTTCTCTGTGTTCTCTGGAATCTGTTTCCTCCTCTTCAAGGCCCCTTTCAATGGATTGCCTCTTTCCCACAGATTCCTCATCAGATAGATATCCAATTCAGCATCAGCTGCTCTGAAAACTGTGGCGTAGTGCACTTCGACTCGGTCGTTGATCCGACTTGACTCGATGCGTCGGTCGTCGGCTCCGGACGTGACATTGGTCGTTGTACAAATACTGCATCACTACACCCCTTGTAAAGAACTCATAGTGGCAACAGTAAACACAGACACAAGTGATCACAGTTCAAGGGTGTTTATTAAACTGTATAAATGGGTGAGAAAAACACCTAATCTAAGCCTAAATTTAAGATGGGAGCAAGCTACGACCATCTAATAATAATAAGGCAGTCCTAGTGGCATCTTGTCAAATAGAAAGAGCCTATACATAAAAAAACTATTGCCAATCCTTACCGCTTAGTTACAAAATAGTGTGGGAAAATGTTCACCAGAAAAGAAAGAAGTGTTTACAAAATGATAAGTTAGGATGGTATAGCTGGGGTCTCCCTTCCCCACGTTTTTAGCACGGGACAAGGTGGGACTCCTGACACAATACACAACTGGGCTTCTCCAGCACAAGGTTACAGTTCCTTTCAGCGATATCAGGACTTTCTGTGGCCAAGTCTCTTTCATACAGTCTCTTGCCTCCGAAATACATATTTTTTTATTTATTTAAAAAGGTGTTTATGACTTTTTCATCAGTCTTTAACCTTTCCACTGAAATTCACAAAAACTGTTCCCAAAATTATCCCTGGCAACGTAGCCTCAATGAGCCTTGCTGTCATGACCCTTGCCCCTGGCCCTCACTGGTAAGTCAGCCTTCTAGTTAGGGCCAACCTCATCCAAGACTCACTTGGAGTCAGTCCTGGCGCCTTTTGCGCCAGGCTCATAACCATTGTGAAGACCAACATTAGAATGGGACTATTTACTTGGGACTATTTAACTTGGGGGGGTTCAGCCAACATGGAGGCACACACATAGCTCAGTTACAAGGAACTGAGCTATGCGGTCTAGTCTTTAGGGTGTGGCAGGCCTGGGACTATTTTACCTGGACTACTTTACCTGAGACTATTTAAACCACACCCAAACAACAGAACATGCTTTGCGTTATTCTGCTGTGGGCAGCGTAACGCTCACCGTGTCCAGTTCTTTGATGCCAGTTTACCTAAAACCAAGGACCTGCAGAGAGAGAAAGAACACTACGAAACTTACCTGGAACAGTATCCTGTCTTAAATCCATCGTTGACTTCAGTTCCACTCACCTGAAGGTACGAACTCCATCATCTGACACTGCATGCATCCTGAAATACCATAACCTGGAAAGAGGAGAAAGAAAGACAGCATCAGTAAGCGTTTACTCACGTTTCCTCCCGAATGAAGAAAGCCACACAATTCTAACCTGGGTAGTCATCTCATGGTCAGTATCAAAGCTGGAACATTACGGCGCTCGGCGAGGAACATCGCAACCTGCAAGGAGAGAAAAGACAAGTTAGCAATATAAAAGGCGAAACAGCGCCGCGAATCGCGCATTACTCACCGGACAGCATCGCGCCCACCGCGCTTTCGCCTACCCGCCTATGCTCATCTTCAAACTGCATGACAAAACCAAAATACCTTTCCATACCTAAAAGGAAAGCAGCAAGACATTATTATTCAAACTAAACGGAACATAAGAACTGCATATAAAGACTGTAAAGCAGCAAACCTACGGCGTCGCAGCAGGCCTGGATTCCCACAGGGGGGCTTGCGCCAGTGAAGTAACTTGGTCGCTGCTCGCCCCCACATCTACACGCCCCTGCCACGAGGAGCAGGACGGAGAATCCACCTTTTACAGTATTAAGACCCATCTTTAACCAGAGGCATTACCAAGGGACCGGGAGAGGGTTCGAGAGTGCAAAGCATCCAACCAGGGCTGGGTGGCGTCCCCGTGGATACCAGGTGAGCCTAACACTTTCTGAGATTCAATTGTATTCCTCCAAATCTATCCGGGGTGTGGTGTCTCCTTTATCGATGCATTTAAAGATTTTGTCCAAGAAGGTAACCAGGGCAATTGGTTGTTTTATCTGGTACTCGAAGGTGCTCCTTGGGCCCCCCATTTTTGGTTGCTATTGTTATCTCGGAAAGGGAATAACCCATGGAGGAGATAAGTGATGCCTCCTCAAGTATAGTGTATTTGATTACTGCGTCTTCTAAGAAGATCACAATTTATCTAGGTGATCCTCATTAGGGAAAGCCACTCTGACAATATCATCTGTTGTTATTAATCTTAATTTTGAGATCCAATGTAACATTTTCAGGACATTTGCTCTGTTTAGAGTCAGGCCATCAGGTATCCTGGCGGTTCGTACAAGAACAAACCCTGTTTCCCAATTATCAGGTTTCCTAGGGTGGTTTACCGTTTTAAAGGGCCCTCTTGTGTTTCTGATTCCTTCATGTTCCTTGTTAAAGCTAGATACAAAGAGGGGGAGCAATTAAGAGCCTCTATTCGTAGGGGGTTGCAACTCCTGCTAATGCTTGCCTGTTCGAGGTTCATTGAGATTTGAAGGCGGGATTCTCCAAATATTCTTTTGGGTTGTGGACGGCTATTAGGGAGGCTGTCCAGTATATCCCCCGAAGGGGAAATGCAGGAAGGCTTCCAGCGTTTGGTAGACGACGGCAAGGAGGTGGTCCGGCAGTCTTTGCAGGCAGGCCTGGACATCGCAGACTGTGTCGGCAAATCAATGGGGTCAGCCACAGTGCTCAGAAAGCAGGATTACCTGCATACTTCAGGATTCTCACCTAATGTAAAAAAAAAAACATTTTGACATTGCTTTTGATGATAAGAATCTTTTCGGCCCCAAGGCTGATAACTCTCTGGAGATATTCAAAGAGTCCATGCTAGCTACAAAGTCGTTGGGCCTAGCTGTGCAACATCCAGCCAAGCCTGCCTTTAGTTTTTCATCAAGGGATAGAGGCTACAGGCACTACGTCCCCTATGGGAAGAAGGCTCTGCTCCTGCAAGTCAGGTAGGGGCTGAGGCATTTCTCGTGCTCCAGAAGGGGTGGGGGGCCTCTAGAGGCCTGCAGAGTCCGGCAGCAGCGGCTGGGGCGGCTCTGCCTTCAAAGCCGGAAAGATATCCGAGCACTGGACCCAATGGTGAGAGATTACCTCCGATGCCTGGGCTTTTCAGCTTCTGTGGTGGGGTTAATGTCTGCCTTTCTTCAAAAGGCCACTGAACAGACCGCCACCACCTCCTCAACAACTGGAACAGGAGCTCCAGGAAGAATTACAAGGCCTGCTTTAGAAGGGTGCAGTGGAAGAGGTACCTCCTGAGCAGAGTGGATCGGGCTGGTATTCCCGGTTTATCCTGGTACACAAGAAGGGGGAGGACTCCTTCCCATCTTGGACCTCAGGGTCTTGAACAAGTTCCTGAGAAAGGACAAGTTCAAGATGATGACGTTGAGAGAAATTCTACACACTCTCGATTTGCAAGACTGGCTGGTGTCGATAGATCTCCAGGACGCATACTTTAATGTGCCGATCCACGAGAAGCATTGGAAGTTCCTGAGATTCCTCATAGGGGATAAGCACTACTAATTCAAGGGGCTCCCCTTTGGGTTGACCTTCGCTCTGAGGTTCTTCACCAAGCTCTTGTCGGTAGTCACGGTTCACCTCACGAGATTCTGGACAACCGGCTGATCTGGGGAAGGTCAACAGAGCAGGTTCTGTCCCATCTTTAAGGCGTCTGTTTGCTACTCCAAAGGCTGGACTTCTGCCAGAACTAGCAGAAGTCCCACACCGAGCTGGGTGTACTTTGGTGCCTGAAATTCTTGCTGCTATCAGCTCTCCTCATTTCCACAAGGAAACTGCAGTTTGTCGCTTTTGGATACTTTGTACTGGATTTGTATCAATTTCTCAAGCATCTACTACTCTATCCTGGTTGCAGGAAGCTCAGTCCTCCTCTACTAGACCTGGTCCTGCACATTTATTTTGCCTGACATGCGTCAGCGCGCACGTCGACGAATGTGAGCTGAGTGTGCTTTGGTGCCTTGAGGGCAAGAGATTGGGAGTAGCTCTATCGCTCATTGTTTTTTGTTGTTGTATCAAGACAACATTATCAACCTAAGGAAGAAAGTAAAGACGAGAACCTGCTTGCAACTTTTCTGTCAGTGTTTGTAATCCACATTGGTACCCATTGACTGCACCTGATTATTGGATCAGCTAATATATTATTACACTATATAAGCAGACGCGTCCTTGTTTTGGGTACGAAATACCTGGCAAAGTCACTAAGAAAATCTACAACTTGCGGAATGGACCCAAACAATCAATGACTGCCATCGGAAAGCCTGCTTGTGTACCTGTAAAATCAACGGCTCATGATAAAATGGCAGGGCAGTCGTTGACTTTTGTAAAACGGGACACGATTAATAACTATTCTTATGGTGTAGTAACTGGTCCTGTCGAAATCTATCACGTTTCTAGCAATCTTGAACCTATTTGCAGCCCAACAGCATGTTCCTCGGCCAAAATAGACAACAATAACTCTCTTTTCAACTTGTATTACTCCCTTCAGGCCGAGGTACAGCTTGTTGAAGTGACAAATGTGGAGAGATCTGAAGTTTCCTCTGTCATAGAAAAAACAGTAACCACAACCTGTGATCAGTCAAATGTTCCCTGCTACTTAAACTTCAAGAAGTCCCAGATGACACCAGTCCAACGGCTCCAATTCATCGGAGCAGTCCTACCCGAGTAGGAAAAGCCTACCCACCCGAGCAGAGAGTAATCAGCTTGACACAGATGGTGCATTTATTCCGGAACAATGTCACCCTACCAGCGGCTTCCTTCCTCCACCGTCTAGGCCTCATAGCCTCCTGCATTATTCTGGTGCCAGAGGCAAGCTGCGCATGAGATCCCTGCAATGGTTACTGAGAGATCAGTGGTCTCAGTACTTCAGAACTCTTTCGAATCTCCTCAAAGTGTCTGCTTCAGTAGTCTGGAGTGCGGATCGCAGCAGCCTTTTGGCAGGGGGAACCCTTCTTGCCTCCGTGACCTCTGACCCGAGTCGTCACAGATGCGTCCTTGAAGGGTTGAGGCCCTCACTGCGAGGATTTGCAGGTGAGCGGCCTCTGGTCAGCAATAGAAGCCAGGTGGCACATCAACAGGCTAGAATTACGTGCTATCAGGATAGCCCTGAAAGCATTTGCCCCGTCTCTGCAGCGGAAACATGTCCTCGTTCTGACAGACAACACGGTGGCGATGCAATACTTCAACAAGCAAGGTGGAGTGCACTCCAGCCCTCTCTGCACGGAGGTGATGATGCTTTGGTTCTGGTTGCTGGAGTACACAATCTCAGTTCTCGGCATCTGGCCGGCACAGAGCACAACTTGGCGGATGCTCATAGCAGGCAGAGCACGGTCTCACACAAGCGGGTTGTGTGCCAGGAACTCCTAGAGGAGGTCTTCTCTCTCTGGGGTACCCCATCAGTGGATCTGTTCACCACAGAGTCCAACAGGAAATGCGATCTGTTCTGCTTGAGTGAATTCCCAGCGAATGGTGCACTGGGGGACGCGTTTCTGGTGGATTGGACCTTCCCTCTCCTATACGCATTGCCTCCGATTCTCGTCATTCCATGGGTTCTCCAGTGGTTGAAGAGGTTTCGAGCGACCGTGACCTTCATCACCCCAGACTGGGCAAGGAGAACGTGGTACTCCCACCTCTTGGATCTGTCCATCTGTCTGCTTCACTGTTTGCATCGTTGACCAGATCTCCTAACCCAGTCGGAAGGCCGGATACTCCATCCGACCCCGGAATCCCTCAACCTACATCTGTGGCTCTTAAGAGGCTGAGACATGATGACTGGGACCTCTCTGAGGAAGTACTTGAGGTGTTGCTGGTTACACGCATACGATCTACAAGATCTTTATACGCGTGCAGATGGAGAAGATTTGAGACGTGGTGCAGGGAACGCTAGATTGACACCATCTCTTGCCCCACCACTGCAGTGATGGAGTTTCTGCTGTCATTGGCCTCTGCAGGCCTTTAGGTTACCACAGTCAAAGGATATTTGGTGGCCTTGTCTGTGTTTAAAAGATACCTGGATCAAAGTTCATTTTTCGCAATCCCGCCAATGCCACAATTTCTGAAAGGCCTAGTAAATACATTTCCGTCAACTCCTTTAACTCTTAATCTGGTCCTTATATTTCTGATGGCGGCTCCTTTTGAGCCTATGCACTCTTGCCCATTGTGGCTCCTCTCATTGAAAACAGCCTTCTTGGTGGCTATCACATCTACTAGGCAGGTGAGTGAACTACAGGCCTTATGCTGTAGGACACTCTTCTTATGCTTTTTCCGGGAAAAAGTTTCACTCAGGGTAAGGGCTGGTTTCCTTCCCAAGGTTGTGTCAGAATTTAATTTGTCACAATCCATCGACCTTCCGGTCTACTATCCTCCTCCTCACCCTTCTAAACAGGAAGAACGATTCCATCGGCTTGACCCTAAGAGGCACTGAGTTACTATGTTGCCAGAACAGCTGATTTTAGGAGAGCTGACCAGCTCTTTGTGGCTTTTTCCTTAGCCTGTAAGGGCTTGACCATAACAAAGCAGACTTTATCCTGTTGGATAATCTTCTGCATAGAGGAGTGTTACCAGAACGCTGGGAACGAATTACCAGCAGGCATCAGGGCCCATTCCACAAGGGGGGTCTCCGCATCCACTGCATTGCAGAGGCGAGTCCCTGTTCGGGAGGTTTGTCGTGCTGCGACATGGTCGTCTTTGCATACCTTCGCAAAGCACTATAACCTGGATGTGGCTCACACTACCGATTCACGTTTTGGCACGGCAGTTCTGCAGAATTTCTTAGTTTGCCTTTCTGCCCGCCTCTTTCATTACTGCTTTGGGAGTCTATCAGATGAGGAATCTGTGGAAGAAAGGCAATCCATTGAAGGAGAAATTACCTTACCGTAATGTTCTTTCTATGGATTCTTCTCCCGCAGATTCCTCATCTCCTCTCCCATCCGTCCCCGCTGAGAAACTCGGTGGTTGGACTTGGAGATGGTCCTCTGTTTTTCGATTTTCTGTCTTCCTACCACATCCTTAAATGAAACAATTTTTCTGACACTACTAGTGTTTCCTATGCAGTGTGTAGTGCTCTGGAGAAAAGGGGGTACTGAGATGGGGCGTTGTGACGCGCTACTTATACGACGCCTGGCGTCATGTCCAGAGCCGACGACCAGACGTCGAGCAAGACAGATCGATGGTCTACGGCTGGGTGGAGGTATGCTACGCCACCTGTCGCAAATATTCCGAAGCAGCAAAGTTGGAGGGAATATCTATCAGATGAGGAATCTGCGGGAGAAGAATCCATAGAAAGAACATTACTGTAAGGTAATTTCTCCTTTGGAATCAACAAAAGTGGATGCCCTTTAGGGTAGTGTTAGTAGTGCTGCAATTCCTGTCTAGAAAAAAAAGGAGGAATTTAAAAAAGGTAAAGGGCCTCATTACGAGTTTGGAGGTAGCCATGCAGTTTTTAGCGGCATGGCTACCCACCAACAAACTCGGGTCCGGGTCCCGAAAAATGGGAATTACCGGTCCATTCCGACCTTTGCGGGCCCGGTAATTCCCATTCGCGGGACCCGGTCCCGGTACGTCTCCATCCCCATTTGAGCCCCCACAGGGCTCTATGGGAATGGGGAGGATGCTAACAACGGTTCCGTTAATGACGGGGCTGTTGTTAGCTTCCTGTTCTGCTAGCGGGTGCCGCTCTGCACGTCTGGTCTGACCAGGCGTACAAGGCGGCCCCGCGAGCAGAACTCGTAATGAGGCGGTGAGGCAACAACGGCGCCGGTAGCGCCATTGTTGCCTTACCACCAGCATTGTAATGAGGCCCAAAGTCTTTGAAAACAGCCATAGTTAGGTTCTCCCAAAATAATGCAAGCTCTGTAGAACAAAGCAATGATCGGAATGACAAAAGACTACCTGGCTCATAGAAAGACTAGTCGCTAGACGGGTGAAGGGAGCAACCAACAAAGTGGGTAACTTAACATATTGGCTAATGAGTAAAAAGGAAAAGAAATGGTCTGCTGATAAACATCAGCAAGAATGTGTTAAGCTTTGGCTCCAACAAATGTAGTGAACTGTTTGGCGTCATCTCCACACAATACCACTCAATAAATGATAGTGATATTGTGAATGCCACATGCCCTTCCTCTTAGAGCCTTGCTGTGCTCCCGCCTCCAGCGACTGTAAAGTCATTGCCATCCATTACATTTACCTTCTTTAATCTTTCTGGAAGAAATAAGACTCCTATCAACCATTTGGATTCTTGAATATACTAGGTCATCTTCCTTCACTTCGAGTTCTTAAAAGCGAAGACTTTGACAAGCAAAGTCATGCTCAATTCCTCTAACGAGAGTTCATTGACGCTCTATTGAAGTAGCCTCTTTGGTTAGAGAAAACTTGGAATCCTTATTAAAATCGGCGTTTGACATTGATTGTGCTGTTGAAGATAAACTGTCTTGTAGTTTGAAAATGAAAGGAAACCAGTCTGATTCTGTGAAAGGGAATCCATTGCAGAAAATTGGTATGGCTAGAGCCATTCCAACTACCTCTTCCGCAGGTTGTGATCCTGTTGCAAAATCCCATTGGGACTGGTTATGCTCCTTCATCCCGTCTATGGTAGCAAAATCCTGATCACGCTGCATAATAAAATCCTGGCATAGAAGGGGCCATTCCCATTTGTTTAGACAAGATGGATCTCTTAATTCTGTACCGGCGGACTTCATTTTACTCCAGGAAACATGGCTATTAGGAGAGGCTTTGTTTGACGAATATACATGCTACCTAAACAAAGCAAAAAAGGAGGAGAGAGTGCGGCCATTTGGTGGCCTGTCTACTTTAGTCTATAATGGTTTAAAATCTAAGGAGATTCTCGTGCAGTATGGTAATGCAAATGTATTAATGGTTAAAGTGGTTATTAAAGCTCAAAGTAAATTACTAGTTGTGAATATTTATGACCGCCACCTTACGTATACAACATAGTATTTATGAAATTATGTGTTCTAGAGATGATCAGTACTAAGATGAAAGAATCATAATTTGCGATGACTTGAATGTTGACTGCTTGCTTCCTATTTCTATGAATGGTATTTTGTCAAATGGTAAAATGTTTGGTTTGAGAACTACCTGAAAGAAAAAGGCTGCTGCATGGGTTGAATTTTTTAAAGATTTGTGCTGTATGTGCTCAAGGGTATAGTAAAGGGGAATGTTCCTGCAGCGCCTATTTGGAAAAGCTATACTAGGTTTTCCACTATGGATTACATCCTCTGCTGTGATCATTGTCTTGGGGCTGTAATAGAATTAAGTTCCTCCTTTACTAATTTCAGTGGCTATGCCATATTAACATTACACTGTGGGTTGTCCGGGTTCAGAACAAAGAGGTTTGACAACATGGGCATGGTCACTGTTAATTCAGGTGGCAATAGACTATGCTGGTCGGACAAAAATCTTGATAAGATCAATCATTTTATGTTCTCAGTCCAAGATGACTTCAAGTACTTTGTCAGCTCAAATAATCTGGTAGATTGGTTAACATCAATTGCTTACAAATTCCTCCCTATAGACAGCTGTAACTTCCTTAAGGAAGGTAAACATGCCGGGAGGGTATTTCACAAGAAGATATGTCAAGCAAAGAAGTCAATGTGCCAAGAATTACGTAACATCATGTTAACTGTAAATTCTGAAATGGAAAAATTGGTACTTTCTAAGAAAGTTAGGAACAAGTACGCCAACTGGGTAAAGCTCTAAAAGTTTTCCTCACAGAATGTTGTTTGGCAAAATATGCTAAAAGACCTGATTGCCGGTTGTAGCAAAAACCTCTGGTCATCATATAAGAAGATCACGCAAAAAAGATCTGTTGAACCTTTGTGTTGTATCGATTAAGTAGCTTGGCTTGGTTTTTTAGCTAAAAAAATGTCCAGTAATGATCAGACTATTTTGCGTAAAACTAAGTTGAATCTAAAATTGGAACATTCTTCCCTGGTTGACATCACAAAGGGTCTAAAGCAATCACAGACATCTGGTCCTGATGGGATCTGTAATATTGTACTAAAAGCCAACCTTTTACTTTGGGCAGACATTTTGTCAGTGTTGTTTGACATGGTAGTTGTTAGTGGTGTAATTCTGGATTCTTGGAGGAAGTCGCATCTTATCCCAACCCATAAAAAGGGTAAAAGAGATAATCCTGAGAACTACAGATTACTGGCCCTGTCGGATGTTGCCAGCAAAATGTCTTTAACCTTCCTGTTGAAGGAGTTAAACGACTGGGCGGAAAATAGCTCAGTTCTTAGTTGCCTACAAACTGGGTTTAGGAAGGGGCTTTCAACTAGTATGAACATACTTGTTGTATATTCACTAATTGAACAATCTAAGATGGCTAATGCTTTACCATTATACATTTTGTATGTAGACTTCTCATCTTCATTTGATGCAGTAAACAGACATAAATTGTGGACCAAACAGGAAAAAATGGGCCTCCCTCGTGATTTGCTTTATGCATGCCAACTGCTAAACCATGACAATAAGGCCTGCGTAAGATTGAATGGACTGGGGGAACTTTCCAATCCAGTCTCCATTAGGCGGGGGTCAGACAAGGATGTGTCTTGGCCCCCCTCCTATTAATTTGTTTGTATCAGATTTGGGTCAGGCCAAGGAAAAATTCAACAATTCACCCCCTAAACTGGACTACACTGACATTGGCTGGCTCGGGTATGCTGACGACTTTGCTATTTTTTTTTTTATAACATATTTTATTGATTTTTGAAAGACAACACTTAATCAATACATTCTAAACATGCAGGCATACAAACATTCTCGATGCACAGCTCATGCATTTGCACATTCTAGGGGATCTTGTGTATGATTCAGTCTGTGGCTTTCTGTTATTCATATAGTTGGGGTGAATCGCAGCTGCTCAGCAGGTCTTATGCACAGCTGACTGGCATCTCTAGTTGTCCTCCCATCTTTGCCAGATCTTTTGCGCTTTCCCAGGGCAGCCTCTGGTGGTGTATACCCTTGTTTCCATTGTTATACACATGTCTACATCTGTTATCCATTGTTCATATTGTGGGAGGGAGCTTGAGCCCCACAGCTGTGCCAGATTCCTTTTTGCAAGGCCTGAGGTCGATGAGAGCAGAAGTTTTTCAAAGCTGGATATTTCTATGTCGTCATCTATTCCCAATAGTAACAGTTTGGGGTCCATTGGTATCACTCGGCCTATGACCGTTGATAGTCTGTCGCAGCATTTCTTCCAAAAGATTCGAATTTGCGGGCATTCCCATAGGATGTGGAAAAAAAGTTCCTCTCGCTTTTTGACATCTTAGACAGTTGGGGTCTGTTGCCCTCCCCCATTGGTATAGGGCCTCTCTTGGATAGTATATCCTGTGAAGAATTTTAAGTTGAATCAGTCTAATTCTGGCAGATATGGTGATTTCTCTAGGGTACATGAGGGCTGTGGTCCAGTCTTCTGGTTGTATTGGCCCCACATCTCTTTCCCATTTTGCTTTTAAGTCACTGAGTTCAGGTGTAGCAAATGAAGAGATTGCATTGTACATTGTGGAGGTTATTTTATTTACAATGTTTCTCTCAATCAGTGTGCATTCTGGCATGTTGGGTAAGTCTATCGCACATGTTGTAAGTGCGTGTAGCATCTGTCTATAGTGAAAGTGTTCTGTGGGAGGTAGATTGAATCTGAAAGGACACTATTTTACCATCTTGTACCACGTTCTCTAGCCTTATTATTCCAGCTGCTTCTCAGCTTGCCCACTTCGGGAGCTTGTTGAGCTCTGGTAGATGCCTATTTCTCCACAGGGGCTGCACCGGCGTGACCTTCCCCTCCCAGCCTAGGTGTTTGTGTGCGTCTCTCCATATCTGTGTTCTATGGGCTATTTTTGTGGTGGGGGTCAGACGTGTTGTGTTTTGGTAAAGACTCTCCAGAGTGGAGGGCCCCTGTCCCGACTGCCTGTCCGCTCGGATGTGTGGTAGTTCAGGGTTGTTGTGTAGGATGTCATTTACTATTGCCATCTGAGAGGCCCAGTAATATGTTTGGATGTGGGGGAGTCCTATTCCTCCCTCCCATATGGAACGTTGTAGGGTGCCCAGGGCGATTCGGGGATGTCCTCCTCCCCACAACAATTTTCTAAGTATTCCATCTATTTTGCGGAATTCTATTTTAGGTATATATATAGTGGTGCGTTTTGCAGGATGTATAGGAATCGCAGGAAGGCAAGCATCTTGAATAGAGCTGCTCTCCCCAGTAAAGTGAGGGGAAGAGTCATCCAGTGCTTCACATCATTCGCAAATCTATCTATGATTGGGTGTAGATTTCTGGGTACATATTTTGTAAGTTCAGTCATGATCTGTACGCCCAGGTATCGAAACTGATCGGTTTCTACTCGATATGGGCAGTTGTTTAGGGCTGTATTAGTGAGTCCTTTAATCGGGAATAGTATGGATTTATTGTAGTTTACCCTCAGTCCGCTAAAGGTCTGTATCTATTTAATATGCGTGTGACTATGGGACATGATTCTGACGGATCACTTAAGTAAATCAAGAGATTGTCGGCGTACAGGGAGACCCTGTCTTCCCAGTCGTAGGCCCATTGGAATCCTTTCCATGATTGCGTGTCTTTCAGCATTATTGCGAGGGGTTCAATCGCCAGTGCGAATAACATTGCCGATAGGGGACATCCTTGTCTGGTTCCCTTGCCTAGATTGATGCTGCGTGAGTGCCATCCATTTACCCTGATCTCGGCTGTCGGGGCCTTGTATAGTAGTTTGACCCAGCCCATGAATTGGTCGCTGAATCCCATCTTACCCATTATGGTCCACAGGGCCTCCCAATGGACCGAGTCAAATGCTTTCTCAAAGTCAATGGTGAGGAGTGCACGTGTATCTTGTAGTGCTGGTGCCTTTTCAATGGCAGCATGGAGCCTGTGGATATTCATTAGTGTGGATCTCTGCGGCATGAAGCCGCATTGATCTGGATGGATGAGGGAGGTTATTACTTTCTGTAATCTATTGGCCAGTATTTTCGCCAGTATTTTGGCCTCTGTGTTTATGAGCGAGATCGGCCTGTAGGATCTACATGCGTCTGGTGGTTTTCCTTCCTTGTGTATCACCACTTGCTGGCCTTTCTCAGGTCCGGGGGGAGAATTCCTTTTTCTTTGGAGTGCAGAAACATTTTGAGCATGTGGGGTGCTATTTCACTGCTACCAATCTGTTTCCATTTTTCCACTGGGAATCCATTGGGTCCTGGGGTTTTTCCATTTTGAAGTTGGGATAGGGCTGCTGCCAGCTCTTCTTCTGTGATGTCTGTTTCTAAGTTCGTTCTTTGTGTGTCATCTAGGGATGACGATTGCGTCTAATATGCTGGGATCTGTCAGGGTTATCGGGGCAGCGTACAGTGCCTCGTAGTAGGTTGCGAAGCACTCTGCAATGCCAGGGTCGGTTGAGGTCCGTTCTGCATTTGCGGTGTTTCTATTTCGAACTAGGAGGTGCCCCTCGTCTCTCTTCTCCAACCATGCCAAACTTGCTGGCTTTGTCTCCGGTCTCATATAACAAGCCCTACAGATAAGGGGCGTATTGTTCCCTTTTATGCATTGAATTCTTACCAGTACGCCACATTTCACTTTTAAATGCGTACCATTTACGCAGGATTGTCACTGTAATTCTTTGTTATAAAAAGTCCTCTTTCTGCCAGTAGATGGCACTGCAGTATGAAATTAATTTCTACTTCAGTGGGTTACAGCAGTTGTACAAATCTCGGCCTCAATAAAGTGGACAGTTGTAGATTTTTTGCGTCCTTGGAATTCAATGCGCTGCAGTTACTTTTTACATTTTCGGTATTATACAACTGCGCTGTTTCCTTAACTCCTTCTACTTCAGGTACCTTTAGAAGCAATTGCTCATCATAAGTGGGTAACATGCGAAAGTCTGCACTCACCTTGTCACCTAGTAAACTGCCTCTGCTCTGACAACGAATGGGTTAGGAGTGGATCACTGTGCCTTGCAGCTTGGCATAGGACACCACACATGGCTATTGTTGTCTTAATTCTGTCATCAATGCCTGGGAACCAAACTTTCTCCATGAGACAGGACTTTACTTTTACTGCACCATGGTCGCTTTGTTAGCTAGCAAAATCTTCCTTCCTGCAGACCTATTGCGGTGCCTTTCAGGAGTATCATTTCTTCCGATTGGACAGCTGCCTGTTTGTTTTCTTGATAACTGACAGTCTTGCTGTGGTTCGATTGTTGAATCAGTGGCACATATGAACTCTTGTAATCTCTTTTTGTTTTCCTAAACTATTTCTGCTACTGGTATGGCATTTTATGTGATGTGCCCAACTACCGTTCTTCAGTGGAATGAGCTTCTTACATCTCATTGATATTGGCTTTCAGTCGGTGAATGGATAAAAAGTATGCTGGGTAGTGTACTCTTCATGTAATTTAAGGATCCTCCTCTGCATGTTGGAGGCACCCGTGGGAAGTTGGGTAGGGGAGCTACTTCGAGTTTGGGAAGCACTGGTTTGTCAAAACTTTGAAAGCACGCCCATATGTCTAGAAATGGAAGTGTTTGACCTCACTGGACATCTATGGCCTCTCTATTTTAGTGTGGTGTTGCTCTCCGTGAGTCGGTGCGTTTCAAGAATATGCCACTGTGTGAAGTGCTTTTTTATGGACTTGCACAAGGACGAAACGAACCTTGCAGATTGGTATCTATTAGGATCCTATGTGTTTGTGTAGAATGAAATAAGCTATAGTTGTCATTCAGAAACGTGTCTTTTGGTGTCGTGCACTTATTGGTGTTTGGCACACTCCCATGTTGTGTTCGTCCTTGGTTTGGTAATGTGGATAGTCGTGGGGTGAAAAAGCCACACACGTTTGTAATGCAAAGAAAGCCCTTTCTATTCCAACACATTTGGAGGTCAGGTGCCCATTTCCTCTCCTTTGCATTGCATTATTTTGGAAAGCGGAGTAAAAGTGCATCTGAAAGAGGAGACTCAGCCTCTGTTGTTTTATTAGGCCTTAAATTAGAGCCCCCTAGCTTATCAAAATACATAAGAACTATACAAGTGTGAATGTTAACCCTGTTGGTACAAACATGGATAAGAGGAAAGGGTTGAGAAAATCTAGTGGAGAGGATATGGTCAAGCGGGATGGTGTTTGCCTATCAAATATGAGAGTGCAGTCTCCCTTGATGTATACAACCCCCCTGGGCTTGGATGACATTAGCAAGTACATGGTTCCCTTTCATAAAAAAATGGGAGCACACCAATACCTAACTTGACTCGCTTTGACTATAGCAATGGCGTGGATTTCAGTTACCTAATATTCAATCAAGTGATTTGAAGGAGAGGTTAAGCTTACATTTGTATTGCGTTGCAGGTTGTATGGATTAGGGCAGGGGTACACATTTCAACTAGCAGACGCGAGGCATAACAACATTTCCTGTCTCTTCAATTCTCCAAAGGCACAAAGCACACAATTTATTGCATGCCAAAGTCCTGCCAATGGTTATTGGCGAGTGTCAATTTTGGAGCCCGTTATGGAAATTGTACATCTGGACTGAGTGTTTGAAATGTTAAAGGCATGGTCCAGTAAAAAATGTTATTGCCCCTACGGGTCGGCCATGTTTTTTTAAGCCTAAATGGCTCGATTTTAGAAAACTTTCCTATGGACCTTACCCGAGTTTTCGTCCATTAAAAGCACGTGAAAACAGGCACGAGGGAGCCGCCATTTTGTGATAATCCTATCACTTGCCGCATCGTCCTGGCTGACACGCTTCTGCGGCACTAAATCAAATCCGCCGCCCCTGAGCCTGACATTATCAAAACATTCATATTCCCCGCCTCTCTCCGTGACGTTACTGTGCTGCGTAGGCAAACGTGCCCAGTCGTCTTCTACGCGACTCCACACAGAACCCGGAAACCAACACAGACCATCTCACAACACAGCGCGCCACAATTCGGAATATGAAACTGTACTTTAAAATCAAACAGCAACACAGTACATTTGGTAAAGTACATTTATTTGACATTAAATGTTTAGAGAATATTCAGCAATTGCCATATGAACTCCAAAAGTAATTTATTTTCTTTTATCTGTATCCGCAAATCCGTCTATGTTTATATTGAGTCACGCGCTGTTCCTTTATGGTACACAGGGTGTTGCTTTTCGTTAAAAGAAGCACTTTGGAAGCACGGTGAACCGCAAGGCTGTTCCATCAACTAGGCACTAGTCCATCGTAAAGGTTGATATGTTGCTTCTAGCCACTAGTACAGCGTAAGGGCATGTGGGCCCTTGGCGATCGTCCCATAAAATTGTCAGTGTGCTCCAGTTGTTCACACGAAGCTGCAGGTGTCTATTGAAGAATCCGTCTGCCGGTGTCTCAAACCGATGACAGTAGCAGAACGGGATCAAATACCTGTTATGAAAACAAAAAAATGATTTTATTTATTACGGCCGATCAGAAACTATTTGCGTGCAAGGATAGTTCAATGGAGTATGTTCGGCTCTAAAATCAATGCGAAAAGTAACAAAATAAATCGAGGCCAACACACAATGAGAAACGACAGTTAGTCTACATGCGTGTGGAATGATTTGATATATGATATGGCATTTGTAACGCGCCTATACACAAGTGTTTCAAGGCGCGACGAGGCAGGGGGGGAACAAGGGAAGACAGACAACGATCCTACTAGGCCAGGTGTCTTTCAGATCGCGCAAGGGGAAGTGGAGAGGGGGGTAAAAGTGCTGTACATGGTTAGTAGAATACAAGATAAATAATAGGTCCAGCTGGTGGCAAATGCAAGGTAAATGCCGGGAGAAGGGGCTGAAGGATACAGAGACAGTCCCGTAGTGCAGGTAGGCAGTGCAGGGAAAAGTGGCTGGGCCAAGGACCGAGATCGGTGAGACCTGTGGACCTGCATGCCCATGTGCCCATTACGAACACGTTTTCCTTGCTTTTCCTAGCTCTTAATTCATTCATTTATTCATGCATCCATTCATTAATTCTTCATTCCGGTATAAAAGCGTCTAAAGATTTACTCACATTATATTTGAAATTTCCATTGTGTCTCTGCGTAATGCAGTCTGTAAATCCGACCGTGCTCTTGACAACGATTTTTCGTATACTGAACTAAAATGAAACTCGGTCTAGTTTCTGAATTTTCTGCCTTATCGTCTCTTACGTTATTGCGCACCCCCTTCAAATGAAGTTCTTTCGGCATGGTCCCTGTCTCAAGGTCAAAAAACAATAGACCCTTATACTTCCAGTGCGACTTGTGGGCCTCTTCTGGGCACGAGGTGAAAATCAAAGTCGCTGTCCTTCGCATTCTTTATTTGCAACATCCCGTAGTAAAGGCATCTGTGAGAACTTGAAGTTTAGAATCCCTCTATGTAGTGCGCCACAATGTGCAAATGCGAACTGGCTTCTCTCCCAAATGCCACGGCCCGCTTGGCGCGTTCTAAGGCCCCCAATTTTGTCCCCGTTGTCTGCGAGCTTTGCAGCACCAAAAAATAATAACTATGGAGACATTTAATTTTTGGCGGAAGGTCAGGGAAAGTATAAAGTACCACAGGAGTTGAGTTAAAAGTGAGATTTATTGTTTGTTTCTTTGTTTTATTATTTGCAATACGCAAGCCTCCCCTCCGTTAACAGTGCAGAACAGTGCGCAGCATTTCCATTTATATGAGATGAGACATGAGAAAAATATATACATACACATATATGAGGTGAATAGAGAGAATTCAAAGATGACACCCAGCTTGTTCTCCACCCATGATGGTGAAGGTAGGGGTTAGGGTTACAGGTACACTGTACAATAACATTTATTTACAAAAAGACAATCGTATTGCAATTATTTAAACCGGGATTTGTACTTCACAACCAGCTGTGCTTCTGGTGGACATGGCACAGTTGCAATGTTCGGTGGCAATGGATCACTGCTCTGTACAGAAACGTCCAAAATTCCTTATCTGTGCTTCTCTAACACAGCAACAATAAGGGCTTTCACAAAGTCGAACTGCATTTCATCATAGACTGGTTTGATCACCCATTGCTTACTTCGTTTTTGAAAACACCTTAGTGTAGCGAGGCATCCTTACTTTACCCATAGTCCTAGATTGTTCAGGTCCGACATTGCTGTTATGGGCCAAGACCGCTAGTAGAATGCGATGTTTCATGCCCCGAAAGCTAAAATGCAAGCGCTTTGGCCTGTACTTTAGGCACATATTGTGGGACACCTCCAAATCTCCTGTGTGACAGAATTCTGTCAGTCCTCTGAAATCTCTTGATAGAGTTTTGTCGAAAACAATCTTTTCAATGGCTTTGTGTGTCGGTGAAGATGGAATCAACCACTTCTTCTTCCTTGCCTGCTCTGGGGACAAAGGGTCATGTTCACATTGGTGGAAATGTAGGTTTTCTGACCAGCGGTGAACGTTGGTACAGTGGTGCATCAGTGACCGCCATTTTGCAAGTAGTATTTCCACTGACCCTTCACAAGTTTTTGAGCTCCACCAAAGATGGTTGGTGATAGACTAGGAACACTGCAAAATACTTTCAAAACCTTTTTTTTTCCTGCAGCCGAGATTTTCTTACTGATTGATTTAGCAAGATGCCATACGTCAAATTGATGATTAATAAGCGGGAACTGCTCTCTCATTGTCTTGGCAATTGAAACGTGTCTGTCCGTGGCTATGAGGTCGATGTGCATTCCCCTTGATTGTAGATATTCCACTGATTTTATAAATCCTAGTTTCTCCATGGCCACTGAGGATGTACATTGTGTTACCTGCACAATTTTTTTACTATCCATGTCCTGAAAGTGGTAGGTGCAGTACTTGGCAGAAAATCCAGGGCTATTGCACTGTCCATCGCCGGCTAGCCTGAAATGTTTCCCTTCGAATGTACTTGCTAGAGACAATTGTTCAATTTTCCAAGCATCACTAATGGCTGTAAACAGATAATCACGTTGGTATATGTAGTACAGCGATTTAGAAATGAAATGGAGTCCCACATACTGAAAGAAAGCCTCTAACTTTCTAAAACTGGAGCCACTAAAAAGTGATGCAGCTGCACACAGTAGATTGCCTGCTGGCATTTTCCCCAGCATCGTTTGTGCAGACCATGAGAACCTATAATTTAATCGACAGGCAGCATTTATTTTGACGTTACTGCCTTTTATTTGACGAGTTACATTAATCAATGGCTTCCCACATACTTTCCCTCTAACTGAATGCCCACATTTCAGCATACATATAATTTCCATCAAACAAATGTCGAATACAAGGTATTTGCTCTCTTTCATTAGACTGTCATCCTGCGTCAACGTTGTTTCGGCCTGTGACGTTGCGGAGATTTCAACACATTGGAAAGTAATATCGCTGCTATCAAGTTCTGATGCGTCTATGGATGCTGCGGCTGGTTCATTCTCTGTCATTTCGACATCTGCTACTTCAACATTGATGGGAGAACACAACAATGTCGACATGTTTTTGGGTGGCAATTTTTTGGCGGGTGTAGATTGTGTGAATTGATCTGCAACTACTTCAGAGCTATCTTCAATACCTTCAATATCATCTTCTTGTGGTGGTGCGGTCGCACTGTAGCAATGGTCCAATGCAACTTTGCTGTATTCTCCAAACACAGTTAATTCATGTTCTGGCCATTGGACATGAGCATCTCGAGCCTGAACACGCCTCGCCTCGATTAATTGTTCCTCCATAGTGTACATGGTCCGGCAAGCAACATCTCTCATTTGCTTCACTGTCTGTGTATGTATAGTTCTGACACCCACGGGTAACTAGAGGAGAGATTGGAAAAGGGATGTTCAGTTTAAACACAAGATAAAGTGTAGTCCAATTGACTGGAAAAATACATAAAATAGTCCCCAGCACAAACATTTTTTTAAAGTTATGAACTGTTTGTAACTAACCTTTTTTTGTTTTTTTTTCTTTGCAACTTTTTTGACTCGACCTTCAACATCTGCACGCTGTAGCTCCGATTCGTTTCCTCATGTCCTCCCTTCCTCTTGCGCTGCAACGACTATATTTTCTGCATCCGCATAGACAGCACAGAATGAGGCTCCATCGTCTCCCTGAAACATAGTACTTTCATTACTATGTATCAAAATATTGTTAGCATAAAACACACGTGAGGACGAACACACAGGTACATCTCAATAGCCAAACACGATTTAAACATTGTGTGCAACAATCAAACGACAAGTATTCGACCAGTGATGATCTATTTCGATGGAACTGTCAGTATCCATACCTCTGGCTCTGCATGGACTGCCATGAATGGTTGTATTGGAGAGGAGGCATCAGCATCTCCCTGAAACACAGTACTTGCATTAGTATGGTTTTCAGTATTGGAAACATAACACACACTTGGGGTCGACGGCACAGGTACATATAAAGAGATAACCACAAATGATGCATTGTCTAAAACAATCAAGGAAAATATACATATGCAGATTTCATTGACTTATTTCTCCGATTCCTTTACATCTGCATCATCAAAATGGGATGCTGTGATTGTAGTGGAAGCTCCGTCGTCTCCCTGAAACACAGTACTTGCATTAGTATGGTTTTCAATATTGGAAACATAACACACACTTGGGGTCGAACGCACAGGTAAATATAAATAGATAACCACAAATGATGCATTGTCTAAAAGAATCAAGGAAAATCTAAATATGATCACATTTCATCGAGTTATTTTTCCGATTTATTTACATCTGCATCATCTAAATGGGATGCTGTGATTGTAGTGGAAGCTCCGTCGTCTCCCTGAAACACAGCACTTGCGTTAATAGGGAAGAAAGTATAGCAAATGGAATCAGTTATATGATCACGCATGATGGAGCTGTCAGTATCCATACCTCGTGCTGCTGAAGAATATCTATGGATGTTGCAAATGTAGTGCGCACTTCCGAAAGCTGTTGCGCCGATTCGTATACGCATGGTCCCGCTTCCACTTCCCCTGGAATTACTTGAATGTCAGGCTCCGCATCAAGTGCAGGGGTTCACGCTCCATCAACTGCCTGAAACATAGTACTTGCATTAGTGAGGATTACAGTAGTGAAAACATAACACACACCTGGGGTCGACAGCACAGGTACATATCAACGGCTAACCACGAATGAAACATTGTGTAGAACAATCAAACGACAAGAATTCCAGCTCTGATGATGACGCTCGATGGGGCTGTCAGTATCCATACCTCCTGCTGGTGTAGAACATCTACAAATGTTGTAGATGTGGCGGATGCTTCAGCATCTCCCTGAAAGACAGTACTTGCATTAGTATGGATAACACTAATTATAACTGAAAACAAACACCAGTGGACGATAACTAAGGTGTATATCAATTGGAAAGCACTAACCAAATATTCGGTAAAATAATAAAACGATAGAATAAAACTATTACTTGACATGCATAAAAGAAGTCTGTAGCGGATTAGCCTAGTAAGATTACCTGATACGCGCTAGAAGTGGTTGATAACTGCGACCACGTCAAGGATGTAGAATGTTCTTGCTTCAGATGCAAGGGATAGTCAAGAAGTTGTAAAGGTAAATTAATGATTGATAATGAAATGCCAATATTAAAAATAGCCATGTAAGGCGACAGAATACTTGAAAAATGCTCAATACAGCACAGTTCCCTGTTCCCATATATATACATTTCGTTTGTGGGTTATGAAATCGAAAAAGAATATATTGATAAATGTCATTATTCAAAAAGCTATACACTCATATCAATATCGAAATTATTACAAGGGATAGAACACCTACAATATCAATTAATCCATTCGGCTACCTACACACTACCGCAAGGCCTAAAGCTAAATCAGGACCCTAGACTCACCGGTGGCGGAATGTGGACGAATATAGTGGGAATAGCGTTTTCAAGCAATTTCCGTGTCGTTCGCCTTTTATTCTTCTTTGTTACCCAAGATGTTGTGTACATGTCCAAGGAAAAGTGCCGGCTGCAGATGCGGTATCGATCACCCCTCTTGTCCTGTAAGACTTGTTGGATTCTACTTTCCAGCTCATCCAGTGGATATCCGCAATGTCTGACCCATTCTCTTATTCGATCAACAGTTTTCGGGAATACATGCATTGTAGTGCCTTCAGATTTCTCATGGGGCTTCGAAGGGCAACCGCTAATCGAACAGGCAGACATTGTTGATAAATCTGAAAAGTAAATATCGACATTATTATACAATCTTCATAAATAAAGATTTGATACAAAAGTAAATGAATCATACAATGATCAATGCAAGGTTTGTTTTGGTCGCCGGAACTATACCAGTTCATTATGTGCGGCTTAGTATTTGCATAAGTTGCAGAAATGTATAAATGATGTGACTAAAATCTGAACATGTGACTCGTCCCTTGGATGTTCTGTCTTGCACGAGAAGGAAACATGCTTACATTATAGACTGGACCCCCGAAGGATGCAATTCGATGACAATAGACAAAGATGAAAATAAATAGATCTATTGATAGCATAGCAATGGAAACTCAAGTCAATAGCAATGAGACCAGTGAACATAGCACTATTGTGTACTCTACTCGCAAATAGATAGAAATTTAAAAATCTGCGAAATATGACTAGGATACATGGCCTTACCTTGACCAACAAACAGTTGGATTCAGCAAGCAGAGCAGTATGTTGCAGGAAAATAGGTGGGTGGCCACAGGTAGCACACTGATGGGTTTGCTCTAAGCGGTCACAGAAGTTCACGGATAGCACGACGACGAGCAGATTAGCGTAGATCTCAGTGGTTGCCAGGTAGCACGTTCAGGAGTTGACTTGCAAAGCACAAAGATGTTCTCATGAGACATATCAAGTGGTTTATAAAGTTTTAGACACAGGGGTGTGTTTGTGAATGAATGACGTATGTATGTCATGGTCTTAGGGGAGCGGCCTGCTTGAAGGGGAGGCCTGGCTGGAGGCACAGGGTCTGAGGAGGCCATGTGAGCGATGGCCCCTGGGCGTGGGATACCTTTTGAAGTGTACATGCTGTTTGGCACCTTGGCCGTTTGCGCCCGTGACAGCCCCCCATGCCAGCGCTCATCCCCGGGTGCGAACCGCCTTTGATAGAGGGGGTGGGATGGATGGGCCTGGGGCGTGCAGATAAGGCACAGGAAGACTGCTGAATGGAGACACACTTATGTGGATTGCAGGGGGCGGACTGCTTGAAGGGGAGGCCTGGCTGGAGACACGGGGTCTGAGGAGGC
This sequence comes from Ambystoma mexicanum, assembly GCF_040938575.1. NCBI lineage: Eukaryota > Metazoa > Chordata > Amphibia > Caudata > Ambystomatidae > Ambystoma > Ambystoma mexicanum. The sequence continues at coordinate 187,302,023 of NC_090922.1, forward strand.
CATGTGAGCGATGGCCCCTGGGCGTGGGATACCTTTTGAAGTGTACATGCTGTTTGGCACCTTGGCCGTTTGCGCCCGTGAAGCCCCCCATTCCAGCGCTCATCCCCGGGTGCGAACCGCCTTTGATAGAGGGGGTGGGATGGATGGGCCAGGGGCATGCAGATAAGGCACAGGAAGACTGCTGAATGGAGACACACGTATGTGGATTGCAGGGGGGCGACCTGCTTCTAGGGGAGGCCTGGCTGGAGACACGGGGTCTGAGGAGGCCATGTGAGTGATGGCCCCTGGGCGTGGGATACCTTTTGAAGTGTACATGTAGTTTGGCACCTTGGCCTTTCGCGCCCCTGACAGCGTGCATCCACTGGCGCAAACCGCCTTTGATAGAGGGTGTGTGGGATGGAGGGGCCTGGGGCGTGCAGATAAGGCACAGGAAGACTGCTGAAGGGAGACACACTTATGTGGAGTGCAGGGGGGCGGCCTGCTTCAAGGGGAGGCCTGGCTGGAGACACGTGGTCTGAGGAGGCCATGTGACCGATGGCCCGTTGGCGTGGGATACCTTTTGAAGTGTACATGTTGTTTGGCACCTTGGCCGTTCGTGCCCCAGACAGCCCCACATGCCAGCGCTCATCCACGGGTGAGAACTGCCTTTGATAGTATATTGTTGCTTATCAATAACAAATGCCACATACCGGAGATTCTTGTGAGCACAGACCCACACTTCAACCGGTGTATTATAGTGGTCAAGACCCTAAGGCCTGTATAATCCAATGGTAATTGTTAGTATAGATATATGTGTGACTTTTATAGAGACATAACCTACTGAAAGACTTTGAACAAGTGTTATTTAGTGCATGCATTATCGAGAATATGTTATGTTAGCTTAGATAGATAGTGACCACCCTGCTTCACAGCGACCAGACCTTCACCCATTCGGAGCACAGATGTCTGACGTCCATCCTTGAATGGAGACACACTTGATTCATTTAAAAAATCGAAACAACCGTTGTTAAAATATATGTGGTGTTTTATTTTATATCTTATTTTCTATTGATAGCATAGCAATGGAAACTCAAGTCAATAGCAATGAGACCAATGAACATAGCACTATTGTGTACTCTACTCGCAAATAGATAGAAATTTAACAATCTGCGAAATATGACTAGGATACATGGCCTTACCTTGACCAACAAACAGTTGGATTCAGCAAGCAGAGCAGTATGTTGCAGGAGAATAGGTGGGTGGCCACAGGTAGCACACTGATGGGTTTCCTCTAAGCGGTCACAGAAGTTCACGGATAGCACGACGACGAGCAGATTAGGGGGGCGGCCTGCTTGAAGGGGAGGCCTGGCTGGAGACACGGGGTCTGAGGAGGCCATGTGAGCGATGGCCCCTGGGGGTGGGATACCTTTTGAAGTGTACATGCTGTTTGGCACCTTGGCCGTTTGTGCCCGTGACAGCCCCCCATTCCAGCGCTCATCCCCGGGTGCGAACCGCCTTTGATAGAGGGGGTGGGATGGATGGGCCTGGGGCGTGCAGATAAGGCACAGGAAGACTGCTGAATGGAGACACACTTATGTGGATTGCAGGGGGGCGGCCTGCTTGAAGGGGAGGCCTGGCTGGAGACACGGGGTCTGAGGAGGCCATGTGAGCGATGGCCCCTGGGCGTGGGATACCTTTTGAAGTGTACATGCTGTTTGGCACCTTGGCCGTTTGTGCCCGTGACAGCCCCCCATTCCAGCGCTCATCCCCGGGTGCGAACCGCCTTTGATAGGGGGGGTGGGATGGATGGGCCAGGGGCGTGCAGATAAGGCACAGGAAGACTGCTGAATGGAGACACACGTATGTGGATTGCAGGGGTGCGGCCTGCTTCAAGGGGAGGCCTGGCTGGAGACACGGGGTCTGAGGAGGCCATGTGAGCGATGGCCCCTGGGCGTGGGATACCTTTTGAAGTGCACATGTAGTTTGGCGCCTTGGCCTTTCGCGCCCCTGACAGCGCGCATCCACTGGCGCAAACCGCCTTTGATAGAGGGTGTGTGGGATGGAGGGGCCTGGGGCATGCAGATAAGGCACAGGAAGACTGCTGAATGGAGACACACTTATGTGGATTGCAGGGGGGCGGCCTGCTTCAAGGGGAGGCCTGGCTGGAGACACGTGGTCTGAGGAGGCCATGTGACCGATGGCCGCTTGGCGTGGGATACCTTTTGAAGTGTACATGTTGTTTGGCACCTTGGCCGCTCGCGTCACAGACAGCCCCACATGCCAGCACTCATCCACGGGTGCGAACTGCCTTTGATAGTATATCGTTGCTTATCAATAACAAATGCCACATACCGGAGATTCTTGTGAGCACAGACCCACACTTCAACCGGTGTATTATAGTGGTCAAGACCCTAAGGCCTGTATAATCCAATGGTAATTGTTAGTATAGATATATGTGTGACTTTTATAGAGACATAACCTACTGAAAGACTTTGAACAAGTGTGTTTTAGTGCATGCATTATCGAGAATATGTTATGTTAGCTTAGATAGATAGTGACCACCCTGCTTCACAGCGACCAGACCTTCACCCATTCGGAGCACAGGTGTCTGACGTCCATCCTTGAATGGAGACACACTTGATTCATTTAAAAAATCGAAACAACCGTTGTTAAAATATATGTGGTGTTTTATTTTATATCTTATTTTCATGACACAAAAATACAAGACTTTAAAGATTATACAGGTCAGGTTGCAGCACATCGAGAGAAAATCCCCTGTACTCACCGTTGTCACTCGGGAACGTTTCTCTTATGGCACGAACGGCACAGGCGGGTATCACTCTTCGAACCCGGTGTCTAAGCCTCCCGTGGAGCCACCATGTAAGGGAACGATAGGCCACCAGCCTGTACCACCTGTGAAAAGGAATGAAACAAACTGTTTTTAAATGACCAAGATAAGTTTAATAAACGTTTGTTGTCAATGAAAATTCTTGTAACTAATGGCATTCTGCACGGACAAATGCTATCTAGACAATGCACACTATTGAACGACTTTCATGCGTTACTATGATATGAATATATAATTTTGGATATAGTAGAAGAACATGAAATAGGAGTGGCATGACAAGCAGAGTATACTTACTCGTTACTCGGATTACGAGGACGAACAGTTGTGCGAAGTTCGTGCATAAGCACCATCATTATTCTCAACACGGCCCGTCTGAGGCAGGCTGCGCTGAAGTCTGGCAGCTCGGTGATGCATTGCGGTCGTGGCTCGCCTTCCGAAATGTAGGCTAGGCATCCCGAATTTTCTCAGCAGCAGCAGTTCTCGTCCTCGGTTGGCATTAGCTCGCACCGATTGCATGTGCACCAGGTGGAGACGCTGTCCATGCGACTAGGCCCAGGCTCTTCATCTGTTGAATCGTCCTCCCAACTGTCGTCCGAATCCCCATCGTTTTCGCGTGCTTCCCTTTCCAGTAGTTCCTCCTCGGTATACTCGGGCTCGTACATGTAGGGCATTATTGTAGCCATTGTGTGGTAAACAAAGTAAAATAATTTACAGAGCTGGTACAGATGTTCACACGGGCTACAAGCGGCGAAGGTAGCTGACCAGATCACAGAAACGAGTCACAGAATACTCAAAGTAACACAGAGAGAGGAATGGAATCGAAAATCTGCTGCTGTGTGTTGGAAACGGTCTGTTTATACTTATTGAGGAAAGAGGCGTCCTGCCATTTCCATGGCGACACGTCATTAGCTGAGGCGCAGCGATTGTTGACACGAGACGTGCTTTGGCGTTGGGAAATGGGCGGTACGAGTCTGCTGATGACAGGCTCAGGGGCGGGGGATTTGATTTAGTGCCGCAGAAGCAGGTCAGCCAGAGCGATGCGACAAGTGATAGGATTATCACAAAATGGCGACTCCCTGGTGCCTGTTTTCGCGTGCGTTTAATGGACGAAAACTCGGGTAAGGTCCATAGGAAAGTTTTCTAAAATTGAGCCACTTAGGCTTAAAAAAACATGGCCGACCAGTAGGGACAATAACATTTTTTACTGGACCATGCCTTTAATGTTGAGGTCCCAATGTTTGGAACTACCATTTTCGTAGGTTTTAACCGTGACTCTTTAAAAGTGTCCTTTTTTTGTTGCCACTATTCAAACCGCTCGTATGGTAGGCCATTTGTGTATTCTGTTCCTTTTCAATATTTAGTGTATGTCCATGCGCTAATCACAGGGTGGTTCTTGTTGTGTAGTATACAGGCAAGTAACAGAGGGGCTCAAAACTACACCATTTTAGAAAAGTCAGCCAATGGAGAAGTCCACCTGTACTGCTGGCCTAATCCAAGCACGTGAAAGGCATTTTACAGGTCAGCTACAAGGGGATCGTGGGAAGATGTAAAACTCCTGGCAGATGGCTCTCATTTGAACACATGCCTGCTCGGTGAGTAACGTCAGAGAGACATTCAAACCATGACAACTCCACTCTATGCGCGGCGGAGAGGAATAGCCAAACAGGACAATATGAATGCATCTAGGGTTTTTCAGGCTGAACAGAATAGGCCAATATATTACGCTGCAGTCTGTTTTAAGCACTCTCTATTGGGTGTTAAAGGAATGAATGGTCCAGGATCACACTTTTGTAGGTCAAATAAGGAAGCAGGTGGTAGAATCCAAACATGTGTGTTTCAAAGTCACCAAGTAGCTATTAGATGCCATCTCCGCCTTGGAGCAAAACGAATGCAGAGACAGCAAAACCTCCCTCCAGCCGCCCTTCCGCCACCCCCTATCGCTCCCCACACACACACACGATAGCACTGGTTGCACACGAAAAAGGTTGCATCACATTTGTGACACACTGGAAGAGATGTGGTACGTTCAGCCGCAGGAGTTTTGCCAATAGAATACATTTTCAATTGAGTGCCTTTACAAATTGCAAAACATCCCACACAGTTAGTTGGCATTATTACCCACAAAAACATCGTTGGTTAAAACAAACACAAAGTGCCAGCAAAATAGAGCAGGACACAGAGGTGCGTTATCAAACATTTTCAAATGGATAAGAATACACTACATAGAATTATAGTGCAGGAACTAAAAGGTGTCTTATCGAAGCTGGGACCCTTTAGTTCCTGCACTATAATTCTTGTTCTTAGTTGGCACACAAAACCTTTTTGAACACCTGTGGTGAAAAGACTTGAACACAAATCTATATGAAATCCCTGCAGTGTGTAGGACCCCAAGAGCTGATGGTATTTTATTCTACTGTGCAAAGTTTGGAACCCTGTGCCTTTTGATACAATCTCGTCTTTCCGTCATATTTACTAGCAAAATCGCAATGTTGTTACCAAGTCCCAGCATTCAGGCGTTCTCTCAATGCTTGCCATCGCCTTTTTGGAGAGCTCACCCGACTCCCCTGCTCTTGAGCTTCTCTCCAGCCATTACCATATTGCCCAACATGTTCCACATGCACGTTGCTAATGCATGCAACATACACGTGGCTATCCTGTTGCCCATAAATCCTGCATTGGCTTGTTAATTTCGTGACAAAAAGACAGCAGTGCTGAGGCCTGAGTGTGGAGTGGGCTTGCTACGGCGGGGACGTGCCTTCTTCGTTCCCCGAGCAGATCCTATGCTGCACCCCGTTGGGAGGCCGCCAGCAGGGAACACCAGTCATTTATCAGTGCTCGAGGGGCCTGGTACGCTGCAGCCTGCTCCGGGCTCAGGTGATGGGATCTGAAGCTTGTGGGAGCGAGAGGCCATGCAGGTGTGATCTTGGCAAGTGATTTGCCACATGATTGGAGGTGCCCTGGGATGAGGCTGGAGGTATAGCAGCGTTTTGGCTAAATTACTTATTTTGAGCCCAGGCCTGCCGTGGTTATTATTGAGAGGTTTTGATTTCTGCCCATATATGTAGCTGAATTGCTCCTGGCACGCCACTTGAGGGACAGGAATTGCTGTTTGTGGGCCAGCTACCCTTTTGCAGAGCTTAACATTAGCCTTGTGGATGAAGTGGGGAAGACTGTAACCTTTATATTATGGGTTTGATATACTGCTCCTGGCGGTGCAGCACTTGGCTGTAGGTACAGGTAGTGGATTGTGAACTGGATCTGACAGGGATAGAGGGTGCCTGGCTGGATTTGCGTGGTGCGGTGCAGATTCTGGCCTACTGGGTGCGTCTCGACATCCTAGCTGCTGGAATACTGGGTCCTGTCATTACCAGAGTAAATTGCGTGTTGGAGAATGACGAAGGGGGCTGCCAAGAAACGTGGGCTGATGGATTCCTTTGCTAGCACTCCTTGCAGGGAGGTGCCTACTGCATCTGCTGCAGAGATTGCCCGGCATGTGCAATGGTGGCGCCTACGGGGATTGAACCCCTTATAGCAGCCATGCAGTCTGGAGTTGGTTCTGTTAACACTAAGCTAGAAAATATTGTTGCCAATATAAGCTCCTTGAAGGCTAGAATGGGTAAGGAGAGTGGGTGTATTACAGAGACTGAGACGAGGATGGGGCACCTTGATGATACATTCCTTTCTCAATATCAGCTACTGAAAGGGGTCACAAAGGAGCTTACCACTGTTAGATCGAACTGCAAGGATTTGGAGTTGCATTCTCGCTGGAATAATATTCATATTGTGGGAGTTCCGGGGGCACCAGTGAATGGGCCCATGTTGCAATTTGGTGAGGGTCTGCTTAAGACCTTGTTTGAGGAAGCTGACTTCTCAGCTCACTTCTTTGTGGAACGAGCGCATCAGGCACTGGTGCCTGTCCCCAAGCCTGGAGCGCCACCGCGCACAATTGTCGCTCGGCTGTGGAATTACAGAGACAGTAAGTTTGCCACTCCTCCACCGTCTCTGAAGTTAGTGCCTCTCACAACATTTGAAGGGTTAGCCCCCTACCTAAATTTTAGCCTGGGTGCGCCCCTGGATGTGTGCACTTGCATTTTGTTAGGCAGAGAGATGAGGGAAGCCTTTCCCTGAAACTGGCGGTGTTAAAGTTTTACTGTGTTTGTTTAGAAAAATGTACTTGAAGAAACGCAGTAAAACTTTAAAGCTGTTCCTTTCAAAAAACACTTTCATCACCTCTCTGCAATTTGTGCTTTAAAATATACTATTCAATAGTATGTGTTGGATACGTTTTACTCTCTTGCAGGGGAGAAAACTCATTTTTACTCTCTTGAAATTGCATTTACTCTCTAATTTGAAAATGCATGCGTAAAATACTCCCACCTCAAAATGTTATCTGGAGCACTGCATATAACCTTGCGGGCATAGTTCTGTGGCTTGTTTCGCACAGGTCAATGTGATGTTGTGCAGATTCTTTTGCGCCAGGAGTAGGGCTCTATTGTCTTCGATTGCTCCTATGTTTGTAGACTGTGCCTCAGCTCTTTGCACCTCGGTTTCTGTGTCTTCCACGTCTTTTCTGTGCATTTCTTTGTGTGTTGCTGTCCAACTTAGGATCTCACCTCTCATAGTTGCCTTATACACTTCCCATATTATCCCGTCGTCATTTATCGAGTTCTGGTTTAGCTCAAAGTATGATGATGTAGCTTCTCGGATCTTCTCTACCAGTTCTGGAAAGCCTAGGAAGTAGGCATTTAATCGCCAAGTTGGCGGGGGAGGGGCTTTTCTGTTTTGAGTAGTATCATTAGCGGGGAGTGATCTGATATCTCTCGGGGGTGCAGAGTTGCTTCCGTTACCTTATGTATATTTTCGGCTGGGAGAAAGAAGTAGTCTAGCCTAGATAGTGACGCATGTGCGCCTGAGTGGAACGAGTATTGCCGCTTCACCGGGTGAAGATCTCTCCATGCGTCCCTTAGCCCCAGTGCTGCTGCGAAGGTGGCGAGTTTGGCTGGTATCGCTTGGTTTCTTCCCCTTATATTGCGATCTTCGTTGATATTCATTACTTGTTATGTTATGTTATTTTGCACTTATATAGCGCCTTATATACCATTGGTATGGTATGAAGGCGCTGGTAGGTTGAACGCCCTTGGGAACCGAAGTTCAGGTCAGTAGAGACAGTAGGGAGAGTCAACGGCGCGTGTGCGCACCGGATATGTGTGCAGCTGGTGCGGTATTCGTTAAATAGCTGCTTCATCGCGGTAGGTGTGGTGGTTGAGATCAGGGGTATGTGTTCGTTCTGGCAGGATTTATCCAGACCGACTGTGGCTGCGTTAGGCCTGAGGAGAACGCCTGGCTGGGGGGTGTGTAACCAGCAGTGTTTACTTAGAGTGATGGGGAGTGAGAGGGAGGTGTTGGTATGAGAACAGTTATACCGATTGGTGTCATAGTATCTCTGTGTTCTAGTTGAGTGGTGGTGTAAAGAAGAGAGTAAGCGTGGGGTGTGATATGATGGGTTACATGCTCTTTCATATGTTCTCTGCATTCCAGACCATACTATGTACGTCGCGCAGTTCTATGTGCTCTGGTCCGTTCTATGGACTTTTATTCATTCCATGCGTTTACGTCAGTGCTACACACTCCGGTCTGCTCGACGCACTCATGCATTCCAGTCTGCCCTGCGCGCTCCTGACAGCCCCACGCACGCACTCCTGTCTGCCCTTGCAAGCACCCTGTCTGCGCCTGTACTTAGCATTCACCCACCGTGCGCAGTCACCCGCTCCCCGCATTCCCCCACTCCCGGCACTCACCAGCTCCCTGCACTCACCAGCTCCGCACACTCATCCGCTCTATGCACTCATGCTTTCCCCGCATTCAACAATAGTATGCACTCATCAGCACCTTAAGAGTCATTTATTAGTACGCAGTAATCCTGTTCTATAAATTCATTTGCTCTCTACACTTATTTGCTCTCTAAACTCATCCGCTCTCTAACCTCATCCGCTCTCTAACCTCATCTGCTCTCTAACCTCATCCGCTCTCTGACCTCATCCGCTCTCTAACCTCATCCGCTCTCTAACCTCATCCGCTCTATGGTCTCATCCGCTCTATGGCCTCATTCGCTCTATGGCCTCATCCGCTCTATGTCCTAGTCCGCTCTATGACCTCATCGGCTCTATAACCTCATCCGCTCTCTGACCTCATCCGCTCTCTAACCTCCTCCGCTCTACACGCTCCTCCACTCTACCCACTCCCCACTCTAAACGCTCCCCCACTCTACACGCTCCCACCCTCTCTACACGCCCCCATTCCCAACACGCTCCCCCACTCTACACGCTCCCCCACTCTACACGCTCCTCCACTCTACACGCTCATACGTTCTGTGCAATCATCAGTTCTACATTCGCTTCTCTGCATTTATGCCCTCGTCCGCCATACGCGCTCGTCTGATCTACGTACCCAACCACTCTACATGCTCATCCGATTTATCATGTTCATCCATTCTATACCTTCATCCGATCTACATACTCATTCGATTTACACACTCATTCGATCTATGTAGTCATCTGTTCCTCACTCATGCATTCTTCCACTTAGTGTATTCAACTGTTTACACTCAACCACTCTACACACTCGGCCGCTTAACATGTTCATCCATTCTATATACTTATCCGATTTACTTACTCATTCGATTTACACACTTATTCAATCTATATAGTCATCTGTTCTTCAACTCATGCATTCTTTCATTCAGTGCATTCATCTGTTCACACGCTTCATCCATTCTATTTCATTGATGCTATTCACTTCGTTCCCTCCTCATGCATTATGTGCATTTCAGCAGTTTACATCTCCTTACTGTTTCTATATGATTTATTCTTATTATCCACTTCACTGTTTTGATCTACTTTACTCGTTTAATTCCGTTTGTCTTTCTAATTTATATTCGGGGTTATCAGCTGTCCATTTCTCGCCTCAGGTAGTTTGATGGGTTGGTGTAGTTGAGATGCTGTTTGTCTGTTTGGGTTAGTTTGGTTACCGGTTGGTTTTAGAGGAAGAGCCAGGTTTTCAGCAGTTTGCGGAAAGATGTTAAATCCTCAGTTTTGCGGATGTGGGGTGGGAGTGAGTTCCACAGGGTGGGGGCCAAGGCTGAGAATGATGATCCACCTAATCTGACTGAGTTTGTCTTAGGTATGACTAGGAGGCCGGCTGAGCTTGATCTTAGGGTGCGAGAGGGGTGATAGGGTTTTAGTTTGTTTTGAAGATATTGAGGTCCGGTTTTATACAGTGCTCGATGGGAGATGCATAAGGTTTTGAAAGTCACCCTTCGGGCTACTGGAAGCCAGTGCAGCGTCTTAAGGGTTGGGGAGATGTGGTCTCTTGGGCCGAGCGCAAGCAGCAATTTGGCTGCCGCGTTTTGTGCCCTTTGGAGTTTATTCAGTTGGTACGAAGGAGTCCGAGGTATAGGGAGTTTGCATAGTCCAGTCTTGACATAACAATTGATTGGACCGCGGAGAGTCCGTTAGGAAAGAAGAGGTATGGAAAGATGCGCCTAAGGGTTTTAAGGTGGTAGTGGCAGGATTTTGAGACATTGGTGACTTGGCGCGAGAGTGTTAGGTCAGAGTCAAGGATGCATTCAAGATTTTTCACTGATTTGCAGAGGGTCGGTGAGCTGCCCATGGCGGGTGGCCAGGGTAGTGGTCGCGGAAGAAGCTCGGAGTTGCCACATACCATGATTTCAGTTTTGGAGGGGTTTAACAAGAGGTGGCTTTGGGTCATCCAGAGTTCTATGTCGAGGAGGCAGGAGGCCAGGTCAGGTCGGGAGTTGGGATTTGAGTTCATTAGTTTTAGAATTAGTTGAGTGTCGTCGGCGTAGTTGTAACACAGGATATTGTGTGAACGAACTATTGGAAGGAGGGTGATCAAGTAGAGATTGAACAGGAGTGCAAATAGGCATGCTCCTTGTGGGACTCCCGTGTCGGGCTTGGGAGGTATAGGTGGAGAGTATCATTATTTGGTACCTATCTTTGAGGAATGAAGCTATCCATTTAAGAGCGGTTCCACAAATTCCTACGGAGTGGAGGCGGTCTAGGAGGATTGAGTGATAGGTCAAGAAGGATTAGTGCCGCGCATCCGGCGGAGTGTGCCGTCATTTTAAGGTCATCCCAGATTAAGGTTAGGGTGGCTTTGGTTCCGTGACGGGCTCTGAAACCTGATTGTGCAGAGTCTATGAGATTGTTGGCTTCGACAAAGGCATTTAGTTGGGAGTAGGCGGTTCGGTCAATGAGTTTTGCAAGGAATCTGGTGTTTGAGATGGGGCGGTAGTTTTTGGGCTGGAGAGGGTCGAGAGAAGGTTTTTTAATTAGTGGTTTGACATGAACCATTTTGAATGCGTCCGGAAAGATACCAGAGGAAAGGGAGGCATTTATGATGGATCTTGCGTGTTCTCCTGCCAGGTGGAAGCGAAAGTTTCTTTGAGGGTTGTGGCCGGGCCAGGGTCCAGCGGGGAGCCAGATGGTTTGCGGGCAGATAGAAGTTTGAGAAATTGCTCTGGTGATATTGGACTAAAGGATTCGAACGTTGGTTGCGTAGTGGTCGCAGCTGGGGGGTTGGCCGCTAAGGGGGGGGGGTAATTGCCTGGTGGATGTGAGAGAGCCAGTTTGGTGGCTAGAGTATTTGTTCTTTCGAGAGCCGTGGTGTAAAGGTGAAGGGAGAGGGAGTCACACAGTGATTGTGAGGGGGTCGGGACGGTCGTGGTGCAAGCCGGTTTGGTGAGCTCAGAGATGATTTTGTGGAGTTCCTTGCTTGGGTTTTCGCAGTTTACGATTCAGGAGTTGTAGTGGGCTTTTTTTAATTTCCGGATTTCGGCCTTGTACTGATAAAGGTGTCGGGCCAAGATGGCCCTGTTCTCCTTGCTTTTGTCTTTCTGCCATTTGCGTTCTAGGTATTTATATAGTTGTTTAGTGGTCTTCAACTCAGGAGTGAACCATCTGGGGAAAAGGCCACGGCGGGATGATGGTTTACAAGGGGGTGTGAGCGGCATCAGAGATGCGTTGAGCCATGAGTCAAAGGCATCGGGGGTTAGTTGTTTAGTCAGCTGGCAGGTAGGTGGTGGAGATTGGAGGAGTGCGTCGGCTAGGTCCGGGACGATTATTAGTTTTTTCCAGCATTTGCATAGATTTGGTGGTTCAGATTCGAGTACGGGAGTGGGGTCGGGTGAGTGAATGGCGAAAGAGAGAATGAAGTGATCGGACCAGATGATGGGGGTCGAGGGGTTTAAATGAATCCGGGTGTTGGAGCTAAAGCTAGCATCAAGAGTGTGTCCTTTAAAGTGAGTCGGGCCATTTATGTGGGGTTGGAGGTTAATTGCATCAACCAGAGAGTGCGTCATAGGGTTGGTGGGGATGTCGAGCCAAATGTTGAAGTCTCCAAGAAGGGTGAGGTTGGGATGGTTTAGTTGAAGGGTGGCGATTGAGTCGCAGAGGTTGTTTGCAAATTGTCTATCGTAGCCTGGGGGCCTGTAGATTATTAGGAAGCTGTGCGAGAGTGACCGGGAGAGGGATAGTTTAACGAGGAGTGATTTGCAGGAAGGAATGGAAGGATGGTTGTCGATGACTGAGGCGTGGAAGAAAGACTTGTAGACGAATGCGACTCCCCCTCCTCTAGAGGGACAGTTCAGTGGGATGAGGGAGTAGTCAGGGGGGAAGGCTTCACTGGCGATTGGTGCGAAGTCGTCAGAGAACCAAGTTTCGGTGATGAAAACCAGGTCTGGATTGTCAGAGTTGAGGAGGTCAAAGATGGAGAATCTGTTTTTTGCTAAGGATCGGGCATTAAATAGGATGCAGTTCACATGCAGTTCTTCATTGAAGTGTCCACCTATTATGAGGGTATCTGCTGTGTTGTTAGCTATTATTGGTGTGATGTCTTCCAGTAAAGCAGTCATGAGTGCCGGCGGGGAGTAGACCGTTAATATGGCGAAGGTCTGGTTCCACAGCGTGCCTTGTATAAAGACAAATCTTCCCCCAGCATCTTGGATTATGTTGGATATTTCAATAGGAGTTTTCTTGTTGATCAGCATTAACACCCCTCTCGAGCCCATGGAGAAACCTGACTTTGCTATTTTTGATAATACCTATATGGGTCTCTGTCACAGTGCCCAAGCCACCCTGTTGTATGCTGAAAATAATGGATTTACCGTGAATTTGAAAAAAACACAATTCATGGGCTTTGGTAAGAAATGTGCTGTGAGGTACAACATTAGGTTGTGTAGAGAGCGTGCTAAATTATTCTTACCTAGGCTATGAGATTGACGTCATTGGGATTTCCCCTACGCTTTTGAGGAAAAAGCGCTTTAGAGCTATGTGCATTACGGCTGCTATTAGACCATTTTCAAGAAGCACAGCTGGTCACAGCCTCATTGGTATTATAAATATTTACAAACAGAAACTTCGTTTCCACCATACTTTATGACCTAGAAACATCCTTTAATGATCACACTGTGTGGGCGAAAGGAGTTGAGGGTGTAATGGAGGAAAGTGTTGGGCCTTACAAATTCATCCGCAATTGAAGTTGTGCGACTAGAGTTGGGGTTGATATCTTTGTCTACTATTATAAAAATCAATCAGGGCATCTTGTATATCATAATAATGTTTGCAAAGGATGAATCCTTGTTGGGCATTGTTGAGACAGCTTTGATAAGTCATATAAATGGTATATTGCAATCCTTTAAAAGACTAAACAAGGAGTTTTTCTGTTGTTTGATTGGTTGGTACCCTACGTGGGCATATGGCCTAGGCGCTTTATTGAAACTATTTAAAAAGTCTGCTGAAAAATGGGACTGGGTGAATAGTCACGAAAGAGTCGCCAGTAAGCGATCAATCTCCACTTTTGCACAAATGATTTTCACCTTCAAAAAACCTCAAGATTACATTAGCCTTGTGCCATCACCTACTATTAGGTGACTCCTCATGTTACTTAGGTTCAACAAACTTGTTTGGATAATAGAGGAGAATGACTCTGCATTCATAAAGAGAAACGTACATGTTGATTATGCCAAGATGATCAAAAGATAAAATGAATCAGACATGTTACTACATTATGCCCGGCCATGTACACATCCTATCTCCTTTATTCTGGTAAACATGTTGAGCATATAATTGAGATCAGAAATGACCAATTCTGTTTAAGATGTGTGTCTGGATATAGTAGAGGATTGTTAATTGCCAATGTTCAGGTTTTGAAAACTGCTGCACTCAGGTTAACTGAATTAGATCATACTATTTGATCTTTGAATTAAAACATGTGGTTATAATCAATTGTATTGGGACTTAACTCGTTAGGAGTAACGGGTATATAATGAAATATGTTTTTATGCGTCTTTTATGACGTTTGAAGTAGATTTTGTCTAAATGCTGTTATATGATGAAATTTGATTTTGTATATTTTAGTTTTTTTATTCATATTTAAGATTGTACGTTTTGTGTAAAAGTTGTATAACTAAATACGCAATAAGAAAAAGAAGTTCCACACAACACCAGCACAGAGGCTCCAGTTCATCGGAGCAGTCCTAGACACTTGGGTAGGGATGGCTTTTTCTCCCAAGGAGAGAGTAACCAGCGTCGGACAGATAGTCCAGCTGTTCCAGGACCATGTCACCATAACAGCAGCTTCCTTCCTCCGCCTGCTAGATCTCATGGCCTCTTGCATTTTTCTGGTGCCAGAGGCCACACTGCGGATGCAGTTTCTGCAATGGCTCCTGCAGTGTCAGTGGTCCCAGTACCTCGGCACTTTGAGGGATGTTCTCAGGGTGTCAAGGTCAGTGGTCAACAACCTCTCTTGGTGGGCCAGCAGCAACAACATGTTGGCAGGGGAACCCTTCTGGCCTCTGCGGCGGCAGGGTGGTCACGGGTGCGTCCTTGAAAGGTTGGGGCGCTCTCTGCGAGGACTTGCATGTGAATGGCCTTTGGTCAGCGATGGAGGCCAGGTGGCACATAAACAGGCTAGAGTTGTGAGCCATCCGTTAACCTTGCACGTGTTTGGACCCTCTCTGAAGGGGAAGCATGTCCTGGTTTTGACAGACAATACAGTGGCCACGAACTACCTGAACAAGCAGGATGGCATGCGCTCACTTTCCCTTTGCAGAGAGGCGATGCAGCTGTGGTTCTGGCTGTTGGAGAACCAGATCTCTGTCTCGACAGTCCATTTGGCTTGAACAGAGAATGGTTTGGTGGATGCTCTGAGCAGGCAGAACACGCTCTCAAACAAGTGAGAGTTGTGTGCCAGGAGGTCCTGGAAGAGGTCTTCTCTCTCTGGGGTACCCCAGCAGTGGATCTGTTTGCCACAGAGTCCAACAGGAAGTGCAGACAGTTTTGCTTGAGGCAATTGCCAGTGAAAGGTGCGCTACGGGATGCGTTTCTAGTGGACTGGACCTTCAACCTCCTCTATTCCTTCCTTCCGATTCCCGCCATTCTTTGCATTCTCAGCAGGTTGAGGAGGTTTTGAGCAACCCTGATCTTGATCACCACGGATTGGGCCAGGAGGACATGGTACTTGGACCTTCTGGAATTGACCATCTACCCACCTCTCCGATTGCCTCGTCGGCCGGATCTCCTATCCCAGTCGGAAGGTTGGGTGCTCCATCCGAGCCCAGAATCCCTCAACGTACATGCATCGCTCTTGAAAGGATGAGATATGATGACTGGGACCTCTCCGAGGAGGTACTCGAGGTGCTCCTGGCTGCATGCATACCGTCAACAAGATCGCTGTATCCATGCAGATGGAGAAGATTCAAGTTGTGGTGCAGGGAAGGAGCGATTGACCTTATCACTTGCCCGACCACTACAGTGATGGAGTTCCTTCTTTCACTGGCCTCGTCATGCCTTCAGGTCACCACAGTCAAAGGATAATTTGCGGCTTTGTCTGTGTTTAATAGGTCAACGGATCAAGGGACTTTCTTCACGATCCCGATTATGGCCCAATTCCAGAAGGGCCTTGTGAATACGTTTTCCACCTACTCCTTTTGTCGTTCCAGACTGGTAACTTAATTCAGTCCTCACCTTTCTTATGGCGGCTCTGTTTGCAGTTGCTCACCCTGAAAACCGCTTTCCTGGTGGAAATCACATCGGCCAGGCGGGTCAGTGAGCTGCAGGCCCTGTCTTGCAAGCCACCTTTCCTTTGTTTCTTTCGAGAGAAGGTCTCTTTAAAGGTGCAACCCGGGTTCCCGCCTAAGGTTGTTTTGGAATTTCACTTGTCCCAAGCCAATGATCTCCCTGTGTTTTATCCACCTCTGCGCCCCTCTAAGGAGGAGGAGCGATTTCACAAGGTAGACTCTAAGAAGGCGTTGAGTGTTTATGTGGTCAGGACGGCGGAATTCAGGAAAGTTGACCAATTTGTGGCCTACTGTGTGGGTAGGAAGGACTTAGCCATCTCAAAACAAACCATCTCACAGTGGATCATGCTGTGCATCTCTGAATGCTATCACAACGTGAGGAAAGAGTTGCCTGCGGGCATCAGGGCCCATTCCACCAGAGGGGTCTCTACCTCAATGGCGCTGCAGGGAGGAGTACCAGTAAAGGACATTTGTCGGGCAGCGACCTGGTCATCACTAGATACCTTTACTTAAAACTACAGCGTGGACATCACCCATGGGGCCGACGCTCGGTTTGGAATAGCGGTTTTGCAGAATCTTCTGCTGTGAGTTACTTTCATCCCTCCTCCAACACGAGTACTGTGTTGGGAGTCTATATGATGAGGAATTTGCCAGAGAAAAACAATCCCTTGAAGAAGAAGTTACTTGCCGTAAAGTTCTTTCTATGGATCCTTGTCCCACAGATTCCTCATCACATCTCCCTTCCATCCCAGCTGTGGAAGTGTCTGCAGTCAGTGGCTGTCTTTCTCTTGAGAGGAAAGAGGTGAACAATGGTTTCAGAGACTTCTATCCTCTTTTGGTTCAGTGCCACATTCCTTCTGCGGTCTCTATTTCCCACAAAAAAAGAAATTAGTAATAAAATCTCAGTTGAGATTTTTGTTTTTCTATTGACTTTCGGCTGTTTGACCGTATCGCTAGTTTTCCTCTGCAACGGTTGAACTCAGTGGAAAAAAGGTGGGAACTGAGGTACAGGGGTCAAGTGGCGCAGTATATCTACGATGACCAATGTCACATCTGGAGCTGACGACCGAGGCATTGAGTCAAGACGGATCGACGTCCAAGTGGAGGTGCACTACGCCCCTTGTCGAAATGTTTTCCGAGCAGCTGATGCTGGAATGGATATCTATCTGATGAAGAATCTGCGGGAGAAGAATCCATAGAAAGAGCATTACAGTAAGTCCTTCGAGGAGGTTCCCCACGTTGTGCTTCATCTCCGCCAGCGCCGTGTTGAAGTCTGACCTCATCAGCCGAAACTGGACCTGAAAGGTATTTCTCAGGGAGGACTGTAAGTCCTTCAGGTCATTGTGTAGGTCATCCCGTGAGAAGGCCCCCCCTGGCCGTCTCCGCCCCGGGCTCCCCTGCCCCCTGTTTTACTGTTGATTCTAGCTTCGCCAGGACACCATATGGTGGGGAGGGTGCCTGACGGGTCCCTGCAATGGAACATTGCTTTTGTGATTTGGTGCGGTCTTTCGACATCCGAGTGGCTCTTCCCGGGTCCTGGGCCGCTTAAGTCTTGGGGCTGGGGCCTGGTTGTGCTCTTACCCCTTTGTATCTGCTGGGGTCCTTCAAGTCCCTCAGTAAGATCTGATCCTCCACCTCAAACATCTGTCTCCCCCCCCACTTTGGCCTGGCCTGCACTACCTGTCCCTGTTCCAGGCCGTGCCTGCTATGTCAGCGGCAGATTCCAATCACCCGGTGCCAGAGGGAATCTGCAAGGTGTCAAAGGCCATGGTGACTCCATGGCCTTTGACATGGGCATCCTAGGGTGCCCAGGGGTCCACCCACAGGTGGCCAAGGAACCTTGGTGTAAGGGCCTGGTAACAGTCTCACCTTATTTAATGAGGGCTCAGACTCACACGTCCTGCCCTGATTTGAGGCTTCTTGGCCCAGTCGCAGTGGCAAGGGAAGCCATCCTCACTGTGCTGTCGTGGACCGCCTCGCTGTTGTGTCTGCTGGGGATGGCCCTTGCTGCTGTGGGGGCCTCACACAGCGATCCCACCCGCTCTCCTCGAGTAACTAATAATCTTCTCTGAACCCGTGTTCAGGCCTGAAAGGGGGGCTTCCTCATCGGCCCACGCTGTCCTCCCCAAGTTCATTCCTCGCGGTCAGCCAAAATCCACTGTGCCCAATGTAGTGAGGCAGCAGCACCTCTGCCGTAGGTACTCCTCCTGTGAGTCCTTGCATCGCTTTCTGGGCTCCACCCGCATTCCCAACCTTCTCATTGCAGCTCTGACCACGGGAGGCAGCCCCTTTGCTGTGCAGTGTCCCGTCAGGCTCCGGCACAAAGCGTGGCACTCCTGGTGGCTGCATGGTCTCCTCTGCTCAACCCACCACCTCAGAGCACGGCACTGGTGCAATGGCATATGTGGCCAGCCTCTCCGGTCCCGCAGTCACACAGATTCAACAGGGACCCAACAGGGCGAAACTGCAGTTCGCTTCGGTACTGCTGGGTCGAATCTGCGGGCAGCAACGTATGGGTGGAATGGGAGCCCTTTGCCCCCGGCGGCAGCCTCTCAGTTCTCCCGCAGGCAGATCGGCCTGGCTTTGCCTGCCAAGTGTGTGTCAGGTGGCCGGTGATCCGCTCCACGCTCTGAATAAAACTTTCCTGGAGCCAGAGCCCCACTGTACCTTCCGTTGGCTCGAGCAGCTTGTCCCTAACTCTGGGGTGGCATGGAAACCTGCCGAAAGTGCAGTGTGCATGAAGCCGCTGCTGACACATTTACTTGGTGTCGGCGGCCATCTTGGAATCCACCTCTTGTTTGTTTAGCTTTTTTCTAAAGCTTGTTCACCGGAGCTGCGTCAGTACACTGCTGACCAGAACATTTTAGATTCCTTTAAGTTCACAGTCACATAAACCAAAACCTCCCTCTCCTAAGTTCCAGAAACCTAGTGGGGATAAGTGTAATGGGGTGGGAGTAAGGGTAGTGGCCCTCCTGCTGTAAAGCAAACTCCCAGTGATCCTAATTCAGTTCCTTGCATACCTGGCACTTGTTGGGGATGTGGGGCCAAGGATCACAGGAAGGGTGACCCCAAAATGTAAAGGTAAGGCACTTGGAGTCCAGGTTGTCAGCCTGACCTACCCTTACCCTGTGCCTGAGGTGGAGGCCACTGTCCTCACCTCCTCTCCAGCAATTACTTTTGGTGCTCCTGTAAATATTTCCTTAGTTTCCCTTGGGGCTTGGAATCAGTACTCAGAAGGGCTGATTACTATCCGACTGAATACCCAGAGATTTGCAAAGTGTCCTCATTAATGGCCAGCCTTCCACTGGTTAGAGAGACACTGGGGTTAGTGTCATGATGCTTACCCCCGGGGAACCAGACCACGTCCAGCAACCCCGGAAGCAGGCATCAAGTTGTTTTGAGCAAGCCCAAAAGCCCCTGTTAGGGGCTGTTTGGGTGCGGTCCTGGCGCCTATGGCGCCAGGCTCATATGGAGAGTCAGTCCTGGCGCCATAGGCGCCAGGCTCATAGAGTAGAACTTACCTGATGCAGACCATGCTGCAAGCTTACCTGGTGCAGACCATGCTGCAGAGCTCCAAGCCAAATGAGGCTTGGAAGGGACTATTTTACCTAGGGACTATTTTTTTACCCGGGTGGGGCTGGGGAAGAATACCTACCTGGGACTACTTTGGAGGCTATTTAAACCACGCCCGAAGAGCAGCACACGCTTCGCGTTATTCTGCATCCAGCAGCGTAACGCTCACCGTGTCTGCAAGCCTGCATCCAGTCTTCTGCCACGCCCGCCTCGAGTCTGCAGCTCCTAGAAAAAGGGAGGAACAGAAGGAGAAAGGTTAGAATAAGAGCAAACCTTCGATCCTTACCTGGATTCCGGATCCACCGCACCTTCGAGCTGGAAGAAAGAAGCATTTACGCGTGCCGCCTCGCCTGCTGCAGCGCTGCGCTGAACTCACCGGCCTTCGCAGCATCCTCACGATCCACCGCATCCTTCTGCACGTTCCCGCCGCATTCTGGCACCTAAGGGGAACACAAGAACAGCAAAGGTGAGCCAAGGAAATAAACAGAGGAAATAGTAACTACCCCCATAGACTTACCTGATTACCGCCGGGGGTACTATTCCTCTTCACGGGTCGGCGCAGTCTCCATTGCATCCTCGCTGCACCCCGGCCCCTAAGGGGAACAAAAGGACGACAAGGTGAGACAATGGGACAAATAAGGGGAACTCTTCTCGCTGCAATAGACTTACCTAATTTTACCGCCGGAGGCAGAATTCCTCAAACTTCATATTTTCTTGCCACATCTGAATAAGGGAACAAGCAGCTTACATACTGGCCCTATTTTATTGAACTGTGTAGGATAAGCCAAATCCTTACCTGAACTTCGTCAGCTACCACAAGGAACTCTTCGCTGGGGTCAAGCTGCAAACTGCAACGAATCGGACAAGAGTGAAAGTCAGACATGTGAACTCTTACGAACTACATATTTTTCTGAGTCATTATTGTTCTGGAACTCACCGATTCCTTCGAGCCAGTGAAGCAACTGGTTATCAACGCGCCCCTGCGCTCAATGCAGGATGGAGAGCTCATCTTTTCAAACCATCAGGTGAGACTATAAGAGGGGACATCAAAGGTGATCTGTGGGGAGAACAGCGGGGGAGGGGGGAATTTACACTCACTCCACGGTTGGTTAATTCCCTTTCTCCATTTGCAGAAGGATATTCCTACGGGCCAAGCAAACGAAGCTAGGTGGGCCAGTCCAGTCCGTCATCTCGGCCCTACCCGTCACATTGGTGGAGACCGCAGCTGTCCAGTTCAGATCGACATCTCTGCGGGAGCCAGGTGAGCGTAATAGAACGCAAAGCCTACCCACAAATTCCCACCCGGGCGTTATGGATACCTCAGAGACTGACCAATTGGCCCAATTACTAGGGGAACTGAGGGCTGAAGTGCATTCGGCCTGTCAAGAAACTAATGCTCTTAGGAGAGAACTGATTTTGTCAAAGGAGCGAACTGATGACCTTACTAGGCAGCTATTGCAAAGCCAGGCTGGACAAGCACCCCAGGCCTGGCCACAGTAACCACAGCAGTCATGCAACTACCTCCAGAATACCAAGAATTCCAGGATGTCTTCCAAAAGGAACAGGCAAACACCTTACCTCCTCACAGATCGTACCATTTTCAAATCGATCTCATACCCGGTGCACAACCCCCTTGTAGCAGGATCTATGCCCTTACGGAACCTGAGAACCTTCACCTATAACAATACTTAGACCAGTACCTTGCCAATGGCTTTATTCACCCATCCAAGTCCTCTGCATCTTCAGCTATGTTCTTCGTGCCCAAAAAGGAAGGTGACCTCAGAACGTGCATAGACTACTGCGCATTGAACCAGATAACTGTTAAGAACCGATACCCATTGCCTCTGATCCCTGAACTATTAGACCAAGTGAAGGACACTTGTATATACACTAAATTAGATCTCCGGGGAAGACTGCTTTCTGCACTAAGTATGGGTTATTCGAGTACCAGGTGATGCCTTTCGGGTTGTGCAATGCACCAGCAGTCTTCCAATACTTCATGAACGATGTCCTTCGTGAACTCATTGAAGTTCGTGTTGTCGTGTATATCGATGATATTCTAGTATACTCCTCTTCAGAATCTGACCATGTGAAGCACGTCCGAGCAGTCCTTGAGAAATTGCGCCAGCACAAACTATACGCAAAACTAGAAAAATGCGTTTTTCATGCCACAGAAGTTGAATTCCTTGGGTTTATCCTGACCCCAAAGGGAGTCCGAATGGACTCACGAAAGGTGGACGCAATCCTGAAGTGGCCATCACCAAGTTCAGTTAAAGGAGTACAAAGCATGCTCGGCTTTGCCAATTTCTACCGCAGATTCATCCCAGATTTTTCACATGTCATACATCCCATCACAGCCCTCTTGTGAAAAAATAAACGCTTTATATGGACTGAAGAAGCTGAAAGTGAAATTCACGTCTGCACCTGTGTTAAAGCACCCACGCCCTGAACTTCCATACATAGTGGAAACTGATGCATCCAGTCTAGCCATGGGAGCTGTCCTGTCTCAAAAGGACCCTGAAACTGGCCAGCTTCACCCAGCAGCATTTTGGTCCAGAAAGTTCTCGGCACCCGAGTTAAACTATGCGGTTACCGACAAAGAGTTATTAGCCATTAAATCCGCCTTCAAGGCTTGGCGGCATTATCTTCTCGGTGCCAGGCATACCATTACTGTGATCACCGATCACCGGAACTTACAGTATTTAAAAACAGCCAAGGCCCAATCGTCACGTCAACTCCGATGGGCATTGTTCGTTGCCGAGTTTGATTTCGTGATAACCTATCGACCAGGTTGTAAGAATGGTAAAGCACACGCCTTACCCCGAATAGGGATGGGAGAGGCAGAAGTGAACCCAGAACCAGTACCTATAATTTCCGAACAAAGGATCCTTGACATGACTACTCTGCAGACACTAGAGGACATTCAGGTAAAGAACCAGCAACTCTTTGATCTTACAGCCCTGCAGGACTGGGTAAAGAAAGGCCCGGACTACTCTGTCACCAATGATCTGCCTTATTACCAAGGGCGACTGTATCTGCCACACAAGGAATTACAAGAGCAAGTCATTTCCCATTATCATGGTACCCTAATGGAGGGGCACCCAGGTATTGCAAAAACTGAAGCTAAGATTAAAAGACAATTCTGGTGGCCAACCTGGCGAAAGGATATTAAATCATTTGTGATGTCTTGTGGCATTTGCGCCCAAAACAAAAGTCAAAAGAAAAAACCAGCTGGACTCTTACAACCTTTAGGCATTCCGCCTACACCATGGCACACCTTATCGTTAGACTTTATTACTGATCTACCTCCTTGTAATGGGTTTAACACCATTCTAGTTATTTTGGATCTTTTTTCCAAGATGGCCCACTTTATTCCTTTAAAAGGACTACCTTCAGCCTTAATCCTGGCCAAAGAATTCCTCGAAAACATTGTTCGCTTACATGGATTTCCGTCCGTGTTGGTCTCTGACCAGGGCAGTCAATTTGCTTCACATTTTTGGAAGAAATGTTGTTAATAGGCGCAAATCGACGGGAGATTATCGACCAGTCACCACCCCCAGACCGATGGTCAAACGGAGAGGACCAACCAGACTCTTGAACAATACCTGCGTTGTATGTTACATCAAACTGAGAGTAATTGGAAGGACAACCTTTGGATCGCTGAATATGCATACAATAATTCAGTACATTCTGGAACTGGACAAAGTCCCTTTTATACCCTATATGGGCACCACCCTCGAACCTCAGACTTTGACTCACCCCAACACTTAGAAATGCCCGCAGTGGACCATCTACACGCTACAATTACACAAGCCTTTAAGGAGGCAACTGCACATTTTAAACAGGCGAAGGAGAAATATAAGAAAGATGCTGATCGGCATAGAAGTGATACTCCATAGTACCAGATAGGGGACCAAGTATGGTTGGCCACAAAACACATACCTCCCAAGGGAATGCGGACCTTTAACCCTAGATATTTGGGACCTTACTCTATTAAGGCCATTATCAACCCGGTGTCCGTCAAGTCGGACTTACCTGCTAATATGCGAATTCATCCCGTTTTTCAAGTGTCACTTTTGAAACCAGTGCAACCAGGGACAAGACTAACCAAGCCACTAGACCCCGTCCTTATAGACGGGGAACCCGAATTTGAAGTTAAGAACATCCTGGACTCCAAGATGGTGAAGTCAAAACTTTTTTATTTAATCGACTGGAACGGGTACAGACCACAGGAAAGGTCTTGGGAACCCAGTGACCACGTGCATGCACCTCGATTGGTGAAAAGATTCCACTGAAATTTCCCAGAGAAACCATAACCACGGGGAAGAACGATTTTAGGAGGGGCCTTGGGGGGGAGTGCTGTCATGATACCTACCCCCGGGGAACCAGACCAGGTCCAGCAACCCCGGATGCAGGCATTAAGTTGTTTTGCGCAAGCCCAAAAGCCCCTGTTAGGGGCTGTTTGGGTGCGGTCCTGGCGCCTATGGCGCCAGGCTCATATGGAGAGTCAGTCCTGGCACCTATGGCGCCAGGCTCATAGAGTATAACTTACCTGATGCAGACCATGCTGCAAGCTTACCTGGTGGAGACCATGCTGCAGAGCTCCAAGCCAAATGAGGCTTGGAAGGGACTATTTTACCTAGGGACTATTTTTTTTACTCGGTTGGGGCTGGGGAAGAATACCTACCTGGGACTACTTTGGAGGCTATTTAAACCATGCCCGAAGAGCAGCACACGCTTCGCGTTATTCTGCATCCAGCAGCGTAACGCTCACCATGTCTGCAAGCCTGCATCCAGTCTTCTGCCACGCCCGCCTCGAGTCTGCAGCTCCTAGAAAAAGGGTGGAAAAGAAGGAGAAAGGTTAGAATAAGAGCAAACCTTCGATCCTTACCTAGATTCTGGATCCACCGCACCTTCGAGCTGGAAGAAAGAAGCATTTACGCGCGCCGCCTCGCCTGCTGCAGCGCCGCGCTGAACTCACCGGCCTTCGCAGCATCCTCACGATCCACCGCATCCTTCTGCACTTTCCCGCCACATTCTGGCACCTAAGGGGAACACAAGAACAGCAAAGGTGAGCCAAGGAAATAAACAGAGGCAATAGTTACTACCCCCATAGACTTACCTGATTACCGCCGGGGGTACTATTCCTCTTCACGGGTCGGCGCAGTCTCCATTGCATCCTCGCCGCACCCTGGCCCCTAAGGGGAACAAAGGGACGACAAGGTGAGACAACGGGACAAATAAGGGGAACTCTTCTCACCGCAATAGACTTACCTAATTTTACTGCCGGAGGCATAATTCCTCGAACTTCATATTTTCTTGCCACATCTGAATAAGGGAACAAGCAGCTTACATTCTGGCCCTATTTTATTGAACTGTGTAGGATAGGCCAAATCCTTACCTGAACTTCGTCAGCTACCACGAGGAGCTCTTCGCTGGGGTCAAGCTGCAAACTGCAAGGAATCGGACAAGAGTGAAAGTCAGACATGTGAACTCTTACGAACTACATATTTTTCAGAGTCATTATTGTTCTGGAAATCACCGATTCCTTCGAGCCAGTGAAGCAACTGGTTATCAACGCGCCCCTGCGCTCAATGCAGGATGGAGAGCTCATCTTTTCAAACCATCAGGTGAGACTATAAGAGGGGACATCAAAGGTGATCTGTGGGGAGAACAGCGGGGGCGGGGGGAATTTACACTCAACTCCACGGGTGGTTAATTCCCTTTCTCCATTTGCAGAAGGATATTCCTATGGGCCAAGCAAACGAAGCTAGGTGGGCCAGTCCAGTCCGTCATCTCGGCCCTACCCGTCACATTGGTGGAGATCGCAGCTGTCCAGTTCAGATCGACATCTCTGCGGGAGCCAGGTGAGCGTAATAGAACGCAAAGCCTACCCACAAATTCCCACCCGGGCGTTATGGATACCTCAGAGACTGACCAATTGGCCCAATTACTAGGGGAACTGAGGGCTGAAGTGCATTCGGCCTGTCAAGAAACTAATGCTCTTAGTAGAGAACTGATTTTGTCAAAGGAGCGAACTGATGACCTTGCTAGGCAGCTATTGCAAAGCCAGGCTGGACAAGCACCCCTACCTTGTTCTGGGGGTAATCCAGCTCCAGTGTTATCGAGTAACCCTGTGCAAATAAACCTACCAGGAAATATTCCATTAGCTCCACCCGAACACTTTGCCGGAGATCCCAAAAGGTTTGCCGTATTTATGAACCAATGCCGCCTGCACTTTTTATGCAGACCTGGAGCCTTCCCAAACGACCAAGCCAAGGTAGCCTTTGTATTGTCATTTCGAAGGGATTGTGTCCTCCGACGTATTCCTCTTAGATATCTCTTTCCAGCTTTGCTGGCCTCGGAAAGAATTTTCTCTAGAGGGCGCTGCTCGTCGACGTCCCCCGAGTCGATGTCCCTCGACCGCCGCTGTATCGACGTCGACGTCATCCTGCCTATAAAGGCCGCGCGCAGCGTCCGTTGCTCAGTTCCATTTTTCTGCGCTTACTCAGTGCCTCGGAATATCGTTGCTCAGTTTCGTAGAGAATTAATCCAATTTCCTCGAGATATTCGATCCATACTCGATGGCTTCCTCGTCGGAACCTACGACCCCTCGGTCCGGCTTTAAAAAATGCAGAGACTGTGGGAAAAAGATGTTGCTGACTGACCCTCACAGAGTTTGTCTGTGGTGTTTGGGAGCTGAACACCATTGTTCGGAGTGCAAGGACTGTATGTCCATGACAGCTAAGGGCCTGAAGGAGGGTAGGGTGAAGCTGGAAAAAGGTAAGACTTCTAAAGCTTCTTCTTCCTCGACGAAGTCGAGGCATGCGTCTCCTCGTCACCATTCGCGCTCCAGGTCTCGAAGCGGGTCCCATCACTCCTCGAGATCGAAGCACTCGAAGAGGAGACGTCGAAGATCCCCTTCTTCGTCCTCCTCTTCCTCTGTTTCACCTAAGAGAATCCCTAGCCCCACGAAACATAGTTCCCGGGCTGAATGGGAGGAATTCCGAAAAAATATGATGAGCGTCTTCCAGAAAGCGGCCTCGACCCCCTCGAAGACTGCCGAGAGTGATGCTCTGGTCGAAAGACCCGAAGGTCCAAAACACTACGAGTCGCAGTACCCGGCGAAGGAAGCTTCTCGAGCGCGTCACGAACCCTCGAGTAAAGCTAAGACCTCGAATCCTTCTTCGAAGGTTCCGTCGACGAAGGTTCTGTCGACGCCGAGGTCGGTGTCTTCGACGCCGTTGTCGAAGGGACCTTCGACACACGGGTCTGTCGACTCGACGCCATCTTCGACACCGGCGTCGACGCCAAGGAAAGTCACGGTTGCGGCGCACCCAGTGGCTATCCCCAGGTCTTCGATGACGATGTCGTCGAGATTGTCGACATCCTCAAGCAGAATCCCAATTCTATCGAGGACCTCGAGGCCTCCGCCATTGTTTTCGACGCCACGTTCGAAGCCTTCGACGTCGGCGTCGACGACATCAACGTTTTCGAGGCCGATTACAACAAGTTTGGCACCCTCTGCCTTGGAGATGGGTTTCACACCCTTTGTGAGTTCAGACCAATTAGAACAATGTCCTCAATTATGTAAGAGGGAGAACTATCTGACCAAGAAGAGACATTTGAATTGCAGGGATCTGCAACCCCAGTTCAAGAGGAGTTATCCTTAGAGGAATGCAGATTAAAGGAACTCCATGATTCCTTACATGAGGCAAGTGGTTTAGACACTTCCCCTGAGGTGGAGTTCGCTAGGCCAGACCCGGGGGAGCATGCTGAAACCCCCTATAGAGCCTTAATGGCCAGGATCACAGAATTTATGGGGTGGTCAACACCTTCAGAGGCTTTCCAACAAGATGACCTCACGGATATTCTTGATAAAGGTCCACAGGAGGATCCTGTAGTACCTTTTCATAAATCTCTTCAAAGGAAAATCATGACGAACTGGGAAACCCCAGATGTCGTCCCGGCAGTAAATAAAAAACGGTCTACTAAATACAGGGTATCTTCTGCAGACCCGAAGTTTTTGTCCAAACACCCATCCCCAGAAAGTCTGATGGTACAGGCAGCAATTTCTACTGACATCAAGACTGCTTACCCTACCGTCCCACAGGACAGGGACGACAAAAAATATGATGCTATGGCTAAGAAAGTTTTTTCGGCATGTAGCATGGCGTTAAAATCTATTAATGCTACTTGCACCCTTGCTAGATTCAGCCATACACTTTGGGAGTGTGCTTCTACAGCGGCTGACTGCATCCCGGAGGGAGAAGAAAGAGAGGCGTTCCTAAATATCATACAGGACGGTAACAACGCTATGTGCGAATCCCTCCAGACGGGCATTGATAGGGCTGACAGTATCTGCAGAGCAATGGCGGCAAGTACAACAACCAGGAGATTCGCTTAGTTGAGAAAGTCTGGTTTTGCCCCAGATGTGCAAGCCAGGCTCTTGAACATGCCATTCGATGGCTCTTCTTTGTTTGGGAAAAAGGCGAATTACAGTTTAGAAAAACTGCAAACATCAAAGGCAGCAGCAAAATCCCTAGGCGCTGCAATCCGTCAGACACCTTTTCGTCCCACAGGATCCTCTGCGAGAGGCAAGTCCTTTTGCTTCTACTCTGCATTCGGAAGAAGTAGAGGACGACTGGCTCAAAGGGGACAAAGAAGAACTACCCGAGGTGGACGGGGTAGATATTCAAAAGCCGCAGCAACAGCAGGTGCCTCTTTACCATCAGCATCTGCATCAGCCGCCCCAAAACCACTCTGAGGACTTCCCTCACAAGACACCTGTAGGAGGCAGGTTAACTCAACATCTGGCGGAATGGCAGGCTATCACGTCAGATACTTGGGCATTGGAGACAGTTGCACAAGGTTACTGCCTGCCTCTCCTACGCATACCTCAGAGTCATCCACCGGGGATCAGCTCTCAAAAATCTACAGATCCGCTCCTCTTGCAGGAAATTTTAGACCTGCTAGAGAAAGGTGCCATAGAACCGGTACCTGTAGTGGAGAGGAACAGGGGCTGGTACTCCCCTTACTTTCTCATTCCAAAGAAAGACGGAGGACTGAGACCCATCTTGGACTTGCGAGAATTGAACAAATTCCTCAGGAAAGACAAATTCAAGATGGTAACTCTTTCTCAGATCCTCCAGGCCCTTCAGTTCCAGGACTGGTTGGTATCTCTGGACCTTCAGGACGCTTATTTCCATGTGCCAATCCATCTCAAACACAGGAAATACCTGAGGTTCGCAATTGGCAACTCTCATTATCAATTTCGAGTACTGCCATTTGGGCTGACCTCCGCCCCGAGGGTCTTCACCAAGTTAATGTCGGTAGTGGCTGCAAGTCTAAGGAGGGAAGGGATTCACGTCTACCCCTACCTGGACTATTGGTTGATCAGGGCTGTATCTTCGGAACAAGCTCAGATCCAGCTAAATCACGTTTGCCACTCCCTTCACAGACTGGGCTTCTCCCTCAATTTAAAGAAGTCACAAATTATACCATCGCAGAGAATCCAGTTCATCGGATCGATCCTGGACACTTCTCTGGGAAAAGCCTCGCCACCAGAGATGAGGGCTCAAGATATTCTACAGATGGTTACCAAGTTTCAAAATGCCCAACGTCTCCCAGCCTTCGACTTTTTGAGGTTGCTAGGCCTCATGGCATCCTGCATTTTCCTAGTACCAGAGGCTCGCCTGAGAATGAGATCCCTCCAGTGGGCACTGAGAACTCAGTGGTCACAATTCTCAGGGAGAATGACAGATCTTCTTCAGGTTCCTGACAGGGTGGCTCGGGACCTTCAGTGGTGGGCCTGTCAGGAGAACATTCTGAAAGGAGAACAGTTCTGGCAACCCTGACCGGAGATAACAGTAGTCACGGATGCCTCACTCACGGGGTGGGGAGCCCAGGCCAACGACTTGACCATCAGCGGTCGTTGGTCTCCATCGGAGTCCAGACTACATATCAACCTGTTAGAGCTGAGGGCCATCAAACTTGCGCTGAAGGCTTTTCTGCCATCTGTACAAGGAAAGAATGTCCTGATAATGACGGACAACACAGTGGCCATGCATTACCTCAACAAAAGAGGAGGCGTAGGATCACTACCTCTGTGCAGAGAGGCGATGCAGCTCTGGTTTTGGGCAATCCAAGAAGGAATCTCTCTATCGGCAGTTCACCTAGCCGGAGAGAAGAACTTGACAGCGGACGCTCTGAGCAGGCAGAGCACAGTCTCCCACGAGTGGGAACTAGCTCAGGAAGTCCTTCAAGAGATCTTCGTCCTTTGGGGAACCCCTCAGGTGGATCTGTTCGCCACTAGTGTCAACAGGAAGTGCGATCTGTTCTGTTCAAGGGAATTTCCCCCAAGAGGAGCTCTGGGAGACGCGTTCATAGTGGACTGGGAGTTCCTGCTTCTGTACGTGTTTCCACCGGTCCCTGTCATTCCTCAAATGATCAGGAGGTGGAGAAGATTCCGGAAAACCATGATCCTAATTGCCCCGGATTGGGCCAGGAGAACGTGGTACCCGGACCTTCTAGACTTGTCCATCTGCCCCCCAATTCGACTTCCACTCAGAGAGAATCTGCTCTCACAGAAGGGAGGTCAGGTTCTCCATCCAGACATCAAAACCCTCAACCTTCACGCTTGGCTTCTGAAAGGCTGAGGTACAAGGATTGGGACCTCCCTGATGATGTTTTGGAGGTGTTGCTTTCGGCAAGAAGGCCAGCAACAAAATCTTTATACCGCTGCCGTTGGAACAGATTTTGCAGCTGGTGTAGAGAAAAGAATATCGACCCCTTTTCATGTGGTACACCAATGGTTTTGTCCTTCCTACTCTATTTAGCGAACTTAGGCCTTCAAGTTGGCACCATCAAGGGCTATCTCGCAGCGCTATCCATCTTTAAGCGCACTGCGGAAGAACCATCCTATTTCAAGTTACCATTGGTAATACAGTTTCTAAAGGGGTTAACTAACGTTTATCCCCCAAGACCATTCCAGGTTCCCCTATGGGATTTGAACTTAGTCCTAACTTTCCTGATGGGCACACCTTTCTTTCGAACCACTCCACTCTTGCTCGTTTCTTACCCTTAAGACTGTTTTATTAATAGCACTTACATCTGCTAGAAGGGTGAACAAGTTACAAGGTCTTTCTTGTAAACCCCCTCATAAAATCTTTCACAAAGACAAAGTTGTTCTGCAAGTGAAGCCTAATTTCCTCCCAAAGGTGGTTTCTGAATTTCATATCACTCAGAAGATTACCCTTCCATCTTTCTATCCTCCTCCTCATCCGGGGAAAGAGGAAGAGAGGTTACACAGGCTGGACCCAAGAAGGGCTTTAAGTTTTTACATCAGTAGACTGGCTAAGTTAAGACAAGCAGACCAGCTGTTTGTAGGCTACGCAGGTCACAAGCTGGGGTTACCAATAACTAAGCAGACCATTTCCAGATGGATCATTTTAGCCATTTTGGAATGTTATAAACTGGCAGGAAAAGAGCCACCTCAAAATCTTAGGGCTCATTCGGCCAGAGGTATCGCAGCCTCATCGGCCCTCAAAAGAGGAGTGCCGGTTAGAGACATATGTGCGGCTGCCACATGGTCGTCCGTCCATACCTTTACACGGTTTTACAACTTTTACAAGAGACTAGGTTTGGAAGGGCAGTATTGCACTCTATTCATCAATAAGAGGAAGCATGAAGTCAGTACTCCCACCTCCAATAACAGAATACTGCTGTGGGAGCCTATCTAAGATAAGGAATACGTCGGAGGACACAATCCCTTCGAAGAACAAGTTACTTCTTCCTCCGACGTATTCCTTATCAACACTCACATCCATCCCCGCAGTACTACTTCCCTTGTTGTTGCAGCTTACGCTCCTTCAGGGTGATTAGTCTAGTCCAGAAAGAATTATTGTGGGCTACAAAACGGAACTGAGCAACGGACGCTGCGCGCAGCCTTTATAGGCAGGATGACGTCGACGTCGATACGGCGGCTGTCGAGGGACATCTACTCGGGGACGTCGACACGCAGCGCCCTCTAGAGAAAAATTTTTCCGAGGCCAGCAAAGCTGGAAAGAGATATCTAAGATAAGGAATACGTCGGAGGAACATCCCATCGAAAGAACGTTACAAGGTAAGAAGTAACTTGTTCATCTCAGCGGCAGTGCAGCTGATTGGTCAGTTCCACTTGTCACTCAGGATGATCCAATTCTTCGGGATTTTCAGGGCTTTCAAACTAGCATGGAAAGACTATTTGCCTGGCACTCCCAAGGACAGGCCCTGGATAACGAACTTTTGTCCCTACGACAGGGTAACCAGGACCTTCTATCCTACATCGCGACCTTTAATAGGTTGATAGTGGAAACTGGATGGCCTGAGGAAAAACGAATCACGTTATTTCATCGAGGGCTTCGAGGAGAACTCAAGGATGTCTTGGCTCAAGTGGTGAACCCACCTCAAGACTGTGCTGAATATAAACTTAGTGGTCCAGTTAGATCACAGACTTCAGAACAGAAAGGCTGATCGAGCCAAGTTTGAGAATCGGGTGTTGGTCAAAACTCAAGCTAACCCTAAAGGAGCAGATACTTCAGAACCCATGCAAATCGGAGGGGTTAAAGGACCCTTAACCCAGAAGGAAAGGGAAAGGAGACGCCAAATGCAATTGTGTCTATATTGTGGAACTTCTGGGCATTTTCTAAAGGATTGCCATGTAAAACCACCCAAGAAGGTGGTAGGAGCTGCTGATAAAAGCCATATGGAGTCAGACTCGGGAAACGACCACGCCCGACAAGCGTAGAGGTCCGCTTGCCGAGCTTGAAGAAGGATACTCAGACCTCGCATTTCATCATACCAATGGTCCTCGTAGATCCAGGGCAGCCATCGCGTATGCACGCAGTAAGGGCATACATTGATAGCTGGGCCATAGGAAACTATGTGGACTATGAATTGGCTTCCAGGATGAATCTACCTCTCTGCCGAAAAACCACCTCAGATGTCATCACCACAGTCGATGGAACTGAAATTGCCTCTGGGCCTGTAACTCATTCCACCGCAGAGATGACACTATTGGGTCAGGATGAGCATCGAGAGACTATTGTGTTTGATCTAATCAAAGCCCCACAGTTCCAAATAATACTGGGGATACCTTGGTTGGAAACACATCATTCTTGTATTGATTGGCAAGAGAAGAGAATAACCTTCCCGGATTGTGCACAAACCTATTACCCACAGAAAAATCAGAACGTAGGCCTGGCCACAGTAACCACAGCAGTCATGCAACTACCTCCAGAATACCAAGAATTCCAGGATGTCTTCCAAAAGGAACAGGCAAACACCTTACCTCCTCACAGATCGTACGATTGTCAAATCGATCTCATACCCGGTGCACAACCCCCTTGTAGCAGGATCTATGCCCTTACGGAACCTGAGAACCTTCACCTACGACAATACTTAGACCAGTACCTTGCCAATGGCTTTATTCGCCCATCCAAGTCCTCTGCATCTTCAGCTTTGTTCTTCGTGCCCAAAAAGGAAGGTGACCTCAGAACGTGCATAGACTACCACGCATTGAACCAGATAACTGTTAAGAACCGATACCCATTGCCTCTGATCCCTGAACTATTAGACCAAGTGAAGGACACTTGTATATACACTAAATTAGATCCCTGGGGGCATACCATATGGTACGTGTAAAAGAGGGCGACGAATGGAAGACTGCTTTCCGCACTAAGTATGGGTTATTCGAGTACCAGGTGATGCCTTTCGGGTTGTGCAATGCACCAGCAGTCTTCCAATACTTCATGAACGATGTCCTTCGTGAACTCATTGACGTTTGTGTTGTCGTGTATATTGATGATATTCTAGTATACTCCTCTTCAGAATCTCACCATGTGAAGCACGTCCTAGCAGTCCTTGAAAAATTGCGCCAGCACAAACTATACGCTAAACTAGAAAAATGCGTTTTTCATGCCACAGAAGTTGAATTCCTTCGGTTTATCCTGACCCCAAAGGGAGTCCGAATGGACTCACGAAAGGTGGACGCAATCCTTAAGTTGCCATCACCAAGTTCAGTTAAAGGAGTACAAAGCATGCTCGGCTTTGCCAATTTCTACCGCAGATTCATCCCAGATTTTTCACATGTCGTACATCCCATCACAGCCCTCTTGCGAAAAAATAAACGCTTTATATGGACTGAAGAAGCTGAAAGCGAAATTCACGTCAGCACCTGTGTTAAAGCAACCACGCCCTGAACTTCCATACATAGTGGAAACTGATGCATCCAGTCTAGCCATGGACAGCTCCCACGCCCTGAACTTCCATACATAGTGGAAACTGATGCATCCAGTCTAGCCATGGGAGCTGTCCTGTCTCAAAAGGACCCTGAAACTGGCCAGCTTCACCCAGTAGCATTTTGGTCCAGAAAGTTCTCGGCACCCGAGTTAATCTATGCGGTTACCGACAAAGAGTTATTAGCCTTTAAATCCGCCTTCAAGGCTTGGCGACATTATCTTCTCGGTGCCAGGCATACCATTACTGTGATCACCGATCACCGGAACTTACAGTATTTAAAAACAGCCAAGGCCCAATCGTCACGTCAACTCTAATGGGCATTGTTCTTTGCCGAGTTTGATTTCGTGATAACCTATCGACCAGGTTGTAAGAATGGTAAAGCAGACGCCTTATCCCGAATAGGGATGGGAGAGGCAGAAGTGAACCCAGAACCAGTACCTTTAATTTCCGAACAAAGGATCCTTGACATGACTACTCTGCAGACACTAGAGGACATTCAGGTAAAGATCCAGCAACTCTTTGATCTTACAGCCCTGCAGGACTGGGTAAAGAAAGGCCCGGACTACTCTGTCACCAATGATCTGCCTTATTACCAAGGGCGACTGTTACTGCCACACAAGGAACTA
Source organism: Ambystoma mexicanum (assembly GCF_040938575.1). Lineage (NCBI taxonomy): Eukaryota > Metazoa > Chordata > Amphibia > Caudata > Ambystomatidae > Ambystoma > Ambystoma mexicanum. The sequence continues at coordinate 187,336,425 of NC_090922.1, forward strand.
CAAGAGCAAGTCATTTCCCATTATCATGATACCCTAATGGAGGGGCACCCAGGTATTGCAAAAACTGAAGCTAAGATTAAAAGACAATTCTGGTGGCCAACCTGGCAAAAGGATATTAAATCATTTGTGATGTCTTGTGGCATTTGCGCCCAAAACAAAAGTCAAAAGAAAAAAACAGCTGGACTCTTACAACCTTTAGACATTCCGCCTACACCATGGCACACCTTATCGTTAGACTTTATTACTGATCTATCTCCTTGTAATGGGTTTAACACCATTCTAGTTATTGTGGATCTTTTTTCCAAGATGGCCCACTTTATTCCTTTAAAAGGACTACCTTCAGCCTTAATCCTGGCCAAAGAATTCCTCGAAAACATTGTTCGCTTACATGGATTTCCGTCCGTGTTGGTCTCTGACCGGGGCAGTCAATTTGCTTCACATTTTTGGAAGAAATGTTGTTAATTGGTGCAAATCGACGGGAGATTATCGACCAGTCACCACCCCCAGACCGATGCTCAAACGGAGAGGACCAACCAGACTCTTGAACAATACCTGCGTTGTATGTTACATCAAACTGAGAGTAATTGGAAGGACATCCTTTGGATCGCTGAATATGCATACAATAATTCAGTACATTCTGGAACTGGACAAAGTCCCTTTTATACCCTATATGGGCACCACCCTCGAACCTCAGACTTTGACTCACCCCAACACTTAGAAATGCCCGCAGTGGACCATCTACACGCTACAATTACACAAGCCTTTAAGGAGGTAACTGCACATTTTAAACAGGCGAAGGAGAAATATAAGAAAGATGCTGATCGGCATAGAAGTGATACTCCATAGTACCAGATAGGGGACCAAGTATGGTTGGCCACAAAACACATACCTCTCAAGGGAACGCGGACCTTTAACCCTAGATATTTGGGACCTTACTCTATTAAGGCCATTATCAACCTGGTGGCCGTGAAGTTGGACTTACCTGCTAATATGCAAATTCATCCCGTCTTTCATGTGTCACTTTTGAAACCAGTGCAACCAGGGACAAGACTAACCAAGCCACTAGACCCTGTCCTTATAGACGGGGAACCCGAATTTGAAGTTAAGAACATCCTGGACTCCAAGATGGTGAAGTCAAAACTTTTTTATTTAAAAGTTTAAAAGGGTACAGATCACAGGAAAGGTCTTGGGAACCCAGTGACCACGTGCATGCACCTCGATTGGTGAAAAGATTCCACCGAAATTTCCCAGAGAAACCAAAACCACGGGGAAGAACGATTTAAGAAGGGGCCTTGGGGGGGGAGTGCTGTCATGATACCTACCCCCGGGGAACCAGACCAGGTCCAGCAACCCCGGATGCAGGCATCAAGTTGTTTTGCGCAAGCCCAAAAGCCCCTGTTAGGGGCTGTTTGGGTGCGGTCCTGGCGCCTATGGCGCCAGGCTCATATGGAGAGTCAGTCCTGGCGCCTATGGTGCCAGGATCATACAGTATAACTTACCTGATGCAGACCCTGCTGCAAGCTTACCTGGTGCAGACCATGCTGCAGAGCTCCAAGCCAAATGAGGCTTGGAAGGGACTATTTTACCTAGGGACTATTTTTTTTACTCGGGTGGGGCTGGGGAAGAATACTTACCTGGGACTACTTTGGAGGCTATTTAAGCCACGCCCGAAGAGCAGCACACGCTTCACGTTATTCTGCATCCAGCAGCGTAACGCTCACCGTGTCTGCAAGCCTGCATCCAGTCTTCTGCCACGCCCGCCTCGAGTCTGCAGCTCCTAGAAAAAGGGTGGAACAGAAGGAGAAAGGTTAGAATAAGAGCAAACCTTTGATCCTTACCTAGATTCCGGATCCACCGCACCTTCGAGCTGGAAGAAAGAAGCATTTACGCGTGCCGCCTCGCCTGCTGCAGTGCCGCGCTGAACTCATCGGCCTTCGCAGCATCCTCACGATCCACCGCATCCTTCTGCACTTTCCCGCCGCATTCTGGCACCTAAGGGGAACACAAGAACTGCAAAGGTGAGCCAAGGAAATAAACAGAGGCAATAGTAACTACCCCCATAGACTTACCTGATTACCGCCGGGGGTACTATTCCTCTTCACGGGTCGGCGCAGTCTCCATTGCATCCTCGCCGCACCCTGGCCCCTAAGGGGAACAAAAGGACGACAAGGTGAGACAACGGGACAAATAAGGGGAACTCTTCTCACCGCAATAGACTTACCTAATTTTACTGCCGGGGGCATAATTCCTCGAACTTCATATTTTCTTGCCACATCTGAATAAGGGAACAAGCAGCTTACATTCTGGCCCTATTTTATTGAACTGTGTAGGATAAGCCAAATCCTTACCTGAACTTCGTCAGCTACCACGAGGAGCTCTTTGCTGGGGTCAAGCTGCAAACTGCAAGGAATCGGACAAGAGTGAAAGTCAGACATGTGAACTCTTACGAACTACATATTTTTCAGAGTCATTATTGTTCTGGAACTCACCGATTCCTTCGAGCCAGTGAAGCAACTGGTTATCAACGCGCCCCTGCTCTCAATGCAGGATGGAGAGCTCATCTTTTCAAACCATCAGGTGAGACTATAAGAGGGGACATCAAAGGTGATCTGTGGGGAGAACAGCGGGGGTGGGTTGAATTTACACTCAACTCCACGGGTGGTTAATTCCCTTTCTCCATTTGCAGAAGGATATTCCTACGGGCCAAGCAAACGAAGCTAGGTGGGCCAGTCCAGTCCGTCATCTCGGCCCTACCCGTCACATTGGTGGAGACCGCAGCTGTCCAGTTCAGATCGACATCTCTGTGGGAGCCAGGTGAGCGTAACAGTTAGCATGACAGTGGTGGACAGGATCCTGCTCATGCCAGAGGGCTATGTAGGTGCTCCTCTGAGAACCACCAGGTTAGCTGGTGGGCCTCCCAAACTTTCCCCTGTAGCCTTAGTCACCATCCAGATGTATGATACAACAGCCAAACTGCTTGCAGTTGTACAAGACAATATTCCTGCCCAGGTGCTGTTGGGTAATGACCTAGCTGAGTTGGGGTTATTCTATGATTGGCCACCTCTGGCTGCTGCTGCTGTAACTAGGTCACAGGCCAAACAGGCTCTGACTGATAAGTCAAGAAGGCCACCTCTGTGAAGGGGCCCCTCTATACCTGCTGCTTCAGCAGTGCCCACTGTGGACCAAGCTCCTGAGGTGGTGACCCTAGACTCAACTGAGAAAGAAGAGCCCAAGGACTCTCCTCAGGGAGAGAGATTCAACCCAGAGGATCACCCTGACCGTCAATGCCTGCTGGCTGAAGGTAGGCCATCTAGGTGGGATTTTTGTAAAGGTCAAAGAGAGTGCCACTCTATTGAGGGTCTGTAAAGACAAGCCCAGGCACAAAATGAAGTGCCTAGGTCTTTTAAGATTTATTGGGAAGGTGAGCTCCTTTTTAGAGAGCCCACAGAGCCAGTACCTGGTACAGTTGACAGGTTGGTTGTACCCCAGATCTACAGGCCTGTCCTTCTGCAGTTGGCACATGAGGTGCCCTTAGCTGGACATCTCGGCACCAAGAAGACGAAGCAAAGGCTCTCAGCCCACTTTTCCTGGCCCAGGGTGGGAGTAGAAGTCGAAACCCACTGCAAGACCTTCCCCACTTGTCAGTTGTTTAAAAACATATTTTTTTAAATTGTGATGCTAGTTTTACAAGAAGAAACAAAAACCTTGTTTGGCAAGACTGGAAGCAGTGTCATTGACCAACTGCAGCCTTTGCCAGCGGTTGGTACACTATTTGAGAGGGTAGGCATCAACATTGTCGGTCCCTTAGGCCCTCCTACATCAGTTTGACACAGGGTCATCCTGTTTCATGTTTATCATGCCACCAGATACTGTCACGATCCTACTTGCCTGCCACCCAGCACTGCTACATGCGCCTCTGCCTTTCTTTCCTTGCTTTACCGCCGCAGTTTTGGACTAATCTAATTGCATGCTCCATTCTGGCTTTTGGGTTAAACCAGCAGATGCATTCTGGGACATGTATGCTATCTAAAAGGCAGAGGGCTGGAGGAGGCATATTAAATACATTTGTTTGCAGCAAGCTACTAAGAGATGTAGAGGGCCTGATTGCATTCACCTGTTCCAAGCTACTGCAGGCTAGGCTGCAGAGAGCTGGAGAGCACTAAACCACTGCTGCTACTGCTGCAGGCTACTGAAGCCAGGGCTGGGCTTAGTTGAACACAGCTGCCAGAGTCTGCAATGAGCGCCACCCTGCTAGCCTGCTGGCTGGGAGGGCCTTTATAAGCTCACTTTGAACAGAAGCAGTTGTCAGTCAACTGCTTCCACTGGGAGTTCGTGCTGGTGCTCCTGTTACCAGTTTTTGACCTTTCCCGGAAATCCTCTTTTGGCCTTTGGTTCCTGTTGCTGTTGATGCTTGCAGCTCCCTCTCCAGTCTGCTGCAGCCTTTGGTCCTGCTCCTCTGGGCTCCCACCTGGCGGATTTGCCGCACTCCGCTGCCTTCTGCCCTGCTCCTCTGGGCTCCCACCTGACAGCTCTGCCGCACTCCTCTGCCTTCCGCCCTGCTCCTCTGGGCTCCTATCTGACGGCTCTAAAGCACTCCGCTGCCTTCTGCCCTGCTCCTTTGGGCTCCCACCTGACGACTCTGCCGCACTCCGCTGCCTTCCGCCCTGCTCCTCTGGGCTCCTACCTCACGGCTCTGCCGCACTCCGCTGCCTTCCGCCCTACTCCTCTGAGCTCCCACCTGACGGCTCTGCCGCACTCCGCTGCCTTCCGCCCTGCTCCTCTGGGCTCCCACCTGGCAGCTCTGCTACACTCCGCTGCCTTCCGCCCTGCTCCTCTGGGCTCCCACCTGACGGCTCTGCCGTACTCCACTGTGTTCCACCCTGCTCCTCTGGGCTCCCACCTGACGGCTCTGCCACACTCCGCTGCCTTCTGCCCTGCTCCTCTGGTCTCCCACCTGGCGGCTCTGCCACACTCCGCTACTTTCCGCCCTCTTCCTCTGGGCTCCCGCCTGACAGCTTTGCCGCACTCCGCTGCCTTCTGCCCTTCTCCTCTGGGCTTCCTTTCCTGGCAGCCTTGCCACACTCCTCTTCCTTCTGCCCTGTTCCTCTGGGCTCCTTGCCTTGCAACCTGCCTGTTCTAACTTCTGATATCCTATCATGTCTTATAACTGGTTATTTCTTTCAACGCTGCTTTCTACTTGTATACATCTTGGTCCACTGTGGTGTCTCCACTTGAATCCATTTTACAGTGTGACCTTGGGTTGGTCTCCGTTCAGATCAGATAAGGGAAGACTTCTATTGCGCTCACCTAGTCCGTGGAAGTCGTACCTGCCTCAGTATATGGTCTTTCAGTTTACCCTTGCACTGAGTACAAAAATGTCCTCGGCACGCCTAAGTCATGACGTTGCTGTATGACTGTTGTTAAGAGTAATCTGCTGGTACCTAACCCAAGGGCTTTCCTTAACCCCTGGAGACCTCTTATCATATTCCAGTACACCCTTATGTCTGATCAATCGAAGTTGCCCAGTGTACTTGCTTGTCTTTGCCTTTTCTCTGTTTCTTTGTTTACAGCCTGCTCCTGCAGTTCCTGTGAATACCTGTTTCAACTAACGGCTTGGTATGTACCTTTAATATGTTATGTTCTAGGATTGTTTCCGGAATCTCCCTTAATCTACTTGCATACAGTGAGAGATAGCCTCTGCCTGTACTCTCCGCCTAGACTTGTGACAGATACCCTGAGGCTATACCCCTTTGGACCATAACTGCCAAGGTGGTTGCCAGGGCTCTCCTGGGAATTTTTACCAGAGTGTCTTTCCCTAAAGAGGTAGTCTCTGACAGGGGACACAACTTTGTGTCTAGTTATATGCAAGCAATGTGGGAGGAGTGTGGTGTAACTTACACATTCTCTACATCCTACCACCCCCAGACCAATGGTCTGGTTGAGAGATTTAACAAAACTCTCAAAGGCATGTTGAGTGCTATGGAAGAGCCTCTGAGAAGGAAATGGGGCCTTCTATTACCATGGCTGCTGTTTGCCTACAGAGAGGTACCTCAGGAGGGTGTTGGTTTCAGCCCCTTCAAGCTCCTCTTCGGACATTCAGGGAGGGTGGCCCTTGCCTTAGCTAGAGAAGGCTTGGAAGCCACACCTACAGGTCATGTCAAACAAGTGGGGTACTATGTGTTAGGCCTCAGAAGGAGGATTTCACAGATGATGGGCGAGGCATCAGCAAATCTCAAGAACTGAACAAGTACTGGCATGACCCCAGTGGTAGCCCGCCAGTTCTTACATGTTAACAGGCTGAAACCATACCATAGAAGAGCGGATGTCTCATGCCTTCTTCTAGCTTCAGGGTAAGAGGAGGATAAGAGTGAGCCCCTTCCTGACTTGCTGCATAGCAACTCTCAGGATGGTTCAGTGGAGGGAGTGCATCTCTCTCTAGGTCTGACATCAGAGCAGCAGAGGGCGTGGAGGGCTCTGCGCCAGCATTATACCCCTCTGTTTTCACTGACACCAGGCCTCATCCCATAGTGCAGGCATGAAATTGACACTGGTGACAGTGTACCTGTCAGAAGCAGATGCTTCAGGATGTCAGACACTGTAAAGAACCATATCCAGGCAGAGGTCACCAAGATGTTGTATTTGGGTGTAATTGAACCTTCAACCAGTCCATAGTCTAGCCTAGTGGCGTAGCCAGGATTGTCTAGCAAATGGTGCCTGACGCTAATGTAGTTGGGCCCACTGCACTGAAAAAAATATCAGTAAATGCCCACACAGAGCTGCTGAGTGGGCATTTACAGATTTTGGGTGGGCCTTGCCCCTCATGCCCTGCCCTGCCTATGCCTCTGGTCTAGCCCTGTGATCCTTGTTACCAAGACCAGTTTCCAGGTAGGTACCAAAGATTGGAGGTTCTGTGTGGACTACAGAGGAGTCAATGTAATCACTAAGACTGATGCTCACCAATTGCCCAGGGCTGGTCAGCTCATGGACTCCACATATGTGCTGCCAGGTTTGTAAGCACCTTTGACCTTACATCAAGAAAAGAGCTTTCTCAACCCCTGAGGAGCTCTACTAGTTTAGAGTTATGCCTTTTCGTTTGAAGAATGCCCCTGCCACCTTCCAAAGGTTAGTCAATCATGTCCTCAGTGGACTAAAGGCATTATATGTGGCCTATCTAGATGACATTGCTGTTTACAGTACAGTATAAAGTGTTGCAGGCCATGAAAAGGGCCAGCCTCACTATCAGGCCACCAAGTGCCAGATAGCCCAGGGAAAGGTCATTTACCTTGAACATGAGGTAGGAGGGGGTCATATCCAACCTCACCCCAGTAAGGTACAAGATGTACAGGACTGGGAAACTCCCACCACTTACACCCAGGTGAGAGCTTTTTGGACCTCATTGATTACTACAGAAACTTAATGGCAGACTATGGCACCATAGCTGGCCCTCTGACAGCTCTGACATCACCCAAGCAACCTAGGAAGGTGCATTGGACTGAAGACTGTCAGAGGGCCTGTGATGTCTTGAAGGCATGTCTGTGCAGGGCACCTTTGTTGTGTCAAACTCGACTATTGCAGTGTGCTTTATCTAGGGACTAGTCAACGGAACCTAAACAAGTTACAGGTTACCCAAAATAACGCCATCAGGGCTGCACTAAATATCCATAGGAACCAGCATATCTCTGACACCAGACGCAGCCTACACTGGCTTTCGGTCTCCCAAAGAATCTCCCTTAAAACTCTCGCTCTTACACACAAATGTGTGGCCAACCAGGCTCCAATATACCTAGTGAACAGCTTCACACCATACACTTCCACACGTCCACAGAGAACAGCCCAAGCTCGTTGTGTTTCAATACTGAGGTTTAAGCTTCAGAAAACAGGGGGGACCAGTTTCCCAGTTCTCAACACTAAACTGTGGAACTCGTTACCTAATCCTCTCAGATCTGAATCCTCCTTTCACTCATTCAAGAGTAAAGCCAAAATGTGGCTCATAGCGCAGGACTGTCAAAGCCTCCACCTGCTTCATGGACCTTAACAATTCACACTGCCTGTCTGATGCTCTGCTTTGCTAAGCCTTGACGCTCTGACTAACTCCTTTGTAAATATCCAGTAAGATCATTTAAATATCTTGTAAGTATTTTTGAATTTTTAAATTATATGTTGTTGTGTTGCTGTATACAATGTCACTGTAACCTCAAGAAATGCGCCCAGATGCAATACAACTACTTTTCTTACTTTCTCCATCATTCCTGTCTGCCTATCTGCCATCCAGTCCTGGTGTACTTCCAATGATCTCTGCCTCAATACCAGCAAGACTGAGATACTTCCTATTGGGACCCCTGCTCCCTCTTTCTCTCCCTCACTCTGGCCATCTTCTATGGGCTCCCCCATTCTCCCTCAACTGAAGCCAGAAACCTTGGAGTCATCTTCGACTGCTCTCTTTCCTTCATCCGTCACATTCAAGACCTTGCCAAGAAGTCCCTCTTTTATCTCCACCTCCTCAAAGGAATTATTTCTTTCCTCACTTTCCCCCAGAAGCTCAATGTCTCTAGAGTTCTGGTTCTCTCTAAGCTTGACTACTGCAACAGCTGTTTCCTTAATCTACCCTCTTCTTCTCTACGACCCCTCCAGCTAATCCAGAATAGGGCTGCTAGACTTATCCTTGGCCTCAAGCCCAGGTGCTGCATCTCTCCAGCCCTGAAAACTCTCCACTGGCTCAAAGCTGCTGCAAGAATAAAATTCAAATCCCTCTGCATCATCCAAAAGGCTATCTGAGGCCGGGGACCATGCTATATACAACCTGCTCTTACTAAATTCTCTCCCTCCAGATCTTTATGTTCCTCTGGCACCAACTCTCTGTGTGTTAAGCGCTTCGCTGAGCAGCGAGCTGGTGGCCAATCTCTCTGCTCAGCAGGCTCCCTCCTATGGAATAGCCTCCCTCTTCCTCTTCGTCTTGACCCAGAACTCCTCAAATTCCGAAAGCTCCTTAAGACTTTTCTTTTCACCTCCTCCTTCCCTTCCTCCCTCCTCTGTTAAATCCCACAGTGGCTGAGATTGGTGTCCAGCGCCCTTATGTGTCCTCCCGGGTCCTGGCCTCCCACACCCGATCGCCAACAGCCTCCACCCCACCCCACCCCCCAGCACTTTGCCTTAGCACCCACTTGTCTATGTCACCACAGGCCTTGCACTTATTGATTGGTGGCTGTCCACTCCGCCTAAGCATTTACAGCTGCTCACTCACTAGCTCTTGATACACCTAGCACTTACCGCCCCCCCCCACTCTCTTATCCCTCTTCTCTTCTCTCTGCACTTGCACAACTACAATACATGTTAAAAAAGGGTGGGGGAAGAAAAAAGAAAACCTAGCCTCACAAAAATATTGAAATACACATCATTGCCTATTATCATATATTGGGCTAGAAACATAATCACTTTCCTGAATTCATCGCTAAATGTATATTCCCAGATCACATATGTGCAAATATGCTAACTTAATTGTGCAAATACGCAAGTGTGCAACACAAAGTTTCAAGACCTTATTCCTCACTGATTTTCCTGCCATTTTACCTTTTATTTCCGCTTCCCCCCATACATTGCCATAAAGGAGCGAATGTTCACAAAAAGCAAAAAAGGATAGAAGTACCTACTCCCACAATTCCTTGCCAGACTTCCCACTTGTGCAAATGCACGGTACAAATCAGTGCAAATCCAATTGTATACAGCCGTAAAATGTATTGTCCGGCCAGGATATGTTTTAATCTAGTCGCAAGTAGTTTCTACTTCCTTCTGTTCAAATACGCAGTAAGAAAGTTTAAACCAATATCGGGCCAATTCCAAGACTGTATCATATTGGACAGCCTAGCCGACAACCTTTCCCATAGTTCATGTACCAATTTGCTGTGTTAGTTCAGAGGTCACTCTTTGACCCTGTAAAATATTATGCCTGCTTGGAGCAAGAGCTTCAATGATTTTATTGTCAACAGAGTTTCCTCCCTACTGGCCAGTCTAAAAAACAAATCTTTGGAATTGATGTAGTCTGAATTCCATACAAATCTGTCAATCAATATTCTACGCAGGCTCTGCAATGCCCCACATTCTATCAATATATGTTCCCGACTTTGTGTCGTGTTAGGGGCTTTGAATAGCGAGCAATATCTCACCCCTCCCAATTCCTGTTTCCCTCTACCTTCCCTGATACTTCGACACTCTCCTGTTAGTAGTATGTTTAATCTGAATCTGAGGAATTCACCATGCCAATGTGGCTTGGGAAACTTCCTCAAATATAGGGGTAGATAGGCCAATGGTTTATTACAGGGCGATAAAGTTCTATACAGTTTGTATGAATTTGCTTTCTCTATCGTCTGACACCAAACAAGTTCTCTGACTTTTTTTTAGCCAGCCCTAGATTGACTCTCAAAAGATCAGGTTTTACCCCGCATTCAGCCAAAATCGAATCTGCCACTTCTTTAAAGCTGCCAAAGGTAGATACATTCCCCCACTCATCATGGCCCCCAGGTCACTATACAGAGAATCAGACAAATAGATTAATAAAAGTCTATATTGGGACAAGATTTTCCATCTCAGAATATACAACAGAGATGAAAGGCCCAACTCCAAGTGCAAAACAACTATTGGCAGACACTCAGGAAGAGTTAAGGCCTTCCTCTATATAACGCTTCACTCCTGTCCCAATCTAAGCCTCGGAATACTGCAGCGATTTCTACTCCATACATTAGAGCCCACCTTTAATCTATAAAAATAAAAAACCGGCACCATTGGGAATCTGCAATACTGCATACAAATCTTTTTCATCTGGGTCGCTATTTGTACTGCCTTTAACTTAAACCTACTAATTATTAAACCTTAATTTGGGCTTGAATGCAGATCAAAACCCAGATACGTTAGGCTCGCTTTTGCTGCTACGGTTTCCCTACACAATGTCAATGAGTAACCCATTGATTTTGTACTATTTTTACAGAATCTTAGGACATTTCTTTTGCCACAGTTGATCACCAATTGATTCAGCTCTGCGTATCTTTCCAGGCCACTCGCTAACCTCTGAAGTCCAATCTGTGTGCTTTCCAGCAGGACTACATCATCTGCGTACCTTAGATGAATGCCCTTTACCCTGAGTGCAACCCAAAGCCAATACGCAAAAGATATTTCTGTGGTAGCAGCACATCTGCATCATGGGGTGTTCATCTCTGCCATTATCTCAGTTACTGGCTAGTTCAGGCTTTGTCTTTCAAGCAGATCAAGGAATTTCTACGCAAGGTAAGCAACACTGTTAGGGACATGGGATTTTCCATAAACATCTATCCTTTAACCAAGATGTTCTCTACATCCTGTTCCCTTGAATCCAATTGGCATATGATGTTACCCCTACCAGGGGGAACATATATTTAAACTGGTTCCTAAACAGGTTGGGAAGGACAAAGAGCAGGACAACAGAGAAAGGAAAAATGATCTTCATGGTGATTCTGGATCCACATATTCAAAACAACTGACATGGGTAACGAAGTCCCCAGCATGAATTTGGGCACTATCAGGATGGTGGTTGAATGGGCCAGATGGCACCCAAAGTAGAGGATGTTGAGCCAAAAGGAGGTACACCAGGGAGTTGGGTTCCTAGACCAACCTCACTGGCACCCTGCCTGAAAATAGGGGACATGGACCATAAACAAAATCCCAATGTAGTAAAAGTCGGCCAGAGACACCTCAGGAAAGCACATGTACTCCAAAGCCAGACCCAACACCACTAGCATGGCATGAGATATATTTCACTTTAAGGGGAATTAGTTTAAAACACTCTGCAAGAATAGTGACAGATTTGATACGGTACAGCGCTATGCGGGTTAACGTTGAGTCATTTAATATGACTAAAAACACACACAAGCATTCCCACACACTCAGCAAATGTAGCAAAGTATTTGATGCAGTTCCAAATTCCTCACTGTTCAAAGCTAATTCATTTCACATAAATAAAAGTGTACTAAAAGAATGTTGGATCTCCATGAGTATAATATTTTAACTCTACAGCTCCCTAGACATTGACAGAAAGAAGCAAGAAGGCAAATCTTTGGAGCATTGGTCTCTGGAAAATTATTTCGATGCTGGGGAGAGGGTTTGTTCTCGGGTTGTTCTCTATTAATCCATACCCTAAGGGAACAGGGGAGTCTAGCTAGACAGAAGCGATGCTAGAAACACGAAAGAGGCTTCCAGAGGGTTGAATAAATTCCAAAGTGATGACTGGGGCTTAAATAAATGAAACTTAGTTCCCTTGCAGCCCATCTAACCCAGATCACATCAACCAGTCAAGTGCAGTGCACCACAGGATCACACACGTGCAGACCCCCACCCTCAAGGAATGCCCCACTCGGGGGGAAAAGAAACCATAGCATGTAGGCCCAGAAGCAAATTCTGACAGGGATGTTCCTGGAGAAACAATATGCTGGAAAGGGATATTGCTGGAGAAGGAGGGTTGGCAGTTCCTGGCAAGTGAAGGGGAGCAGAAGATGTTAATTTGGATGACTTTGGGGAAGAGGTTTGAAGCAGTAAAGGGTGCAGTATCACCCAAAGATATTGAGGAGGGGGTATTGGAGACATCCAGAGATATTGAGGAGGAGATGCTGGAATCATCCAATAGTGATAGTGAGAAGAGAGTAGAGAGAATCCCCAGAGATCTTCAAAGGGTAGACAGTTACACCCAAAGGGATGAAGAATGCGATAGGGACATTTTTATAGTGAAGATAGTGGTGCCCAAACGGGTTAAGAAAATGAGGAAGACATTTGGAGAGTGGCGACAGTTGTGCCCAAACTTGTGAAGAAGGTCAGAGAGAGATTTTGAGAGTGGAGACATTTTTTCTCCAAGGGGTTAAGAAGTTGATAGAGAGATTTGGACAGTGGAGAAAGTTGTGCCCAAACTGGCGAACAAAGTGGAGAGTGGAAATAAATGCACCCAAAGAGGTGAAGAAGGTGATGTTAGGAGAGATTTGGACTGCATAGGGAGAAAAGACGATAAGAGAATCCAGCTAGCAGGCAGAGAAAGGCTCCGGTGGACCAGCATGGTCAGGATTTAGAGGCAGGAGAAGATACAAATCTGTTCTGTCAGACCAAGGGTGAGGGAGTTGATTACAGTTTCAGCAAAGGTGGGACCACGGGGGAGACCAGGATCCCAGAAGCCAAAGGCAATCATTTATAGAGTACCTGAGGACAAACTACTGACAATTGGTGCACGGGGAGAGGAGCAACAAATTGAAACTCTTGTGTTCTGCATTGATGGACTGGAAATGACTGTTTAAACCGGGAAGAGAGCCCTGTGTTATGGGACCCCATAAATTCTGCAGATAGGTGGTTCATCGACCGGAGAAGAGAAAGAAGACGTGTCGCTTGCTGTTGATAAAATCTTGAACATATTTTCTTTTAATTAACTCTATTTGCTGACAAAGAATAAACAGTGCTTGAGAACTGTGACTGCGTTGTCCAGCTCTTTGTATCCCACTTGGCTTTGTCGTAGATGGTATCAGAAGTGGGATGTGGAGAGGCTGTTATGGACGCCCACACACATTTTCCCCTTAAGACTGTTCTACCTCAACTATGGCCCAGATCCCCACCAGAACTACCCCAGGATCTGCCGTGTTGCACCTCCCCAGTGTGGAGGACTTGGAGATCCCCCAAAGGATTGAGCCCAGGGCTAAGAGTGGTGTTTCCAGTGGGAACATATGGAAGGATAGCTTCAGAATCTGGCCCAGCAGTGAGGTTTGGAATTGAAGTATGGGAAGGGGCTTATAGACATGCATTATTGGGACATTGTGATGGTCCTTCTCGTTAATCATGGCCAGAGAGCTTTAAAATGTAGAAAGACAATCCCATTTATCTGTTAAATATATGTTCCAATTGAGGCAGAAGAAACCCTGGAGCTAGACAAGAAAAAAGGGATGAGGTCTGGTTTGGAGCATTCTATCTCCTTACTTGTACATAGGGGAGGGAAGATCTTCAAACACCCTCTCTATCAAATGCTGATATTCCGGTTAGATAAGGTATAGGTTCAAGCTGTAGGCCCCTATTGGAGTTTGGCCAGAGGCAACAGAGTACCCCAATCCTAAGGTCAGCCTTCAATTCAGTTGTCTCCCTTGAAGAAGGCCTGACCCTAATGTTACCTCATGTTATAATAATGGCAGGGCCTCCTATATTGAGTTACAAACAATGTCCAAGAGAAATGTTAAACTAAGCAGCAACTATTGGTGCCATCACAGTTCAAGAAAGCGGTTCTAGACCTCACACAATCTCATCTATCTGCAGGTCATCATTGGGTAATGAAGACTCACGCTCATGTACTTAGCATGTTCTTTTGGGCAGGCATATCCAGATATAGAAAAATACTGCTTACAATGCCCCGTTTGTCAAAAGACTACAACATTTTATGGGGCCATAGCCCTGTTACAACCTTTACCCTCCTTTTTCTCAGAGGCATGAATATGATAGGTCCCCTTAGCCCTTTCAAAGGTTAGAGCAAATATGGGGCCACATCACGAGTTGGGCTGTATTCCCGGCTGTAATACCGCCGACTGTAATAGCCCTAGTACCGACCGGTCCGGTGGTATTACCACCGGATCACGGGTTGGGCCTTAACGGTAAATCCCCATTCCTGATTGGGTCCATTGGATCCAATGGGGAATTTTCGGTGCTAATACTGTGGACTAATACAGCCGGCTGTAATACCGCAGAAACAGGGATTTTCACCTCTAGAAAAAAGCTGGAGGTAAAACAGCCGATTTAGCACCCAGCTCGTGATAGGGCCAGCCCTTAAATGCAGCGGTTATACCGTTACCACTGCATTTAAGGGCTGCAGCCCAACTCTTGATAAGGCCCATAGGGCCTGATCATGACTTGGGTGTTACCGCCGGCGGTAATAGCCCTACCGCCGAACTCCCTGGCGCTAATAGCGCCAGATCACGAGTTTGGCGGTAAAGTAATTCCCCATTCTCCATTGAGCCCATTCGGGAATGCCCCATTCCCCATTGGGCTCAATGGGTGAAATTCGAGCTCTTACCGCCGGCGGATTTCCCGCCGGCGGTAATAGCGCAGAATTTAGGCGGATTTCCCCCCAGCTAAGAGCTGGGGCGAAATCCGTCGAAGTCCTGATTTGGCGGACCCTTTAAATCCGGCGGCATTAGCGCTACCGCCGGATTTAAGGGTTACCGCCAAAGTCGTGATAGTGTTATTATATTGGATTAAACTACTCTATGGGCCTCATCACGAGTTGGGCTGTATCCCAACTGTAATACCGCCCGACTGTAATAGCCCTAGCACTGACCGGTCCGCTGGTATTACGGCCGGATCACGGGTTGGGTGTTAATGGTAAATCCCCATTCCCCATTCGGTCCATTGGATTCAATGGGGCATTTTCAGCGCTAATTATGCGGGCTAATACAGCTGGCGGTAATACAGCCGAAAACAGGGGAGTTTCACCTCCAGGGAAAGGCTGGAGGTAAAACAGCCGATTTAGCACCCAACTCGTGATAGGGCCAGCCCTTAAATGCAGTGGTTATACCGTTACCACTGCATTTAAGGGCTGCAGCCCAACTCGTGATGAGGCCCTATGTGCTCTTTAAAGCGCTTTGGATTAAGGCGCTATATAAATAACACATCATTATCATTATCATTACCCTTAAGCTTTTCCTGTGAGGCTAATACCACTAAGAACAACTTAAATCCTCTTTCCATCTATGTCAATGGAATGCTTTCGTCCACAGATATCTCATCTTGATGGATTATTCCCTCAGCGTCAGCTGCTCATAAAATGTCAACAGGGGGCGTAGTGCGGCTCAAAGTAATCTCTCGTCTCCCTCATGTCTCGATCATACCACTTCTCGACTCCGGACGTGACTTTGATCGTTGTACGTAAGAAGTGCACTATGCCACTTCGACACTTTTTTTTCGTGCACTCAGCAAGTTCAGAACATGACTTGAAACTTTTCAAAAACTGCATCAGAAGATTGGGACTGAAGCCATCAGTATTCAAATGCTGCAGGGACTGCCACTCGAAAATCTCCCTCATGGACCCACACAACATCTGTGTGTGGTATCGGGGAGTGGAGCATGGCACAAGAAATGCGGTTCCTGTCAGTCCATGAAGACAGTGAGGGAAAGCTCAGTGAAACTGTTGCTAGTGAGGCCCCATCAAAATGGACGGCTAGGTCAACGGCAAAGTCCTCGGGCCCAGACACAGAGCAATTTACCCCCAAAAAGGATATGGAGAATAGGCGTTACGATGAATCTAAAATGAGGTTGCACTCACGTAGCAAGTACCACCACCCTTCCTCCTCTTCCTCTCACAAGAAAAAGAAGCACAGACACAGGCGCGACTCGTTGGAGGAAAGGGGTAAGTCCTACCCTTCAAAGGGGGTGTCAAGGGAAGAATAGGACTTGTTCAAGAAGCAGATGATGCAGGTTTTTGAGAAGACTGCGGCTTGTCCTGCTTCGGCCTCAATGCCATCAGCGTGTTCAGCATTGACTGCGCCCAGTTCATCCGTCACAAAGGTGGCCAAAACAAGTCCAAAGCCCTTGAACTTGACCTCTATTAAGGATACATCTGCATTGGTGCAGACACCATCTTCAATGGCGCCGACAGCTCATGTCGAAATCCCTCTCTTGATGGATCAGCCGTGGGACCAAACTGCGTACCGAACTACGTACCAGAGTCCAGATCGGATTTCTTCAAATCCATGGGATCCATTTTTGATGAGGAAGGGGGCACTATCCCCTTTGGCATGGAGCTCTTTGTAGGGACAGACAGGGATCCATTGCCTGATTTTATGGCCAATCCAGCAGTTCTATTTTAGTTGGAAGAGGGCCTGCACGCTGCACCAGAATGCCCAGTGCTGCAAAACAGTCGACTTGGTGCTCGATGGGGAACATCTGTTTGGGCCTAAAGGGGATGAGTCTTTGGAGAAATGTAAGGACTCCAAACTAGCAGCTAAGTCGTTGGGGTTGATGGTTCAACAGCGAGCCAAGCAGGCTTTCTCCTTTGATTCAGGGGGAGGGGGTTCAGACATTATGCCACATTTGCAAGTAGAGCACAGCTGACACAGGCCAAACAGGGACAACATATATTCTCACCCCTGGTATGGGTAGATGGGCATCAAAGGGCCAGTCGGCTGCAACATCGACGTTGGCAGCGCCGGCAACAGAAAAACCTCTTTGGGTTCCCCTTCATGCTTCTCCGGTAAGAGGGAGAGTCTTCGGGCTCGTACAGAGGTAGAAGGAGATCACCTCCCACACCTGGATCCTCCAGTTGGTGGAAATAGGATACTGCTTACCCTATTTCTCAGGTGGCACCCGGAGAGGCCATCACCCATCCCCTGACATCTGGAACCTAAGCTCCGGGAGGAGATGCAAGCTCTTCCGCTGAAGGGCGCAGTGGAGGAGGTGCCAGCCAGGGAAAGATGTTTGCACTCCTGCTACCTCCTGGTCCCCAAGAAGGGGTGAGTACTCCTTCTTATCCTGGTCTTCAGGGTCTTGAACAAATTCCTGAGGAAGGACAAGTTCAGGATGGTGATGTTGAGAGAACCTCTCCAGGTTCTACAATCCCAGGACTGGCTAGTGTCATTAGACCATCAGGATGCTTATTTCCACATGCCAATCCACCCGAAGCACAGGCAGTTCCCCTAGGTTCATCCTTGGGGACACTCATTATCACTTCAAAGTGTTCCGCTTTGGCCTGAGATCCGCACCCAGGTGTTTACCAAGCTAATGCCAGTAGTTACAGCTAACCTCAGAAGATCTGGAGTCTTTGTATTCCTGTACTCAGATGCCTAATTGATGTGATGTTGCTCCCCACAGCAGGTTTCGAGGCACCTCAAGGATACTTGCTCACTGCTGCACGGCCTGGGCTTCTTCCTGAATTTTCAAAAGTCGCATGTTACACCAGCGCAGAAACTCCAATTCATTAGGGTAGTCCAGGACACTCGGGCAGGGAAGGTCTTTCCCCCCGAAGAGAGAGTCACCAGCATTGCACAGATGGTCAACCTTTTTTAGAACTCCAGCAGTCTGCCGGCATCCTCTGCGGCCTCATGGCCTCATGCATTTTTCTTGTGCAAGAGGCCAGACTCCAGATGAGATTCCTGCAGTGGCTTCTCAGCAGTTAGTGGTCGAGGTACTCAGGCGAGATGTCTGATGCCCTCCACGGGTGGGGGTAGTTTGCCGACGACCTTTCCTAGTGGAACAACAGAGCCATCATGTTGGTGGGAGAGACCTTCTGGGCACCATGGCCGTATGTCCAGACGCCTCCTTGAGCGACTCTGTTGCCCATTGCTGGGACCTTCAGGTGAGGGTCCTTAGCCCCAGAAGGAGAGTAACTGTCACATCAACCTGCTGGAGCTGCGAATGGTCAGACTAGCGCTGGCAGCTTTTCAGCCTTCTCTCTCGGGGAAAACATGTTCTAGTGTTAATACATAACACAGTGACCAAGCATTACCTCAACAAGCAAATAAGTGTGTGGTTGTTGTCCCTGTGCAGGGAGGCCATGCGGCTATGATTCTGGTTACTGAAGAACAATGTCTCAGCTTCTGCAGCATATCTGGCAGGGGTGGAGAACAGGTTGGCAGACATACTGAGCAGGCGGAGCAGGGTCTCTCATGAGTGGGAGATTTGCCCGAAGGTCATCTCAGAGACCTTCTCCCAGTGAGGAGCCCTGGCAATAGATTTGTTTGTGACAAGGGGCAATGCAAAATGCAGACAGTTCTTCTTGAGGGAATTTCTACCGAGGAGGCCATTGGGGGAAATGTTCCTAGAGGAGTGGGTCTTCAATCTCCATGATGCGTTCCCGTGGATACCCGTCAACCTCAAGAGGTTGAGGAGGTCCCGGGCCCACTCAATCCTAATCAAAAATTGTGGTGCGGTGTAAGAGAAAATGGCAGATCCTTTGGCGTGCCTGATCTCCACTGTGATGGAACTTTTGTTAAACCTGGCCAAGTCGGGCCTTCAAGTGACCACAGTTAAATGTTATCTGACTTAGCTATTTTCAAGAGGACACAAGAGCAAAGCTCCTTCTTTTCCATCAACATAAATTGCGCCCTACACCATTCCTTGACCCGGCTTGGGATTTGAATCTGGTTTTGACATTTTTGATAGCTGCTCCTTTTGATTTTTTTCAAGTATCTTTTTATTGAAATCTCAATGAGTACAATGCATTTTGATGCCATGGTAGTGCCAAATATTAATGAACAATGAAACTTAATTTACACATTTTATATTTTAACCGCCCAACATAAGTACATATTCTAACAAATGAGCGGTAACTGAAATAAATAAAATAAATGTTATAACACGGGCAAAAACTGATAGGTTTGCAAGGCCTAAAGTACCATGCCTCCACATTTCCCCCTTAGCCCTCAAACAGGCGCCTCATGATTTGTGGGTAAAACAGCATATGTTCTCTCTCCCGAGCAAAGTCCAAGAAGGGAACCCATGTGTGGGAGAACCTCGCCATGCGGTCCGATGTATGTGCCTTGAGATTCTCCATGGCAATAATCTCCTGCACTTTTACCCACCAATATGAAATGCAAGGGCCCTCCACCGACTTCCAGAAGTGTGCTTGATTTATTCTTGCCGCCATCAGTAAGTTTGACGTCAGTTCAGCTTGTGCTCCTGTCAGTGGGTATGTACCATCTTCGGAGACATCTCCTAATAGTTAGGGCAGCGGGCACATAGGGAGAAGGGTACCTGTAATTTCTTTTATCCTTGAGCGAATCTCCTGCAAGTATGTTTGCATGATATGGCAGTGCCACCACATGTGCGTGAGATTGCCCAACTGCCCACATCCATGCCAACATTGGTCCGAATAGTCTAATATGATATGATATGATATGGCATTTGTAACGCGCCTATACACAAGTGTTTCAAGGCGCGAGTCTGGGCAAAACGCATGTACTCTCTGGGGAATATATACCACCGATAACACAGTTTGATGGCCCCCTCCCTTATGAGGGTGCATCGTGAGCTCTTATGCACACGCGCCCAGATTCTGTGCCAAGATTCCTCCGAGATTTCCATTCCCAGTTCTTTTTCTGAGCGGCCATTTAGGGTAGCCTGTCTTCCACCCCTACCTTCTCGAGCAAGCGATAACAGGTGGACACCTTATGTGTTTCCAGACCCTCTAGCATCCGAAGTTCTATCCCCACCTGTGTCCTGCACCCTACTTGTTTGACCTTGTTTTTAGACACCCACTGTAGTGGTTGTATATATGTAAAGCCCTGTGTCTAATAGGTTGCATTTTTCTTTGTACTCTATAAAAGTGAGTGGCGTTCCATCCCGATACAGAACTTTTAGGCGCAGGACCTCAGGTGTTTCCCATGCGCAAACACCCCCTTGTCCCGGTCCGGAGAGAACTCAGGGTTTTGAAGTATTGGGGAGAGGGGATCCAGACCAGGTTTCAGTCCTAGCTGGGAGCAGGCTTTGTCCCAATGGTATGGAGATGAGGCAATGGATTCTATTATCCCATGTGAGGTGGCCCTTGCAGACTTGGGGAGAAACGGGAGGTGGGATAGAGGAGCCCGAAGGCCCACCTGTTCTAGAGTCTTCCATTTTGGGGATCGGTCTGCAGGCGCCCAGTCCAGCATTGGGGCTATCTGGGAGGTTTGGAAATACTGCTGGATCGAACGGACCCCTAAACCCCCTAACCCTCTTGATCTCAAGAGTATTTTGCAGAAGATTCTCAGGGGTTTGCCCCACCAGATAAATTGTCCTATTGCTTTTTGCATGTTTAATAGGTCCTGCACTAGGACCCTGCACGACATGCCCTGGAAAGTATATAGGAGTCTCGGAAGCAAAGTCATCTTGACTGCCACGGCACGCCCCAACCATGAGATCTCCTGTAAGTCACATTGCTTGAGGGTCTCTTTGGCCTCTTTGCAAAGTGCAGGGATATTACTACCAGGAGAGCCCCATATGTGTTGGTGATATCTGGGCCTGGGTTGGGGGAGGTGAGTGGACCTCAACGCAGATCTCCCTAGCGTTTCTTTCTTCAACAGACATTCCCAGGAGTGTCCAGATGTCACCCCCTTTTGTTTTGGGCCCTGCCTTAGACATTATTCCAGTGGAAAGTCATTGCTCAGTGGTGCCACATTTCCCTCGTCTGTCTTTCAATTCCACAGCCCGGGTGTCTTGTGGAGCTGCGCCTAAGTGCCTGCCGGTATTTAGGGGTTGGGGCCCCAAAGGCAAATAAGGTCCTACAAGGCCTTCCCCTAGCCCAGGGTGACTGCAGCATAGTTATAATGTCCACTTACTCTTGGTTCGTGTTCGGCACACTGACTCCGTGCTCGGCACACTGACTCCGTGCTCGCCCAGTGTTCTCAGCATGGCGCAGGAGTTGTCAGAATGGGTGCGCTCTTAATATCAGGGAAGCTGGACTCTAGTTATCTTGTATGGCGGTATTCCATGATGGGTGGAGGTTATGTAGTGCATTGGGTCACCAGGTGGGTGGCCATTGTTTGTGCCTGCAATGTGGTGTGTGATCAGGCTGGCGAGGGAGCCCCCAATTCGTGCAGTGTTACATACGTCATTCAATGTACTGTCGGTTGTATGCTACCTTTCAAATTGGATATGCGTTAGTGCTGATGCCCAAGTTTGTTCATTAGATCGACCTGAAGGTGCCTCTTCGGGTGCAGCATTCTCGGGCTCTGTCTCTCCCGGCCCCTGAATTTGCACCGCACCGTGGGGCTATGCGGGCGGACGGCGCCTGATCTTCTTATGGCCTCAGGGTTGATCTTCAGGGCCCCGCCAGCCGCCGCGGGGTTCCCAGTGGAAGGCATGATGAATGGGTGTCGGGCACAGAGGCACTCGATCCCCGTGTCTGGATCTGAACGGGGCAGAGCGCCCCCGCTGCTTTGTCGATGCAGGTTCCTCCTACTTCTTAGCCGCTCAAGTTCTCCGGGCTTCCCGAAGCACCATTCCCTGCCCCGGTGGCAATGATGCCTCTCGTGATGCATCTTGTCCCTGGAGGTCCCCGAGCCGGTCCCGCTCAGCAGCGTGGGGTGGGCTGACAGCAATCTGCAAGTCGTCCCCGAGTCACTCCACGGGCTCTCAGGACTGTGGGGAGGCTGCCCTATTGCCAGAGCTCACTCGCCTCCGAAATTATTTAATCGCTGAATGTCGTCTTCTGAGGCTCCCAGGTTCGCAAGATTCCGCCAGCGCATCTTCATGTCACGGTAGGAGAAAGTATTAATATGAATAATACAGCATTTTAGGGGTTTAGGAACGTCATCCGATGGAGCCTGCAGCACGCACATCTACATTGAGTGCCGCTTGGCCATGCCCAGATAGCCGCTCCTTTTGAGCCTTTCCATTCTGCCCCTATTAGGCTCCTTACTTTGACGACTGCCTTCTTGTGGCAATCACGTCTGCTAGATATATCAGTGAGCTACAAGCGCTCTCTTGTAAGCCGCCATTCCTAAAGTTCTTTAAGAATGTGCCCTTGATTGTTCGTCCCAATTTCTTGCCCAAGGTGGCTTCAGAGTTTCACATTTCTCAAAGTGTGGTCTTTCCATTTTTTTTCCCGCATCCTCACCCTTTCTAGGAAGAGGAGTGGCTTTGATCTTGCTAGAACTAGTGTCTTCAGGAGGGATGGTGAGCTCTTTGTTGATTTTAGGCTGGATTGAGCGGTTACAAAACAGACAGTTTACTGAATGCTACCAGAAGGAAGTGCCAACATGTTTAAGGGCTCACTCCACTAGGGGTGTGGTGGTGCGATAGGCCCTTCAGAGAGGGGTGCTCGTGAGAGACAATTGCCAGGCTGCGACGGGTGCTTTGTTGCACACCTTTGACAAACACTACAGCTTGGACCTTGCTCGAGACACTGATGCCTGTTTTAGTACGTGGGTGCTGGAGAGCTTCTTGGTTTAGCTTTCATACCCTCCACCATGCTAAAGGCACAGCTTTTGGAGTCCATCAAGATGGGAGTCTGTGGAAGAATGCAATCCATTGAAGGAGAAATTACTTACCGGTAATGTTCTTTCTATCTTTCTATGGATTTTTCTCCCACAGATTGCTCATTGCCCTCCCTTCCTACCCTTCAGTGGAAGCTGGCGATGAGCTTGTTTGCATGTCTGTTTATTTTCTTTGTTTATTGTGAAGGAGAGAAGATACAGCACTCTATACCACTTCATTAAATAAATACAAAAACAACAATGCATTGTGTCCTGGTTTGGGGGGTGTTTGCTCAACTGACTTTCGTTCCTCACAGGAAATAAAAATATTTTGAATTGATGTTGAAAAATGATTGAGGTATTTCAGTCCTCTTCCGTTCATGCATGAGATTTTTGCTCTCGAAGTCTGTGCCGCTGTGGGGAAAAGGTGGGGAACTGAGGTAAGGGGGTGTAGTGCATTCCTTAAGTACAACGACTGACGTCACGTTTGAAGTGGAGAAGTGGCACTAACGAAAAATGAGGGAGTTAAGAGACGCCGTTGAGCTGTACTGTGCCCCCTGTTGATATTTTCCGAACAGCTGACATTGAGAGGATAATCTATAAAGAGCAGAAATCTGTGGGAGAACAATCTATAGAAAGAACATTACTGTTAAGTAATTTCTACTTCCCTGGGTGGGCTTTCTCAAGGAAATATGACTGACCAAGGAATCCCTTATATTTCCCATCTCATAAGTTATCGCAAGAAAGCTTTAAAAATGAAGACCACTAGCCCCTCTATTTAGGACCCTTAAATGTCTAATGGTGCGCTTTAATCAAACACTGAAGAACTTTATTTGAAAGTTGGTCTGTACGACCACCGGAACTGGGATGAATTAATTGCAAGAAAGGCACCAGAAGCATCAACAGGCTTTTTGCCCTTTGAACTTGTCTGTGTTGTCTGTGGGAGGGAGCCTCGAGAGGTACTCTGTATCCTAAAAGAGGGATGGGAGAGTTAAGATCCAGCAGAGAGGGGACAAGTGATGCTGTAAGGAACACCCATGAGAGACTGCTGCTGATCGGGGACCTTGTCCAACAACACTTGACGATCAACCAGGAGAAACAGAAACAGTGATATGAACAAGGAGCTGACCTTAAGAAGTTACGGTGGAGAACTGGTATTGGTCTTGTTGCCCATTATGGAGAATAAGTTCATGGCAAAAGGGCAAGGGCTCTACAAAGTGGTACAGGTGTTCAGTGACCCTAGAAACCAAGTCCAACAGGATGATCAAAGATTCAACACCCAGGTGTACCATGTCAGTTGGCTAAATGCATGGTGGACACTGACTGAACCCATTCTGATGGCACATTTCATCAAGGAGGAGAATCAGAATTGGCTGCCCCTTTTAACAGGTCTGATCCCAGAAGCCCTTATGCCTGCACAGGAAAAACATCTGAGACTCTACCCACAACAATTTGCAGACATCAAATGGATGGCCAAACATTCATTGGACTAAATAGAGACTCGGACTGTTGAAGTGTTCTCCTTTCCAGTCACCTCTCTGGATTATGCATGCTTCTGAGAAAAATTTTGTTTTACAAACTGATGCTTCACAGGCTGCCACAGGGGTTATGCCCTCTGAAGAGTAAGAATGGTGTAAGAAACAATGATTTTTATCAGCCAGAAATTGCAACCTCAGGAGAAAATGTATGCCATAAGTGAATTAGAATGCTTGGGTATACCCATGGACAGAAGTATTAAAATACGACCTAAAAGGGCGTAGGCTTGTTTTAATAGGAATCATGCCCCCTCACTTGGCTCGTTTGGACCAAAGACACCAATTCCTGCATTATGAAGTGGCTCTTTGCATTGCAGCGCTACTCCTTTTTGGTAGTCCATCAAGTAGATTACAAATAGAGTAATGCTGACTATTTAAGACAGGGCTTTATTACATTGTTGCCGGTCCAGAAACAAGGTTGCCGGTAAGCTCACTGGCACCCTTGTTTCGGGACCAGCAAACTACATGTTTGCCAGCCAGAGCCGCTGTGCCCGACAGGTCTGACCCTGCCGGGCACAGCGGTCACGGTAGGCAAACCCTTATCGGAAGCAACGGCACCGTTAGCAACGGTGCCCGGTCTTCCATGTCCCCACTCCCATAGAGTCTCTATGGGAATGGGGATTAACAAATATACCGGCGCCTGACTTCCCGGCCGCCGGACTTGTAATGAGCCGATGGCACGGGAAGTCAAGCACCAGTACATTTTTATGGATCCGGCGGGTTACCGCCGGACTCGTAATGAGGCCGAATGGGCCTCATTACATTATTGCCGGTCTGCAAACAAGGGTAAGGTAAGGGTAAGCTCACCGGCACCCTTGTTTCCGGACCGTCAAACTACATGTTGCCTGCCGGAGCCTTTTTACCCGACAGGTCCGACCCTGCCGGCCGCAGCGTTCATGGTAGGCAAACCCTTCACGGGACTCTATGGGACTATATGGGAAATGGGGATTAACAAATATACCACCGCCTGACTTCCCGGCTGCCGTAATGAGCCGGTGGCACGGGAAGTCATGCGCTGGTACATTTTCACAAGTCCGGCGGCAACCTGCCGGTAGCATGGGCAGGGATACCGCTGAACCCGTAATGAGGCCCAATATCTTATTGAACATTCAGAAGGAAGCCAGGGGGACGAAGAGGAGGAGTTATGTGACAAAGTCCCCTGGCTAACTTTGGGGGACTGTCAAGAGGTTGATCAAATGGACCGGGTGCCACCCCAACCTACATGATGTGGGCACATAGGAGGTACAGCAGGGATCCCAAGACCACCCACACTGAGTGCCCATCTGAAGGCAGAGGACACTTACTTTTAAAAACCCTCTCAATTTATCCTGCCTCAGGAGAGCCAAAGTACTGCATAGCCACCCCAAAACCAATAGCGTGGAAAAAGGTAAATGTTCCTTTAAATGAAATCAGATGCCACCACTCAGAAAAGGTAGGGAAGGATTAGATACAGTTAATAGCACACCATGGGTTCAAGCTGAATCATTTCACATAAATAAACGTGTATGCGATGAATGTGGCCGCTACGTGGATCCAATATGCAGCTCCCTTGGCATTAAAAGAAGGATGCGGGAAGGGACATCACGGAGCACTGTTCCCCAGCAAAAGATTTCTATGCTGTACAGTGTTTCAAATCTCCCACTCAGGTAAGCTGTCTAAAGAGAACAACGAGTTTATACACTTACACGTGGTTTGTTCGCTATTAATCTTTAGTCTGGGGGAAGTGTGATACTAGCAGGACAGAAACATTTGAGGCAACATCAGGGAGGCTCCCAAAGGGTGGAATAAAATCCAAAATAGCAGCTGGCCCTCGACTAGATGAGGATCAGATCCCTTGTAACCCACCTGACCCAGGTCACATCAACCAATCAGGTACAGTTCATCCAAGGACCAAACAGCAGCAGACACTCAGACAAAGTCCCTTGCTGAGGTAGGAGACGCCACAGTATATAAACCCAGTCTCCACAGAGCGTTCTTGGAGGGAGAGCTGCTGGAAAGGGAAGTTGCTGGAGAAGGCGATTTGACAGTGACTAGCAAGCGAAAGGAAGCAGCAGAGGAAACTTTGGAGGAGGAGTTTTCAAAAGATGTTTGGAGAAGGAAGGGGTTGCAGAGATTTCGAGAGTCAAGACTGTTCATCCCAATGGGGTGAAAAGGCAACAGTGAGATTTTGAGAGTGGAGACAGTTGTGCCCAAAGGGGTAAAAAAGGTGATAGGGAGAAAGAGTTGGTGAATTGAGATCGTTTTTCCCAAAGAGATGAAGAAGGTATCGTTATGAGAGATGTTAACAACATTGCTCTTGAGGGGTGTGATGGGGGGAGCTAGTACAAAAGCAAGAGAGCAGGATACCAGCGCCAGCAGAAGAGGTACGAGACAGTGCTGTTACACTCATAATTAGGGAGTTGATTACAGATGCAGCAAGGGTGGGACTGCTATGAAGTCTAGGAAATTAGTAGAAGGGTGCAACCAGAGTACCCAAGGAGATCCTTCCAACGATTGGAGGTCATGGAAGATAAAAGAAAAATGTAAATTTGTGTGTGCTGTGCTAAGAGAAACTGAGCTATGAGCTGAAATGGACTAGTGGGAAGCCCGGCCTTCAATTTGGTATTTTTAGATAGTCCTGGGCTACGGTACTCCGGAAAGCCAGCTGATATGTGGTTCACCACTCAGAAAAGAGTACGAGGACTGCAATATTCTGTTGGTAAAATCATGAACGCCTTTTCTTTGAATGAACTTCATATGTTGATAAAGAGTAATGGTTGATGGCAACTGTGTCCTTGTTGTCCGCCTCTTTGTATCCCACTAGGCTTTGTAACACATGGTACAGGAAAAAAAAAACCTATGGCTCAAAGGGGGACTCCTTTAATTAGGGGATAGGGACCACACGTGCGCGGACATGGAAAATGGATCCCATTCTAAAGGCTGTAAACTGACAGCACATTCTATTGAAATGCCTCTGGGTCTGTCCAGTGCTACAGAGGTAGCTAACCACGTTGTGCATGAGGGAGAGCAAGGACTTAGAGGACCCAAGTAACAATAAAGGTAATTTTTCTGATTTGTATTACCGAGTGGTAATTTTGACGATTTTTGGATGAAAAGTGGAAGATTTACCTCCAGTATGATGCTGGAGATAAATCCTCCACTTTTCATCCAAAAATCAGGATATACCTCCAGCATGATAGTCAATCCTACACATTTCTTCCAAAAATCGCCAGAAATACCACGGAAACTGGCAATGCACTTTTGTACAAAAATGTTTTTCCAGTTTTTGGCTCTGTTTTTCTGCATTCTTGTTTAGGGCAAAACTATTCATTTAAAACCTGTTGTCCTTTGCCTCAACTATCAATATAGGTTCTACGTAAAGCCTTTTGTATAATATATAATATAGTTAAAAGAGAGAAAAAGAGAACAAGGAATCTATTCACCTGCTTCAATTATTGCAGGGTCATGTCAGATAGGACTTTTAGAGAGAGAGAGAGAGAGAAAATGTTGCGTAGAAATTGAGCAATGCTGTACTGCTACCAATGGGTTTGGTAAAAGCTCCTTTACTTTAAGAGTGTTGGATTGTATTTATGTATCTTATGAATTTTGTATGTGAAAGGTTTGAAATAAACCAAGCACGATTAAAAAAATTCCTTTACTTATCCAACATAGTACCTCTGATGTGGCAGCTGCTGGGGCCTTCCTAGCCCATGTCTGTTCTCTGGGGCATTCTTCGAAGGGAAGATCCTTGCTACCTTAAAGATCAACATTAAGGGGGCACTCGATTTTCAGAGAGACACTCGCTGGAGGCTTTGTTGGGGAAAGAGCTGTCAAGATGGCATTCGTGTGTCCCCTACATGCCACACATTATTCATCCAGATCAAGCGGAATTTATCCCGGGACGCTGTACCTCTCTGAACCTGAGACGCCTCTATAACATTATAAGCAGAATTAATCCAAACAGCCACACAGTAGCCGTGACACTTGATATGCAAAAAGCCTTCGACTCTGTCTCGTGGAAGTATCTCTGGCGGGTTCTTGAAAAATGCAAATTCGGCCCCTGTTTCCTCTCCTGGGTCAAGTTGCTGTACTCTAGTCCAGTAGCTAGGGTCCACACTGTAGACCGATGCTCCCCCCTCTTTCAAATAGCTAGGGGAACGAGGCAGGGCTGCCCCTTCTCCCCCCTAGTCTTCGCCATTGCTATGGAACCATGTGCAGACATGCTCCGCCAATCCCACGCACACAGGGGCCTACGTACGGCTGGTCAGTCAGACATAGTGTCGCTATATGCGGATGATGCCCTTCTTTTCATTCGTTCTCCTGATACCAACTTGGCTCTGATACTGGAAGATACCATCCGTTTTGGGCGTATTTCCGGCCTCAAAGTGAATTGCTCTAAATCCACCCTATTCCCGCTCACAGCCTGCACACGCCCCCCTCCCGACACCCTAGGATTCACATGGGCCCAATCAAATTTCACCTACCTGGGCATAGTGGTTTCCCGTCACGGCGAACATGTATTCGAGGAGAACTACCAAAAATACCTTACAAGCCTTACCACAAAGACACTGGGCTGGGGCAAACTCCCGATCTCACTTGCGGGCAGGATAGGAGTGTTGAAGATGGTGGTGCTACCCCAGCTTCTTTACAGGTTCACCAACATCCCTCCGGCGTTGTCTCGTAACCTCAACTCTTTTCTTTGGCACTCCGGTGCGGTATGACTTAAACTCAAAACTTTGGCCACCCCAATGGAGGTTGGCAGCTTCGGTGCGCCCGATTTCCTCAAGTATTGGCTAGTTGCACAGCTCCAATACACATCATACTGGTTCAATGCATCTGACCCCCCACCCCACGTCAGACTCGGTCAGCGACCGTGATATCCGCTTCCTGATTGTCGTACCCACGCCGAGGGTATCAGGGTCTCTCGACCCGGTGGCCTGTACATCATTGGCCCTATCAAAGACTTGGAAACTACTAGGAATCGCCCACCCGTTTCATGGCAACCTACCACTTTGGAGCTTCCTCCCAGGAGTCCCACACATACCTCTTCTTGTTCGTCGATGGGCAGAGGCTGGTTTTGAACTGCTCCGCGATGTCTTTGAACAGGGCAACTTCATTGAGTGGCCTGACATCCCATTGTCCCTGAGGCGTAGACCATCTGTCTTGCTCCAGTACTCTTCCCTCCGGAAAACCCTTAAACACAAATATCCCAGTTTCCCGGCAATACCACCAGACAAGCTCATAGTCACGGAGTTAGCCTCTCCCTGTCCCATGAGGGGCAAAGGTTCCAGACTCTATACCCGAGTGCAGTCCAGCTCTACCCCGCCACTCACCAAACTAAGGCAAGCTTGGGAGGACGACCTCGGGCTGAAATGACTGACGAGCAGTGGGTCCACATGTGTGCTCGCATTCATGGGGTATCTTTCAACTCCCGCTTCAAGCTGATCCAATTCAAGATACTTCATAGATACCACTACACCCCGAACAGACTGCACCATATTTCAAACGACCTTCTCTGGCTGCCCTAGGTGCGGCTGTGATAGCGCTTGTTATATCCACATGCTCTGGTCCTGCCCTCGCATCACCCAATACGCATGGAGTGCAGTATGCTCGACCATGTCAGATATTCTCGAAGTCCCTATCACACCGTCTCCAATGAGATGTCTCTTCCATGAATTCCCTGAACTCCGCCGAGACTCCAAAAAACTAGCTGGCCTTTGCATGCTACTCGCAGTACGCTCTATACTACTCTGCTGGCTTCGGCCTACCACACCTACCCACGCACAATGGCTCAGGGCGGTCACATGGGCCTCAGACACCGAAAAATCCTGGGCCGTACAACAGCCAGCCCACTCAAGACCCAGAGACGTTTGGTCAAAGTTTCGGTCATATATGTCTCCCACCGACACTCCTTATAGCACTGCATCTCCGGCCCTCTCCCCCTGCCACTCCCCCCATCACCTGAATAGCTCCTCCTCTGCCCCGTACCCACCTCTGTTGTACCCCAGAAGTCTACATACTGGATTTGTGTCTACATTATATGCCTGTATCACATGCACTGCTCTGATTGTAATTGCCTTGTATGCTCCTCGCCTGTTCTTGTGTTGCCAAGCCAAATAAATAAAAGTTTTTTTTAAAAAAGATGGCATTCGTGGACAGGAAAGTTGGTGTTGAGAAGCTGCTTCAAGTTCGGAACTTGGTTAACAGCACCAAATATTTCTCTGCTTACCTTAGTGCCTCTTTCCAATGTACTCACTATGTTTATCACTGCTGAACATTTTAATTGATTGTGTAAGTACTTAGACACACATGATAAAGTAACGGATGGACATGGTAAATTATATAACTGTTGATGTACGTTGAATTAGGTCACTGTGAACAACATTGTGCATGCTCTTGGGAATTTTCAAGCTGTAATTGTTTCCAAGATTCTGAAATGAATAAACCACTGCAAACTCTTACATAGAAACTTGCCTATGGACAAAATTAGAACGAAAGCATGAATCAAAACCCATACTCCTGCCTGTATTGCGGTTCTATGTTTATAAATGTTACACTGCAACTTGACCAAGATGTAGTCTCCATTCAATATATATTTTGCAACTGTATAGTCAATACACTTAAACTGATACAATGATTACCTCTAGCACAAAGGAAGACATTAATGAGACGAGATCAGAGAAGAAGTTGCGTGAGGAAAGGGCACAATACTCTACTGTGGAGTCTGATGAGGGAGCAAGTGGAGACTGGAGGCGAGCCAAGATGGAAAAGAAGGTATTATTCAATCTGGAGAAACAAATTCTATTCCCATTACTTGTTATGCAGCATGCTAAGCTCAAACTTATTAAAAAGAAAGGTAAATGTCTATAAAATATATTTGTTGCTGAATTAATTCTAAAAATATTGATTCCACTTTCCATGCTTCAGGCCGTAAGTTTGGAAATCAGAACAAGCATACCTTAATTCTGTTTGGTGCAGGTGCATGGAAAAAAAGCATGAACTCAATAATTCCTTGCAAAATCAGTTGTCCATCATGGGTATATTAATTATTTGCATTAAACCTTGAATATCTCTATCTGTGTGTCAGATCTTCAAACACGCTCTTAGAAAGAGGGAACACTCTGAGGGAAACTCTGGGAGTCAGAGCCTGAGGCCTGGCGTAAGCACCACCGACACCATCACTATCATTTGACGTTGAGTCAAGGGCCTTGTAAGTGACGTGCATGAAGACGAGGACTGGCTTGGCGCCAAGAACGCCAAGATCTTCAGCATGGGGGTGTTTGATGTTGAGACACTTGCTGTCAAGGACATCAATGGCACAGTCAATTTATTCAAGGTTAGAACCCACAGAAGAAGCCCTAGAAGTCTTATATCCTATGGTAGATGACCAGCCTCTTCAGGAGTCGCAGACGGATTCTTCTTCTCCACTGTAGATGCTGGCACCAAGACCATAGTCACTTCCAAGGGCTCCTGTAAATCCTGTGTGGCTAGTTTACCAGGGCTGGAGACAAAACGGATCCATGTAGGTCTCCCCTTAGGACACCTATCAGAGACATTTCACCAAATACAGACACTGATACCACAGGATCATCTTTTCTCCTTGTCACCGAAATCCACCTGACCTATGATTTCACCTACAGATGATCTGATCTTTGTCTCAAGAGGTCTCACAAAGGACTACCATGAAGATGGATATTGCGTACACTCCATTACTCCCACCTTCACCCGGTCCTGAACCTGGATACTCAAATTTTATGAGTCCCACTAGCACTCTCTGACTCCTGGAATGTCCCCCCACTACACGTAACTGGAGTGTTCTCTGAAGTGCCCACTGAGGCAAATGACCTGTTTTTGTACCGAGGTGCCCATTAGGTCTTATCCTTGTTCTCATACAGTGGTTCCAGCAGAGGAGGTTCACTCAGCACTACATAGTTGCCTACCCTTAGGGACTACCTTGCTGGCTGTACCATCTACCTTCCTCTAAAGGCATTTCTGTGAACCTTTTCTGAGGTTCCCGGTTCATAAAACAAAGGAAACCCTTAGCCTCCAGTGAAAGAGTGCTTTTTT
This sequence comes from Ambystoma mexicanum, assembly GCF_040938575.1. Lineage (NCBI taxonomy): Eukaryota > Metazoa > Chordata > Amphibia > Caudata > Ambystomatidae > Ambystoma > Ambystoma mexicanum. Next base: position 187,368,931 of record NC_090922.1, read on the forward strand.
TCTAAGGCTCGATGTCGGCTGGCAAAACATTTAGACATGATACATTATTTGCCAGACAGAAGTATGGCAACCAAAGGGAGTGTGCCACCGGGGCTCTCTCAAGGTGTCTGTGGAGGATTTTACCAGTAATCCCAACAAGGGTCATTCAAGGTCTATTACCGACTACAGTGCAAAGAGGCCTCGGTCTCTGTGAGGGCTCATACCAGGAACCTTATTGTTAGGCAGAAACCTGTGCAGTTCCCTTGGGGAACACTGCAAAAGATTTAAGACTACAGGTATAGCAGTAAACCCACTTGGTAGCAGCCTGCACCACCCAGATTTACCTGGTAGCTGTGGCTGAGCAGTCAGACTTCCCTCAAGAAGAGTTAGGCAGTATGCAAAGTATACACAATATGTACTCAGACACAACAGCACAAGCAAACACTGACCAGAACTTTCAGGTTTCAAAAGTATATAGTTATTTATTTTCAAGAACACATAAGTTGAAAACACTCTAGCAAAATATAGTAAAACATTCTAAACACAGTTATATGGAAAGCAGTCCCAATCCTTATTCCTATCTAGACAACTCTAGGTTAACACCACATAATTCAAACAGAGGTGAGCGCTTAACGTTAGATGACACTCTAGTAGGTAAAAAGAAGGGAGAAGGAGCAGAATTAGGATAACCACACCACTCTAAGGTTAAGAACACTTTTTGTAAGCTCAAAGAAGCACAAAGTCACAGGTGAGCAAAAGTCACTAAGCAGGGCCCACTCTTAGAGCAGACAGAGCGAAAACGTGCCCAAGATCACACAGTTGGTAGGGATTCAGAGTCTTGCAAAAGAGTTCGGAAAAGAGTTAGAGAGGCTTAGAAAGTTTAGCCAAAGTGTCCCAGGCAATCCCAGGATCGAAAGCCGGGGGCTAAAACTACCCCGTACAGTCGGTGGCAAGGGAAGCCAGGCGGAACACGGTACCTTAACGGAAAGGATCCTCCAGCGGGGGCAGTTGTTCCAGGCAGTGGCAGCAAGGCTCGACGTCGGTCAGGGGAGAAGAAGATCTCGCTGAAGAGCAGAAGAAGAAGGTCGTTGCACTGGCCGGGAAGAAACCAGCCGCGGAGTCCTCCGATTAAAGGGTTGTACCGACTTTCGCGGTTGGGGTAAAAGTGGTGGGTATTCCGGTTGCCGGGGTGCTTGGCACTGGCAAGGCGGCCACGAGATACCTCGAAGAGCGGAAAGAAGGTGAAAACTGGTTGTCCCCACCAGTCAAGGGAAGGAGCCACTCCGTTAAGAGTTCTCCTCGGTCGTCGGGAAAAGTGGTGAGGTGGTTCAGCAGGGCTCCACCGGCGGTGTCGTCGTAGCAGATCAGCTCAGCTCGTCCCTCGTTGGATTCTTAGGTCCTGTGGCGACTTCTGAAGTTCCAGTCCCCAAAGCCCTGCTTTTATGCAGCAAGCCCCCATTCACCCAGCCTAGCTGTCACTCAAACATGCTAAGTGGTGAGCCGGCCGGCTCACCACTTGGGCCAATCAGGACGGAGTGCGACTTGAGTTACCTAGGTAACTCAGTCCAGGGTGCCTAAATCCCCCTCCACCCCTCCTAAGTACCCCAGACAGAGTGGCACCACTTTGGAGGGCGTCTGTGGAGAAGCCCGCCAAAAGTGGGACAAAGGGCTCCACTTTGGGTCAGAGTTACAGAGGCGAATGCCAACGCCATTTTAGCATCAAGTTTTGGCAAAAAATCCCAACCGGAGTTATAATAATAAATATATAAACCGGCGGTATGTTTAAGGCTACCGTAAATAAATAATTAAATGTGTTAGCCTAAAACAATGGGAAATCCCATAGGAAAATATTCGCGGTCGAATATAAAGCGTAGTTTCCACTGCCACCAGCCAAAACTCGATCATGGGGGATGGAGACGTGCCCCCTCGACTAACAGACCCTGGGGCAATCGAATTGCCCCAGCCAGTACGTCCACAATTTGATGGTTTGTACTGGTTCTGTTCAGGATTTAAGACTAGTAAAGTCTTTGGTGACTTTACATGCCCTGGGAGACAGTAGTCAGTCCCAGGGTATGGAGTCTATGTTGGGGAGTCCCTAGGACACCCCTGGGTTACGGCACAGAGGGTGCTGTGTAACCCACATCACAAAAATATATGAGGCCCTATGTAGTAAAAGACCCCATAGCCCATTCAACACAAGGTTTAACCAAGAAAACACACTTCAACATGCCCAAGAGTGAGGGTAAAAGAGTCTCACTCTTGGCAGGAGAAATAAATAAACCCCAGCAATCCAGCAAAGCTGCTGGGGGACTCACTAGGTAGGGAAATTCAGCCTAAACAGAGAATTCTCCCTAACACTCGCCCCCCCAGACTAAGGGACAGGAGGATTTAATCCACTCCTGGATGAACCTCATACCTCTAGTCGATGATATACATCCTAGAGAGTCCATCAGCGTTTTGATGGTGACACCCTGACCTGTGCTCAATGGTGAAATCAAACCCTTGCAGGCAGATTGACCATCTCAATAGTTTTGGATTTTCCCCTTTCATTTGCATTAACCATCTCAAGGGTTGGTGGTCAGTCTGAATAACAAAAGTAGAACCATACAAGTATGGCCTAAACTTCTTCAGTGCCCACACAATAGCAAAGCATTCTCTTTCGATAGTTGCCCACCTTGTCTCAGGATCCTTCAGTTTCCTACTGATGAAGCAAATGGGGTGCTCCCTACCCTTCTCATCCAGTTGGCTTAGAACTGCACCTATACCTACATTGGAAGCATCAGTTTGTACAATGAAAGTTTGGTGGTAGTCAGGAGCTCTTAACACTGGAGCTTGGCAAAGAGCTCTCTTCAGTTTTTCAAAGGCCTGATTGCACTCCTCATTCCATTTTACCTTTTTAGGGAATTTGGGAGAGGAGATTACATTCAGTGGAGAAGCTATGGTCCCATAGTTCTCAATGAAATTCCTGTAATACCCAGTGAGGCCTAGGAAAGCTCTCACTTGGGTTTGAGTAGTTGGTGTTGTCCAATTTTGCACAGCTTCAATCTTGCTGAGCAAAGGCCTTATTTCTCCACCTCCTACCTCATGTCCAAGGTAGACCACCTTACTTTGACCGATCTGGCACTTACTGGCTTTGATTGTCAAATGGGCCTGTTCAAGGGCCTGCAACACATGTCCTAGGTGGTTCACATGCTCCTCCCAGGAGTGGCTGAAGACTGCAATGTCATCCAAGTATGCCATGCAGAAGTCTTCCATCCCAGCTAGAACTTGGTTCACCATCCTTTGGAATGTGGCAGGTGCATTTTTTAGTCCAAAAGGCATGACCTTAAACTGGTACAAGCCAACTGGGGTTGAAAATGCAGTTTTCTCCTTGGCATGGTCTGTCAGGGCTATTTGCCAATAGCCTGACGTCAGGTCAAATGTGCTGAGGTACTTGGCTGCACCAAGTTTATCCACCAACTCATCTGTCCTGGGCAAAGGGTGGGCATCAGTCTTGGTGACTGCATTTAGAGCTCTATAGTCCACACAGAATCTCAAGTCTTTGGATCCTGCCTTTGGTACTAACACAACTGGGCTAGACCATGGACTAGTAGAGGGCTCTATTACCCCGAGATCAAGCATTTTCTTGACCTCTCCTTTGATGTGGGTTCTGATATGTTCTGACATTCTGTATCCTCTGCTTTTGACTGGCAGACAGTCACCAGTGAGTATCTCATGCTGGCCCCAAGGGGTCAAGCCTGGTGACAGTGAGAACAGGGAGGCAAACTGATTTAACATAGATTTGCACTCCTCTTGTTGCTCAGGTGTCAGGTCTGAAGAGAGATTGACTCCTTCAATTTTTTCATCTAAAGGCACACCTCTGAGGAGATCAGGGAGAGATTCACTCTCTTCTTCCTCTGCAGCTGAAGCTAGAAGCAAGGCTCCTACATCAGGTCTGGAGATGTATGCTTTTAGTCGGTTGGTGTGGAAGACTCTAGGAGCTTCCCTGGGTCTGCCCAGATCCACCAGATAGTTGACCTCTCCAAGTTTTCCCACAATCTTGAAGGGTCCCATCCATTTGTCTTGCAAGGCCCTCTGCCTTGTTGGGAGCATAACTAGAACTAGCTGGTCTTGAGTAAACCCAACCATGTTAGCCTTCTGGTCGTGCCAATGTTTGACCAGAGCTTGACCAGCTTTCAAGTTGTCACTTGCTTCTGCCATCATGTGTGACATTCTCCTCCGGAGACCTATCACATAGTCAGTCACTCTGACTGGCTTGAGGGGAGGAGCACCTTCCAATCCCTCCTTAATCAGGGCCAATGGACCTCTGACTGGATGGCCATAGAGAAGCTCAAAGGGAGAATAACCTACTCCCTCCTGAGGGACTTCTCTATAAGCAAAGAGAAGGCATGGCAGTAGAAGGTCCCACTTTTTCTTAAGGGGTTCTTCTAAAGCACCTATCATGCTCTTCATGGTTCTGTTAAACCTTTCAACCAACCCGTTTGTCTGAGGGTGGTATGCGGTTGAGAACTTGTAGGTAACTCCACAGGTTTTCCACATGGCTTTCATGTAGTGGGACATAAAGTTTGACCCCCTGTCAGAGATTACCTCCTTAGGAAACCCAACCCTGGTAAAAATACCAAGGAGGGCCTTAGCCACAGCCGGAGCTGTAACAGTCCTCATAGGAATTGCCTCAGGGTACCTAGTAGCATGGTCTACTACAACAAGGATAAACCTGTTGCCTGAGGAGGTTGGGGGATCAAGGGGACCAACAATGTCAATCCCTACCCTCTCAAATGAGACTCCCACAACTGGGAGAGGCACTAAAGGTGCCACATTCTTGGAACCAACCTTACCAGAAGTCTGGCAGGTGTGGCAGCTCTTACAATATCTATCTACTTCAGCCCCCATCTTTGGCCAATAAAAGTAGAGAGAGAGCCTTTCCTTGGTCTTCTTGAAACTCAAGTGACCAGCCAAAGGTATCTCATGGGCTAGTTGTAAGAACTGTTGTCTGTTCTCTTGTGGGACTACAAGGCGTTTGTAGTCTCCAGGTTCAGACTCAGTCGGCTCACTGTAGAAGAGGCCATCTTCCCAGTGTAACCTATACTTCCCAGGCTCTTGCCCATCAGCCTGAGAAGCTGCCTGGTGGCGGAGACCTTCCAGAGTTGGACATTCTCTTTGCCCCTTACGAAAAGCTGCCCTGCTAGGCCCACCTTCTGCCAGTAAAGACTGCAGCTCAGGATGGTCCTCAGGGTCCAAATCTCCAATAAGGTTGGGGCCTCCTTCTAGCTCTTCCTCAGAGTCTAGCTCAACCGCACAGGGTTGTACCTCCCCCTCAGCCTCAGCTGGAGGTGGAGTTACAGGTGTAACTTTGGACAACCTAGGGGAAGTCCTTGTTGGAAGCACTGGAGTGCTTGCTGCTGGCTTTTTCCTAGGAGTCTTGGGTTGCCCCTTTGCTCCTGATCTGGTAGTTACTGCAGTAAGTTGCTCCAGTGGGAGAGGAGTGATTTCTGTCATCATCTCCTGAGATAACCCTCGCAGGGTTTTCTCTCTTGCAGGTTTTGTGAGCTCCTGTAACCTTTTGCTAGGTGGTCTGGGGGCATGTGACACAACTCCAAGAGCTTTGAGGTCATTACCCAACAGAACCCTACCTGGCACTTCACATTGTACACTGACAGGTATTTTTACAGCCATATCATTGCATTGGATGAGAACTGGTAACTGGGGACACATCTGCACAGGCCCACCAGCTAACTTGGTGAGGCATTTGGGTGCCTTAGCAACATCCTCTGCCTTGAAAAATGATTCATCCACCACAGTTATGCTGGCTCCAGTGTCCCTAATGGCAGGAGTCTCCTGACCATTCACCTGGACACTGTCCTTATAATACTCTTTAGTATTATCTGGGATAGAGTTATAGACATCTAAATTCTGTTGTTCCCACAACCCCAGAGAGACTAAAGAAACACTAGCTGAGACTCCAGTGGGTTCATCAGCTAGTAATAGAAAGTTTCCACTTGCCATATGTACTCCCTCTTCTGGAGCGAAGGCTAAGGAGGCAAGCTGGACCCCTGAAGGTTTACCCTTACATCTGGGATCTCCTTTCACATGGTCAGTAGCCTTACAAACAAAGCATGAGCCAAAGGCTCGCTGGAATGGAGGCTTGTTCTGACCTCCTTCTGGTCTGGGACCAGAAGGTACACTAGCCTGATTTGGTTTCCCTTGTGGCTTACCCTTATAGTTTTGTTTGGGGCCCTCTTTGGAATTTGTAGTATTAGAATTCTCTTTGGAGTCCTTTTTAGGCTGTTTCTCCCCATCCTTCTTCTGAGTTACCCCAGAATCCTTGTGAGTGGCCCTGTTGGCAACCCACAAGTCAGCAGCCTTAGCTAGTTTCCGGGAATCTAATTCCCTGGAATCAGCCAAGTGTTGTCTGAGCTCAGGAGAGCAGGCATCATAAATAGTCTCCAACATAAACAAATTCTTCATACCTTCATAAGTGTTCACCTTGTAACCCTTAATCCATCCCTCTAAGTTTTTCAACCCTTCACTCACCCAGGTAGCCCAAGGGGTACCATCATGCTTTTTGAGGCTCCTAAACCTCTTAAGATACTGGGAAGGGGTCTTCCCAAACCTAGCTATTAAAGCTAGCTTCACACATTCATAGTCCTTCTTATCCTCCTCCCCCATCTCCATTACCACATCAGTTGCAACAGGGGGGAGCCTAGAGAACAACCAGGGGAGTAAGTCATTTCCTGTGATGTTCTGGAGCCCATGATTATATTCAAACAGAGACAACCAATCCAACACATCCAACTTAGGCTCATACATACCAACCAATTGTTTAGGCATCCGGGGTCTTTTAGGACTGGAACTTCTAGAGGAGCCAGAGAGAGAAGCATTCTCAACAGATAATTTCTTCATTTCTAAGTCATACTTGAGCTCCATTTCCCTTAGCCTTAGTTCTTTGTCAGTTTGAGCATTAAGTTTCTTATACTCCAATTCTAGTTTCATTTTCTCCAGTTCAAAGTACTGAGGGCTAAATGTGGGACCTGGTAAAGGTCCAGTAGGTACAGCAGGTAGAGCAGGCAGAGGCCTAGGGGGGACAGTCACAACAGCCTCACCCTCCTCTTCTGACTCTTCCTCAGAATCATCAACATTTTGCTCCATGTTAACTTCAATACTGTCATCTACAGTTGCTGGAGTGGTAGGTTCCTCTGAACCATCACCCAGACTTTGGTTAGCTAACAATCTTTCAATCAGTTCCATTTTCTTGCCCTTAGTCAGGAGATCCTTATGTTTACAGAGCACTCTTAAACAATCAGCAGTTTTGGCTGCAAGGGACTCTTGACTATAGCTTTCTATAACTGACATGTTAGAGGATTACTTTTACAGTGCTAAGCTTTGTGGTTAGTTGCACTAAGGTATCTAAAGCACAATAAAATGTATACTCAATACAAATCCCACCGCTGTACACCAGTGTTAGGCAGAAACCTGTGCAGTTCCCTTGGGGAACACTGCAAAAGATTTAAGACTACAGGTATAGCAGTAAACCCACTTGGTAGCAGCCTGCACCACCCAGATTTACCTGGTAGCTGTGGCTGAGCAGTCAGACTTCCCTCAAGAAGAGTTAGGCAGTATGCAAAGTATACACAATATGTACTCAGACACAACAGCACAAGCAAACACTGACCAGAACTTTCAGGTTTCAAAAGTATATAGTTATTTATTTTCAAGAACACATAAGTTGAAAACACTCTAGCAAAATATAGTAAAACATTCTAAACACAGTTATATGGAAAGCAGTCCCAATCCTTATTCCTATCTAGACAACTCTAGGTTAACACCACATAATTCAAACAGAGGTGAGCGCTTAACGTTAGATGACACTCTAGTAGGTAAAAAGAAGGGAGAAGGAGCAGAATTAGGATAACCACACCACTCTAAGGTTAAGAACACTTTTTGTAAGCTCAAAGAAGCACAAAGTCACAGGTGAGCAAAAGTCACTAAGCAGGGCCCACTCTTAGAGCAGACAGAGCGAAAACGTGCCCAAGATCACACAGTTGGTAGGGATTCAGAGTCTTGCAAAAGAGTTCGGAAAAGAGTTAGAGAGGCTTAGAAAGTTTAGCCAAAGTGTCCCAGGCAATCCCAGGATCGAAAGCCGGGGGCTAAAACTACCCCGTACAGTCGGTGGCAAGGGAAGCCAGGCGGAACACGGTACCTTAACGGAAAGGATCCTCCAGCGGGGGCAGTTGTTCCAGGCAGTGGCAGCAAGGCTCGACGTCGGTCAGGGGAGAAGAAGATCTCGCTGAAGAGCAGAAGAAGAAGGTCGTTGCACTGGCCGGGAAGAAACCAGCCGCGGAGTCCTCCGATTAAAGGGTTGTACCGACTTTCGCGGTTGGGGTAAAAGTGGTGGGTATTCCGGTTGCCGGGGTGCTTGGCACTTGCAAGGCGGCCACGAGATACCTCGAAGAGCGGAAAGAAGGTGAATACTGGTTGTCCCCACCAGTCAAGGGAAGGAGCCACTCCGTTAAGAGTTCTCCTCGGTCGTCGGGAAAAGAGGTGAGGTGGTTCAGCAGGGCTCCACCGGCGGTGTCGTCGTAGCAGATCAGCTCAGCTCGTCCCTCGTTGGATTCTTAGGTCCTGTGGCGACTTCTGAAGTTCCAGTCCCCAAAGCCCTGCTTTTATGCAGCAAGCCCCCATTCACCCAGCCTAGCTGTCACTCAAACATGCTAAGTGGTGAGCCGGCCGGCTCACCACTTGGGCCAATCAGGACGGAGTGCGACTTGAGTTACCTAGGTAACTCAGTCCAGGGTGCCTAAATCCCCCTCCACCCCTCCTAAGTACCCCAGAAAGAGTGGCACCACTTTGGAGGGCTTCTGTGGAGAAGCCCGCCAAAAGTGGGACAAAGGGCTCCACTTTGGGTCAGAGTTACAGAGGCGAATGCCAACGCCATTTTAGCATCAAGTTTTGGCAAAAAATCCCAACCGGAGTTATAATAATAAATATATAAACCGGCGGTATGTTTAAGGCTACCGTAAATAAATAATTAAATGTGTTAGCCTAAAACAATGGGAAATCCCATAGGAAAATATTCGCGGTCGAATATAAAGCGTAGTTTCCACTGCCACCAGCCAAAACTCGATCAGGGGGGACGGAGACGTGCCCCCTCGACTAACAGACCCTGGGGCAATCGAATTGGCCCAGCCAGTACGTCCACAATATGATGGTTTGTACTGGTTCTGTTCAGGATTTAAGACTAGTAAAGTCTTTGGTGACTTTACATGCCCTGGGAGACAGTAGTCAGTCCCAGGGTATGGAGTCTATGTTGGGGAGTCCCTAGGACACCCCTGGGTTACGGCACAGAGGGTGCTGTGTAACCCACATCACAAAAATATATGAGGCCCTATGGAGTAAAAGACCCCATAGCCCATTCAACACAAGGTTTAACCAAGAAAACACACTTCAACATGCCCAAGAGTGAGGGTAAAAGAGTCTCACTCTTGGCAGGAGAAAAAAATAAACCCCAGCAATCCAGCAAAGCTGCTGGGGGACTCACTAGGTAGGGAAATTCAGCCTAAACAGAGAATTCTCCCTAACACTTATTACCAGAGGCATTCTGCCTTATAACATATGAAGTCCTGAAGGTGTCCAATGATATGGTTTGGGAGAAAAATCCAGCGTCCGAAAAGACCGTTTTTTTGCACTTTTGAACGGAATTATTTGTGGGGTGTGGGTTAGGGTAATCATTTAGTGTAAGAGGAGTAGGAGGGGGTTTGCGGGTTCTCCTCCACACATAATTGCGTTGTAAAGTGCACACAAAAAACAGTCTTTTCGGCCGCAGGATTTTTCCTGCGACCATATCACATAGAACCGTACCAAGGCCCACACCCCTCTGTGCCTCAGGTTCTTCAGGGACCTGCGATAGCAGAAGGACCCATGCTATTTTCTTCCTCTAAGGACTCCACAGCCCAGAAGGATTCCACTCCCATGCCCCAGCTGTGGGCATCAATGACTTACCATTCTTCTATGGTGACTGTGACAGGGTCGGGCTAAGCTGGGAGATGCCTCTCCAGCAACCTCAGAGTGAGCTGGTGTGGGCATTTCAGACAGGTTTCTTGCTCCGTCCCAACTGAGCCCTTAGGGCTGCCGCCTTTCACTCCTTGCGTAGAATGATCTGCATGCGTGGGGAGGGGTACTTTGTTCTGTCTGTGCCAGTTCCACCCTGCATTTGGGATCCAAGAAGCACTCCCAGTCCCTAAGGCACTCAGGACCACTCGTGGAAGAACACATTTTTGGAAAAATTCCAAGACCATATGCACTTCATACCAATGAGGCAGTATTTCAAATGGCAACATTCCAAGACCAAATGCCCTCCATTCCAAAGAGCAAGTATTTCAAATTGCTCATTGATAAAGTGCTAACTGATTTGCAGCATCATGTACCAGGCACCATCTCCATCAGGACATCTCCCAGTGCCTCCATCGGTCTTGGCTACCTCCACTCCACCACTACATGATCCTGCAGCTCCCATATGGTTGCCTTCTCTACCTCAGAAATTAGAGATGTGGGTGGGTACCACAAACAGTAAATAATCTTAACTCTGTTAACTCAATAATAATAATGTTATAGGGTGCAAGTCTCCATCAAGTGCTGCGCAATAGACACTAGAGGAGCATAAACAGTAGACTTGGGCTCACAGCCCACAATAAAAACTGCACAAACCTAATGGAACCACTGCTAATTCAATTCCTAACCAAGAGTCTTCATATAACGTCAATTATAAGAAACAGCACTTCATGGCTTATAACTGTTAGGAAAGATTTCTCTTTACTGCACCTTGAGGGCAGCATCTCTTACCTGGCTTTTAGGATAAGAAGAGGACCCCTGCACCCATTCTTCAGCGATCCTGGAGAAACCTGAAGGAGCCAAGTATCCTGTCCAGCTGTGAGACCCGGAAAGAAACCTGAGACCTGACTGAAGGAGGTCTAGCAACCAACTTCTGCTGCTGTCCTGGAGGTGCCCTATCTTGCTCGTGATCATTAGCAGTCCTGCAAAGGAGCTGCAACCCTTGGATTGGAGGGATCATCCATTTCTGACATCTACTCGGTGCCCTGCCAAAGGATGCCTTCGGAAGTGCCCTGGAACCGTCCTGTGGCTGACCAGCTTTGATTTTGGGTTACTGTGCTGCCGGTGTCTTAGCATCGAGGGACCCGAGATAGGAGGGAAAGTCTGATGACGGCTGCTGAGTCCTTTTACTTCGCCGTGCTGCAGTGACCACCATACGAAATAGCTTACCTGACCCGAGTCCTGTCCTGATAGGGGTCCTGCGTCAGGTTTTGCTGCATTCTTCAATCGAGAGTCTTTGCAACAGTGAAAGACACCAACCGAAGATTAGCTCAAAACTGCAACTCCTGCGAATCGAGGACTGCGACTTTCTGCAGGAAAAGCACCCTCAGACCATCTTCCTTTGTCCTGCCAAGTCTAGTCTGGGAAAGAATCGGAGTATGGTGGTAAGTTACAGAGCTTCTAACCTATCCCTATACTCCCATTATAAGTCAATGGGCTTATAATAAACCTTAATTCTAAAATTATTGGCTTTGCCAGTGCTTGCTTGCGCAAGACATCTGACTGTTGGGGCTACTTTTGGGCATTCGTGAAACTTGTATCTTAACCCTGGACCCCAGAGACCCTATCTGCATTTTTTCCTGCTTTATAACTTCTGTGGAACTTTTATCTGAACTATTGGGCAAATGGCCCCAGACAACTTAGGGCTGGACAATTTTAGTTAGGGGTCATCTCCGTGGACCGAAAGTGCATAATACTGATGTAACCTTTCCTTTGCAGGAGTTTCTAATATGTATTATGCCCTATAGCAAAGTGAATGCATATATGTATTTAGTTTAATAGTCTTGTGATAACTCTACTTGCTAGTAGTAATTTTTCATAGTGTATTTTTGGCCAATAAATAATAACTGTATTTTATACAGTAAACTGAGAGAAGTCACATATGCTTGCCCTGATTTATATATGTAGAGTTTCTGTCAAATGTAATAAATGAACACAAGGTATTCACAGTATCAATTTGATTTATTTGACATATTTGAGGTTTGCCCTCAGGTCTGTCACATGTAATAAATGAACACGTTCTCTGTTTCAATTGTTTCCTTGGACTACGAAGTACGAAGTGTGCCTTTAAGGGGAAAAAAGGCCAACTTTCCATAAAAAGGCCTGGGCAGCGCGGAGCGCGCGCGGAGTTTCGCGCTGAGTTTCAGTCAGCTGCAGTCCGTGGCAGGAAGCCAGCTGCCAGGTAAGACTATCGATCGGGAGTGAAATGCTTTTGAACTCGGTGACCGCCGAAGTGGATAAAAGCCTCCTGACTGTTGATTCATGGGCTGCTTATAAGACTTGTGATCTGGGAGTGGGGATTGTGGGGAACGAGTCTAGTTCGCGGAGCCCCAATCCACAGGGGCCGGCGGCGGCAGTTCCATCGATGTGTGTCACTCTTGAGCCCCCTCCAATCCCCCCTCCGCCCTCAGTAGCACTCTCAGTTTCAGCAATAACCTCCGACAAAGAACCAAAAGGACGGTTCCTAGCGGGGGACTGCATTCAGCCAGAAGCGTCTAACGTCGGGGCGAGCCCAGCTTCCAACGTTCCCGTAATAGCGGGAAAAGCCGGGCGAAGCGTCCCGAAAATGAGGTTAACGGGCGTGAATGGAACGCTCGATCAGGCGTTTTATGTGAACCACGAAGTGCGGAAAACACCAAACACACTCTGAACGAGCAAGATCACACTCAACAAAATATGCAACATGTCGACACTCTAAAGGTTGAAAGTGCCGTCCAGCCTGCCTGCAAAATGAGTTCTGAAACCTCAAGTAAAATCTTACAAACATGTGGCCCACTAGATGGGAACAACGAGGAAGGAGAAGATTCATTCTATTTCCCATTTGATGTGACGGACGCCGAGCTTTTGAACTCGGATCCCGAGCGTATTCAAAAAAACACCAAAATGTTAAGATTTAATTTTCCGAAACAGGTTCCAGATCAAACTGTTGCTCACACAGAAGTATTTCCTTTGACCCAGACGAGTCATCCACTCATTAACCAGCTGGTGAGTGATATAACGTCGAATCTAGACACAACAAACATTGATAAATCAGTGTCCAATAATAAAGAGAAAATGCGAGTCGGCACTGCACATATGACTCCTTTGTTGAGATTGAATAACAACGAAATTGATTTACCAGGACGAGAGGCCAGACTCACTCTGAGACTGCAAGCCGACTTCGAATTAATAAAGGCGAAGCTAGCAGAAAGTTACTCCAAGGACAAATATGGAAATGGCCACAGCAACAGAACAATGTTGACTATTGAGCAGTTCAGCGTTCTGGAAACAGGAAATGTAAACCTCCCACAAAAAACAACCCATCAGGAGCAAAAGGAGTACGCAGTAGTCAGCTCGCTGAGATGGGAGAGGGATGCCCTCGGATTACACCGGTCTCACGATTTTGGAGACGGACGGGCCGAAAAGCTGAGCGGGGCGGTACTGCATGCTAAGTCCTCGATAAAAAAAGGTGGAAATAACACCCCAAACTGCTCCACCCCCTTAAATGTACACAGAGTCGAACTTGCAGAGACACGACGTGAGAGCCAACTTCCGCCCCGACAATCTGAACGCTGCAACATCAAATGTCATTGCAAGGATAAGGCTGTAAGTCCAATGGACTCAATCACAGAAGTCAAATCTAACCTATCGGTTGCTGCGGCAATACAGATACATAACAACGTCTTAGCTGCGACATCGCAGGCCTTAATCCCTTTCATAAAATTATATGAAAGCGTGAATGAAACGTTACATAACAATGGAGCAATAGTTGGACATTTAGCAGAAAAAATATCATTGATGGAACTCAATTTCCATTCTCAGCAACAACAAAGAGCAAACGAACATATTGAGATGGAAGATGGATTCAAAAAAATATTTCAGCTAATCGAAAAAAACTCAAATGAAGCCAGGACTCAAATGGATGAGATGTTGGACTTCATGAAAAAGTCCTTCTTGAACTTAGGCTCAGCATTTCCAAATCCGGCTTATCCAGGAAGCTGTAGGCGTAATGACATAAGTCTTAGCGAGACAGCTCCACCACAAAGAACACAAACTGATAATAATGTTCCAGCTAGCGCCCAAGTCAGCATATCTCATCGGGTACATTCTGACGTGAGCGCAGCAAATGTTATCACAAAAAACAAATTAAATCGAAACAAAAATTGACAATCATGTGAAATCTCAATCACATATAGTGGAGGCCCCAAAATTGATTGATGGGAGGCAAGCATGCGATGGCATAAAAGGATCAGTCCCCTCCAGTACCTGGGAGATGCCATTGGTGGCACCAAGTAGTTCCAATTCAAAGGCGTCCTTCTGAATCTTTCATGGAGGAGCAAAAAACCTCCAAATTGGAAAAAACCCGGGCACCACTCAAGATGAAGGACAAGGAGGGGCAACAAGCAGTGTTCAACACAAAAAAAGGAAAGAAAAGACAAAAAACACAGTTGTTACGAAGCATACTTCAAACTCGAGGAAATTAATTAGAAATTTAACAACCCCCCCCAAATCTAAGGTATTTGCCCGAGAAAAGTCTTTAGGGAAATTGACAAATAAACAATTGTTAATTCCCATTTTGGAGCCAACAAAAGAGAATGACAATGGAAAAGAAAAGCAAAAAACACTTACCGACTCGACTTTGGACGATAATGACGCAAGACAAGCGTCTAAGCCAGTAAGATCAAATCCAAACAAGCGGAGGAGAGTCGATTTGGATTCTAGCTGCGACCCGACAATCGATGGACTTGAAGAACTTTGCAACTTGTCTATCTACTCACATGATGTAAGTGAAGAATGTAGCAGTGCTTCCTACGATAACCTTTCCAATAAAAGAATGAATTTTCAGGAAGCACAAACTCAAAGTCAACAAAACACACCAAAAACAAAACAGACTCAATCACGTCCTCCTACAAAAATGGGAGAGATTTGTGCTTCAGCCTTTGTGGAGTTTGTTAAACAAAGGGATGGAGGAAAGTTGGATAATCCTTGCAACAGCAAGGAAAAATTAGTTACTGTATTAAATCCCAAGCGCACAGCCGCTCAAAAACAAAAAATTGGAGAACCAACACCGAAGACCTCCATCTCTGGGCAACAGTGCATATCATCTAAAACAATAAAATTGGCAAACGTGTTGGCAGATGATATTGATGTAAATCTGAATTGTGGCAATGTAATGCGCCTGTTGCACTCAGTGCCTCTACTACGGACAATCACCTCTGATGATATACAAATTGTTGAATATATCTCAGAAGAACGGGTCGACTGCGTATTGCTACACATCAATTCACATGCAGTCAGAAGGTCATTGATGGGCGTTAAGGGTGACATCTTATGCCTTGGCTTCGAGATCTCAGAATATCTCGAGCCAATAAGACAGAACAGAGCAGAAGGCATAGACAGTCATCGGCGCGACCAGATTCGGAAGCACTTGAACTCAAACTCGACGTCTGCCATGAACAACAGGACCGTTCAGCAATTTGAAAAAAAACATTAACTAGACAACGATCGATTGGACACTGTTAACACCCTGATCTCGTGGAATACTAGAGGCTTGAGCCACTTATACAACAACAACTTCCCAGTGGACCTATCAGACAACTTCATAATATGCCTGCAGGATACTTGGATGCGTCAACCTCCTGTAAAAGATGGATATCAAATACTGACAAACCCTGCAAGTAAAAACACAAGAGGCCGCCCTTTTTCTGGCCTCCTGATACTGATAAAAATAGGAACAAGTTGGGAAGTGGTGGAATCAATAAACCCAAATGGATACATCCAAACGACCCTACTCGAAAGAATAAACAGTGGAGCTGAAAAAGTGCAACATTCATCTCAACACCAATTGTTAATTTACGTATACTGGAACCCAGCAAAGATTTCGGCAGGGGCATTTATTCTATCAATAACTACAATAATTGACAAAAATCAGAGGGGTCTCCAAAACCTCGGATTATCGTGTGTGGTTATCTAAATACATCCTGGTTTAATGGAAACCAACAGAAAAGCAATCTTCGTTGCCCTGAAGATCTCAGGAATTTCTCTAGAAGAGCACGATGGACCGAGGCTATGGAATCTAGAGATTGTACTAGGGTAAACGGAAACGTGCCTGGCAATTCTCCGCCACAAATTACGTGGCTAAATATGGGGTTAAAGAAAACATTGGAGTATATTTGGGCCTCGAACAACGTGATGGACAAAATTACCAACCTGCAGATAACACAACGAATAACAGTGATCATTATCCATTGAAAATGTCCTGGCAACCTCGGTGCAGGCGCTTGAGTGGCACGTCTTGCACTCAATTAGACGTTAACTCAGGTCGCAACAGACTCAAGCTGAATACAAAACAGATCCACCAACTAACTTCTGTTTTTCAGTCAGAAAATAAAGAAAGCTCAGATTTTACAAATTATCCAGCAATTCTTCTAAACTTGAGCACACATCCCTCAAGAAATCCACTTCCAGCACCTAACCACAAACATACGTGGAGTACCAGCTTGAACAATGAAAAGAAGAAATTGAGGAAAGATTTAAAAGATCTGCGATCCAGATTTGGCACCAATAGTGCAAGCATAATCAAACAACGCAAACAAAGGTACCGAAACTGGTTAATAGCATTCGCACACCAGCGGGACCAAGAACGCGGTGAGGTGATGCTCTCCTTGATAAGAACACACAACACTAGAGAAATTTGGAAAATCTTAAATCTAGGCCATCTAAATCAAGCCGTAACAATGGCAAATGGAGTACCCGAGGCGACATGGGTGAGCCACTTCCAGAAAGTATTCTCATCCCATGCTCGATTGATGGAGGAGGAAAATAACTCTGCCGATTTTTGCTGGGATACAGTAGAGACGGTGGACAACATAGTCTGTGCCATAGCAAAGCTAAAAAATTCTAGAGCAGCTGGCCCGGACGGCATCACGAATATGATGCTAAAACAACATTCTCATGAATCGGCCAATTTCATAGCCGAACTGTTCGTGATAATAGCAAAATCTAGGAAAATTCCATCATCCTGGTCTGAGGCAATAATCGTCCCGATCCATAAAAAAGGCAGCAGGGATGTCCCTTCCAATTATCGACCAATTGCTTTATTGGACACCATCGGAAAGGTATTCGCAACTTTCTTACAGAAAAAAATCTCAGCTTGGGCCCTTCAGTTTGGACTAAACGATGTAAGGCAAACTGGCTTCACTAAGGGAGTTGGAACCGAAAACAATCTCGCCATAGTGAACCTTTTGAAACTAGAAACCTTGTGAAGAAAAGAAAAACTGTTTCTTGCATTTATTGACATGCAACAAGCTTTTGGGCAAGCTTTGGGGAAAGCTGAAGAAATGGAATTGCCCAGATAACATACTAAATCCCATAAAAGCCTTGCATGATTTAACCTCGATAAGAATAAGGCTAAATGAAATGCAGTCATACATTTTTTCGAGAAATCACTAAACTGAAAGGTTTCCTGAAATCTGAACTTTTGACAATCCACAAGATGTAAAATGGAGAGACTGATGAGGAAAGTTGACAATAAAATTGTAATAAAAGTTTGTAAGAAACTAGATATTACAAATAAAAAAAAAAGAAAAAAAAATGAACACAAGGTATTCACAGTATCAATTTGATTTATTTGACATATTTGAGGTTTGCCCTCAGGTTTTGCCAACACATGTTTCGACCTATTCAGTCTTTTTCAAGGCAAAACATTTCTTGATATGCAAACAATGCCAGCAGTATTGATCAAAGAAATGAATGTACGTCCAGCAATAATCAATGATCATCAAACATAATGAAAATATTGTACAATATTCAGTTTACATCTAAATAATTGTTGGTATACAAATAGAAAGCAGGTAATGGGGAAGGCAATAATGAGCGAAAAGGAGAAAGAAAATGCCAAGGAGAAAAAGCAAAAATATATTATCTTGACATCACTTGAGTGATTAAACATTAATCTTAACATAGGGCCTCTTAATGTTACCAGTCCATACCATCTTCTATATCAAATTATCTAATCCCTTTAATTCTATCACAATGTATACAGATTTTCAAACGCATTCTGTGAGGCTGATGGCTGTTCATTGGCAGGCGCCATAAATGTATTTGTGCATAGTGACTATAAAAGTACTGGATTTCCTAATATCGTAAATCAACATGGTTGAAGTCCTAAAAATTCAACAATTCTCTTAATAATATTGCTGTTTGTGTAGTGTTCAAAATTTGATAATAATGGACAGTAACCCGTTATTTATCTATATCCAGTGAGTTGTTGATAATATCATCCTGATCTCTTTATGGAGGCCCATGGTTGTATTCAAAATGTTACTGTGTAAAGTGTTATAAGTCGCCCATTGAATAACAAATGACAAAAGATGACTCATTCTCCAAACACATGATTCGCTTCTCCTGGGACATTGGAACACCCCACGTGCCTGAGAGCAGGATGGTTAATCATGTACTTGAGTACATTCGCTGTGCTAAAAAACCCATTTTTGTGGCCACTTACCCTAAATTCAATTGAAGTACATGGTCAATGTATGGTTAGGTGAGTTGGAATATATCCCTGTGATTCTAGAGATAAGTGATAAAATGTTTTGTCAAAACTGCCATGCTCATTGTAGTGAAGCCATTTAAGGCATTAGCAGAAATATAGAACTATGGTTTCTGTGCTTGTTACTCACCCTCGAATAAGCCTCTCAACATTTCTCAAAGACAATAGTTCCCAGAAGAAGATATTCTTGAAAACCTGGATTCTAAATGGATGCTGTAGGTATTCCTATAAGGGTTATGTGGATAAAGGTTCTATTTACCATGTCCCAATACGTTTGTGTGCAATCTGTTAACTAGATGTATAGATTGGTTTGGTATGTATCTTACCTCGAGTAATTAAGATGTGTACAGTCTGTGTTGAGCACCTCCTTGTTAGAGGTCTCTGCCTCCATCTGGCGTCCGTGTGCGAGTCAGCACGGGCGCCATTTTGGAAACGCTTTATGTACGGCACATGCCATGATGGTTGTGTGTCGCGTTACGTTCGGTTCGGCAGTAACCATAGCAATAGCATACTATCTAGAATTATGGTAAAAAGTGTGTTCCCTTGCTAAAGTGGCATGAATTGGGAATTTGGCCGTGCAGAATATGACGTTCTGTGAGAAATCGGATTTGTTACATACATCGCAAATTGCAAATACTGAAGAAATGGCAGAATGGACTGGTTCGTGGAGTGTCTAATGATATAATTAGCCAACTTGTAATTTCAAAATTGGGCGTGTAAAATATGATGCTCTGTGAGCAAACAAAATTGTTACATACATTGCACTTCCAAAAATGAAGGAAGGTTGCAAAAAGTACTTGTTTCGTAAATTGTCTACTGATATAATTATCCAACTAGTTAGTGCGGTCTGGTGAGGCAATTGATATCGCTCATACATATTAAGATATGATTATTACCTGAAACCTGTTGTCACTAAAATAGGTATTGAGTCAGGCGCGTTGGTGTAACGTGATCAATCCCTAATACATAAGTGCTGATTAATTGGTTCGATCCCTATCAGCGAGCATCACCTAAATTAATTAAGGTCCGGAAACATCATGCATACGCGTTGGTCAGCCCTGTACTGATCACATTCCTATCATATAAGATAGATAATTATGTGCAGTCACCCTAATAGGTTAATGTACCATTCCTCTGATCAATGTTAGCTGATGATAAGGTTAGTGTACCATTCCTCTGATGAATATTAGCTGATGATAAACAGAAGAATTATTACTCAGTTAGAGGCTGTTGCTGGATTGCTGACCTAATAGTACATTGGCTGATCTGCTATCATGCGCCGTGGGTGTTCAAGTCCCATTTAAAAAAACAATAATGTCACATATGATTTTTGATCGTGCATTGAAGTTGAGGGCAGTCAGAACGTCACCAACATGCTCAATTACATGTCACTGCGTGGTTCGGGCTAAGTCAATTTTCATTTGTTACCATATTTCTAATCCTTTCTAAACTCCTGTGGGCAATGGCACAAGTGTCTAAGTGTAATCTATGATTGTCATTGTGTGACCTCATTGTGAACCCTTTACAAGCTCACCACCTCTGAAGAACTTAGCCTAGACCGCCTGTCATTGCTACCAAAACTGGTTTGGCTACAGCTTCCCAGAGTTGTTTGTCCCTGTCACAATATAGTTTGGCCTTCTATACATCTGTCCACCAGGCCAAGAGTATAGAAAATCAGTCCTAACAATAACAAATCATAAAACATCATAATTTATTTAAATGTCCAGGAAGACTCGTGTCCGGAGGTACTTCCTTGCCGACAGCTACTTCACCATAAGAAAACCTGTGTTTATCGATCAAGGAGAAACATGATTTTGCAAACTATTTGTATCTTGTGAAGGTGAAACCTAAACAGTTTTGTGTTTTTATGTTGGTGTTGATAGTGGTTTAAGGTGCAGGATAGATTTTACTCTGATGAAGGACCCCTTGGTCCGAAATGCATTACCATTTGGCATCCTGCACATTTAAATAAATGATGATGTTTTATGATTTGTTATACGCCATGAAGTAGTGTTGATTATACTTGACAGTATAAGAAGACTCTTAGGAAATTGATTAGTAGTGGTGACATTAGGTTTGTGCAGTTTTCACTCTGGGCTGTGAGCCCAAGTCTACTGTGTATGCCTTCTTTACCACCTCTACCCAAGGCCCCTCCACCTTAACTTCCTCCTTTCCCACCTGGACCACCAGGTGATAATTCCCAAGGGGATTACAGGTCCCTTAGAGGTTATCCCAATGTCAGCAAAGCCTTCCATAACGGAGTGCAGGACCTGACGGATTCCGGTCCCTGAAAGCCCTCTCTTTCGACCAAGGATTTCTCTTCCGTCTTCTATTTAAAAGCAATAGATAGATTGGGAATTTATCTGCAACCGGACATGGTGGGGGACCCAGTACAAATCTGGCAAAAGCTTGTTTTGATCCTTCCAGTAGCAAATAAGGTAGATTCGGGGTACTGCTTCCTGCCAAGTGAAAGACTTTGTGTTATAGGGCATCCTCCAATGCTCTCCACCCTAGTGGTAGCTGTGACCTTCTTTGGCAAAAGCAAAGCTTCTTCTTCATCGACCACTCAGAGCCCTATTGGCTGCAAAAATGGCATCCCAGACACCGCTGGCAAGCGTTTTCGAGCAGAATACAGCCATGGGTTTTTGACAGGCTAATGATGAGGCATTTATTGCGGCTGCTAATCTCAAATTCTTGCAAAAGTTAGGAGAGTATGATTCACTGCTCACACCTGATTTTCAGGCAGAATGCTGTTCAGGCTTGGCTGAGGCATGCCAGGTGGCATAGGGCATAATGGTGGCTGCCTGTCATCATATGGTCACAGTGGCACGTGGCATGGCAATGAGTGCATCCCTTCTCAGGCAGGCGCTATTAAAGGCTATGAAGTTTCAAGTAGATGTTCAATAGTGGATCTTGGATTTGCTCTTTAATGAAGTGGAGCTCTTCAGTCAGGATTTGAATGAAGAGCTCAATAAAAAGAAAGCCAGTGCATAGATGGCAAAATCCTTAGCCTCATTCATGAAGATTCCACCAAAACTGATACCTCTTGCTGGAAGAGGCAGTCATTTCCTCCCAAAAATTCAGGAGGCTTCAGAGGGTTTCACAATCAATGTAACTGGTCAGACAGGTCACCAAGTGCACTGCGAAACAAGCATCAACAAACCTAACCTTGTTTTTTCTTCTCTCACCTTTCCTCAGAACCAAAGCAGTCCAAACGACGTGTGGGTATAGGTTCACAGCTCTCTAGTCGGGGCAGAATACATTATATATATAGTGCCATCTTCCCGTCGGCTGAGATGTATGCACATGTATCCATACCTGAACGACTGGAAAGTCAATACAGAATCACAAGACCAAGTGACATCCAGCCTTCAGTTCCTTTTGGACATCATGTTTTCTTTAGGTCTTGCGGACAATGTCAGAAATTCCACATTAGTACAAATTCAGAAACTGAGGTTTGTAAGTTACCTATAATATTTGGCTTCAGGCACTGTGTTTCCAATGTAATAGAATAGAGGGTAATAGAGGGTCAAGAATGTGCTAGAGACAGTGGCGTTTTCCTGTCCCATTCGCATACCATAGCCTGGTGGTATCAGCACCTATGGGGGCTCATGGAATGCTGCGTTCTGGTGGTAACCTTGACCAGACTTCAGATGTGTCACTCACATCTCCATTTAGTGGCTTTTTGGGAAGAGTGAAAGGACCTGCAGTCCAAAGCAATCTTTATCCCAGCGTGGCTCCGACAGACTCTTTTCTGGTGGTTGGACAGGAGCAATCTTAGGATGGGCACACTATTTCTGGACCATCTGCATAAGCTCGCATTGACAATGGATTCTCTCTGTCTGGCTTAAGTGTCACACTGGGAAATCTCGAAATCCATGACAAATGGAAGGAGTATGAGTCAATAGAGCATATACATTTTTTGGAGCCCAAAGCAATCTTCCTCACTTTTCAATCGTTTCTTCCAGTGGTGAAGAACTCCAGCGTGCTAGTTCTCACAGACTATGTAAAAATCAGGGAGGCACCAGGTCAGTGAAGCTGTGTTCTCCAGCAGTCTATCTTTGGGAGTGGACCCTCAGGTACGGCATTATCCTACAAGCAGCTCACTTTACAGGGGTATATTCAACGATCAAGAGGATGCACTAAACTGGATGTCCCATACCAACCCTAAGTGGGAGTTACAGACACATGTACTGTCCAAAATGTTCTTTTGCTGGGGCTCTCCATTTGTGTTCAAAGATGCCCCATATTGCACTGTACAAGCAGAAGTAGCATGCTAATGGTGTGTGCTGTATGCCGAATATAAACAATTCTCAGTGCTCTCAGAAAAGTGTCCCATGGGGCAGGGGCCCACTGGGAAATCACCAGACTTCCCTGTAGGCCAGTCCACTACTGCTGGAAGGGGAGAGCAAGAGGG
Organism: Ambystoma mexicanum; assembly: GCF_040938575.1. NCBI lineage: Eukaryota > Metazoa > Chordata > Amphibia > Caudata > Ambystomatidae > Ambystoma > Ambystoma mexicanum. Next base: position 187,391,961 of record NC_090922.1, read on the forward strand.
TTGTTGGGAAATCCCCTATTGATCCTCTTCGACAACATGTGTGAGTACGCATTCCCTCCTCTTCCTCTAGTGCCCAAGGTTCGACAGAAATTACGGACCACGAAGAATTGCGAAATCCTTCTGATTGCTCCACAATTGGCTGCAGAGGCAATGACTCTCAGATCCTTTGCTTTCGGCACATGTACAACCTCTCCTTCACCCTCCTTTGTGATCTTCTTTGCCACGAGGCAAGTAAAGTATTGCATCACTCCCCTTAATCATTTTCCTTGGAGGTCTGGCAACTGAAAAGCAAAATGGTGTCGCCTAAGGCTCTCTGAGGACATCATGAGGTTCATGGCAGATGCCAGGAAATCTTGAACTCGATCACAACTGGGCCCTTCCAGAACAATCAAACTTGGTGTTATGGGGCAGCCTCCTGCCTACACTCTGTTAGGAAAGGGTCAGGCTTCTTCTTCCTCTTCTCAAGGCCTTTTTGGGTGCGATGAGGGAATATTTGATTTACCAGAACTCCCCCCTGAGTTTTGAACAGGTTAACGCTTAGGCTGAAATAGCAACCGCCAATGTGATGTTCTGATAGGATCCAGAGACTAATCTGACCCTCTCCCAGTAGAGTATCAGGCAGCTTTTCATTCTGGTTTGCCTGAGGCTGACATATGGTTAAAGACATGATGGAGGCATCCTACCACCATCCACTGCTGATCCGAGCACGGCCATAAGTGCATCCCTCCATAGACAGGCCGTCTTGCAGATCACCAAGTTTCAGCCTGACATGCAAGAGAGAATTTTGGATTTAACAGGGTCAAACACTTATATCTGAATACGAGAGAGTGAACTTAACAAAAAGAAAGCAAGTGCCCATGAATTAGGCTTTATGACAAAACTATTGAACAAGAAAAATGTGCTATTGCAGGAGGAACACAACGGATCCCTGTAGTCTCTGAATCCTTGGTGTTCCTCGTTAAAGTTATACAGTACAGTAGTCACAATTAGTGAGTAACTGTTCCTAATCATTTTGATTTCTAGCCCAGCTATTGAGCACGATTTCTGGGCCTAGGACTCCTATTTTCCCAGATTAGTTGGCCGGGACTTGAATCTAGGTCTCATTGCGTTGGCTCATAAGCTTTTCTGAACCTATGCCCTTAGTGGATCTGTGGCTCATTTTGAGGACTGCAGCTTTTTGAGTGCCCATTATATCAGCGGGTAGAATGAGTCAATTGCAAACATTATCAGAGGTAGAGCCATATGCTTCATTCCACAGAGATAAAGTGATCTTGGAAACTCACCCTTGCTTCCAAAGGTAGTTTTGAGTTCCATAGAAATCAAGAAGTTACATTCCAAGTCGTTTTTCCTGGCCCTCAATATGATGCTGACCAGGTCTTATACTGTTTGAATGTTTGTATTGCTCTGAGATTCTATCTTGAGAGGACTAGAACTCATAACTCCTTGGACGGACTTAAATATATTTCTACTTGCCCCCCATTTATAATGCATATGACTTTTTACCTGAAAAGTCTTTTTACTCCAAACTTTACAAAATAGGGAGCAAAATACTCTCATTTAAAAATCTTGCCTGGATCAATGCTTGAAACAGCGTCAAAAGAAGAGAAAATGAATGTCCACAGAATGTAGCTTATAGTTGTTTTGCCTGGCCTTCTTCACCCCTGTTGAAACAAATATGAGTCTCACTGAGGTCCCTCATGCGGCCCCTTTGACATGTATTTTCAGTTTTACTCATGTTTAGCGATGTTTAGAGCTTGATGTCTGCGTGTAATTCTAAGCCTATAGTCATAGTTCTTTTTTTTTAAACTCTTTATTTCTTATTATCAACAAGATACAATAAACAACAGAATTAACATCATAGGTCATTGAAATTGCAAAATACACAACAGCGGATGATAAATATAACAGAATTCCAAACCATAACTCTGTATACCACCACATCAAACATTAGACGACCTAAAACAAAACCAGATATACCAAACAAATGACAACAGACAAACAGGACCACACAAAACAACCACACAAACAACACAAACCCCCTCCCCTATATTTATGTCCCTAGAAAATAGACCATTTCACTCCACTCTAAAACCCAATCTAGCATCATCCATACAGATCAATAAAGCTCATGATGAAATGTGGGGGAGCTTTATAGTCATAGTTCTTAAACGCGAGCATTGTTTGAAAATACATTTACGATTACATTTAGGCAAAGCGATGTGAAAGAGTTCCCAATGCACAATTAAAAAACTACTGAGAATTATGTTTTTTTGGAGGTCTGGGAAATGCGCCAATGTTTTGGAACATTGCTAACAAAAACATAAACAATATTACTAAGACGCGCTCCAGACAGTCTAGAAATGCGAGAAGTGTCTCTATAATAATAAACAAAACTAAAATAGCAGTTAAGGTAAATAACAGTTAAGGTAAACTGAACTACAGGCACTAAAGCACTTCCTGCGATGTCGGAATACAATGAGGAAGCATCTCATCTTGTAAGTGGGTGAAAGGTAATAGCAATTTATTGTTGGCCTTGTACAGGACATAAACAAGCAACATACTCCTGTAAAATGCTGACTGTATGAGGATATCATCAAAAGCATCTTTACCCTTGACACTGATACGTAGAAAGTGACTTCAGCTGCCTACTGCTCCTTATTCTGATTGGTAGAAAGTGAGCTATAACATGAGCTGGCTCTAGAGAGAGAGAAGGGGCTGTTCTAACCGGGGCTAGAAGAATAAAGGAGGCAGACGAACGAGGGCTGGAGAACACCTAGAAGCTGGCAGTAACCTCTTGCCATGCAAACACTATGGCGAGGGAGGGCTAAACTGCTCATTATTCCTGTCTTACTTTTTAATAGCTTCTGAAACTGAATTTCATTGCTTTTTGAGTAGCAAGAGGACTTTTTCTCTCTGCTTTGAGGTGAACTATTGTTGTTGACTGAGCTGTATGGTATTTGTCTACATGTCTAACCAAGGCAAAACTGCTCACCACCTATGGACAGATCTTATTTTGAAGTGGCTGATTCTGGAAATTTTCCAATTTTTTCTGCTTTTTGATGATTTGATAGGCACATTTTTTATATTGTTTGGATTTGTTCGGATTGTGAAGATCAAAGGTTTGGGCTCCCGCCTCCATTCATCTCCCTACCTTCTACCTTCTAAGGAGTAGTGAGTATGAATTGTGTTTTACCCATCTTTAATATCACAACGGGAAAAGAAGAAAGATATTGAGGTATTGAATGGGCAGGTGCTTCTATGAAGACTGCCTAGCAAGATTTGTGAGGTTGCCTACCAAGACCTGGTAAGGCAGGTAGTTGTTTTTAAGGTGGCTATCATATCTTGGATAAAGGCAGGTAGTTGTATTTAAGGTGGCTATGATATCTTTGAGAAGAATGATTAGTCTAAGTCTTGAGTAGACGTAGCGGCAATGATGATGATTGCTGCTTATTCATTAATTACTTTTTACATTTTAAGTGTGTTGTGTGTAGTGACTATAATGGTAGAAATGTTTCTTTATTACTTATTCCTCATAATTAAAAGATTTACATTATACATGAGTGTAAAAAGCATTTATTGAGTGTTTATTACTGAGAATCTTGTCCGAAGAATTTGAACATTAACTATCTACCAGTATGATCTAGCGCTAGGAGTATACTCATACGCAGGTATATAAGAAATCTGCAGATTGCAGGCGAGTACAATTTTGTTAAGCACAACCTCAGGGCATCTTTACAGAACCCCTGCATACTATATTCTGAGTTCAGGTGGGACAGCAATTTCAGAGTAAACAAATGTAAGTGGGTCATAAAATATTTTTTTGGAATTTGAGCATTGGAAAGGTCTAGCTTGCGAAACAAACAGCATAGTCGATTCATTGGATGTAGTAAGGATCGAAAGATATAAAATACAACGTTGTACTAGCCAGCGTGGCTTAATTGATTATACTCCTAGTTCACTCTGTAATGCCACCACCGGGACCGATTGCCTGACCCCCAGGATAGATCGTAAGATTTTACCCTCTAGTTTATCCATCCACTCGAAAAGACTTTCAAGGAGGACGGCCAGTCCGTAGAGTATACCTAGCACAATACTCTTCAGGTAAAGCGCTGTTAGGGAGAATTCTCATCTATGGCTAATTTCCCTCACCTGGTGAGTCCCCCAGCTGCCTTGCTGGACTTCTGGAGTTTATTTTATTCCACTTGGTAAGAGTGAGAGATTTTCCCCCACTCTTACCTGTGTTTTGCTATGTGTTTCTCTCTGTTTTTGTGATTGTGGACTCTGAAGCACACCACTTCAGCAGCCCCCTTCTTTTTGTGTGTCACACAGCACCTTCCGTGCCATGGCACATGGTTGTCTTTAAGACTTCCCTCAACTCCATTTCTGAGGCGACTACTGTCCCCCAGAAAAGGGTAAAGTTACCATTAACTTTACTTAGTCAATCTACCACAGATCCAGTACACCCCATCTTCCATGGAGTACTGGAAAGGGTTAACTTGTATCCCTTTTTATCTGTACCTCCTAGAGCATTGTTTCGCTCTTTTAACATTTAGACTTGGCTGGTGGCAGTGGTATCTACCCTAACTTTTCTGCCGCGATTATATTAGATAAACGTGGTACTGTTCTTGGCTATTATATTAGCCTCGAACATAAACCCGCTTGACCAAATCATCTTTCTTTTGGCTCTGGTTGGGTTTATTCACCATTTCTTTTTGTTAAAGTCCTTTTTGTGTTTTACTTTGCGCTGCAAACTAGGTTCACCTTCTTTGTTCACTGTCTTTTGGCGGGCTTCTGCTCAGAAGCCCTCCTCAAGGTGCCTGGGTGTCTAGGTGGGCTGAATGTGAGGGAGGGGTGTAGTCACCCCCTGCACAGGGTATCCTAGGAAACCCAAGTCGCACTTTGTCATGATTGGCCAGGGAAGTTGTCCGGGCTGGACAACCCCCCTGCTGGGTGATTGACAGCCAGGCTGTGTGAATGGGGGTTTTTCGCATAAAAGGCAGGACTCTTGGGCTAGAAGTCAGAGAGTCGCCACTGGAACTACAAGGAACCGAAGAGAAGTGGAAAGAACGACAGCTGCTGCAACTACACCGTCCCGGTGAAGCCCTGCTGCAGTCCCGAGCTATCTTCTCTTCAACGACTCAGAGAAGATCCAGTCCGTAGTCTTCTTCCCTTGAGTTCGGTGGGGTTAACCAGCTCATCTTCCACAGCCAGAGGATCCTCTTCCATGATCAAAATCGCTGCACACTGCTGTAGTGGTCCGGATAGCCACCTGAAGAGCCTCTCCTGTTTTTAAGGAGTGCACCTTTTATTCCTCGCCGCTGCTGCCGGCTTCATCCCTGTGTGGTGCAGACCCCCTTCAGACGTCCTCCTTCACAACAAAGCTCCAGGAATCGTGGGTCTGCGGGAAACCAACAGGAACAACTGCCAGGGCACCAGCTACACCATTGGAACAAGGTACTGTGTTCTGTTGAGGAAACTGGGTGAATCCCTTTTTCTTCATTTCCAAGGCTTGCCCTTGTCTTCCCTCCTTCTTAAAACGTTTGCTTCCGAACATTGACAATATCGAAGTACTTTTGGCTACGTTGAATCGTGAACTGTTTGACCGTGTGATCTTCGGCAACTGGCCCCGGTGTCTTTCGACCCTGGCTCCAGCCCTTTGACTTTTGAATTCCTGTCTTTGAGCGTTTCTTGATTCTGACTGCCTAACCAAAATATTGCCTGTGATTTTTGTCCCCAACTCCCTCTGGGTTTCTCAAGTGCAAACTGTGTTTTTGCCACGGTAGCATTTCATGTCACAGATACGCGTTTGTTTAGTAGACCGAACTGTCAAAAAGTGAACGCAATCGTATTCGCGGTAACATGTTTTGTTCGTAACACTGGTTCATTCAAACACAGGGTACTTACTTTGAGACCTACTGTACAAAGTGAATTGGTTAGTTGTGGTATATTTAATGTGTGGTTTTTATTTGAGTTTAATAGAAGTGTTGTGTTTATAACGAATGGTTTAAAAATAAATGTACTTATATTTTTTACCTGAAACCTTGAGTCAGTGTTTGCTTGAGTCACAGTAATTGTGGTCCCTTTGTGTAATCTCTGCTACTGCTCATATACTCTTGAGATAAGCCTGGCTGCTCCGCCACTGCTAACCACTCTGACATAGTAGTACAGGCTTGTACCAAAGGTAAAACTTGTATTGCCACCTGTAGTCTTAATCGTGTGTAGTGGTCCCTAAGGGCACTGCACAGGATTCTGCCTAACACTGGTGTACAGCGGTGAGGATTTGGAAGTACAGTGATTACACTTAGAGTGCTGCTATTGCTTGGGTTCAACTAACTACAAGGCTAACACCACTAATTCTGTTTAACTAAGATATCATGTCAAATATGGAAAACTACACTGAAGAGAGTCTTTTACTCTATACTGCTGAGGTTCTGAGAAACATGTGTAGGGGTAAGAATATCTCTGGTAAAGGAAAGAAATCTGAACTGGTTGCAAAGTTAATGGGAAAAAGTCTGGAGAGTGGTTCAGAAGGACCTGCCACTCCAGCAAATGTGGATTTTGATGTTTCTGATTCTGAGAGTGTTAATTGTGAAGAAGTAGATGAGTCCTTGCTAGGAAACCCTACAACTTCCTTGCCTGCTCAGAATGCACAACCTCTGTCCACAGAGACCCCCACAGGTCCTACACTTACTCCTGAATGTATTGCACTTGAGAAAATGAGACTTGAATTGGAAGTGAAACGTATTGATGCACAAACTGCCATGAAACATCAAGAGTTAAGGCTCAGAGAAATGGAGCTGAACCATGAACTAGAAATGAAGAAACTGTCTCTAGAAAATGCTTCTTTCCCAGAGTCCTCTAGGTCTTCAAGCCCTAAGAGACCCCGTATGCCAAAGGAAATGATTGGTATCTACGAGACTAAACTTGATATTTTGAATTGGTTAGCAATGTTTGAGTACAATCATGGGATTTAAGGTATCTCAGGGAATCAGTTGATTCCTTGGCTTTTCTCTAGGCTCCCCCTTGTTGCCAGTGATGCTGTAATGGAGTTGGGAGAGGAGGATAAACAGGACTATGAGTGTGTGAAACTAGCATTAATAGCTAGGTTTGGGAAGACCCCTTCCCAGTATCTTAAGAGGTTTAGAACCCTCAAAAAGCATGATGGTACACCTTGGGCTACCTGGGTGTGTTAATGTTTGAAAAACATGGATGGTTGGGTTAAGGGTTACAAAGTGAACACTTATGAAGGTTTTAGGAATCTTGTAATGTTGGAGTCTATTTTTGATATCTGCTCTCCTGAACTTAGACAACACTTGGCTGATTCAAAGGAGATAGATCCTAAGAAGCTAGCTAAGGCTGCTGACCTGTGGGTTGCCAACAGGGCCACTCACAAGGATTCTGGGGCTACTCAGAAGAAGGATGAGGGGAAGCAGCCAACGAAAGACAACAAAGAGAATTCCAATAATTCCAATCCAAAAGAGAGCCCCAAACATAACCAGGGTAAGCCACAAGGTAAACCGAATCAGGCTAGTGTACCACCTGGTTCCACACCAGATGGAGGCCAAGGCAAACCCCCATTCCAGAGAGCATTTGGAAAATGCTTTGTTTGTGGATTGCCTGGCCATGTGAAAGATCCCAAGTGTAGGAGTAAACCTTCAGGGATCAACACTGTCTCCTTAGCCTTCCCCCAGGTGGATGAAGTACCTATGACAAGTGGAAACTTTCAGCTACTAGCTGATGAGCCCATGAGAGTATCAGCTAGTGTTTCTTAAGTGTCCTAGGGTCTTTGGGAACAACAGAACTTAGATGTCTATAACTCAATCCCAGATAATACTAAAGAGTATTATAAAGATAGTGTTCTTGTGAATGGTCAGGAAACCCCTGCCATCAGAGACACTGGAGCCAGCATAACTGTGGTTGATGAATGTTTTTTCAAAGTGGAGGATGTTGCTAAGGCACCCAAACACTTAACCAAGTTAGCTGGAGGCCCTGTGCAAATGGTTCCTCAGTTACCAGCTCTCATCCAGTGTAATGACATGACTAGCAGAATACCTGTAAGTGTGCAAAATAACGTACCTGGGAGGGTCCTGTTGGGTAATGACCTTAAAACTCTTAGAGTTGAGTCTAGCACCCCCAGGCCACTCAGCAGAAGGAAGCAGGAGCTTGCAAGGTCTGCAAGGGAGAGAACCTTGAGAGGCTCTCCTGGGGACATGATAGAGGAAGCTATCACCCCAAGTCCACAGGATTTACTTACTGCCATTGCAGGACAAGAAAAGACAAAGGGGAAACCTAAGTCTGCCAGCAAGAAACCAGCAAGCACTCCTGTGCCCAGAAGGACATCTCCGAGACTGTCCAAAGTCAAACCTGTGACTCCCACACCAGCTGAGGCTGAGTGTGAGTGTGATGTTCAACCCTGTATGGTCAAACTAGATACTGAGGAATCAGATCTAGAAGAGGATCTTACCTTGGTACGAGATCTTGACCCTGTTGACCATCCTGAGCTTCAGTCGTTACTGGCAGAAGGTGGACCCAACAGAGAAGCTTTCAGTAAGAGACAAAGAGAGTGTCCTACCTTGGAAGGTCTTCGCCAACAGGCAGCTTCTCAGCTCAATGGGACTGAGCCTGGGAAGTATAGGTTGCACTGGGAAGATGGCCTCTTCTACAGTGAACCAACTGAGTCAACCCCTGGAGACTACAGAAGACGTGTAGTACCTCTAGTGAACCGACCCCAGTTTCTGCAGTTAGCCCATGAGGTACCTTTGGCTGGTCACTTAAGTTTTAAGAAGACCAAAGAAAGGCTATCTCTGCACTTCTACTGGCCTAAAATGGGTACAGAAGTAGACAAATTCTGCAGAAGCTGCCACACTTGCCAAACCTCTGGCAAGAGCGGATCCAATAATGTGGCACTCTTAGTGCCTCTCCCAGTGGTGGGAATTCCTTTTGAGAGGGTTGGGATTGACATTGTTGGTCCTCTTGACCCTCCCACAACTTCAGGCAACAGGTTTATCCTGGTTGTAGTGGACTATGCCACTAGATTTCCTGAAGCCATACCTATGAAGACTGTTACGGCTCCGGCTGTGGCTAAGGCCCTACTTGGTATTTTTACCAGAGTAGGTTTTCCCAAGGAGGTGATATCTGACAGGGGATCACATTTTATGTCCCACTACATGCAAACCATGTGGAAAACCTGTGGAGTCACCTACAAGTTCTCAACCTCCTCCCACCCCCAAACCAATGGGCTGGTAGAGAGGTTTAACAGAACCATGAAGAGCATGATAGGTGCTTTAGAAGAACCCCTTAGAAGAAAGTGGGACCTTCTACTGCCATGCCTTCTCTTTGCATATAGAGAAGTCCCTCAGGAGGGAGTAGGATTCAGTCCCTTCAAACTTCTCTTTGGCCATCCAGTCAGAGGTCCCTTGGCCCAGATTAAGGAGGGGTTGGAGAGTGCTCCTTCCCCCAAGCCAGTCAGAGTGACTGACTATGTGATAGGTCTCCGGAGGAGAATGTCACACATGATGGCAGAGGCAAGTGATAACTTGAAGGCTGGTCAAGCTCTGGCTAAACATTGGCATGACCAGAAGGCTAACATGGTTGAGTTTACTCAAGACAAGCTTGTTGTTGTTATGGTCCCCACAAGGCAGAGGGCCTTGCAGGACAAATGGATAGGACCCTTCAAGGTTGTGGATAAACTTGGAGAGGTGAACTATCTGGTGGACTTAGGCAATCCTAAGGAGGCTCCCAGAGTCTTTCACACCAACCGTTTAAAGGCTTATGTCTGCAGACCTGACATAGGAGCTTTGCTTCTAGCTTCAGCTCAGGAGGAGGAGGAGAGTGAACCTCTACCTGACCTCCTCAGAGGCTAACCTTTAGATGAGCAAGTGGAAGGAGTTAATCTCTCTTCCAGTCTCACATCTGACCAGCAGGATGAGTGCAAGTTACTGCTAAATCAGTTTGCCTCCCTCTTCTCACTTTCACCAGGGTTGACCCCTTGGGGCCAGCATGACATACACACTGGGGACTGTTTGCCTGTCAAAAGCAGGGGGTACAGAATGTCAGACAATGTCAGATCCCACATAAGGAAGGAGGTCAACAAGATTCTGCGTGGACTATAGAGCTCTAAAAGCATTCACCACGACTGATGCCCATCCTTTGCCTAGGACAGATGAGCTGGTGGACAAACTTGGTGCAGCCAAGTACCTCAGCACTTTTGACCTAACGTCAGGCTATTGGCAAATAGCCCTGACAGACCATGCCAAGGAGAAAACTGAATTCTCCACCCCAGCTGGCCTCTACCAATTCAAGGTAATGCCTTTTGGATTAAAGATTGCACCTGCTACATTTCAGAGGATGGTCAATCAAGTTCTGAATGGGATGGAGGACTTCTGCATGGCATACTTGGATGACATTGCAGTGTTCAGCCCTACATGGAAAGAACATGTTGAACGCCTAGGTTATGTATTGCAGGCTCTTGAACAGGCCCATCTCACCATAAAGGCAAGCAAATGTCAAATTGGGCAGAGTTCAGTGGTCTACCTTGGACATGAGGTAGGAGGAGGTGAAATAAGGCCATTGCCTAGCAAAGTACAATCTGTACAAAACTGGGCCACCCCTACTACTCAAACCCAAGTGAGAGCCTTCCTAGGTCTCACTGGGTATTATAGGAACTTCATAGAGAACTATGGGACCATAGCTTCTCCCTTGAATGTCATTTCCTCTTCCAAATTTCCTAAAAAGTTCAGGTGGAATGAGGAGTGCAATCAAGCCTTTGAAGGTCTAAAGAAAGCCCTTTGTCAAGCTCCAGTCCTAAGAGCTCCTGACTATCACCAACCCTTCATTGTACAAACTGATGCTTCTAACGTAGGTATAGGTGCAGTCCTTAGTCAACTGGATGAGAAAGGTAGGGAACACCCCATTTGTTTCATCAACAGGATGTTAAAGGATCCTGAGACAAGGTGGGCAACAATAGAAAGAGAATGCTTTGCTATTGTGTGGGCACTGGCAGGGTTTAGACCATACTTGTATGGACCTTCCTTTCACTATTCAGACTGACCACCAACCCTTGAGATGGCTGATGCAAATGAAAGGGGAAAACCCAAAATTACTCAGATGGTCAATCTGTCTGCAAGGATTTGATTTTTCCATTGAGCACAGAGCAGGAAGTCACCACCAAAATGCTGATGGTCTCTCTAGGATGTTTGTAACCGACTAGAGGTAGGAGGTCCATCCAGGAGTGGATTAAATCCTCCTGTCCCTTAGTCTGGGGGGTGGGCGAGTGTTAGGGAGAATTCTCATCTATGGCTAATTTCCCTCACCTAGTGAGTCCCCCAGAGGCTTTGCTGGACTTCTGGAGTTTATTTTTTTCCACTTGGTAAGAGTGAAAGCTTTTCCCCCACTCTTACCTGTGTTTTGCTATGTGTTTCTCTCTGTTTTTGTGATTGTGGACTCAGAAGCACACCACTTCAGTAGCCCCCTTCTTTTTGTGTGTCACACAGCGCCTTCCGTGCCGTGGAACAGGGTTGTCTTTAAGACTTCCCTCGACTCCATTTCTGAGGCGACTACAGTCCCCCAGAAAAGGGTAAAGTTACCATTAACTTTACTTAGTCAATCTACCACAGATCCAGTACACCCCATCTTCCTTGGAGTACTGGAAAGGGTTAACTCGTATCCCTTTTTATCTGTACCTCCTAGAGCATTGTTTCGCTCTTTTAACATTTAGACTTGGCTGGTGGCAGTGGTATCTACCCTAACTTTTCTACCGCGATTATATTAGATAAACGCGGTACTGTTCTTGGCTATTATATTAGCCTCGAACATAAACCTGCTTGACCAAATCGTCTTTCTTTTGGCTCCGGTTGGGTTTATTCGCCATTTCTTTTTGTTAAAGTCCTTCTTGTGTTTTACTTTGCGCGGCAAACTAGGTTTGCCTTCTTTGTTCACTGTCTTTTGGCAGGCTTCTGCTCAGAAGCCCTCCTCAAGGCGCCTGGGTGTCTAGGTGGGCTGAATGTGGGGGAGGAGTTTAGTCACCCCCTGCACAGGGTATCCTAGGAAACCCAAGTCGCCCTTTGTCATGATTGGCTAGGGTAGTTGTCCGGGCTGGACATACCACCTGCTGGGTGGTTGACAGCCAGGCTGTGTGAATGGGGGTTTTTCACATAAAAGGCAGGTCTCTTGGGCTAGAAGTCAGAGAGTCGCCACTGGAACTACAAGGAACCGAAGAGAAGCGGAAAGAACGGTGGTTGCTGCAACTACCCTATCCCGTTGAAGCCATGCTGCAGTCCAGAGCTATCTTCCCTTGAACGACTCAGAGAAGTTCCAGTCCGGAGTCTTCTTCCCTTGAGCTTGGTGGAGATACCCAGCTCATCTTCCACAGCCAGAGGATCCTCTTCCGTGGTCGAAATCGCTGCACACTGCTGTAGTGGTCCGGATAGCCACCTGAAGAGCCTCTCCTGTTTTTAAGGAGCACACCTATTATTCCTCGTTGCTGCTGCCGGCTTCATCCCTGTGTGGTACAGACCCCCTTCAGACGTCCTCCTTCACAACGAAGCTCCAGGAATCGTGGGTCTGCGGGAAACCAACAGGAACAACTGCCAGGGCACCAGCTGCACCATTGGAACAAGGTACTGGGCCTCATTACGACCCTGGCGGTAAGTTACCGCCAGGGCCGTGACTTTACCGCCATGGTGCTAACTACGTTAACGCCATGGCGGTAAGGGGATTTACCGCCCCATTCCGACCTTGGCGGGGCGGTAAATCCCCAATCCCCATTTACCCTTCCCCATTCCCATTTTTGCCCCATAGGGCATAATGGGAGTGGGGAAGGCGTTAATTACGCCACCGTAAATTACGGTGGCGTAATTAACACCAAGTTCCCTTACCGCCATGGTTTTTTACACCCGCTAAAAGCAGGTGTAAAAACCGCCATGGCGGAAAGGGAACTCGTAATTGGCGGTAAGGGGTCGGCGCAGCTAACGCTGGCGCTAACCCCTTACCGCCAGGGTCGTAATGAGGCCCACTGTGTTCTGTTGAGGAAACTGGGTGAATCCCTTTTTCTTCATTTCCAAGGCTTGCCCTTGTCTTCCCTCCTTCTTATAACTTTTGTTTCCGAACATTGACAATATCGAAGTACTTTTGGCTACGTTGAATGGTGAACTGTTTGACTGTGTGATCTTCGGCAACTGGCCCCGGTGTCTTTCGACCCTGGCTCTGGCCCTTTGACTTTTGAACACCTGTCTTTGAGCGTTTCTTGATTCTGCCTGCCTAACCAAAATATTGGCTGTGATTTTTGTCCCCAACTCCCTCTGGGTATCTCAAGTGCAAAGTGTGTTTTGCCCCGGTAGCATTTCATGTCACAGATAAGCGTTTGTTTAGTAGATCGAATTGTCAAAAAGTGATCGCAATCGTATTCGCGGTAACGTGGTTTGTTCGTAACACCGGTTCATTAAAACACAGGGTACTTACCTTGAGACTTACTGTACAAAGTGAATCGGTTAGTTGTGGTATATTTAACGTGTGGTTTTTATTTGAGTTTAATAGAAGTGTTGTGTTTATAACGAATGGTTTAAAAATAAATGTACTTATATTTTTTACCTGAAACCCTGAGTCAGTGTTTGCTTGAGTCACAGTAATTGTGGTCCCTTTGTGTAATCTCTGCTACTGCTCATATACTCTTGAGATAAGCCTGGCTGCTCCGCCACTGCTACCACTCTGACATAGTAGTACAGGCTTGTACCAAAGGTTAAACTTGTATTGCCACCTGTAGTCTTAATCGTGTGCAGTGGTCCCTAAGGGCACGGCACAGGATTCTGCCTAACGAGCGCAATTTGTCCTTCAATATTATTACTGTCTCTCAGGCAATTTTTTTTTTTTTAAAAGATACAATTTCTTCAGTGCTTTGGAACAGATAACATCCTTATAGAGCACTGCAGTTAGGGAATCCCAAATAGGGAATCCTAAATACACATATCGGTATATTATTTCCAATGTCATACCATTCATGAACCATACAAACCCATTCTTCATGGATGGTATCCCAATAGTTAAGACTTTAGACTTTTGCGAGTTAATTTTAAAGTTATTTTCCTCAGCATATCTAACAACCACGCCTAAGGTGCGCCGCAGACCAAGAGAGGTCGAATCAATCAAGGCAGTATCATCAGCATAACTAAGCCAAGATGTCAACATGGTACCTATATGCAGAGGGAAATTACGTCCGGAACCAATCGTCTCACCCATATCACTATAATATAAATTATATAAAAGGGGGGCAAGGACAACCCCCTGTTTTACTCCCATATTTACAGGGATTTCTGTAGATAGTTCACCCTCCCGATTCATACGAATCATCACAGTATTCTCAAGATGTAAAAGCATAATAAATTATAGAAGAGATTGATCAATGCCCCATTGGTGCAGTTTAGACCACTGCAAGGCGCGAGAGACTGAGACAAAGGCCTTACTAAAATCAATGAAACAGAGCTAAAGTTTTCCATTTGGGGTACTTTTACAGGCAGAAATAGCATATTGTAGCGCACACATATTGTGCATCGTGTTAAAACCCTTCGGAAAGCCGGTCTGACACGGAGACAGCAGACATGCCACCTTCGCTCATTTTTCCAACTTTCTCAATAGAATTCTAGCAAAAATCTTTTGCCAGGAGGCAGTAATTCGATGGATCAGTCCTATTACCCTTCCTATGAACAGGAATCAAAATCATCCGCCTTCAGCTAGCCGCAATAACACCTTCTTCCAATAACTTTTTAAAGACTTGTGCTAGAACAAATGCCCAAAATTGGAGATTCTCCTTGAGAATGGCATTAGACAATGAAGCTGGACCAGCGGTGCGGGAGTTATTTAGTGGTTTAATAATCAGGAATATATCTTCTAGCGAAAAGCCCTCCTGGATTACCAGGATAGGGACATACTTAAAGTCGATCGAGGATTGGTGATCGGGGCTATAGTATAGCTTCCATATGGTCATTTGCTTCTGTCACACCAATTGGGTTCATGTCTACATTTTCAGTTGTATTAAGAAATCTTCTAGACATTGCCCAAAACTTGATATCATTGTTATTGTTTTAGATTTCAGAGCAGGATCTTCAATTAGCTACTCTTAGTGAAAATGTGTGGCTTTTCAGCCAATTTCCATATCTAGTTTGAACTAAGTTATTTAATTGCCTTTTTTTCAGAACAGAGTAGCTAGTAGTCTTATTCAATTATGTTGTTTCCGGAGCGCTTTCTTTGCCTGCTGAATAAGGGGATCATAACAATTAGAATGGTACACCAATGTTCTTGGATGAATACATTGTAATTTTAGCAGAACATATAGCTTGAACATAAGAGACTGTGGGCCTCATTACAACATAGGTGCTCCCGTAATGAAGGGTGCTGGTATGGGACCGGCACCCTTCATTACGGGATGCCCTATTACGAGGTCCCCTTGCGGCACCTGGTAAGGATGCCTGGTCAGACCAGACGTCCTTTGCGGGTCCCGCGAGGGGACCAGGGAGCTAATAACGGGCCCGTAATTAACGGGCCCGTTATTAGCTCCCTCCCCATTCCCACTGAGCCCTATGGGGGCTCAAATGGGAATGGGGATGGGTTCCTTCAAGGAGGAATTACCGGGTCCTCCAAAGTCGGAATGACCCGGTTATTCCTCATTGAAGGAACCCGGTACTTGGACCCGGTATGGATGCAGCCATGCCCTTATTAAGGGCCGGGCTACCTCCATACTCGTAATGAGGCTCTGTGTATTCCACTGCTTCATTTTAAGCAAGCTAATAATGGCATTACTATTCGAGTTTATAAATACACACATCTTTTGGACATTCCTATTAGATCAGACAATGCGGTTACATTGTCCATTTATAGTTATCACGTGCAGGATTTTACACATTTTTATAGGATGAGGAAGAGTCACAGTCCCCGTCAATATGGAATGATCACTTAAGGGAGTAGAGGAGGAAATTAAATGTTCACAGCCCCCATCAGTTAATCTGTCCATGAAGACATAATCCAAATGAGAATAACTGGTACAATTAGTACAGGTATATGGGAACGACTTCTCGTCTCGTACTTATAATTCAAGCAGACCAAATCAAACATATTCATAAAAAGCTCTGAAGCCGTATCTCTGCAGGATTAGCAGGAAGGTGTTTATTAAACTGGGCCAAATCAGATCCTCATTACTAAGAGCAACCCATTCAAATAAATGAGGTGCATTCAAGTCGACTGCTATAATTATTCTTCCTTCAGGATATTTGTCAAGCCAACAACCCAGGATTCTTTCAAGTGTATACAGGATTTCTTTTAACCTTTTCTCGGCTGGAGGTAAGTAGATATTAATGACAAGTACATAAATATCAAATGCTTGGATACTGATTGTGGCCAACAAAACATAAGGCGAAACAAGGTCCGCCCCAAAGGGAGACAATTTTAAATGCGATCAAGCTCCAATAATGAGCCCTCCCGACGGACTCCCTTGCATACCACGTACAGCATGGCGAGACTATAGACTAAACCCATCTATAGATAGATCTTTAACCACCCAAGTTTCCTGCAACAAGATTATATCACTCTCTCTTACAATCCTCTCCCCCAATGGGTGGTTCATAAATGAGCGGAGACTACAAGTATTCCAAAAAAGAATTTTGATGGAACTCAAGTGCGTGGAATGTCAGTGTGATTCATATCCATATAATCCACAAAGAGTACTTGGTCTGCCACCCCCACCCCCTGTAGCAGATGGTAAAATTGCTGGCCGTTATATACAGCAGCAAAGGTCTTACTCTCGTTGACAGTAGCTGGCCATTTTTAGGTTGTTCCATGTCAAATCGACTCTTCCTTTTATCAGGGACCTCTGTCGAGGAAGGAGCACCGCAGACCATCAGTGAAAATCCCAATGCCTGCAATGTACTTGCAGAGGAGCATAGTAGAGATACCATGGCCGAGGACGCCAGCTGGATCAGCGCCCAATTAGTTGTACTGTCCCACCAGGGGACCGCTACACAATGCATATCACTTCTTCTAATAGCACTGAGCAACGGGATGTTGCTCCAGAGTGATAACAACCCTGTTCTGTTTAGAAAGGGGCTGTTCGATGTAGGAGACACCTCTTCCAGCTTTACCAGGGTTCCCAAGCTCAGATACGTTGAACTGTCGACAACACAACATTTGTTGCTTACAATACCAGAACAGGCATTTATGGACCTAATGGGTTCTGCTTGCGCTGTCTGGGTGTATGGATAGATTGCATGAGACTTCGCACTAGAATAGAGATCAGTGCATTTACCCTTACCTCACTCCCTGGTTTGCAAGGGTATCCTGGGTAGCCCTGTTGCGTCTAGACCAAGCCATTTGTCTAAGGGGCCTCTCAGTTCAATTTGTCGGCTGGTACAGTTTCCCTAATCCTGGAAAAATGTAGAGGTCGTACTCATCCATGAAGGCGCTCTCTATTCCACAGTATCACGTGATCTAGGCACCTGTGTAGCATTCAGGAATTCCTTTGGAGGTACTTTTCCCATTGTGACTCTATTCCTACGTTTAGACTTTTTTCTGGGGGGGAGTCTTCAACAATGAGATTTCAGCGCAAAGCGCTTCGATAGCTTCCTCCTCCGTTTCCATGATGACCCACAGTGAGACATCCTGGTGCTGTTCCAAGATGAAACACTCTGAGTTAACCATTCTGTCACCTTCCTTACTCGTCTCATGGTCAACCATTTGTCTGAGCCACACTGACTCAATGACCGAGCTGCTTGCCAAAATCACATCAACCATTTTGGCCACTATACACTTAAGTTCATACAGCTCCTTTACCCACTCTGAACATAGAGACAAAAGGGGGTCCATTTTAGTCGCTATGATTGCAAAGTTTGATGGTAGCAAGTCGAGGTTCCTTAGGACAGTTTTCTGCGTTCTAGTGCCACCCCCTTCATCCTGCACAGTTTCTTCATAGGATATTTCTTCACTTGAGACAAGCGCCTCCAAATTCGAGCTTGCCGATAAATTTGTGCTAGTTAAGTTGTCACAGTATAAAGGTGAGGTTCCAAGAGAGTTCCGTTTTAAATCATAGCACATTTTCAAGAGCGATCCATTATTGTCTATAGCAAAGGAGTGATTAGTCATGGATATTGGTGATTGATGTCTTTGTAGTCATGGACTCTGGTGGCATGTCTATTGCCAGAGGGACTGCCGGTGTCGGTACCAAAAAGTTGGTCATTTTTGCTAGTTTGTTGGATGCAGATTTATTGTTAACTATAACCTTCACCCCTTTTTTGTATACGGGGCGCCCTTAATTGAGCTGTGACTCCTAGCAGGCTGTGGGCTTGCTTCCCACCCTTAGTGCATGCGCTGCGCAAGCAATATTTTCTTTTACAGGAGTCTTTCATAACTGTGCTGGGAGATATGAACGCCCCCAGCAAGCACGGGGGGCAGGGGGAAACTTCCCTCAAAGTCAATACTTGTGCCGTAATATCAAACAAGGGGGACCCAAGGTGCGATCCTGACCAGGGAGACCATCTGGCTGGTCCTAGTCAGCAGACTCAGCCTGCAGGATTACTCCAGCCTCCCCGCCACCATTGCACAAAACCATCCATACACCAGTAAAATACTATAATGGCTTTATGAGTCTTACCAGAATCTAGCACAAACCCATTGCAGAGATACGGTTGGTATCGGCAATTCAAGCCTCAAGGCACTAAGGGACACTCTCGCAACGCTCCTGTCACGTGCGCTGCAACACGTTGAATGGTCTTTTGTTTTCGGTGTTTCCACAGGTGCTGGGCTCTAAGCAGAGTGCAGAACGATCTCTGCTGGCCATGCCAGCTGAGCGCATATGCTCCGTGTAGATCCCCAAGCAACTCCAACTGTAGAGAGCATAATTCACAAGTGTTACCGATAGTCTACAGCACTCAGGCACACTCTCGCCACACTCCTGTCGCGCCACACTCAAAGCCTTATTGGGCAGTTGCCCCACAAGGCAGGAAGAGATCCCTAGATGGTATTCCTCTAAGTTGAGTCATCTAGCGACAGCCTACTCTCAAGTCACTCCTCAGTAGAGACAGAGGGCTTTAGCAATCATAATGCCAACAGGTTGTAATCCACCTATGAAACACTGTGACAGCTGGGTTTCAGTGTATAGTTGGTTATACCTGCATTTAATAGGGAGCCCTTCAATTACAGCATTAACCTCTATTCTGGGAGAGATACTGAACTCCCAGGCAGGAGAAGCAGCAATGAGTTTAGGACTGGCAATAGCTGGAGGCAATTATCCTATGGTAGAGGGAGTACTCATACTCCTCATAAATGGTGAGTCAGTGAGACTATACGTTTTCAGACGCCTACCAATGTTGTGTGGTGAACAGGCAAGAAAACCTCAGTTTGGTCACATTGGGACAGCTACTTACAGGACCTTAGCTAAAGATCACCTGGGTAGAAGTCCCAGGGAGGAACCAAGGAAGGAATTGGGTGTGATAAGCACACTAAAAAGGCATCTCCTACCAGCACTACTGGTACCAGACAGGTACCTGTCAGAAACATCTTCTCAACTAGAGGCAGAAAGCGAAGCACACATTGTAAAGACCGGAGGGGGTATCTGTATTTCTGCCCCTTATACAGTTGGGAGAGGCACAGAGTACCCCAGCCAAGCCTCTCAATTGGTAATGCTAGATGAGCAGACAGGCTGCGACTCTCAGAAGGTGTTGCAGGCTGGTTCTTAAGTACAGTGAATCCCTAAGCTCCCGCAAAGGAATGCCTGCACACTTTTTCATGTGCTACCTCAGATGTTTTATATAAAATAATGTTCAGATAAATATATACATTAATAAATAACACACTCTGTACTCAGGTAACACTATCCTAATAATAGTATATATATACACATCTATGTGGTACCACAAAATACCTTAGATTCAATTTAGAATGCACCAACTGTTGACGGTTATTTAAAAGCATTGGGATCATAAAGCATTGGATAATGGCATAGACATTACTGTATAAAGGCAGGTTAGATTAGGAACATTGCCAGAATGCTTTCTTTAAAGTAGATAGGCAATACTGTGTGATCCCCCCACCTGGGCAAACTTTAATGGAAAAGTGAAGGTGTACTTTATCCTGTATATTACAGGCCAGTCCAAATATGTTTCATAATGCACTGCTTCTTTGTCTACAGGACCCATTACCCCCAAAGTACCTGGGAAGTAACAGGAGAAGAGGATCCAAGATGAATCTGGGACCCCTGGTTGATTCCTGAGGATGGAAGATGCTCTTCCTCGTCACAGTGCCTTAGGTGCCTTGACAGCTTAAGTGGTAGAGTTTCTTGGCTTTACTCAACGAGACCCCTCGAGGATGGATACCCCTTGGAAGAAGGAGTCGCTGGGATGCTGAGGAGAAGAAAGGAACCAAACAAGGCAGCACTTTCGATCTTCGCAGTGGTCTCCGTTGGTGGGTCGTTACGCTGGCTGCGGATGTGCCATGAAGGGTGAAACTGGCTGTGGACGACGGGTGCAGTAGCAGAAGTAGGTGGCGGGTTTCGGGATTTCACGGTTTACTGACTTTCGGTTCTTCAGTGCTGCGGCCGCAACACAGACCTCAGGATGACTTCTGGCGACCCGGTCATGACCACTGGACTGGACTGCAGACCCTCATCAAGTCTGGACACTGGGGATGTCTTCTTCAGATTTTGCTGGTGGGAAACCCACCGGCGTACACTCCCCTGCAGGCAGCGATCCTGGACCCTCTCAGGTATGGACAAGTGGACAGATGTCATGGCAGGGATGCCCTGTGAAGGATACTTTAATGATTTGGAATTTTTGAAACTCTAGGTATCAAGCAGCACTAGAAAAAGAAAAAAGTGTCTATTTCTAAAGACACTCCCGTCCCCTGCACACCATTAAAGCTGATACAAAATCAGTCAAGACACTCTTTGAGTTTTTACAATATTGTAATCAAATTTTAAGCAAAAAAACACACAACTAATTATATTTCCTCTAGCTTCTGGTAAACATTTGAATATAGACATATAGTAGAAAATGAACAATGGCCAACCTGAAAAAGGAATATATACAATGTTCTTGTGATGAGATGAAGATTCATGCTCTACGCGTTTCGGGGAACTCCCCCTTCGTCGGGAGAGAAGTAATCTGTAATCACACATATGTACAGAGAATATCCATCAGCCCATTTTTCAAACGGTTTTTTAAAAAAAAGAATACCTAAACATTTAATTGCAAAAATTATTGTTAGACCAACATACCAAAGATAACACTACACTCTTGCATGTGTATAATTCATGTTACAATGCACCTTGTCTCAATGCATAATATGACCAAGTTTACATATGGTGTGACTCCAACAAGTAAAACTAAAAGGGAAACATGTGATTGAACACCGAGGAGTAAAAAATACAAATAAAAAAAGTCTAACCCTAAAATGTACCTGTATTGCTCAAACACAATTTGAGGATTTAGTTTCATCCGAAGATGCTGACTTCACAGACTTAATCTGTTCAGAGTGTACACTGGCACCCACCGAGAGGAGTCCCATGTGTCGTATCTAATATGAAGTAGCCCGTACTCAAATGGATTCTGAAAGTGCTCTACAAAGAAATTGTAGAGGGCGATCAATTTAAAATACATAGGGACGTAGTCAACTGATGAATCCACTATAGTTTAAATAAAATGCTTACCTAATTAACCCCTGCCTGCTGATAATTGACGAGAATCTACCAAAAAACACCCTTGAAGGAGACGCTTACACACTGGTAATGTGCCACCAATCTCTTCGCAGAACTTATACAAATATATGCATGCCTCTCAAGTGCAGAGTACATTATCTACTGGGCACAGACGTTCGGAATGCTGGTAAGGAACATTACACAAAGATACCATCAGAGTTAATCACACACAGTTATTCAAACACATAAGCTAAGCCGTCTCCTTAACTTCATAGGCTACAGCATCTAAGCCTGATCATAGACCTCGTAGAGTATAGTTATATCCATGGATGCATACAGACAATGAGTGGGGTGTGGTAACCACATGTGTACACTACGGTACCATAGCAATCCATATCCAACGTAACAATGAATAATTTCACTCACATCCAACTAATCAGAGTAACCATCACTTTACGCAATTTACATGGCAGCGTCCCAATGCATCGGTAATTTAAGTCAACTTTGAACCAAGTATCGCATTGGGTACAGTCAAAGGGGATAGACCTCCCAAATTGAAAAAATGTGAAGCCTACAGTCAATCTCGAATAAAAGAGATATTGAACGAATGTGGGCTAAAGAATGAAAAACTGACGCAATAACCAAAGTACTACACCTAAAAAGATCAAAAGGAGAAACAATCAGAAAAGAAGTGCAAATGAAGTAGAGACGTTAAACCAAATGTAGTGCAATTAAAGAAGTGAAATCTGAGGGATGTGGAAACAGATAGAACTCCATACAGGGCAGTAAGAGTTATCTGAAGATGAGTCTGGGGTCACATGGGCCTACATTAAAATAAACTACAGGATCATCTATGCTACCAGCACAGGTAGACCTAGATGGTCCAAAATCCAGTGTAAACAAAAATTCCAACCATCTATATAGCAAAAGAAGAGTTACAGGGAAACAGTAAAAGCAGTGACAAATAACTCCAACCATCCATATAGAATAGGCAAAGATACACAGAAACAGTAAAGATGGAGTCAATCAATTCATATTCTGCTTGGACCCACATATCTTCATCCAGGACTGGTGACACTTCAGTGAGCCAATATTAAAGTAGATGCATCCAAATAACTCTACAGAGAAAGCAGTTTTATATGAAGCAGTTAAGAGAAAACTCTCCATTGTGTCCTTTTGGTGATATTGTGCCTAAGGAATCAATCCAAAACATCTCCCTTTGAGCAAAGGTCCTCATATAGTCACCTCCCCTGTAGGGTCCCTTTACTACTTCCAAGATGGTAAATCTTATCTGTGCAATGGTGTGGCGAGCCTCGGTGAAGTGTCTAGCGACGGGAGATTTCTCATTCTTACAGTGAATGTTCGATTTGTGCTCTGTCCACCTCTCTCGGCAGATCTTACTGTTTGACCAATATACATGAGGCCACATGGGCATTTGATACTGTAAATGACCCCAGTTGACCGACAGGTTGCAAAGTCCTTCAGTTTTATTTTGTTTATATCAAGCAGCACTATGCAAGTGTACCCCCTCTTCTGGGCAACACTCAGCAACTTGGCTTTCAGTGGTCACAAACATTCCTCCAGACCTGGGGTGACACAGATGAACTTCTTGGCTTAAAGATGTTCAGGCACTCCTCTTCTGTACCCATAAAGATCCCCTCTCCAGTCAGCAGGCACACAGGACTGGCTCCCAGGACACTTTGGGTAAAGAGCAGCAGTTGCACGAGGTTCCCTCATAGCTCGGGAACAGGTAGTCTATCCAGGTTCACTCTGGTTCAGTTCTTGAGTCAGCAAAGCAGCTTTCGGATTGCTTGAAGAATTGCAGCCGCAGACTTCTTCCTCCAGCTAGACTCCAGGATGCAAGCCTAAAATTACTTCAGTGTCAGTTTCAGGTTTCTTGTTACAGCTTCTGACAAGGAGATGAGTGTGAGGCTCCCTGTTATTCGAAACATACCCCATTCAGCAGCCAATCAGGCTCACAAGCATTCAGGCCATTCACCAGAAACCAGACACCCACAACACAGAATGTGGATTGGGGCTACTCCCCAGTGTTTCAGTGCACCACACTTCATTCATTCCAGTTTCTGTCAGGGCAGGCTAGAGCATTGTATCACACAACCAAAGCCAGACACTCACAACATAGAATACATATTGACTACTCACTCTATTCAGGTATGCTCCACCCCAAGGGTGTACCCACAACAAGCAGCACCTGGAAAGGCTCCAGCCAGTCATGCAGCAGGCAGCCCCAGAGCCATATAAGGTCCTTCCACCCAACAACCATTCAGGGAAAGGGAACAGAGCTCGGGCTTCTCATGACTTTGAGAAGCAAGGGGGTAAGAAAAGGAAAACAAGAGGCCACCATGGGCCATCTTGCCTTTGTTTAGGATTCCATTGATTCCTATGGCAGGGCCTGTGTATCCCAAAAATGGAGGATACCTAGAGACACTGTCACATCAGCATGTAGCTGCCACCAGCGCATACCCTGTGGAAATGTGGAACCTCTAACAGGTTTTTACAAGCCCATCGAAGCAGGCAGGTTGGGGATTTAATGTACCTAAGAACCAGCCTGCATCACCTCCCTTGAGTCTCAGCCTGGCTGCTTGCCCAATGTTTCCAATTGCTAGCCTTTGCTGGGGTGCTCTGTGCCCCTACCCCAACTATGTAGTGGGCAGAAGTACAGATACCCCCCTCCATTCTTTACAAAGGGCAGAAGTGGTGAGGAAAGTACCTATAAGTTAAGGGATAGGGCAGAGCTTGGGCAACCACAAAGATGAAAACTATCCTTCCTCTCCTTCACCTTCACAGAAAGAGAAGAAACAGAGCTTACCACTCAAGGGAGATCAGAAGCCCACTAAGGGAGGAGAGGAAAGGAGAAAGGAAGCAAACTGCAGCTTTGAGAGTGGACGATGGCAAAAGCACTAACCCGACTCACAGGATAATATCATTGACTAGACAACCACTGGTGTAACAGGGGCCCCTGCACCCCCTGCAGTGCGGGGGGCCCCGTGACCACATGTTCTGGAAGGGGGCCCCACTTGGAGTAAAAAAAAAAAAAAATGTAACTTTTTTTTTTTACATTTTCTTTTTTAATTCATTCTGCATTTCTAAAGAAATGATTTCTGTAACAGAAATATTTTTTTATGAAGCCAGAGTGAATACAAAATGTCTGGTGGCTACCCCCACCCCATGACATGAAGACCCTAGGCTGGAGGCCTCCATGTCATGGGGTAGGATAGCCCTATGACTTCAAAAATAAATAGTTTATTTTTGAAGTCACTCTGCCTTCATAAAGAAATTATTTCCATTATGGTTCAGTCCTTAACAGAAATAATTTCTTTGAGAAGTCAGAGTGACTTCAAAAAGAAACAATGGGTCTCATTACGAGCATGGTGGTAGCTACCGCCATGCACACTACCGGCACTGCCTCCCGCGATTGGGCAATAACCGGCCCATTACCAGATGAATGGGTTGGTAATTGCACATTCGCGGGTGGCGGTATTGCTGGGCTCCTGATCCCCATTCTGCCCTATAGGGCAGAATGGCGGTGGGGAGCATAGTTGCGCCGACACCGTTGTTAATGGTGCCGGCGCAATTACGAGTTATGCTTGCTGGTGCCGCACAGCCCGCCAGGTAAAACCTAGCAGGCTGTCAGGAACCAGCGAGCCAAACTCCTAATGCGGCGGGACGGTATAAACGGTGCCGGTGCCTTACCGCCACCATTCATACCATCACCGCCAGGGTCCTAATGAGGCCCAATTTATTTCTGAAGTATTATGGCTCCCCTCAACCAATGACGTGTGTGAGTGTATGGTGAAAGAGTGCACACAACTGTATGAGTGGCTGGTTATGCGTGTGTGTGTGTGTGTGTGTATACGGTGAAAGGATGTACACTTAAATGTATGTGTGGCTGCCTGGGTGTGCCTGTATGGTGAAAGTGTCTACACTTAAATGTATAGGTGACTGTGTGAGGGTATGGTGAAAGGGTGCACACAAATGTATGGGCGGCTGGATGTGCATGTTCGGTGAAAGGATGCACACTTAAATGTATGGGTGGCTGCCTGGGTGTGTCTGTATGGTGAAAGGGTGCACTCTTAAATGTATGGGTAGGTGCGTGGGTGTGTGTGCATGTGTGGTGAAAGGTTGCACACTCTAATGTACGGGTGGCTACCTGGGTGTGCCTGTATGGTGAAAGAGTGCACTCTTAAATATATGGATAGCTGGGTGTGCGTGTGTATATATGGTGATGGTGTGTGTGCTTGTGTTCAGGGGAGCAACAAAACCTACATTTCAGGGGGGCTAACCCTTCAAATGTTGGGAGAGGCGCTAACTTCACATGTGGTGGGGAGGAGAAAACTTATTTGTGTGGGGGCATCTAACTTCTTTACGCATTTTAATGAGACTATTCTAGTGCAGCTTCAATGTTACAAGCAGTTAACTGTCTCCTTTAGGTCTGTAATCACCCACTTAGGGGCTGCTGTGATAATTACTGGTCTCATGTTTCCTCTCTACCCTTCCAATCACTCCCCTGTCATGCAAGTACTAAACCCACATCACAATTTCAATTGCTTAAAAAATTTGGCATTTGAATGCAGGTACTAACAGTGAAATGCTGTAGATTAGTAATTGCTGGGCCGGGCCCTTGTTAACGGCAAAACCCAGGTGCCGTTTAACATCTGTGTCCTTTTCTGTCTGGCAACTGCTCTGTAGGTCAGCCAGGTCAAGTCAACATATCCCACAATTTCAGTGGGGGGTAGGGGGAGTGCTGAAGCCCAGTCAGCTCAATGGTGTTGCACCACTACTTGTGTTTAATGCCTTGATTAATTATTGGTAATCTTCTTTATACCTAGCCCTATTCTTCCTCATCCCAGTCCTGGTGCATGAGGCAGTACTTGTGTATGAGGCACTATGCCTCATACATAAGTACTGGGATAAGGTAGAGGTATATGAAGGTAATGCCTTACTTAGCTACCTGTAATCTTTATTACTCCTAGTCCCACTCTTCCTCATCCTAATACTTACCAGTGAGGTAAGGAGCCTCATACGTAAGCACTGGGACAAGGAAGAGGGACATGGAGGTAATTCTGGGCCAATGAGCTGATTTTGGAGGTTGGGGTAGGGGATGGGAGGGAAAAGGGATGTGTGGGGGGTGGGGTTGTGCAATAAATCATAATGGTCGCCCATGTCCATGCTAAGCAGGCATGATATGTGGTATTGGTGTCTAAAGAGGCATTTTGGTGCAGCCAGTCTAGTCAATCATCAGTTTGGTATGACTTTTTTTTGTTTTTAAAACATGTGTTTATTGGTTTTACAGAACTAAAACATCAACAGAATAAACAGACTTTCCCCCCCTCCCACTCCCCCCACCGGGGCATTTATGACCATTTTTCCAGGGACTTATTCAGGCATTGAAGATGTCCGATACTTTAATATTATGGGGGCACCACTGTTCCATAAAATCCGACTGTAGGTATTTCAGAACCCCTTCCCATTCCATTGCAAACTTGTCCCTCGTGCCTTGAAGTGAGT
Organism: Ambystoma mexicanum; assembly: GCF_040938575.1. NCBI lineage: Eukaryota > Metazoa > Chordata > Amphibia > Caudata > Ambystomatidae > Ambystoma > Ambystoma mexicanum. Next base: position 187,419,157 of record NC_090922.1, read on the forward strand.
GGGTGACCTTTTCCATAGTTATTTGGGCCCACACTTTTTGTAGCCATGTGAAGATTAGTGGGGTGTCTTTGTTTTTCCAATTCTGGGCGATAGTAGACCATGCTGCAATTAGAAGCCCCATGAATCCTCTCCACTGTGTCTTTTTGATTTTTTTTGCTGTTTGGTCTCTCAATCCGCACAGCCAAACTCCTTCTCTCAACATCCCCACTTCCGGAAACATTGTTCCCATCTCTCCCTTAATTTCCTCCCAGAATGGTTTTATCCCTTTACACTCCCACCATATATGCATCCATGTTCCTACTTCTTCACAGCCTCTCCAGCACTTATTTGACGTTTTCGGAAACATGGCATGTAGTCTTTCTGGGGTGTAGTGCCATTGAGTCACTATTTTGGTCCACATTCCTCTGGTCTGTGCGGAGCATGTCATTTTGGGGATTCATTTCCATAGGTCTTCCCATTGGTCTTTCGTTGGTTCTTCCCCCAATGTTCTGCCCCGCCTAATCATGTAAGACCATTTTATTTCCTCGTCTTGTGTGTTTATGAATGAGTACAACGTCGACACCCATTTTTTTATTCCCCCGAGTTGGAAATGACATAGCTTTCAAATGGGGTAAGGCTCCTTGTTGCCGCTTTAGTAATGTCCGGTGTTCTCAGCCAGTGTTTAAGTTGTTCATATTTGTATTTATCTTGTCTGGAACGTGATGCTGATAAGAGGCATGAGTCAAGTGACCTAATTTGATTGTCTACAAACATTTCCCCAATTTTCGTTATTCCCGCCTCTTCCCAATTTTCATATGCCCCTTGTTCCATCCCTGGTGGGAATTTGGGATTTCGACAGATGGGTGTGAAGGGGCCTAACGCCGTGGTCATTACGCCTTTCCGTGTTTGGGAGTCCTTTGCCTCCAGTGTGGTTTTCATAAATTCGCTTATCCCTAGATTAGGGTGTCTATGTTGTTTCTGCTTCCAAAGTATTTCCACCAGAGGTGTTCTTGCCACCGCCCTGTCTTGTTTTGCCCATATCGGATGCGGATTTTCCCCCATCCATTCCCTCAGGACCTTTAATTGCGCAGCTTGGTAGTACTTCTTAAAGTGGGGGAGCGCCATCCCCCCTTCCCTGATTGGTGCTGTGAGAGTGGCCCTTGCTAGTCTTGGGGCTTTTCCTCTCCATATAAATGCGGAGATAGCCTTGGAGAGCTTTTTGAAAAAGGTGTGTGGGATGCCCACCGGGAGAGCCTGAAAGTAATATATTATCTTTGGGAGAGTGGTCATCTTGACTGATTGTATCCTGCCCCACCAAGAGATATGTAGTGTGTTCCATCTTTCTAGATCTCTGCGTACGTTTGCTAGGAGTTGCAGATAATTTTCCCCATATGGGTGCTCTATCTTTTGGGTTATTCTAATCCCCAGGTATTTTATGCTCTTCCCGCCCAGTTTTAGATCCAGTAGGTTAACTGCCCTTCCTATCTTCCCCCTGTCTCCCGCCAGAATCAGTATTTCTGACTTTTTCCTGTTAATTTTTAGTCCTGATATGTTCCCAAATTCTTCTAGTTCCTTCACTACTACCTGTAAAGTTGCCTCCGGGTCTTCCATGGCTATCAGCATGTCGTCTGCGTATGCTATTACTTTATGCTGTGTTCCTGCCATTTCGATCCTTTTAATGAGTGCAGTCTCCCTTATTTTTATTAAGAATGGTTCCAAGAATATAGCGTACAAAAGTGGGGACAATGGGCAGCCCGGTTTCGTACCCCTAGAGATTAGAATCTTATCCGTAACCTCTCCATTGATTGCTACCCTGCATGAAGGGGAATTGTAGTTCACCCTCACCATGGCTATATATTGTTCCCCAAATCCCATGCGGGTTAGGACTCTAAATAGCATTGACCATTCTACCCGGTCAAACGCCTTCTCGGCATCTACTGATAATAGTAGCGCTGGATATGTGTTATGCCTGTTTTTTCCACTAAGTGGATTAGTCTCCTAAGGTTATCATGGGTTTGCCTTCCCTGGATGAAGCCCGATTGATCTAAATTAATTAACTTGGGGAGATCGGCCTATATGCCTTGGGGAGTGTCGGATCTTTCACTGCTTTATGGAAGACTAACACCTTCGCCTCATTCATTGTGGGAGTCACATTGGCATTATCTTTGAATGTGTTTAGGAGTTTAGTGAGGATTGGGAATATCTGATCCACATATTTTTTAAAGAAAGGGGCTGAGAATCCATCCGGGCCCGGTGCTTTATTTACCGGGAGGTCTGCTATTGCTTTTTTAACTTCCTCTTCCCTGATTGGATTCTCTAGGGTTTGTCTATCCTCTTCTGAGATTCATGGGATGGGGAGGGCTTTCAGATATGTGTCCTGCGCCTCTGCTTCTGGGAGATCAGAGGAGTATAGTTTTTGATAGTATTCTCTAAATGCCTCCCCAATATCCTGCGTTCTAGTCTGTAATTCCCCTTTGGAGTTTCGTACGGCCTTAATCGTTATTTCTTTCAGCTTTGTGCGGAGTTGTCTCGCCAGGAATCTGTCTGCTTTGTTAGCTTTTATATAATATCTCTGTCTTAAGTACATTAGGTTATTTTCTGCTCCTTTTGAGCACAGTTGCTCCAATTGGCCCTGTGTGTGTTTCAGTGCTTTCTTGTTGGCCCTAGTGGGGTGGGTCAGGATTTCCTCATGAAGCTCCGCTATGGTCTTTTCCAACTCCTTTTCCCACATATATCTTTGTTTTTCCTTCGTAATTTTCAGGGCTATAAGCTTCCCTCTCAGTACAGCTTTAAACGCATCCCAGGTTGTGTCCATGGAGACCTCCCCGGTATCGTTTTGTGCAAAGTATTCTTCATCATATCCTTTATGGCTTCCCCTGTTATCGGATCTTGGATGATATCCAGGGGTAATCTCCACCTCCACAGGCCATTCGATTTTCCCGGTAAGTTTAAGTCGAGCCACATCGGAGCATGGTCCGAGAGTGCTATCGCTCCCAGTTCCATCCCCTGTATCTTTCCCAAAAGGCCCACCTATGCCCAGAAGTAGTCGATCCTAGACATGGAATTGTGAGCATGCGAGAAGTAAGTGTACCCCTTTCGTTCCCCATATAGTTCCCTCCACACAGCGTTTAGGGCCATGTGGTCCATCTGCTATTTGAGGCGTTTTGATGGTGCTCCCTGACCCTGGGCATTTCCAGCGCTCCTGTCTAATGATGGGTTCCATGCCATGTTGAGGTCGCCACCCATGATAACCTCCCCCCTCGCAAAGCCTTCCAGTTTCGACAGTACATCTCTAAGGAAGCCATCCTGCCCCTGATTTGGAGCATAAATCGATGCTAGGGTAATGTGAAAACCATTTATGTCTACATTAGCCAGTACATATCTCCCTTTGTTATCTGCAAGAGTATCCGCCAGGGTGGCCGCTCTCCTTTCCCTTATCTCTATTAGCACCCCCGCTTTTTTCTCTGTTGTTGTTGCCTGCGCCCATATTGTATACTGTCATGATCTCTGCTTCCAAAAGGTCAGGGTTTTCCCAACTCCCTTGGAAGCAGATCCATAACCCAGGTTCCGAGTGCCAACCAGTCCCAATTGGGACCTTTTGGACCCAGTCCTGGCGCCAGTGGCACCAGGCTCATAAATATGCCCAGTCCCAGCGCTGGAAGCGCCGGGCTCATAATGCTTGGGTGGACTTACCTGCAGCAGACCATGCTGCTTACTTGCCTGCCAGTTGAGCCTCTGATCCTCTTCTGTTTGGAACTACTTTTCCTGTTGGGTGGGGCTGGAGCCACTCCCTAGATTCAGAACACTGGAACTCTTCTGGAAGGCAGGAACTCTTTTCTTACCAGGAACTCTTTTCTTACTTAGGCGTGGCTGTGGAAGGAGACACCTAAGCACTACAGGAGGCTATTTAAACCACACCCGGTGGATGAATCTTGCTTTGCGTTATTCTGCACCCTCTGCAGCAGAACGCTCATCGTGTCTTCTGCATCCGGTCCTGGGCCTAAGGAAAAAGGCTTACCATCCTGAATCCAGTCTTCAGCAACACCTATAAAGACAAGAAAGAACAGGTTAGCATTCCGGCATCTGAAAGGCAAAGGCTTACCTACTCTTCGTGCGCTCCGGAGGTCTTCACACTGCATTCCGGCATCTGAAAGACAAAAGCTTACCAACTCTTCGCACGCTCCGGAGGCCGTCGGCGCTGCATCCCGCATCTGAAAGACAAAACAAGGTGCGTTTAAAGACATTGGGGAACTTTAATACTCACGTGCCATTACTCCTTTCCACATCTAACCCAGTGGGTATCCCGGCACCCTGCAGCCGCTCCGAACTTGTACCTGCAAAATAAAAAGACAGTTAGAGCGCATCGTGAAGCTGGCAACAAGCGCTTACTTACGTGCTTCCAGGCGCTTCTATCCATCACACGGGCTCCATCTTCAACTCACTTCAGCCCGTCATCCGCCATCGCCGGAACCCTGCAAAACAAGAGAAATCATTGTTAAAGACTTTAAAGACATTTGAGTTACTCGAAACTTACCGTTCGTGCAGTAAACGACGGACAGCAGTTCTCTGAAGTCAAGAGGCCTGCGCTACCTATCCAGTGAAGAAACTGGTTACAGCACCCTGCCCCGAGGCAGATGGAGAGCTCGGCATTCACTTACCTAAGGTGAGAGCGTTAACCTGTGGGGGTCTACAGGAGAGGAGAAGGGGAAAGAGATAGGGACACCCCAATAACCCCAGTTCATTAACCCCGTATTTTCTATCTGCAGACATCTTACTCTGCACGTCAGGCATACAGGGCACAGAGGTCCAGCCCAAAGAGCCCACCGGGTGCTGCACATCACCTTTGAAGATACGGTAGTCGCCCAGTCAAGACCGGCGCCTCTGCGAGAATCAGGTGAGCGTTACAGAACGCAAAGCCTATCGCAAAACTCTCGCCCAGGCGCTATGGAAACCTCGGATACTGACCACCTAGCCCGGTTACTTGGGGAACTAAGGGCAGAAGTGCATGCAGCTCGTCAGGAAACGAACGCTCTAAGAAGGGAACTAATTATTTCCAAGGAGAGAACAGATGATCTTGCTAGACAATTGCTACAGACACAAGCCGGACAGACCCCGCTACCCGCATCAGGGGCAAATCTTCCTTCAACATCCTCTATGAATCCAGTGCAGATCAACCTACCTGGGAATGTACCTCTGGCTCCGCCCGAACGATTTTCTGGTGACCCAAAGAGGTTTGCGGTATTTATCAATCAGTGCCGGTTGCACTTCTTATGCCGGCCAGCAGCCTTTCCAACTGATCAAGCTAAAGTAGCTTTTGTACTTTCGTACCTTAGTGGCAATGCGGCAGACTGGTCGATCCCTCTAGTTAATCAAGATGATCCGGTTCTCCATGATTTTCAAGCCTTTCAGCTTAGTATGGAAAAACTGTTCGCAAGACATGCACAGGGGCAGGCCTTGGACAATGAGCTTCTTTCGTTGCGACAGGGTAATCAAGACCTTTTGGCTTATATTGCATCTTTCAATAGACTAATAGTGGAAACTCAATGGCCTGAGGACAAAAGGATTACGCTGTTTTATAGAGGTCTACGTGGAGAGCTCAAAGACGTTTTAGCCCAAGTAGTGAATCCCCCACAAGACTGTTCGGATTATATAGACTTGGTCGTTCAAATAGATCACAGACTGCAGAACAGGAAGGCCGATCGTTCCAAGTTTGATGCTCGAGTATTTTCCAAACCGCCAACTCCTTCCAAAGGAGTAGACTCCGGGGAACCCATGCAAATAGGGGGTCTGAAAGGTCCTCTAACACAAAGGGAGCGGGAAAGGAGAAAACAGTTGCAATTATGCCTATATTGCGGAAACTCAGGGCACTTTCTTCGAGACTGTCCGGTGAAACCTGCCAAGAAGGCAGTAGGAGCTGCAGTTACCACAGTTACAAACTCTGAGCAGGGAAACGACCTCGCCCGACAAGAATAGAGGTCCTCTTGCCGAGCGTGAAAACCAGTTCCGTGACCTCGCATTTCGTGATACCTATGGTCCTCATTAGCCCTGATAATCCGGATCGATTACATGCAATTGAAGCTTACGTCGACAGCGGTGCCATCGGCAATTATGTGGATCATGAAATGGTTTTGAGGATGAATCTAACTCTTTGTCCCAAGGCTGTAAAGGACGTCATTACTACGGTGGATGGTACGGAGATAGCCTCCGGGCCAGTAACGCATACCACTCAAGAGGTGACGCTAGTAAGTCAAGATGGACACCATGAGAAGATCGTGTTCGATGTGATCAAGGCCCCTCAGTTCCAGATTATTCTAGGAATACCTTGGTTAGAGAAACACAATCCTCTGATCGATTGGCGAGCAAGAACGGTCCAGTTTCCAGAATGTGTCTCTACTTGTCACCCTCCACCTGGTGTTGCACTGGCAGCAATTTCTTCAGAGACTCCCCAGTTACCTCCCGAATACCTAGAATACCAAGATGTTTTCCGGAAGGAGCAGGCTAACTCTCTACCTCCTCATAGGTCTTATGACTGCCAGATAGACCTGATACCTGGATCTACTCCTCCTTGTAGTAGAATTTATGCCCTCACCGAGCCTGAGAACCTTCACCTTCGACAATACCTGGATCAATACCTAGCAAATGGGTTTATTCGTCCTTCCAAGTCCCCTGCCTCTTCAGCTTTGTTCTTCGTTCCAAAAAAGGAAGGAGACCTTAGAACTTGTATCGATTATCGCTCCCTGAACCAGATCACCGTTAAGAATAGATATCTGTTACCTTTGATCCCTGAACTCCTGGACCAAGTCAGAAAAGCATGCATATATACAAAGCTGGATCTTAGAGGAGCTTACCACTTAGTACGAGTAAAAGAGGGCGATGAATGGAAGACGGCCTTCCGCACCAAGTATGGGCTATTTGAATATCAGGTCATGCCCTTCGGACTTTGCAATGCCCCGGCCGCCTTTCAATATTTTATGAACGATGTCCTCAGAGAGCTCATAGATGTGTGTGTTGTTGTTTACATCGACGACATTCTCGTTTATTCTTCATCGGAATCTGAACATCGGAAACACGTGAAAATGGTCCTCGAAAGATTGCGTCAACACAAACTTTTCGCTAAGTTGGAAAAATGTGTTTTCAACGTGACTGAAGTTGAATTCTTGGGATTCATATTATCACCTGGCGGAGTGCGTATGGATTCAAAGAAGGTCGATGCAGTTCTCAAATGGCCATCACCATCCTCCGTAAAAGGTGTGCAAAGCATGTTAGGCTTCGCTAACTTTTACCGCAGGTTTATCCCCGAGTTCTCTCGAATAGTCCAGCCCATCACTGCCTTGTTAAAGAAAAACAAACGTTTTGAATGGTCTACCGAGGCGGAACAAGCTTTCCAGGATTTGAAGACTAAATTTATCTCTGCACCAATCTTAAAACACCCTCGCCCCGAACTCCCCTACATCGTGGAAACTGATGCTTCAAGCCTTGCCATGGGGGCAGTTCTATCACAAAAGGACCCGGTAACCAATCAGTTGCATCCCGTGGCATTTTGGTCCCGCAAATTCTCGCCTCCTGAAGTCAATTACACGATTACTGACAAGGAACTTCTGGCTATCAAGTCTGCCTTTAAGGCTTGGCGGCATTATCTGCTGGGGGCCCGACACACCGTTACTGTGATTACGGATCACCGAAACCTGCAATATTTGAAAACCGCAAAAGCCCAATCCTCTAGACAACTCCGTTGGGCATTATTCTTTGCCGAGTTTGACTTCATAATTACCTATCGACCTGGTACAAAGAACGGTAAAGCCGATGCCCTTTCTCAGATGGGAGTGGAAGAACACTTGATCAACCCTAAACCTGTACCAATCATTCCCAAACAAAGAATTCTGGGTGTAATCGCCACAGAATCCATAGAGGAAGTTAAGGATAAAGCCAGGCAACTTGTAACTCCAGCAGACATACAGAATTGGCATCTGCAGGGAAAGGACTTTGCAGTAAAGGACAATTTATTGTATTTCCAAGAACGATTATACCTACCCAGCACAGATTTACAGAAAAAAGTAATCTCTTGTTATCACGACTCTTTAATGGAAGGTCATCCCGGTATAGCCAAGACCTCAGAAAAGATCAAGCGCTACTTCTGGTGGCCGTCTTGGAAAAAAGATATCAGAGACTTTATAATGTCCTGTGGAGTATGCGCCCAAAACAAGAGTCAAAAGGAAAGACCAGCAGGCGTCTTACGCCCTATTGACATCCCACCTCGTCCTTGGCATACGCTTTCTATGGACTTCATCACCGATCTACCTCCATGCTCCGGATACAATACGATTCTAGTAATCGTGGACTTATTCTCCAAGATGGCGCATTTCATTCCGCTCAAAGGCTTGCCAACAGCAGCAACTCTGGCCCGAGAATTTCTCGAAAACATCGTCCGACTGCACGGTTTTCCTTCGGTTCTAATTTCGGATCGAGGTAGTCAATTTATTTCTCATTTTTGGCGAAGTTGCTGTCGGTCGGCTCAAATTGATGTGAGACTATCGACCAGTCACCACCCTCAGACCGACGGACAAACCGAGAGGACCAATCAAACTCTGGAACAGTATTTACGCTGCATGCTGCAACAAACTGAAAAAACTTGGAAAGATATCCTTTGGATAGCCGAGTATGCCTACAATAACTCTGTCCATTCGGGAACTGGAAAAACCCCGTTTTTTCTTTTGTACGGCAGTCACCCTCGAACCTCGGAGTTGGATCCCCTCCAAGATCTTGAAACACCAGCAGTAGACTACCTGCATTCTACAATCACCCAAGCCTTTAAGGAAGCTGTTTCTCACCTTCAAAGGGCTAAAGAACAATACAAGAAAGGAGCAGATCAACATCGGAAGGAAGCCCCTCACTATCAAGTAGGGGATCAAGTCTGGTTATCCACCAAATATCTATCTCTAAAAGGGCCACGCACATTCAACCCAAGATACCTTGGTCCCTATTCCATCACTACCATAGTAAACCCAGTAGCGGTCAAGTTGGACTTGCCCCCGCACATGAAGATACATCCGGTCTTCCACGTCTCTCTATTAAAACCCGTGCAACCTCAAACCCGACTAACCAAATCTCCAAAACCTATCCTAGTTGATGGAGAACTCGAGTTTGAAGTCAAAAGCATTCTGGACTCAAAGATCTCCAAATCTAAACTATTCTACCTAATTGACTGGAAAGGCTACGGCCCCCAAGAGAGATCATGGGAACCTGCTGAATATGTCCACGCTCCTCGCCTAATCAAAAGATTTCACCGAACATTTCCTGACAAGCCAAAACCCCCGGAGAAGCCCGGTTTGGGAGGGGCCTTGAGGGGGGGTACTGTCATGATCTCTGCTTCCAAAAGGTCAGGGTTTTCCCAACTCCCTTGGAAGCAGATCCATAACCCAGGTTCCGAGTGCCAACCAGTCCCAATTGGGACCTTTTGGACCCAGTCCTGGCGCCAGTGGCACCAGGCTCATAAATATGCCCAGTCCCAGCGCTGGAAGCGCCGGGCTCATAATGCTTGGGTGGACTTACCTGCAGCAGACCATGCTGCTTACTTGCCTGCCAGTTGAGCCTCTGATCCTCTTCTGTTTGGAACTACTTTTCCTGTTGGGTGGGGCTGGAGCCACTCCCTAGATTCAGAACACTGGAACTCTTCTGGAAGGCAGGAACTCTTTTCTTACCAGGAACTCTTTTCTTACTTAGGCGTGGCTGTGGAAGGAGACACCTAAGCACTACAGGAGGCTATTTAAACCACACCCGGTGGATGAATCTTGCTTTGCGTTATTCTGCACCCTCTGCAGCAGAACGCTCATCGTGTCTTCTGCATCCGGTCCTGGGCCTAAGGAAAAAGGCTTACCATCCTGAATCCAGTCTTCAGCAACACCTATAAAGACAAGAAAGAACAGGTTAGCATTCCGGCATCTGAAAGGCAAAGGCTTACCTACTCTTCGTGCGCTCCGGAGGTCTTCACACTGCATTCCGGCATCTGAAAGACAAAAGCTTACCAACTCTTCGCACGCTCCGGAGGCCGTCGGCGCTGCATCCCGCATCTGAAAGACAAAACAAGGTGCGTTTAAAGACATTGGGGAACTTTAATACTCACGTGCCATTACTCCTTTCCACATCTAACCCAGTGGGTATCCCGGCACCCTGCAGCCGCTCCGAACTTGTACCTGCAAAATAAAAAGACAGTTAGAGCGCATCGTGAAGCTGGCAACAAGCGCTTACTTACGTGCTTCCAGGCGCTTCTATCCATCACACGGGCTCCATCTTCAACTCACTTCAGCCCGTCATCCGCCATCGCCGGAACCCTGCAAAACAAGAGACATCATTATTAAAGACTTTAAAGACATTTGAGTTACTCGAAACTTACCGTTCGTGCAGTAAACGACGGACAGCAGTCCTCTGAAGTCAAGAGGCCTGCGCTACCTATCCAGTGAAGAAACTGGTTACAGCACCCTGCCCCGAGGCAGATGGAGAGCTCGGCATTCACTTACCTAAGGTGAGAGCGTTAACCTGTGGGGGTCTACAGGAGAGGAGAAGGGGAAAGAGATAGGCACACCCCAATAACCCCAGTTCATTAACCCCGTATTTTCTATCTGCAGACATCTTACTCTGCACGTCAGGCATACAGGGCACAGAGGTCCAGCCCAAAGAGCCCACCGGGTGCTGCACATCACCTTTGAAGATACGGTAGTCGCCCAGTCAAGACCGGCGCCTCTGCGAGAATCAGGTGAGCGTTACATATACCACCTAATGCGAGTTTTCCGCTTGTCCCTCGTCCTGATATGGGTTTCTTGGAGCATTAAAATGTCTGCCTTCTCCCTTTTAAGCTGTTTCTCCAGCTTCACCCTTTTCGTTGGATGGTTTATGCCCCTCACATTATAGCTTAGAATACGTATCTTCCCCATTGTTTACGTGTTCATGCGAATTTTTCTAGTCCCCCCGTTTGCCCTGTGTAGTTTCTCCGAGCCCCCTTCCCTCCCTCCCTTTCCCATTAACTGTCCCCACCAACAAAAAACATTAAACCGAACAATTTGCCCCCGAGTTGGGCGAGGGTTCCTAATGATGCTAGGGCGTTGCGCCCATCGCTCCCTGCCCATCTTACCCTCGGGGGGGCAGGTTTGTAGGGAATTCTAAACCCCCCATTTCCGTCCTCTCTTGTCCGATTCCAAGCCCGTGGGTCCTACCCGGACCGCCATCCCTTGATCATAAATTGTTGTACTTATCTCCCCACTGACCCTGTTAGTGAGCCTAGAGTTAGTATTTTCCCTTATTCAGGTATCAGTGTTCATTTTCAACTCATTTCCATCCATTATTTCCTGTGATTCTCTCTTCCTGGGTTTGTTCTTCTCTGTTTGACCGTTTCCCAGCCTCTCGGCTTTCTCGATTTTTCTCCCCCAGATTTGGCTTCCTCCGAATCCGCCTCCTCTTCCTGCAGACCCATCATGCTAAGGACTTCTTCCCACGAGGTAGCTCTTCTTTGCTTTCCTTCCCAGGTGAATAACAGCCCAAAGGGAAAGGTCCACTTGTAACGGATTTGTTTTGCTACTAGCGCCTTGACTAGGGGGCGATAGCTCTCCTTTTTTGTAGTGTCACCAGGGCGAGGTCCTGATACAGTTGTATATCTTGCCCATTCATTCTGATGTGCTCCATTTCTCTTGCCCTCCTCAATATCTGTTCTTTCTGTGGGTATGATGATAGTGCCGCCAGGACGTTCCTTGGTCTTTCTCCTGGTGCTCCTGACCTTTTCGGCCCTACCCTGTGGACTCTGTCTATTCCAATTTCCTCCTTCTCATGAGCACCCAGGACATCTCTCAAGACTTCCATCACTGCGAGCTTCAGGTCTTTATCTAGGACGGTCTCCGCCATATTTTTAATGCAAATGTTGGATCGTCTGGAACGGTTCTCCAGGTCTTTGCACTGGATTTCCAGGTTGTGGGTAAGTCTTACTAGGTGTTCCTGAGTTTCACTGAGTTGTGTCGCTTCTTCCTCAACCTGTTGGATTGATCTCTCCATTATGTCCGTTCTTTCCTCTAGTTTGGCCATGTCGATTCCCATGTCCTGAACCGCCTGCTTCATGTCGTCCTTCATCGTGCTGAATTGTTCCTGCACCGTGGACATACATTTTTCTTGCAGGTCCTGGAACCATGTCTGCATGTCTTCTCTCGTGGGTGGCTGTTGGTGGTGGGCCGGCGGGTCCCCCACCCTTTGAGGGTCCTCGTGTGACTGATTTCTGTTTTGCGTCATCCCTTCAGTCAACCACATTTGTATAATGCTTGCGTCTTGTCTAGAGGATTGTGGCGTTTGTTGCGTGGTGTTGCCTTTCCCCTTGGCCCTTGACATATTATAATGATTTTCTGGGGCGTAACCTGGGTTTATCGGTTCCCCCCTCGGTCCTGGAGTACCTGTTTGGCCTTCCTCTGTTTTGCTCCTTCTGGGCTATGTTCTCTTTCCTACCCCCTAATGAGTCGGGGGTAGAAGTGTCTGATCTTGCGGGAGCCGCCTTGTCTCCCCGTGCGGTTCACGTGTATGGTGCTTGAGGTACTCCTGGTAGTTTCTTTCAGTGTGATGTGTCTGCGTTATCCAGGGGGAGTGTTGGGGGGCGATAGAACCCCTTCTCAGTCTCCTTCACTCGTATATCCCGTTCACCCCTCTCCCAATGGTGGATCTGCCTCGCTTGATGGGCTTTATGCGGGTATCTGGCCTGCTTTGGTGAGCGTTGGATTGTGTCTTTGGGTTCGATCCACTTGTATTGTTCATATTCAAATTTTTGAGAGTCCTAATATGGGTCTCCCCCCCCCCGGGGTGTCCCCCGACTTTATGGTGTGCTGGGTCTTGCCTGGGGGTTCGCTTCGTCCCCCTGCGTTCTCCCTCCTCCTCTAGTGCGGGACCAGGACTCGGGTCCCTCCCGACGGGACCGGACTCACCTCAGTCATGTGGGGCCTGCGGTGCCGTGGAGTTCGCAGGGCGGGCCCCGCTCCGAGATCCGAACGGTCCGTCCCGTGTGCCGGCGTTCAGAGAGCCGCTCACCTGTGCCCGCCGCCTTCCTCCTGTGTGGGCCCTCGGAGGACACCGTCTCCTTCTCTTGCGATCCCGCATCCCTCCTCCCGCCGCCCGGGTTCCTCGTCCACCAGCGACTTTCACCCGCAGCAGGCAAGAGGATGGGGGCGCGATCCTTCTCCGGTCTCCTCGCAGTCGCCGGATTCAGGGGCGCTCCGGTCCTTCGTAGCGGAGGGGGGAGGTCCCCAGGTCCTTCCCCGCTGCCTAAGTTAATCCTCGGCCTCTCAGCTCCTCCAGTGCCCGCCTCTGAGTTCCGCTGTGGGGGAGGGGTAGGTTGCAATGTCTCTCCCGCTCCCGGTTAGACGACCACCGTTCTTGATGAACACCAAAACCACCTGGGGGTGGGGGTCTCCGTTACTGCATGGGCGATCCTTCACTTCTGGCCACTTATGCTGCTGAATCCATGCTAATTTGTGTGGCGGTCCGGGCGGAGCGCAGCTCAGATGCGACTTCTCACCACGGCGGCCATCTTGGAATCCGGTATGACTTTTTTTAACCAGGCATTTCTGATAAAGCAGTCCTGCTAAGTGTAATTAGCTGGCTAGACTGGCATTTGGGTTCTGCCAGTCTAGCCGTTTCTTACTGCGGCACTCTATATTTTTCTGGGCATCTGTGATAAAATGATATGTTATGATATGATAAGTCATATATAACTCACCTGTACACAAGTGTTTTTAGGCGCGACAAGATAAGGGAAGGAAAACTGAGGGAGGACAAGACAAATGAATTTACTAAGCCTTGTGTCATTCAGGTCGTGCAAGTGCGAGAACCAGAAGTTCAAGGGGAAAGGGAGGGTGGAAATGCGAGGGAGAGGGGAGGGGAAAACAGGGCAGCAATGCTCTGATTAAGTGCCACCAGGGCAGCACGGCTCTGGGTAATGCAAGGAGAACAAGGGATTGTAGGGTTACAGTTACAGCCCCTAACTGCGTGGTAGGCCTGGAGGCAGTTCAAGGGTGACTTATCAAGAAAGAGCCTGGACTCAGTGAGACAGAGGGTAGCCAAGCAACCAGTTGGTACAGCGGACAGGTAGGTCAGCAGGGGACGGAGAGAGAGAAAGCAGAGGAGAAGAGGAACTTTTTGAGCTGCTTGCAGAGCTTCAGGTTGTCCGGCTCAAGTTTGGGAGGGTCAGGGAGGCCATTTCAGAGGGAGGAACCTGCAGGCGAAAAGGATGTACCCAACCCCCACTCTCTGCCCGGAGAAGCATCTAACCCTTAGGGCTCGATGAAGGAAGGTATTTTGGAAGATAGTGTTGGATGTAGTGCGGATCCCAGCCCCAGAAAGCCTTGTGGACAATGAAAAGGGTCTTTAACTTGATCCTTGCAGCCACTGAGAGCCAGTTGAGAGATTTCATGGCTGGAGAGATACAGTCCCTGGGCTTGAGGCCAAGGATAAGTCTCACAGTCCTGTTCTGGATTAGTTGCAGAGGGCGGAGAGTAGAGGAAGGCAGTTTGAGAAAGTGGCTGTTGCAGGAGTCCACCCTAGAGAGAACCAGAGCTCTGGAGACAGTGAGCTTCTGGGGGAAAGTGAAAAATTGAAGAGTCCCTTTGAGGAGGTGCAGCTGGTAGTGAAACTTCTTGGCGACGTCCGAGATGCGCGGAGAGAAAGAGAGAGTTGAGTTGAAGATGACACCAGGAATGAGCGAGAGAGGAAGGAAAGCTGAGTGTCATCCGCATAACACTGTATGTTAGTGGAGAAGGTAGAGATCAGGTGGGTCAAAGGGGCCAAGTAGAGGTTGAAAAACCAGGGTGAGAGGATAGAGCCCTGGAGAACGCTACATGTAGAGCGAGGTGGCGGAGTGAAAGGGACCAAGTTGGACCTGGGAGGGGCGGTCCAAGAGGAAGGAGGTCAGCCACTCCAGGGCCTGATCCATGATGCCCAGATTCTCACAGAGTCAATTGATCAGGATGGCGTGGTTGACCGTGTCGAAAGCAAGAGGAAAGTTCCAGGATGATGAGGACAGAAGGAATGCTGGAATCAAGGTTAGAGAGCAGATCTTTACACGTTTTCAGGAGAGCAGTTTCCCTGCCTATGGCAGCTCTTAAGCCAGACTGATGGTCATGGAGACAACCAACAGATTCAGTGTGGAGAGTAAACTGGCAGTTGTCCAGCTTTTCCAAGAGTTTGGTAGGGGGGAAAGTTCCAGTGGCAAAAGAATGAGTACAGAAATCGGCCAAGGCTGGATCAAGGGTGTCAATGTGGTCCTTAATGGTTCTGGAGGAGCAGGCGAGCACCTGTTTCGCAGACACTTCCATAGATGGGACTTGTCTAGAAACCTCGTCAGGTGTTAGAGAGAAAGAAGAGAAAGGAGGAGGAGAGGGAGAGATGCCCAGAAGGGGCCGAGAGAGGAAGAGGGAGAGGAAGAGAGATAGTGGACAGGATGTCCTGAGTTTTAGCGGAGAAGCGAGAGGCCAAAGGTACAGAGGGTCTGTTGAGGGAACAGGAGAGGTAGAAACCGCAACAGGATTGGCCTGTTCCTTGCAGATTTTAAAGAGTTTGGCTGTGTTATTAGAGGCCGCAGAGATGCAAGCTTGAATGTGTGCTCTCTTCTTGGTGAGTCTTATTGCTTCAACTGGCATTTCGGTACAATCAGTCTAGGCATGTCTTAATGTGGCCTGGCATGCTTTACTGTAATGTTATTATGTGTCTACACTGGTCCACATTGTGCAGCCAGTTGGACATGTTTTTATTGTGGCATGGCATTTTTAATAGCAAAGCATTAATGTTCATGTGCACTGTTGGTGACTTGCATGCATTGGATTGCTGTTACCCTACACAACAATAGCAAACACTGTGGCTTTTTAGCCAATTTTTCTCAGAAAGTTTGCTGTACATTGCATTAAAACACATATTTATATCTTTCTCCTAGTGCAGTGTGTGGCATACCCCTTCAGCAACACGCTTGTGCGTATTGCGCAAGCGTAGTAATCTAGGACGGCCTAGAGTGTGGCGCTACTGGTGATTTGTTGCCGAGTTGGGGGGCCCCGTCAGCATGGCTTGCAGGGGGGGCCCCAGACCTTGTGTTACGCCACTGTAGACAACCATGTGAATGGCTAAAAGTCCAGGGCGATTCTCAAGTTCAATACAATACTGCTTAGAAGATATATAGTCATGCTGGATATGTGATGATTTGAATGAACACAAGGATACCCAAACAAAACATTTAGGGGATATATCAACTCTGGTTGGTGAGTTACAAGGCCTTCTCCTTGCACTGGGACAAATTGACCCACATAAGCCCACTTGTATTGTATCTGATTCAGACCATGTAGAACAAGGTCATTATTTTGGCCTTTAATGGTGACAAGCCAACACATTCAGAGATTCTAAAGGGAAGCCAATATTGTCCAAAACAAATATGGCAAAAGGTATGGGACATCAAAAAGGCTAGACCTCTCATCTGCCTTATGCATACAAAAGCAAACAGAAATAATTCTGTGTAAAGTGCAGGCAATGCGCTTGCCGATCAGTCTGCAAGACAGCAGACTGTACAAAAAATGGTAGCAACGTTAACATGCTCTACCACATACATAGATGAGGGCATAAAAGCATTTCAGTGGATTGCTTTTATCCCCCAGATTCCTCATCTGATAGATATTCCCGTCCAGCTCTGCTGCTCAGAATTATTTTTGACAGGGGACGTAAAGGACCACGACTCGGCCGTCGATCATCAATCCATCTTGCTCGGTGCTCGATCGTCGGCTCCGGACATGGCGTCAGTCATCGTATATATACCACGTCACTACGCTCCATACCTCAGTTCCTTTTTTCCGTGCGCTTGCCCGCTGCTTCTGGAACACAACATTGAGTCTTTGACTCTGCGTTTGTGACTAAATCGTCAAATTTTTGTCATAATTCCTCAACCGCGATGTCCTGCCATCGGGTTTCAGACTTCAAGAGGTGCACTGACTGCCATTCCAAAATGTCGGTGACCGACCTGCACGACATTTGTCTGTGTTGTCTGGGTGCAGAACACGACACAGAGGGATGTGCGCCGTGCTCCAAAATGCAGCCAAAATCTATCTGTGAGCGGGCCGTCAAACTTGCTTTGGGCTGACTGTCCCGGAAATCTCTGGCACGGTCGCTTGTCCGGTCTTCCGAGGACAAGACGGAAGGGCTCACCCGGAGAAGGAGAGGGAAAAGAATTGGCAAAAAAACAAAAAGCGGTCACACTGGAGAAGTCACTCTTCCTCGTCCTCATCACATAAAAAGAAGAGACATCATCGACACAAGTCCAGCTTATCATCAGAAAAAGGTAAGCCCTCGGCTGGGCCGACCACTCAAGGAAAGTGAACAATTAAAAAAAAGAAATTCTTGAAATATTTAAAAATCAGGCTGCTGCAGGTGCCCTCCCCCTAGCCCCCCGAACAGCAAGCCTCGGCGGTGAAACCGGCGCTGGGTACTCCTCAGCCCACGCACGCCAATCCGTTGATGCCATCGACATCGGAGAGACCTTTGGGCTCGATGTCAAAAAAGGTGCATAAACCATCGATGCCTGGTCCATCTCTTGCACGTCGACAGGTTGGCATCCCTAACGTCACGGCATTACTCAAGCCTTGATCGACGCCGGTGCCCGTTCCATCAGCATCGAAAGAAAGACCCTTGCCGCTGACTATCGGCGACTGATCTTTTGTTTTGCTCTCCAGGTCAGGGTTCTTCGAATCCATGACATCGACCAGGACAATGACCAGGGGGACACTGATCCCATGTATACAGGATCGGGAAGTGTCGATTTTTTCGATGACCAAGCTGACCTGTTGGCTTTAGCTCAAGGGTTACACAACGCCAGTGGCCTGAACAAGTCTCCAGAGGTTGAATTTCAGCAGGGCCAGCCTTACAAGCAGACCCATGCTAAATTTAGGACCTTGGTGGAAAGAGTGGTAGACACCTTAGGTTTGAAGTCCTCCTCAGCCCCTGTTCTGGGCTATGAATTGACTGATACCTTGGATTAAGGTCCTGTGAATGAACATAGCATGGCACTTAACCCGGCAATGGCAGACCCCCTAAGCCCTCTTGTAGCAGAATCCTTGCTCCATTTTCCCAGTAAACTCTAATTTTACACGAAACTACAGGCCGGCAAGAGGATTTCCATCTTTCCTGGCTTCTCACCATACTCCAGAAGGGCTTGTTATGCAAGCAGCCACAATCACCACCAGACCTGTGGCATCCACTTCTAATCTGCCTCTGGAGAGTGAGGGTAAAAGGTTGGACGCAATGGCCAAGAAGGTCTTTACTTCTGGCAGCATGGCGTTAAAAGCCAGCAATGTGGCCGGTGGATTTGCAAAGTACTCTTTTGGTTTATGGAAAGCCATGGACCAAGAAACGCAGTACATCCCCGAAGGCGAAATGCAGGATGGGTTTACACAGCTGGTGGAAGATGGGAAGGAGGTAGCCAAGCAGTTGTTGCAAACGGGCCTGGACGTGGCCGACTGCATTGGCCGTTCAGTGGGGTCGGCGATAGTACTGAGAAGGCAAGCCTATCTAAAAACCTCTGGCTTCTCCACGAACGTCCAGAATAGGCTACTGGACATGCCTTTCGAGGCAGAGTTTCTTTTTGGCCAGAAGGCTAAGGACTCTGGCAAAGTTCAAAGAGTCTAAAATAGCTGCAAAATCGCTGGGCCTAGCTGTGCAGCTGGCTAAACCTGCCTTCAGCTTTGTCTCTAGGGGCAGAGGCTACAGGCGCTATGTGCCTTTTGGCAGGAAAAGCGCAGTTCCCATAAGCCAGGCAGTGGTAGAGGAGTTTCTCACATCCCAGAAGAGGCAGAGGGGATTCTAGAGGCCAGCAAACTCTAAGCCGCTTTGATTGCCCCTTCCACGATTTGCCGGTTGGTGGACGGTTGGCAGAACATTGCCCCAAGTGGCAGGAGATTGCCTCCGATGCCTGGGCCCTGTAGCTTGTTCAGTGGGGTCATTGTCTGCCCTTCTTAAGGAAACCAACGGACAGACCCCCACCACCTCCAATCCAACCGGGACAGGAGCTCCAGGAAGAACTGTGTGCCCTGTTGTCGAAGGGTGCTGTGGAAGAGGTACCTCCCGATTAGAGAGGGTCGGGTTGGTATTCCCAGTGTTTACTGGTACCCAAGAAAGGAGGAGTCTCCGTCCCATTCTGAACCTCAGGGCTGGGAACAAGTTTCTGAGGAAAGACAAATTCAGGTTGGTGACATTGAGTGAAATTCTCCACACTCTCGGACTTCAGGACTGGCTGGTGTCAAAAGATCTGCAAGATGCTTATTTTCATGTGCCGAATACATCGAAAGCCCGGGAAGTTCCTAAGGTTCTTCATAGGGGACAAGCACTATCAGTTCAAAGTGCTTCCCTTTGTGTTAACCTCCACTCCAAGGGTCTTCACCAAGCTCATGGCGGTAGTCGCAGCTCACCTCAGGAGATCCGGGGTCAATGTATTTGCATGCCTGGATGACTGGCTGATCCCAGGGAAGTTGGCGGGGCAGGTCTTGTCTCATCTGGAGGACACCTGTCTTCTACTGCACAGGCTGGAATTCTCCCTGAATATGAAGAAGTCCCATGTGACGCCAGTCCAAAGACTCCAGTTCATCGGAGCAGTTCTAGACACCCGGGTGGGGAAGGCTTTCCCTCCCCAGGAGAGAGTCTGCAACATAGCACAGTTGGTACACTTGTTCCAGAATCACGCCACTTTACTGGCGGCTTCCTTCCTCCGGCCTCTTAGGTATCATGGCCTTCTGTAATTGTCTGGTGCCAGGGGCCAGCTTCGCATTAGATCCCTTCAATGGCTCCAAAGGGGTCAGTGGTCACAGTACCTTGGAGCAATCACGGATCCTCTCAAGTGTCCAGCCAAGTGCTCCACGACCTCAACTGGTGGACCTACCGCAGCAATCTTTTGGTAGGGGAACCCTTCTGGCCTGCTTGGCCGCTGGCCTGGGTGGTCACAGATGCATCTCTGAAGGGTTGGGGCGCTCACTGCGAAGATGTGCAGGTGAGTGGCCTTTGGTCGCCAACAGAAGTCAGGTGGCACATCAACAGGCTGGAGTTGCGAGCCATCAGGCTAGTCCTGAGAGCTTTTGTCCCGTTTCTCAAGGGGAAACATGTCCTGATTCTGACGGACAACACAGTGGCTATGCACTACCTGAACAAAGAAGGTGGTGTGTGCTCCCTTCCCCTCTGCAGAGAGGCAATGCAGCTGTGGTTCTGGAGAACCGGATCTCGGTCTCAGCAGTTCATCTGGTGGGGTCCGAGAACGGTTTGGCGTATGCTCTGAGCAGGCAGAGCACAGTCTCACACGAGGGGGAAGTGTGCCAGGAAGTCCTGGAAGAGGTCTTCTCTCTCTGAGGTACCCCAGCAGTGGATCTGTTTGCCATGGAATCCAACAGGAAGTGCAGACAGTTTTGCTCAAGGGAATTCCCAGCGAGCGGTGCAATGGGGATGCGTTTCAGGTGGATTGGACCTTCCCTCTCCCCCCAATTCCCATCATTCCATGGGTTCTCAGGAAGCTGAAGAGGTTTCGAGCAACCATGATCTTGATCGCCCCAGACTGGGTGAGGAGAACATGGTACTCTGATCTTTTGGATCTATCCGCCTCACTGGTTGTCTCGGCACCTGGATCTCCTGACCCAGTCGGAAGGTCGGATATTCCACCCGACCCCAGAGTCCCTCAACCTATATGTGGGGTTCTTGAGAGGATGAGGTATGATGACTGGGACCTCTTGGAGGAGTTACTCAAGGAGTTGATGGATGCATGCAGACTGTCTTCAAGATCTCTGTATGCGTGCAGGTGGAGAAGATTTGAGGCGTGGTGCAGGGAACGTGAGATCGATCCCATCTCTTGTCCTACCACTACAGTGATGGAGTTCCTTCTTTCACTGGCCTCAGCAGGCCTTCAGGTTACCACACTCAAAGGATATTTGGCGGCCTTGTCTGTGTTTAAAAGGTCTCCAGATCAAGGTTCTTTCTTTGCAATGCTGTTTTCCTGGACTGGGACTTAAATCTGGTTATGAAATTTTTTATGGCGGCTCCGTTTGAGCCCATGCATTCCTGTTCCTTGAAACTGTTGTCCTTGAAAACAGCCTTTTCGGTTGCGATCACGTCAGCCAAGAGGATTAGTGATTTGCAGGCATTGTGCTGCAAGTCCCCATTCCTGTGTTTTTGTTGGTTTATAGTGATTGCATCGAATGTCAAAGCATTGAATGCCTTAGTATCAAAAAAAGCAACAATAAAAAGCATTGAATGCATTTTAATTAAAATAAAACCTTTACCTTTGAAAAAAATGCATTCAATGCTTTTTTAATGCATTTTTTTCAATACTTTTGTCATTCAATGATTTGTATTTGATGCAATGACTGGATACCGTTTTTTCAGGAGAAAGTTTCCCCTAAGTTCCACCTCTCTCAGTCCATAGATTTACCGGTCTTCTACCCTCCACCGCACTGCTCTAAGGAGGAGGAACAGTTCCACCGTTTATATCCTAAAAGAGCCTGAGCTTCTACGTCGCTAGGAAATGGGAGTCCCGAAAATCTGACCAGCTATTCACGGCCCATTCTTTGTCTCGCAAGGGTCTAACCGTAACAAAACAGACTCTTTCGCAAAATATATTATCCTTTGCATCGCAGAGTGCTACCAATCTGCTGGTAAAGAGCTTCCTTCCGGAATCAGGGCACACTCCACAAGAGGAGTCTCAGCATCTACAGACTACAGGGGAGTCCCCATTAGGGACATTTGCCGTGCTGCCACATTGTCATCCTTGCACCCATTTACCAGGCACTATTGTCTGGACGTTGCATGCAGGGCAGATGCACGTTTTGATAGGGCAGTGCTGCAAAATCTGCTACTATGACACTTTCCACCCACCTCCATCATCCTAACTGCTTGGGGACTCTATCAGATCAGGAATCTGTGGGAGAAAAGTAATCCATTGAGGGAGAAATTATAACCGTAATGTTCTTTCAATGGATTCTTTTCCCGCAGATTCTCCATCGCCCCTCCCTTCCATCCCGCTCAGAAAGTTCTTGTGGCTTGGCACATCTGTCTAAGTGAAGGGATGCCTGGTGATGGCTCTGAGGTGACTGCTCCTTTCTGGCTAGTTGCATACCTATAAAAAAAAAAAAAACTCTCTCTCTTCTTTTCCTTAATTCTTGGGGTTTTCACCCTTTGGGATGTTTCCCGTTGTCAAGTTTCTTACAGGCTGATTAGCCTTCGCCTTCTCCCATTGTTTTCCTCTGAAGCATTTAAGCCCTGGGAAAAAAGGGGGAACTGAGGTACGGGGCATAGTGATGTGGTATATATACAACTTTCATCATGTCCGGAGCCAATGATGGAGCAACGAGCAAGATGAATCAACGACCGATGGCCGAGTCGAGGTCCACTACGCCCCCTGTCCAAATGTTTCTGAGCAGCAGAGCTGGATGAGGATATCTATCAGATGAAGAATCTGCAGGAGAAGAATCCATAGAAAGAAAATTACGGCAAGTAATTTATCCTTCCTGTGCCAGCAACGACACCTCTGTTGTGTGAGAAACTGCTGTCCTGGGGCACCATACACCAGGTAGACAAGCAATGGATACAAGCCATCTATGAGGTGCCTTATACCATGTATGTGTGATGCTGGTGGACTCTACTGTTCATCTGTACTCCTTGAAGGACTGTGTGGGAACACCGTGCAAGATGCCAGGACATTTCCAAGATCAGTCCAAGTGAGCAGAATTGAAACTCAACCAAATGTACCCTGAGCGCAATTCGACTGGAA
Organism: Ambystoma mexicanum; assembly: GCF_040938575.1. NCBI lineage: Eukaryota > Metazoa > Chordata > Amphibia > Caudata > Ambystomatidae > Ambystoma > Ambystoma mexicanum. Next base: position 187,441,928 of record NC_090922.1, read on the forward strand.
ACCTTTAGTAGCAAAGCTCTACTGCTACCTAATGGATCCTACATCATGCGGTTCAATGCTTCATGCTGTGGTATGACTGTGGGGATTGCCAGCTTGATCACTGTCTCAAAGGTGATAAAATGCTGCAACATCATCCTTCATCCCCCAGTGCGTACTGAACTGGTGCTATTAAATCGGCCTGTAGTGAAACTATCGCCTCTGTAGTTCCCGCAGGTGTCGCTGAAACTGGCATGCCTCCTGAATATGAAAGTACACATCACTAGCACCACAGAAACCTTAGTGGAAGCATCAAACAGAGCACTGCAAATGGGCAGAAATCTGCTGGAGAGAACACCAGACTGCCCAACGGAGATTCAAGCCCTACTGGAAAGATCCAAACCAAAAATGGGGATCTTTATCCTGGGATCCTTTACAAACTGGCTGATTAAACCAGTCTTTTCTTTGGTTGTGTACGATTGGACCGAAAAAAAAAGGTCTGACCGTACAAAACGACCTAAAAATGCTATCACCAAAGGTTCGAACACCAAAAGTTCAAACCTTTGGTGGTAGCATTGCATGTAAGTAAAAAAAATGTAAAAAATACTGCGGTGGCTGCTTGGGTGTCCCCCGCAAAACCCTGCCCACTATATTGTGTGGCATAGTGAGCGGGGTGTTGCGGGGGACACCCCCGCAGCACACCCGAAAAAAAACCCCAAATAATCGGGGCCTGCAGGGGTGTCCCCCGCAACACCCAACTCACTATACTCTACAGTATAGTGAGCGGGGGTTGCGAAGGAAACCCCTGCAGCCTCCGTAGTATGTATGTGTGTTTGCATGAGAAAGGTGCAAACCTTTGATAGTTCGCACCTTTCTCATGCGAAATTTCCGGCCGCGGCAAAATCAGCCATGGCCGGATCACATAGAATCTTTTCTTTCAACCCATTGAAAAACTTATTGAACTTCTTTGGAAATATAGGCTTGGGGAGTACACCTGTGTTCTACATTATCGCAGCTGGATTCATCCTGATCATCTTTTTATTTTGTCGTAACAAGTAATAAAAAACATGTTCAATGCACCAAAGCTGTATCCTGACAAACAGATGAGAAATGTTAGGAACCTTTTGTGTGACAAACATCTACCCATCTCTGATTCATCTACAGACATACATCAGGAACCATCAGCGACAGAAAATTGTCTGCTGGCCAGTACATGCTGCAGCTGGCTCTTCTCAAGAAGATACATGTTTATGTTTTAGTAATTAGTAACACATGAGGACCCTGAGTGAACACTTTATAGTGAAAAAGTCATATGTTATGCTTCTTAAGTTCTTTTGTCTCTTTACTCTTATTTACATGATTCCTAAGATGCCTCCATGGCTTGTTTTATGGCTCATTGGGCGGTGGGGAGGTCACATGTATTTTCAGTTTAGTTCATGTTTGGTGATGTTTAGAGCTTGATGTCTGAGCGTAATTCCAAGCCTATAGTCATATTTCTTAAACGTGAGCATTTTTTGAAAACACATTTACAATTACATTCAGGCGATGTGATGCGAAAGAGCTCCCAATGCACTATTAAATAACAGAGAATTATGTTTGGTGGTATGGGAAGCGTGCCAGTGTTTTGGAACATTGCGAACAAAAACATAAACAATATTACTAAGGCGCACTTCAGAGAATCTGGGAAGTGCAGTAAGTGTCTCGGTAATAGTAAACAAAACTAAAATAGCAGTAATTGAAAATGAACTAAGGCACTACAGCACTTCCTGTGATGTTTGTAAGTGGATGAAGGGTAACAGCAATTTACTGTTGGCCTTGCCTTAGCTATAAACAAGCAACATACTCCTGTAAAATGTTGACTGTATTAGGATGACCTCAGAAGCATCTTTACTCTTGACACTGAAAGGTAGAAAGTGACTTCAGCTGCCTTCTTCTCCTTACTCTGATTGGTAGAAAGTGAGCTAAGCAGTGGGCAGTGTCTATAAAATGAGCTTACTCTGGGAGAGAAGGGGCTGTTCTAACCAGGGCTGGAAGAAGACAGGAGGCTGATGAACGAGATCTGGAAGACACCTATAGCCTGGCTGGAACCTCTTCCCATTGAAACGCTCTTGAGCAGGGAGGGGCTAAACCCTCACTTTGTCATGAACTTCAGATCACGCCCCTTTTGGACCTCCTGGTCCTTGTCTCAACGGGGCTTACGTTCCGTACTACTTCCAACATGGCCGTCCAGAGCTGAAGCCCTTGCTCGCTCCATGCACTGAGCGCGGCGTGATCTATTTATAGACCACGCCTTCCGCGGCTCCCCGTTTCTCAATGCTATTGCAGAGTAGCCCCAGACGTGTGTTCGTAGCTTGCGGTATTGTTTCCTTTGTCCCAGTGTTATTACCCGCTCCTTACCCTTTCCCCCTTCCTGTTTCCGAGCATTTCTAGCCTTTCCAGACTCCCGGATTCCTGGACTCCGCGCTCCCGGAACTAAACGCAACCTGGAACCAGCCGAGACTCGAGCAGCGCTGTTCAAAACCAGGAGCGTTCGCAAGAAGGCAGCGATCGAAGACACCGGTAAACTGCGGACCCAGGTGAGAAGGGGGGAACTCCTTGACACACTTTTCCTGCCTAACTTTTTAAAAGCCACTGAAACTAAATTTCATGGCTTTTTGAGTAGCAAGAGGACTTTTTCTCTTTGCTTTTGAGACTTTGTATTTGTATTTATTACATTTCTATATAGTGCTTTACGCCAAAGTGCTTTACAAAAGAAAATATGGAACGCTTCACAAATTTTCGTGTCATCCTTGCGCAGGGGCCATGCTAATCTTCTCTGTATCGTTTAAATTTTAGTATATGTGCTGCCGAAGCGAGCACATTAACTATTGTTTTTGACTGAGCTATATGGGGAGTATTTCTACATTTGTAACCAAGGCAAAACAGCTCACCACCTATGGACAGATCTTATTCTGAATTGGCTGATGCTGGCATCATGGTTGATCCAGATTGATATTGACTCTTTCTGAAGCATTTTTATCTATTTTTGCTGCTTTTTGATGAAAGAGACCATGGTGATTTGATTGGTGAATTTTTTATATTGTTTTCGGGTTGTGAAGACCACAGGCATGGGCTCACTCCTCCATTGATATGATATGATATGATTTGATATTTTATTTATAGCGCGCCCATACACAAGTGTTTCAAGGAGCAACAAGGAGGTGAGCAGGGCAGGACAAGACAACAATCCTACTAGGCCCAGTGACATTGAGATCACCAAGTGCCGAGGAAGTTCTTTACAATGCGCTTAATACCCAGAGGTTTCTAAGCACAGACCCAGGGATCGAATCTGTGTTTCTGCTCATCGTCTTGCTTCCAAGGCGAGCGCATTGCCCCTGAGCTATCCTCCCTACCTTCTACCGCTAAGGAGTAGTGAGTATGAATTGTGTTTTACCCTTCTTTTCCATCACATTGGAAAATAAATACGGTATTAAAAGGACAGGTGCGTTTATGAAGACTGCGCAGCAAGATTTGTGAGGTTGCCTAGCAAGACCTGGTGAGGCAGGTAGTTGTTTTTAAGGTGGCTATATCACGGAGAAGGTTGATTAGTCTGAGTCTTGAGTAGACGTAGAGGCAATGACAATGATTGCTGCTTATTGATTATTGACTTTTTGCATTTTAAGTGTGTTGTGTGTAGTGACTATAATGGTAGCAATGTTTCTTACTTGCTTATCCCTCATAATGAAAAGATGTACATTATACATGAGAGTGTAAAAAGCATTCATTGAGTGTTCATTGCTTAGAATGTTGTCAGAAGCATTTGAGCATGAACTTTAAGAGTGGGGCATCTATTTGAAATACTGTGTATTGCTATGTTATAAATGGTGCATGTCTTTAATGAACATACCAAGGGTTACTGGAAGGTATGAGCAGCGAACCATCAATAAAATATATGTGACATCAGTAAGCCACTCCTGTGCAGATGACTCAGAATGGCTGCCCACTGCAGGGGGTTGATTGCATGCTCTCTTTACTGCTGCAGAGTGACAGGTATATGCTTTTCCCAACCTCTATTCCTACCACAGACCCTGCTGGAGGGTCCTGGACAGTCCCATAGGGGTGGAGAAAAGGCTCTGTTGAGAACGGGTGACAAGACTCACATCACCTTAAACAAAATCACATAGATTTGCCTTATGAGCTACTAGCTGCACATCTCAAAGGTCCTTCTGTAATTCACATTTAATAGTTTTACAAGATGTAGTAGACGCTGCAGGCCCTAAATATAGAATGTATACACATAGGAAGGTGCTCCAGGCATGAAGATATTTTAAGGTGAGTGATACAATGAGATTAAAAAGCAGGCTTTATGCCAAACCTATTAAAGAAGAAAAATGTGTTATTGAAGGAGAAGCACAGCGAATGTATGTAAACTCTAAAGTTATAGAATGCGGCTAAACATCAGAAATGCTGGGAAAGCATTGTTTTAACAGCAAGACATCTGTTTTAATGTTAAGGAGATATTTGATAAAGCAACATAGGTGGGGGAGTTTGGAAATGTTAAGGGTTTGTACTAGTGGAATCTTTTTTTCTGACAGTAGATATTACCCCTGATCAAATACTTGTAAAAAACGAAAGGAGTGAGACATGATCATATCGGGCTGGACGCTGCTGAATTATTGTAGCTTGCAACTAGTTTGACTAGTTCTCTAGGTGCATTAGAACAGTTAATTTTTGTTTGATAATTGGTGAAGTGGTTCTTTGACAGTAGTGATTTAAGATAAGTTCCAAATAAGTTGTCGAGTCACTGTAATTCATGTATTAGCTTTTACACAGGTTTTATATAAATTTATGATGGTTTGAGTATATGCTTAATACATAGCCGACAAGTTTTGCAGTTCCATGCAGAATCTTTTTTCGCACTGCATGCTACGTCTTGTAGGCCCACCCTTGCAATTAGATAAACAAAACTACAAGTTCCAGCATGCAACTGGAAGCAAAAAGCAGGATTGGCTTGGATGGAACTAGGAAACTTGGCTGGGAGGGTCGGGTGGCTCTATCGCCCATGTTGGCTGCTGCTGGGCTCCCATGGCTGGGGAAGGGGGCTACAGCAGAGGGTGGCCCCCGAGGATCTAGTCTCGAGGTGATAAGAGCTTAGACCTTGGTATAAGTCTAGGGCATGCAAGGGCAGGAACACCACCACCGGCCAGCCAGTGAGATTTAGAGCTTTTCCCTCTGGAGGGCACCAGGGCCACCACCAGGGTGCGCGGGACCTCTGCCATGGCCAGGTGGGGGTGAGCGCTCACAAATGTTTCTTGTGGGGTGCCAACCCAGAACACCCCAGCCTGCCTCTTGGAGCCCTGGCCAGGACCCGGGACTCGCCCTGACTGCCTTATCATACATCTGGGTGTCCAGCTGCTGTGTTTAGTGGTACTTGCCTTCTGCCCTGACCCTCTGGGGCCAGTCGGTTATGGCCACATGCTCTAGGATGCCAACCCAGGGGGCCGCAGTCCATCTTGTGGAGCCTTGACGGCTCTCCCATGGGACTCCCGCTGGACCTCAGTTCCCGCCTGGGACTCAGATGCCGGCTTCGTCCTGCACTCAGGCCCATTGGGCACCACCTGCACAGGGGCACTCTGGTCTCCTCAGAGGGATTGCTCACTGCCTTCTGGGGACACTGGTCCAGTGGCAGAGGAGGTGTCCGCCGCCTGGGCCATACATCCGCCCCGCATGAAGACACTTTCCATCTGGGGGCGTATGGAACCCAGACGGAAACAAATGTAGGAGTCAGCCGGGCCAGCCTTGTTTCGGGCCAAATGGTTTGACCGCCCCAGCCAGATGGGCGATCGGACCAAGCCTAAGGACCAGATAGCCCGGGACGGTACTCCCTGACCAGATTGGCCAGGTGGCCATGAGGTTGTACATGCCTTAAGGCCACCCTCCAAGTCTTAAGCTGCCACCGCTGTGCCCTGGAGTGAAGGCTTCCGCCCGCATCCAAGGCCCAGCCTCTCTTCCCTGCCTCCCTTGGGCTTGGGCCTGCCACTCTGCTGCTGGCTGGGCCAAGGCCATATGGTCTGCTAGGCTGGCCAGGAAGGGAGAAGAGCACTCCCCGGCTTTTACAGTCTGTATTCATACTGAAAATTTAGATCAAGCAAGCTTTTGTCCTTCTGAGCCGCAGGAGGTTTCTTTCATCCCAGAGCTTGCTTCAGGACAACTGCGTTATCGTTTGACAGGTGCACCGCCCCAGTCAAACTCCTCACCTGCCACTGTCCCCGCTGCGGGTCGCTCCGGTGGGTACCAGGTGTTTGAAGCCAGATGCGAAAGCCCCATGGGGCTCGCCCCCCTGCCTCACTGGGTACATGAAAAAATTATAAGAGTACTGGTATTTCACTGCCAGAGGGCCTCCTAATTATCATACACCTCTCATGTGTCTTCACACGGCCAGACTAGAGTCAAGCGCAATAGAGTCCTCTTTCCTCGCTGATTCTGCTAAGCCTGTTCCCTTGGCTGTGGTTTCGCTAGATACTAGCTAGGAGACAGTGGGAATCGTGTTCATTTGTTCATGCACGTCACTAATTAGATGACTCAGCATTTGGCTACCTTAAGAGAGTCATAGTTACTCCCGCCGTTTACCCGCACTTCATTGAACTTTTTCACTTTGACATTCAGAGCACTGGGCAGAAATCACATTGCGTCAGCACCTGCTGCGTGCTTTCGCGATGCTGTTTTTAATTAAAACAGTTGGATTCCCCTGGTACACATGAGTTCTAAGTCAGCTGCTAGGCATCGGGCGAGACAAAACACTGGGCCCGAAACCCGGGAGGGGAACGGAGAGAGGCGACCACTGTAGTTGGGGCGATCCAAAGGAAGGGCCTGGCTCACATCCAGAGTCGCCACCGCCTGTGGGGGGAGATGCCTCGTCCAGCTGCAGCAGGCACACAGCCACGCTTCACAACCCCAGCCAGACCAACCAGCCCCAAGAGCCCATTCTTATCCTGAAGTTATGGATCTGACCTGCCGACTTCCCATACTTACATAGTTCCAACATGCCAGAGGATGTTCACCTTGGAAAATCTGCTGCTGATATGGGTATGGCCTGGTGCGAGATTTACACCATCTCCCCTGGAAGGACCAGCAAGAGCTCATCGGATGCCACCAGAGCTGCAACGTTTTCCAAGGTTCGGGGCCCTCTCTCGGAGCAAACCCATTCCATGGTGCCCTGCCCTTCACAAAGAAAAGAAAACACTCCCCAGGGCTCACGCCGGCTTCTCCGAGATCATTTGCGTTACTGCACTAGATGCTGCAACGGTGCCCATCCCTGCCACTCTGGATTCAGGGATCTCAGCCTGACTCCCTTTCGATCGGCTGAGGGTTGGGGGCAATGGAGGTCATCACCTGTCCCTTTCCGAATGGCGCTCCGCCATCTCTTAGGACTGACTGACCCATGTTCAACTGTTGTTCACAGGGAACTCCACTTGGGCCTTCAAAGTTTTCGCTGGAACATTTGCTACTACCACCAATGTCTGTGCCTGCGGTGCCTCCGCCCGAACCCTCCCCAGGCTTCCATGCACAGCGCAGCGGCCCGCGTATTCGTCGCAGCTTAGCCCTGTGGCTCTCAGTGCCAGCACAATGCTCCAGCGCCATCCATTTTCAGGGCTAGTTGATTTGGCATGTGAGTTGTTACACATTCCTTAGCAGATTCCGACTTCATGCCCACTGTCCTGCTGTCCTGCTGTCTAAATCAACCAAGACCTTTTCTGGGGTCTGATGAGCATCAGCATTGTGCACCTTAACACGGCTTTCGGTTCATCCCTCATTGCCAGTGCTGCTTACCAAAAGTGGCCCACTGGGCACTCGCATTCGATGCCCGGCTTCATACCCATTTAAAGTCTGAGAATAGGTTGAGAACGTTTCGGGCCTAAGACCTCTAATCCTTCACTTTACCAGATAAAACTAGGGTTTCCAAGTGCCAACTATCCTGAGAAAAACTTCCACCAAAGTTTCCTCTGGCTTCACCCGGCCCAGGCATAGTTTTTTAAAATTGTTTTTAACCTTTTTATTTGTATTTTCAACACAAAACATAATACAAAACCACTTAAACAACACCCAAAACATTTCTACTGGCACTTTCAAGATGGAGTCCATAATATTTCTCATCTGCTCGGTACACGGCTAGGTCTCCTTTCTCCCATCCATGATGTTCGTACGCTATTCTGTGTATTCCACCCGAATGTCAGTGGGCCAGCCATCTCCTTCTTGAATCATTTCGGCCCGTAGTCCACAGGCTTCCACCGTTGTGCGGTTAGTCCTCAACCAGGTCACCTGGCTCGTCTATACTGTCCCTTTCCTTGCTTCCGAACAGGTTCTGCACAAGGGTGTTCATGCCCATATCTTAGCCCTACTGTTGCCTTCTCCCCTTTGCATTGCCCTTGTCCACACTGATATTTCGGCTATCGCCCATTTTAGCAGGTCCGCCCACCACCCCTCTATCGAGGGTCCCACACTTGTGTTCCACGCCATTGCTATGCGGCACTTTGCTAATATTGTTATGAAGTCTTTCATTTTTGCCAAGTGCATTCTCTGCTTGTCTCCTCTTGCGAACAGGCCCAGGAGATAAGATGCCGGCGACCATGCTTGCATTTGGATTCCCTCCTTCAGGGCTCTCTCCTTAATTGTGTCCCAAGAAATCGTTATTCTTGGGCATGACCAGAACGTGTGCAACATTTCCACCAGCGCTGCCTCGCAGCGCGGGCTGCTCCAGGTCTGTCTATTCCCCATGCTTGACATCCTTTTTGGCGTTACCTATGCTCTGTGTAAGAGATAGAACTGCATCTGTCTGAACCTTACGTTCCTGGAGACTTTCTTTGCATACTGGAGGGCCCTGTTCCATTCCTCATACTTGAAGGGTCTCTGAAGCTCTTCCTCCGATTTAGCTTGTGCATGTAATTCTCTTGTGTTGTTAGTTCATAGCAATTGTTTGTAAAGCCTGTACATTGTGTGTCACCCTTCCGAAACATTGTACCATGCATCCAGTGCCCCCCCTATGTCATCCTCCTCCAGCAGGGTCTCCCATCTACCTCCTTATTGTTCTGACCATGCTGTTGTACAATATGAATTGGCCCCTGTGTATGCCCTGCTCTTCTAACAGGGTCTGGAAGTCCACCCAGCATCCGTTTTGCCACAGATCTCCTATTTGGGCTACTCCCTTGTCTTCCCACTGTATTCTGAACTTTGCCAGGTTTGCAATGCGGGCATCCACTAATCCCACAAGGGGGATTTGCCTGGAGCAGGGGTCCCTCATGTTCTGGAGTTTCCACGCTCTTTACCCTAGGGCTCGGCCCAGCTTAACCATATTGGGGAGTGCTTTGGCTGCAGCTGTGTCCGTGCACAAGAGTTCTCTTAAGTAATATCGCTGTAGCGACGGTTGAAAAAGTATTGAGTCTATGAATGTGTCCTCGCCTAGCCACTGCACCACGAATTGAAGTTGAGCTGCCAAATAATATCGCTCAAAGTCCGGGAGCCTGATGCCCCCCCCACCCACTCGTAGCCCCTTTGTACTGTGTTCAGTGCTATCCTGTTTCTCCCTCCTCCCTCAGGAAATCCCTTGTCATGGTGTGTAGCAGTTTGAAGAATGACCCCGAGATTTTGTAAGTAATGTTAGTAAAATGATACAGGAGACGGGGTAGGACCGTCATCTTCAACAGGGCCGCCCAGCCAATCATCCCCACCGGTAGTGTCTTCCAAAACTGCATGGCCTTCCCTATTTTATCCAGGGCCAACTACGTTTTGGCCTTGTGTGTTTCCTTAGTGTCATGGTATGTATCCACTTCTAGATATCTGAAGGTGAGTGGGGTCCATGTGAGGCCCAGTTCCGGGAACCAGTCTGGTGTCACTCCTCTCAGGCCCGCCAAAGGGAACAGCGAGGACTTTTCTTTATTAATAGTGATTCCCGACAACCTGCTAAATGCTCCCAGGGCTTCCCGCAGGTCATGCAAGTTAGTCCGTGGGTTCTGGACATAGTGCAACCTATCGTCTGCATAGATTGATATTTGATGTACTTCCTCATCTATCACTATTCCAGTGTCCCTGTACTCAGCTCTTAGAAAGGCTGGGAATGGTTCTAGTGCCAGGATATATAACATCAGGGACAGTGGGCACCCCTGCTTCATACCCCACGCTAAGCTCCACTCCTCCGAAACATGTCTGGCCATCTTAACCCTCGCCCTCGGATCCTTGTATAAAAGCTTGATCCAACGCAGGAACCCTTCGCCTATCCCAAAGTGGGCGAGCACTCCCAGAAGCCAGTCCCAGTTCACCAAGTCTAATGCCTTTATGGCATCCAGTGATGCCACTGCGCTTTCCCCCTCTTCCTGATTCGTTATATCTATGATGTGGTGGAGTCTGCAGAGATTCCACGTGGTATTCCTTACCGGCACATACCCCGTTTGGTCCGGGTGCACCAGCATGGGTATAACCCTTTTGAGCCGGTTGGCCAGGACCGCTGTGAGGATTTTGGAGTCGTGATTTATCAAGGAGATTGGTCTATAGGACCCGCAGTCTAGAGGCGGTTTCCCTGGTTTCAGTATTGGTAGTATTATGGATTCCGACATACTACTCGGGAGCCGTCCCCTCTCGTATGCCTCTTCTAATGTCTCCAGTAGTCTCGGGCCAGGCTGTCCTTATATTTCTTGTAGAATTCCCCTGGTAACCCATCGGGCCGCGGGGACTTTCCTGTCGGTAGCTGGGCTATGACTGCCGAAAGTTCTTCTACTGTATGGGGCGCATCTAACAGCCAGGCCTGCTCCTCTGTTAATTGTGGGAGGTTGATTTCCGCCAAGGCATCAGCTATATCTCCCTCCTCTGCCTCCTGGACCCGGGAGTATAGTTTCTCGTAGAATAGCGAGAAGACCGTATTTATACCTTCCTGGGTCCTAATCACCTCCCCCTGTTAGTTTTTAATTGCGTTTATTGGTTCCTGCTTGCCCTCCTGTTTAGTTAGCCAAGCTAGGGGCCTGCTGGGCTTGTCCCCCTCTGCATGTAGCCTCTGTATATACTTCCCATAGTCCAGCTTCCCCAGCCTCTACCAGATTGCTATACACTGTTGTCTCAAGATAGTTAAATCTCCCAGTTCTCCTCCCATCTCGCCTGCCCGTGCTTCTGCCTTTTTGACCTCCTTTTCTACTCCCTCTAGTTCAGCCAAAATCTCTCCCCTGAGGCCTCCAGTCTTACCCATCGCTGCTCCTCTAACCACCATCTCAAGGGCCTCCCAGACTGTTCCAGTGCTATCCACACTCCCTACGTTATGCTCAAAATGGCCCAGGCATAGTTCACCATCTTTTGAGTCCTATCACATGTGCTCATGCTCCAATTCCTTGACTGAGCAGCCGAGACGGGCAGGTGATGGCCAGCCCTCACCTTCATTGCGCCACAGGGTTTTGTTCCGCCCTCTGACTTGCACACGTATTACACTCCTTAGTCCGTGTTTCAAGACGAGTCGGGTGGGTAACCAACATCATCGCAGACCCCTAGCACCCATCGTGAGCCTCCCCGCCCGGCGGGGTAGCTTGGTGGGACATACTGAGGACAGGCCACCACAGTCGACAGTCGTACCGGGAACAGGGGACCCCAACGCCGCTGCGGTGACCCCCGAGTGGGGCGGGAGAGTTGCCATAGGAGGGTGCGGCGGCGGTCAATCTCCCTCGCACCCGTGGACATGGCAAAATGGCTGCCTGGGGTTATAACACTCTGCCCGAGCAGAGAGCCACCTGCACCCGGGACCTTCCCAGCCGATCTGGAGCTGGTTGCGGTGCATCACCACAGAGGAAACGCGCCCTGCGGGGGGCGGTTGCACACAGGCAGCGGTCCCACAAGGGGATCCGCCATTCCAGGTGACCGACCTGACTGTACCTGGATACGAGGGAAGGTCGCCCGCCCGTCAAATAGGCCCAGCTGCCCCATGGGTCAAAGCTGGCCCAGCATGCCAGGCCCCTGTCTGCCTGGGGAGGTGTCCTTCGAGAACAGCCAGGTTTCCCTTGACTCCCGGCTGCCCCCACTCCGGCCCTCCCTTCCAATCGGGATTGGGGACCCTGCCAACATCCACCTGCTGCTGGCTGAGAGACTGGAGCGCCTGGCCGCCATGGCAGCTCAGGTGCCGGCTTGCAGGGGGGCACTCGGGTCTACCTCTCCTGTGCATGGTTGGGGATGTTCCTTCAGGTCATCCCAACCCTGCCGGACATCCCTTTCCACCTATGGGTCATGGACCCCTCCGTTGGAAGGGATCCTGCTCCACGGCGCCTGGTCCTCCATGCGCCCCAGCCGTGGACTGCTCTGCTAGCTGGATCATAGCACTAGGGGCGTCCCAGGCTGTGGGTGTGTACGCATCTGGGTCACAATCGAGCTCTCCCTCCGGCTGCTCTGCCGTTAATGATCCTTCCACAGGTTCACCTACGCAAACCTTGTTATGACTTTTACTTCCTCTATATAGTCAAGTTTGACCATCTTTTCGGCACTCCGCCAAGGCCGTTGCTGACCCCAGCGGGGCCAATCTGAGGACCTCACTAAACCATTCAATCGGTAGTAGCGACTATTGGTGTGTAGAAAGGGCAGGGACTTAATCAACGCAACCTTACGACCTGCACTTACTGGGAATTCCTTGTTCATGTGAAAAAATTGCAATCCCCAATCCCTATCATGAATGGGGTTCAGCGGGTTACCTGCACTTGTCAGCAAAGGGTAGACACATGCTTATCCGTTCAGTGTATCGCGTGTGCATCCCCGGACATCTAAGAACATCAAAGACTTGTTATCCTTGCATATTGGTGGAACAATTTATACAAAAATAACCTCATTGGTTATCGACACCTTGGCGCCTATCATAACTAAAAAGATTAAAACTGAAACCACTGGTAAAACATGGTTCTCTGAGAATATCCTGGAACTCAGAAGAATGAAAAGATTCCAGGAAAGGAAATGGCGAAAGACCCTGTCCCAGTGGAACCTCTCCCAGTACCGGACTGCTGAAAATACTTATGAAAAAGCTATCATTACTGAGAAAAATAAATATTTTGAAGATAGGATGTCCTCTGCCAAATCTGATCAGAAGGAATTATTTACCATCTTAAAGGAGATAAGGGGAGTTCCAGCACACATCCCCCTGTTGACAAAAGTGATCTGTGGTGCACTAAAATCCAGCAAGGATTTCCTACTAAAATAAATTCTTATCTGGCCACTATTGAGGTACACTGAGCGACAGCCCCCCTTATCCATCTTGAGATGGCTAGTGTACCAATAGAATTGCGCACACCTAATCACAACACTCCTGAATTTCCTCTCAACCAGCTATCGGACGAAGATGTCGTAGACATCGTAAAAAAATGGAAGCCTACCAATTGCACTGGCGATGTATGTCCATCCATAATCATCCAGGATGCTATCGCTCATCTTGCCCCATATGTCGCCAACATTATCAATGCCTCTTTCGCATCATCAGTGGTTCCGGACACATTAAAGGAAGTATGGATCACGCCTATCCTTAAAAAATATTCCCTGGACACTGGAATGGTAGGGAACTAACGTCCCATCAGCATTATGCCGTTTTTTTACTAAAGATCGTGGACAGGGCAACATATTTACAATTTCAGAACCACTTGGACAAAAACAATCTATTTGGTGAATTACAATCTGGTTTCCGTGTTAGACATGGTACAGAAACAGCAATGCTAGTCCTTAGAAACAATCTTGTAAGCATTGTGGATTCTGGTAAGTTAGCTCTGTTGATGCTTCTCGACCTCTCGGCAGCCTTTGATCTCATTGACCGTAGACTTCTGCTCTAGAAGTTGGGAGGTATTGCTAACTGCTCCCAATCAACAGTGCAATGGATGGAATCTTTCCTGGGGCCCAGGTTGGCGTGTGTTGCCGCAGAGGGATTTTGGGCACCCCTGAGTGGCTGACCTGTGGTGTTCCACAGGGAGCCTGTCTTTCCCCTTTCCTGTTTAACCTTTATAACTGGCCGCTCTTTGACCTCCTGGACAGTGTCAGCGTCAAATACACCAATTACGCCGACGACACCCAGGTGGTCCTTGAGCTGTCTGGGATATATGAGAAGGACCTACAGCGCATCAATCAGGTGTACTCTCTGATCCAGGGATGGATGGATGCCAATTCCCTGGCCGTGAACACCAGCAAGACTGAACTCATGCTGGTTTCTTGTTTCTTGCCGACTGAATACGAGTGCTATTGCACTGTCAAGAAACTTTGCGGCGCACGACAAGCACACAAGCTTTTGTGGCTGGCAGTAGGGTGCTGCTCGGCTTGGCATTCAGGGTCGGCTGGGGCGCACAGCAGGCCTGCTCTTGGTTAGGCGGGCCTGTCTCTGGACCCCCGCGCTTGGAGTGCTTCGGGAGGGAGATGTGCTTGCTGCGCTACAATGCATTGGAGAGGAAGTGAGTGCCCAGGGCTCAGGGGAAGAGTGGCGTCCATCACAGTAACAGAGGGTAAAATATGCTTCTCTCACTTTTGTACCTGTTGTTATATTGTAAAGCGCTTTGGCTTAAAGCGCTATATAAATTCAATAAACATAAACATAAACTTTAAGGGCAGAGTGTAGCATGATCCAGCAAGGGGAATTTAGTTATATATTGCCAGTTACCTGTAAAGGACGACAATCATTGACTTGCCATTGTTGGAACGTTGGGCTGAGTCTCTGCGGGGCCGTCACTCTTCTGGGCATACAGATCCCCTGATCACTGGATCCTCTGTGTGATTGGCCCTGATACATCTTACAAGGGCATTACTGTTGAAGACTGGGGGAGTCCTAGAGATTGGCAATGAGATCAGGGAATCCATTAGTGAGGCCACATGAATGGTATTACTGTGGAACATTATTTGAAGGCCTTTGAGCAATATTTTACTGGAGTTAGAGGCTGTTTCATATAGGTGTGGTGGAGTAGGTCTCCCTTCTCGGGGTGCTACAAATATACTCATGCAGTGCTATGACGAGTGGTGCAGGGAAGATAAAGGGCCCCACAGACTCGTTCACAAGTACTGCTGCTAAAGGGCACACTGAGATGGCTACTGGGTGTGGGAATGCGGCTAGTACTGCAGTATCTCCCAATCATTTGGATCTGAACGTGATAGCTATGCAAAGTAGCTTTGCATCAGTGAACTCTAAGCTACATGATTTTGAGGCCAATATCAACTCTCTGCAGTCCAAACTAGATAAAGAAAGTGGCCATATAACACAGGCGGAGACAAAAATTAGTGACTTCGAAGATACTAGTTGTTAGGGAGAATTCTCTGTAAAGGCTAATTTCCCAAACCTAGTGAGTCCCCCAGCAGCTTTGCTGGATATTTGGGGCTTAATTTTTCTCTCCTGCTAAGAGTGACACTCTTTTCCTCCCACTCTTAGACATGATTTGAGGTGTTACTTTGATTTTGTACGTGTTTTATGGGCTATGGGGTCCTTTTACCCCATAGGGCTACATGTGTTTTTGGTATATGGGTTATATGGTATATGGGGTATATGGGCGACCCCCAAACATAGACTCCATACCCTGGGAATGACTACTGTCTCCCAGGGCATGTATAGTCACCATTGGCTTTACTAGTCTCAAATTGTGAACAGAACCAGTACAAACCATCCTATTGTGGACGTACTGGTCGGGGAAATTCGATTGCCCCGAGGTCTGTTGTTCGAGGGGGCGCGTCTCCGTCCCCCCTGATCGAGTTTTGGCTGGTGGCAGTGGATACTACTTTTTATATTCAACCGCGAATATATCTCTATGGGATTTTCCCATTGTTCGAGGCTACCAACTTTAATATTTAATTCTTATAGCCTCGAACATACTGCCGGTTTATTTATTTAATATTAATTCACCGGTTGGTATTTTTTGCCAGAACTCGATTCTAAAATGGCGTTTGTGTTCTCTTCTGTGACTCCAACCCAAGTCAAGCCCTTTGTTCCACATTTTGGCGGGCTTCTTCACAGAAGCCTCCAAAAGTGGTGCCACTCTGTCTGGGTACCACAGAGGGTGTAGGAGGGCGTTTAGGCACCCTGGACTGAGTTGCCTTGGTAACTCAAGTCGCACTCTTGTGTGATTGGCCCAAGTGGCGAGCCGGCCGGCTCACCACTTAGCATGTTTGATTGACAGCTAGGCTGAATGAATGGGGGTGTGCTGCATAAAAGCAGGGCCTTGGGGACTGGAACTTCAGAAGTCGCCACAGGACCTAAGAATCCGAGGAGGGAGAAGCTGAGCCGACCTGCAACGACGACACCATCGGTGGAGCCCTGCTGAACCGTCTCACCACTTTTCTCGACAACAGAGGAGATCTCCAGTCCGGAGAGTCTTCTTCCCTTGACTGGTGGGGATAACCAGTTTTTTCTTCTTTTCACCTTCCTGGAGCATCTCGTGGCCGCCTTGCCCCTGCCAAGCACCCCGGCAACCGGAATACCACGGCTTACCACTACCGTGAAGAGAAGGGTTGTACCTTTTAACCGAAGAACTCCGCAGCTGGTTTCTTCCCTGGCAGTGCAACGACCTTCATCTTTCCTCCACGGCGAGACCTCCTCTTCCTCTGGACGAAACACCGACTTGCACCCGCTGCCAGGAACAACTGCCCCCGCTGGAGCTTCCTTCACACTTAAGGTACTGTGTCCCGCCTGGCTTCCCTTGCGACAGTAAAGCCTCGACTTTCTAACCTGGGCTGGCCTGGGACAACCTATCCAACTTTTCCTGACTTTAATTTCATCCTTTGTGTGCGAACTATCTACAAGACTCTTTGGGCATAACCCCACTGTGTGAACCTGGACCCCTTCTGCTTGCTCTCTCCAAGAGCTGGGCCTTGTAATTGACTTCCTTGCTCTCCAGTAGAACTCTGCCTATCCTGCCTTACTGTGGTTCATTTAAAAGTATTGAAATTTGTGTGCTTCCATAACTCTGCCTTTTTCCCTCCCTTTTTTTATAACTTATTAGAGTGCCATCGTATGCTAAGCGCTCACCTCTGTCTGAAAATAAGTGGTGTTGCTCACTAAGACTTGTCTAATAAGTAATTAGGGTTGTATATATATAATAGTGACTGTGTGCTGAATTTACTTACCTCTTTTGAGATAGTGTAATCTACAAGTGTGTCTTTAAATAAATAATTATATACTTTTACACCAAAGCTCTGGTCCGTATTTACTTGTGCTACTGTATCTCTGTACATATTGTGTATACTCTATATACTGCTAACTCTTCTTGAGGGAAGTCTGACTGCTCACCCACAGCTACCAAGTGAATCTGTGTGGTACAGACTGCTACCAAGTGGGTTTATTGCCAAGCACCTGTAGTCTTAAATCTTTTGCAGTGGTCCCTAAGGGAACTGCACAGGTTTCTTCCTAACACTGGTGTACAGCGGTGGGATTTGTATTGAGTATACATTTTAGTGTGCTTATAGATACCTTAGTGCAACTAACCACAAAGCTTAGCACTGAAGAAGTATTTTCAAAAACATGTCAACTATGGAAAGCTATGGTCAAGAGTCCCTTCCTACAAAAACTGCTGATTGTTTAAGAGTTCTCTGTAAGCATAAGAATCTCCTGACTAAAGGCAAGAAAATGGAGCTAATAGAAAGATTGTTAGCAAACCAAAGTCTGGATGGTGGTTCAGAGAAACCTATCACTCCAGCAACTGTAGATAACAGCAATGATATTGATATGAATGTTAGTATTGATAACTTTGAGTCAGAAGCAGAAGAGGAGGTGGAAGATGTTAGAGTTGTCTCCCCTGGGCCTCTACCTGCCCTGCCAGCTGTACCTACTGGACCTTTATCAGGTCCCACACTTAATCCTCAATATATGGAACTAGAAAAAATGAAGCTTGAATTAGAATTCAAAAGAATTAGTGCTCAAACAGAACAACGGCACAAAGAACTAAGGCTCAGAGAAATGGAGCTCAACCATGAGCTAGAAATGAAAATATGGTCTGTGGAAAGTGCTTCTCTCTCCGAATCCTCTAGGAGTTCCAGTCCCAAAAGACCCCGGATGCCTAAGGAGTTGGTGGGTATGTATGAGCCTAAGTTGGATGTGTTGGACTGGTTGAGTTTGTTTGAATATAATCATGGGCTCCAGAACATTACAGGAAATGGGTTACTTTCCTGGTTGTTCTCTAGGCTCCCCCCTGTTGCAACTGATGTGGTAATGGAGTTGGGGGAGGAGGATAAGAAGGATTATGAATGTGTGAAGCTAGCTTTGATAGCTATATTTGGGAAGACCCCTTCCCAGTACCTTAAGAGGTTTAGGACCCTCAAAAAGAATGATAGTACCCCTTGGGCTACCTGGGTGAGTGAGTGTTTGAAAAACTTAGAGGGATGGATTAAGGGTTACAAGGTGAACACTTATGAGGGAATGAGAAATCTTGTAATGCTGGAGTCAATTTATGATGCCTGCTCTCCTGAGCTCAGACAGCACTTGGCTGATTCAAAGGAATTAGATCCTAGAAAGCTAGCTAAGGCTGCTGACTTGTGGGTTGCCAACAGGGCTACTCACAAGGATTCAGGGGTCACTCAGAAAAAGGATGAGGGAAAGCAGCCACCAAAAGGGAACCAAGAGATTTCTAATACCTCCCAAACCAAAGAGGGCCCCAAACAACAAAATAACCAGGGTAAGACCCAGGGTAAACCACAACAGGCTAGTGTACCTTCTGGTCACAAACCAGAAGGGGGTCAGGCCAAGCCACCCTTCCAGAGAGCATTTGGAACATGCTATCTCTGTGGGGCAACTGACCACATCAAAGGAGATCCCAGATGTAAGGGTAAACCTACAGGGATCAGCACAGTCTTGTTAGCCTTCACTCCTGAGGAGGAAGTTCAAATGACTAGTGCTCACTTTGAAGTCTTTGCTGAAGAACCTTTGGGTCTTCAAGCAAGTGTAACAGTAGAGTCCATGGGTCTGGTTAGTGATCAGAATCGGAGTGTGTACAACTCCATACCAGAAAACTCTAAAGTTTATTATATGGACAGTGTTCTTGTCAATGGCCAGGATACTCCTGCCAGGCGAGACTCTAGGGCCAGCAGAACAGTAGTGGATGAAAGCTTTTTCAGTCCTGAGGATCTTGCTAAGGCACCCAAAGGTCCCACTAAGATGTCTGGAGGCCCTGTCCAAACGGTTCCAATTCTACCAGCCCTCATTCAGTGTAATGACATGACAGTGTTGATTCCTGTCAGCGTTCAGACTGAGGTGCCTGGGAGAGTCCTGTTGGGGAATGATCTAAGAACTCTAGGAGTAGTTTCCAGTACCCCCAGGCCTCCCAGTATGGAGACCCAGAACCAAACCAAATTGGCTAGAGAGGCCACCTTAAGGAACCACTCTAAGCCTGTGGCAACCTTTACTGAGAACCCCACTCCAAGCCCTGGTGTTGGTAAATTGACCTCTGACCCAGGCCAATTTCAGGGTAAAATGTTAGGGAAATGGGAGTCCCAACCAAGCTCCATCATTGTTCCCCCAGTTATAGAGTCTGTGACTCCCCCTGCTTCTGAGGAAGAGGTGGATCGACCTACTGGAACCCTAACTAGGCCTAAGAGAACTGGTTATTCTCAGTGTTGGTGGAAAACCAGAAAAGAAAAGTCTAAGGCCAAAAACCTTCAGACTGTTGGACCTTCCAAAGAAGACTCCAACCCAATTCCTGTTCTTAAGGGGGAAACTCCTAAAGTAAGTAAAGGTAGATCTAAGAGGAAGTAGAAGCATGTACCTTGCTTATCTCCATCCCCTCCAACCAAGAGACCTAAAACCCAACCTTCTCCCAACAGAGAGGTGGGGAGGACCTCTGGAGGCCCCTCTAGATCTAAGGGAATCCTTTATAAGGACCCCTTGAAAAAGCCTATCACAGGTTCAGAAGTTGTACCAACTTCTGAGGGACTGGTCAACCAGATCCCCTATAACTTTAAAAAGTCTGATGTTCCTCAAAGGGTTTGTAGGTCATATAGTTTACAAAGGAAAACCTTTGACTCTACCACTGAACATAAGTCAGGGTTTCACCACCAAAATACTGATGGTCTCTCTAGGATGTATGTCATCGATTAGAGGTATGAGATTCATCCAGGAATGGATTAAATCCTCCTGTCCCTTAGTCTGGGAGGTTGGGGGGGGGGGGTGTTAGGGAGAATTCTCTGTAAAGGCTAATTTCCCAAACCTAGTGAGTCCCCCAGCAGCTTTGCTGGATTTTTGGGGTTTAATTTTTCTCTCCTGCTAAGAGTGAGACTCTTTTCCTCCCACTCTTAGACATGATTTGAGGTGTTCCTTTGACTTCGTATGTGTTTTATGGGCTATGGGGTCCTTTTACCCCATAGGGCTTCATGTGTTTTTGGTATATGGGTTACACAGCACCCTCCGTGCCATAACCCAGGGGTGTTGTAGTGACCCCCAAACATAGACTCCATACCCTGGGAATGACTACTGTCTCCCAGGGCATGTAAAGTCACCATTGGCTTTACTACTGTCAAATTGTGAACAGAACCAGTACAAACCATCCTATTTTGGACGTACTGGTCAGGGCAATTCGATTGCCCCGAAGTCTGTTGTTCGAGGGGGCACGTCTCCGTCCCCCCTGATCGAGTTTTGGCTGGTGGCAGTGGATACTACTTTTTATATTCAACCGCGAATATATCTCTATGGGATTTTCCCATTGTTCGAGGCTACCAACTTTAATTATTTAATTCTTATAGCCTCGAACATACTGCCGGTTTATTTATTTAATATTAATTCACCGGTTGGTATTTTTTGCCAGAACTCGATTCTAAAATGGCGTTTGTGTTCTCTTCTGTGACTCCAACCCAAGTCGAGCCCTTTGTTCCACTTTTTGGCAGGCTTCTTCACAGAAGCCTCCAAAAGTGGTGTCACTCTGTCTGGGTACCACAGGGGGTGTGGGAGTGGGTTTAGGCACCCTGGACTGAGCCCTTGGTAACTCAAGTCGCACTCTTGTGTGATTGGCCCAAGTGGTGAGCCGGCCGGCTCACCACTTAGCATGTTTGATTGACAGCTAGGCTGAATGAATGGGGGTGTAATGCATAAAAGCAGGGCTTTGGGGACTGGAACTTCAGAAGTCGCCACAGGACCTAAGAATCCGAGGAGGGAGAAGCTGAGCCGACCTGCAATGATGACACCACCGGTGGAGCCCTGCTGAACCGTCTCACCACTTTTCCCGACGACAGAGGAGATCTCCAGTCCGGAGAGTCTTCTTCCCTTGACTGGTGGGGATAACCAGTTTTGCCTTCTTTTCACCTTCCTGGAGCATCTCGTGGCCGCCTTGCCCGTGCTAAGCACCCCAGCAACCGGAATACCACGGCTTACCACTACCTCGAAGAGAAGGGTAGTACCTTTTAACCGAAGAACTGTGAGGCTGGTTTCTTCCCTGGCAGTGCAACGACCTTCATCTTTCCTCCACGGCGAGACCTCTTCTTCCTCTGGACGAAACACCGACTTGCACCCGCTGCCAGGAACAACTGCCCCCGCTAGGGCTTCCTTCACACTTAAGGTACTGTGTCCCGCCTGGCTTCCCTTGCGACAGATCGTTCGGGGTGACAGTAAAGCCTTGACTTTCTAACCTGGGCTGGCCTGGGACAACCTAGCTAACTTTTCCTGACTTTAATGGCATCCTTTGTGTGCGAACTATCTACAATACTCTTTGGGCATAACCCCACTGTGTGAACCTGGACCCCTTCTGCTTGCTCTCTCCAAGAGCTGGGCCTTGAAATTGACTTCCTTGCTCTCCAGTAGAACTCTGCCTATCCTGCCTTACTGTGGTTCGTTTAAAAGTATTGAAATTTGTGTGCTTCCATAACTCTGCCTTTTTCCCTCCCTTTTTTTATAATTTATTAGAGTGCCATTTTATGCTAAGCGCTCACCTCTGTCTGAAAATAAGTGGTGTTTCTCACTAAGACTTGTCTAATAAGTAATTAGGGTTGTATATATATAATAATGACTGTGTGCTGAATTTACTTACCTCTTTTGTGCTAGTGTAATCTACAAGTGTGTCTTTAAATAAATAATTATATACTTTTACACCAAAGCTCTGGTCCGTGTTTGTTTGTGCTACTGTATCCCTGTACCTATTGTGTATACTCTGTATACTGCTAACTCTTCTTGAGGGAAGTCTGACTGCTCAGCCACAGCTACCAAGTGAATCTGTGTGGTACAGACTGCTACCAAGTGGGTTTACTGCCAAACACCTGTAGTCTTAAATCTTTTGCAGTGGTCCCTAAGGGAACTGCACAGGTTTCTGCCTAACACTAGTGAACAACATTGCACTGAACTGGTGGCAAATAAGAAGGAGCCACAGGCAGTTTGGCTGTAGTGCGATGACCTTGAATCGCGATCAAGCCGGAACAATGTGCAAATTATGGGTATACCTGAGAACTCCAAAAAAGGCCCTATGGAGCAGTTTGTGGAGGGGCTACTGAAATCACTGCTTGTCGACCCCCATTTTCATCACAATTCCTGGCTGAATGAGCCCATCGAGCACTGGTTCCCGTACCTAAACCTGGTGCTCCGCCGCACATGATCATCAAGATATTTTTGAATTATAGGCATAGAGACCTGGTCCTCCGAATGGCAAGAGAGTGGGGTATGCTACAATTTTAATATGGCAAGGTATTTATATATCCTGATTTTTCTGCTGGGGTCCAGGTGGTTCAGAAAACCTTTGGCCCTGCTGCGGGAGCATCATATCCTATATGCAATGCTTTTTCCTTCCAAGCTCCGGCAGCATAGGGGCAGAGTGCATTTCTTTGGGTCCCTGAGCGAAGCAACATCCTATATTTAAGCATCCATTCCGATGGTGCCCCCTGGGCACTCCGAACATCCTAATATGGGGCATAACTTAAATGCAAGCCTGTAGGATTCGGTGGAGTGAGGGCTCGCTGGCTTGTGGGAGGTGTGCCTGTTAATATCTCAGGTGGGTGACAGCTCGTCTCGCCTCTGTTGATTTCTCACGTTTTGGGGGCTGGGGTGTAATATTATCAGGTTTGGATGGATGGTGACGGTGGGGGTGAGTAAAGGTTTAGGTGGAAATGTGTGTGTATGTCATAACAATTATAGAGGTGCTATTGATGGATAAAGGCAGATGGTTTGAATCTCATGCAAGCAATGGGGTCTAGATTGACGGGTGCTGTAAAATCATTCCTTACTTGGAATGTTCGGGGTTTAAATAATTATGTCAAAGTGTTACGCTCACCTGGAATCCACGGAGACGCCACCCAGCCAGTTGGTCGCTGGTATCCTTCTCTATGGTCCCAGGGTATGGCCCGCAATGTAAGTTCCGTCTGGAAATACAGGAGGGTTGTGTTTAGGGCGGGTTGACCAAGGTGGTATTCCCCTCACCTCCCGCGTGACCGCAGCCCCTCTGGGCCCTCTCCTCACCTTGTTGTAGAAGTGGGCAAGCTCTCCGTTCTGCTGACTTGGCAGGGGCGTGTTGTCTCTCGTGGGCGAGTACGGTCTAGTTACTTCACTGACAGCAACCCTCTTAATGTCTTTCAGGTAGGTCTTATTGCTATTTTGAGATGTTATTCCTGCATGCCTTTCTTTGTGTGGTAATGTCTCTGTTTCTTTTCCCTTAGGTGTGCGGAGCGTCCGCGAGGCAAACTGGCTAAATTGGATCTCGCCGGTAATGATGATGCCCAACGAGCGCTGCGATGCGGTAAGTAAGCGCTTTGTGCTGCGCTGCGAAATCTTTATTTGCTGACCTGTTTTTTCCTTCTTTTGTAGGTCGCAGTGTGCTCTCACTGTGTGTGGATTCTCAAAGCGATGCCAGCCGGAAGGCGACAAACCAGGTAAGCCTTTCAAGTAGTTCGTACCTGGCGATGTCTCTAATGCCTCCTTTAATGTTGTCTTTCCTCTTCTTTCAGGTCCTGCGTTACGGGAGGCGCGCTGATCCAACAGAGCTGTTCGGGAGCTGAGAGCGAATGAAGATGGAGAATGCAGGTAAGATGCTGCTGCTAACAATGTTCTTTTGTCTTTCTGCAGGTTCTGGGTTTCCCAGGCTCGGAAGCAAGCTGGACATGGTGAGCGGCTGTCATGATGCCTCCCCACCTGGGGACCCAGACCACATGCAGCAACCCCGGAAGCAGGCATCAAGTTATCCTAAGCAAGCCCAACAACCCCTGCTAGTGGCTATTTGGGTCCAGTCCTGACGCCTATGGCGCCAGGCTCATATGGAGAGACAGTCCTGGCGCCATAGGCGCCAGGCTCATAGATTAAAATTTACCTGATGCAGACCATGCTGCAAACTTACCTGATGCAGACCATGCTGCAAGAGCTCCAAGCCAAAAGAGGCTTGGAAGGGACTACTTTACTTAGGGACTATTTTTTACTCGGGCGGGGCTGGGGAGGAATACTTACCTGGGACTACTTTGGAGGCTATTTAAACCACGCCCGAAGAGCAGCACACGCTTCGCGTTATTCTGCATCCAGCAGCGTAACGCTCACCGTGCCTGCAAGTCTGCATCCAGCCTTCTGCCACGCCCGCCTCGAGTTTGGAGCTCCTAGAAAAAGGGAGAAAGAAGGAGAAAAGGTTAGAATAAGAGCAATACCTTTAATCCTTACCTGAATTCCCGATCCATCGCACCTTCGAGCTGGAAGAAAGAAGTTATTTTATGCGTGTCGCCTCGCCTGCTGCAGCGCCGCGCTATACTCACCGGCCTTCGCAGAATCTTCACATTCCACCACATCCTCCTGCATGTTCCCGCCGCACTCCGGCACCTAAGGAGAAGACAAGAGCAGCAAGTTGAGCTAAGGGAATACACAGAGGAATATTAGTTACCCCCCCATAGACTTACCTGATTTTACCACCGGGGGTACTATTCCTCTTCACGGGTCGGCGCAGCTTCCACTGCATCTTCGCCGAATCCCGGCCCTTAAGGGGAAACAAAAGGACAGCAACAAAGGGACTAACAAGGGGAACCCTCCTCACCACAATAGACTTACTTGATTTTACCGCCGGAGGTATTATTCCCCAAGACTTCATACTTTCTCTCAGCGCCTGAATAAGGGAGAAAGCAACAGGTTACATATTGACATTATTTTATCGAACTGTGTTGGAAATACAAATCCTTACCAGAATACTACCGGTTGCCACGAGGAACTCTTCATTAGGGTCAAGCTGCAACCTGCAAGGAATCAGACAAGAGTGAAAGTCATGCATTTGAACTCTTACGAACTTTATACTTACGGCGTCTTGCCGGGAATCTCGGAGTCAATATTGTTCTGGAACTCACCAATTCCTTCGAGCCAGTGAAGCAACTGGTTATCAACGCGCCCCTGCGCTCAATGCAGGATGGAGAGCTCATCTTTTCAAACCATCAGGTGAGACTATAAGAGGGGACATCAAAGGCGATCTGTGGGGAGAACAGTGGGGGTGGGGGGATTTACGCTCAACTCCACAGGTGGTTAATTCCCTTTCTCCATTTGCAGAAGAATATTCCTACGGGCCAAGCAAACGAAGCTAGGTGGGCCAGTCCAGTCCGTCATCTCGGCCCTACGCGTCACATTGTTGGAGACCGCAGCTGTCCAGTTCCGATCGACGCCTCTGTGGGAGCCAGGTGAGCGTAACAGCATCACGTTGCAGACTGCAAAGTAACGCGAAGCGTGTGGTCTTGTCCGGGTGTGGTTTAAATAGCCCCAACAAAGTAGTCCAGGTAAAGTAGTCCCTAGGCCACCACACCCAAAAGACTATTCCCGCATAGCTTGGTTCCTATAACCAAGCTATGTGGATGCCTCCATGTTGGCTGATAGCCTAAAAAAGTAGTTCCTGAACACATGTCTCTCACGATGTATGAGCCTGGTGCCAAAGGCGCCAGGACTGGCCCCAAGAGGGCCTGGGAAGTGGATGCCAGGTCTTATTTGAGATCCGAGTCCTGATTCCCCCTGGCCAATAGACTTGCTAGTGGGGATTTGGGATGAGGGTCGTAACAGCACTCCCCCCCAAGGCGCCTCCCCTGGTATTCCTTCTGTCTGGTCCAGGTTTAGTTGGGAAGTTCTGATGAAACTTCCTGATTAGCTGTGGTACATGAATGTTCTCACTGGGCTCCCAGGATCTATCTTGGGGTCCAAATCCTTTCTAATCGACAAGATGATACAATTTAGATCTAGAGTATTTGGAGTCCAGGATATCTTTGACTTCGAATTCAGGTTCTCCGTCAATAAGTATAGGTTTTGGTGGTGTCCCAATTTGCGTACCGGGTTGCATTGGTTTTAAGAGAGACACATGAAAAACTGGGTGGATCTGTAGATTAGGTGGTAAGTCCAATTTGACGGCTGCTGGATTGATAATTGTCTTGATGGTATAAGGCCCTAAGTAACAAGGATGGAAAGTTCGGCTCCCTTTAATGGGTACAAATTTAGCGGCTAACCAAACCTTGTCTCCCACTTGGTAGTCAGGGGCCTTTTTTCGGTGTTGGTCGGCGAATTGCTTTTGTTTTTCTTTGGCATGAATGAGATGTTCCTTCGCCTTTCTGAAAGCTTGAGTGATGGTTGTGTGAAGAGTCTTTACTGCCGGCATTTTCAAGCTGGCTGGAAGGTCGAGTTCTGAGGTACTTGGATGTCTGCCATAAAGGGTATAAAAACAAGTTTGTCCTGTACTTGAATGCAATGAGTTGTTATATGCATACTCGGCTATCCATAGTAAGCCCTTCCAGTCCCTTAATTCTTGGTGCAGCATGCACCGTAAATACTGCTCGAGGGTCTGGTTGGTCCTCTTGGTTTGGCCGTCCGTTTGGGGATGGTGACTGGTAGATAACCAGACGTCAATCTGTGCCATTGCACATCATTTTCTCCAGAAGTTGGATACAAACCGGCTGCCTCGATCAGAGACCAGGACGGATGGGGAGCCATGTAGCTTAACAATGTTCTCCAGAAACACTTTTGCTAAAGTGGATGCAGCTGTTGAACAAAACCTACGGAAAATTCACCTTAACTCCTGTACTGACATTTTATACCCAAAAAGTAGTTCCGGCTATTACTTTTGGGTCTGAAGCGGGATGGAACATTGACATCACCTTTTGGCAGAAATTAGAAGGCATCTTTTGGCGGCGAGTCTTGAAACTACCGGCTTA
The DNA here is from genome assembly GCF_040938575.1 of Ambystoma mexicanum. NCBI lineage: Eukaryota > Metazoa > Chordata > Amphibia > Caudata > Ambystomatidae > Ambystoma > Ambystoma mexicanum. Next base: position 187,468,958 of record NC_090922.1, read on the forward strand.
TATTTCAATGAGACCGCTAACATACAAACTCTCTTTGAATTCTCTTCATGCATGTGTCATGTGGAAATCCTTGATGGCTTTGTGGAAAATGATCTCGACGCCAATTCCACCAGCTTATCAAGTTTTTTCCACCAGACCAGGCACAGGAAAATCAAATCTCCTTGGAGAGTGGAAACAATGTATGGAACAGATCCTAACAAACGCCAATCTAACAGTAGAAGCTCTGGTAATGAGACCGCAATCCGTGAAGAAAAAATTCGAACTTTCATGTTGGATTCAAAATAATGACCAACGTTTAAAAATGCCAACGACCGTAGATTCCGGATTGGGAGCACATAAGTTGGGTGCTACCTAACAAATTGTCCCTCCCGACATCATCGTGAACAATTTTTGCGTATTCATCTAAATTCAATAAAAACCAGGGCGATGATGTGGCTTCGTCACTGAAAGGATGTAAATGACAATAAGTGTCGCTTCTGCCTGAAAGAAATTGAATCTTTAGAACACCTTCTTACCAAATGTACTCAGACCATGCAAAAACGGATTCTGCACTTGGGAAAATTCAGTCCAGGAAATCCTGTATCCCGAGACTGGTGGTCATATGCAATGGCTGGCAGTTCTGTGAAATTAACTTGCGCCGTGGTGGATTTTATAGACTCTTTAGAGTTGGAGGCTTTTATATGATAATTGATCGACAAATTGTCGTCATTTTTGCATTAAATTGTGTGTTCAGTGAAGAAACCAACAAAATCAGTATGTTGTAACAAAGGTCTGATGCCACAGTGTTTGCACTGAGGCATTCAAGTCAAGTTTCAATAAAAATAAAAAAAAAATTAAAAAAATAAAGCGGATGCATCTGGGAGGCCTTTAAGAGGAATAAAATATGCCATCTTAGAGAATAAGTCCACGACTACGAGAATAGTGTTAAACCATTGACTGGGAGGAAGATCAGTGATGAAGTCAAGGGAAAGAGTGTGCCATGGATTGGTAGGAATGTCCAATGGATGTAGGAGACCAGATGGTTTTTGTTTTTGTGATTTGTTTTGTGCACATACTCCACAAGACTGAATATACTGGAGGATGTCCTTACGCCAGGTAGGCCACCAAAAGTTCCTTTTCAGTTTGGCTAGGGTTTTGGTGATCCCAGGGTGTTCTTCGATTAGTGAGTCATGATAATCAGAAATAACATGCTGTTGTAATTCCTTTTTGGGTACATATAGCCGATCCCTAAAAAAGGGTAGTTGGTCCTTGATGGAATATTGTTCTCCTTGAGTTTGCCATGCGAGGTAAGCATCAGGGTTCATTGTCCGCAGAATTTCATCTTGTAGTTCTGCTTGTGTTAAGGCTGTTGTGATACCCAAGAGTTTGTCTTCAGGTATAATGGGTACCGGGTCTGGGGTTGTATACACTGTTTCATCTATGCCCATACGAGATAAGGCATCAGCCTTTCCATTCTTGACTCCTGATCGAAACGTGATTACATAGTCTTATTCAGCGAAGAAAAGGGCCCACCGCAACTGGCGTGAGGACTGGGCTTTGGCTGTTTTGAGATATTGTAGGTTTCAGTGGTCTGTGATAACAGTAATGGTGTGTCTAGCCCCCAGAAGATAGTGCCGCCATGCCTTGAAAGAGGATTTTATGGCCAGGAGTTCTTTGTCTGTGATGGCATAATTAATCTCCGGAGGCGAGAACTTCTTTGACCAGAAGGCCACAGGATGTAGTTGGCCCGTTTCTGGGTCCCTCTGTGAAAGGACACCCCCCATTGCCATACTTGAAGCATCAGTTCCAACGACATAAGGGAGGTCTGGACGAGGATGTCACAGGATTGGGGCGGAGGTAAATCTTCGTTTAAGTTCCTGAAAAGCTTTCTCCGCTTCTTTGGTCCAAGCAAACTTCTTATTGTTTTTTTGTAGTAGTACAGTGATCGGGTGCACAACCTGAGAGAAGTCTGGAATAAACCGGTGGTATAAGTTCGCAAAGCCTAGCATGCTCTGTATTCCTTTCAGAGACGTCGGTGATGGCCATTTGAAAATGGCGTCTACTTTATCTACATCCATTCTGATGCCTCCTGGCGTTAAAATGAAACCAAGAAACTCTACTTCAGTGACGTGAAAAAAGCATTTCTCAAGCTTTGCATATAAACGATGTTGGCAGAGCTTGGTGAGGACTGAACGAACATGCCTGATATGATCTTGTTTCGAGGTTGAGTACACAAGGATGTCGTCTATGTACACTAAGGCACATACGTCGATTCATTCTCTCAAGACCTCATTCATGAAATAGTGAAACGCCGCGGGAGCTTTGCACAACCCGAAGGGCATGACTTGATATTCATACAAGCCGTATTTGGTACGGGAAGCAGTTTTCCACTCGTCACCGCTTCTGACTCGGACCAGGTGGTACGCTCCTCGAAGATCCAATTTAGTATAAATATGGGCATCTTTAACTTGATCTAGCATTTCAGGAATAAGTGGCAAGGGGTAGCGGTTCTTCACGGTAATCTGGTTTATCACGCGATAATCAATACAGGTCCTCAAGTCTCCTTCTTTCTTCGGTACGAAGAACAAAGGACTGGCAGCCGGGGATTTCGATGGGCGGATAAATCCGTTTGCAAGGTACTGGCCTAAATAGGACTTCAAATGAAGGTTTTCTGGTTCTGTGAGTGCGTAGATCCTGCCGCAAGGGATTTGCGCACCTGGAACAAGGTCAATCTGACAGTCCTAGGGCCTGTGCGGCGGCAATGTGTTATCTTGGTCTTTTTGGAATACATCCTGGAAATCGTGGTATTCAGCTGGCAAGGTATTAGTTACTCCTAGGGTTGATACTGCCACTCCGGGAGTCATGGAGATACAGAAATCGGGTTTCTGCTCTGGATAATAGCAGGTGGGGGAGCAGTCGCCGGGGAAAGTTAATTTCCGTGCCTGCCAGTCTATCAAAGGGTTGTGAGCAACTAACCATGGCATCCCTAGTATTAGCTGGAACTGAGGTGCCTTAATGAGATCGAACGAGATACACTCCCGATGTCCATTCTGGCACAGCAAGGTTACTCCGGCTGTGCACTGGGTTAATGGTCCGGAAGCGATTTCTGTTCCATCCACGGTGGTTACCTTGTCCCTGGTTGGCTTGGAACATAAAGGAAGCCCCATCTCTACTGCCAGCTCTTGATCAATATAATTGCCAACTGCTCCGCTATTGATGGATGCTTCCACGGCATGCATTTTTGACGACCGTTGGTGGTTTATTAAGATCACTGGTATTGCAAAGTGCGAGGTCAGCAACTCTTTCTTCTCACTCGACAAACCGACCTCTACGTTTGCCGAGCTTGGTAGTTTTCCGATTCCTTAACTTCATCTTTTTCTGTGGCCCTGACTATTCTCCTTGGGGGTTTTACTGGGCAATCCTTCAGGAAGTGTCCTGGCTTTCCACAATATAAACAAAGCTGTTGTTGTCTTCTTTTATCCTGCTCTTGTTTTGTTAATGGAGGCCGTATCCCTTCGATTTGCATGGGTTCTACAGCATTTTCTGGCACGCGTGATGCGTTGTCTCTTGGCCGAACATACACTACTCGAGAGTCTGTTTTGGACCGATCAGCTTTTCGGTCCTGCAACCGGTGGTCTAGCTGCACAACCAGATTTATACATTCGGTACAGTCCCTGGGGGGATCAACCACTTGGGCTAAGACGTCCTTTAATTCGCCTCGCAAGCCTTGATGAAATAGCGTGGTTCTTTTGTTCTCTGGCCACCTGGCTTCAGCAACCAGTCTATTGAAGTTTGCAATGTACGTTAACAAGTCCTGGTTCCCCTGCCAAAGGGATAAAAGTTTGTTGTCTACTGCTTGCTCTTGAGTATGGCGAGCAAAAAGTTTTTCCATTTCTCTCTGGAATCCCCCATAGTCACGTAACAGAGGAGCATCATGGGTCACCAACGGCACCGACCAATCCGCTGCGCTTCCACTCAAGTATGATAAGACAAAAGCTACTCGAGCTTGGTCGTTTGGGAATGCTCCAGGTCGACAAAGGAAATTAAGGCGACACTGATTTATGAATGATGCGTGCTTCCATGGATAGCCTGAAAACCTTTCTGGTGGTGCCAGGGGAACTGTTCCAGGTAGCGTGATCTGTACTGGTGTGGGGGTATTTAGATGGTAGGGCAGGATTTTGCATCGGTGGATTTCCTCCAGGCAGAGGAGTCAGGCCTGCCTGCGATTGCAAGAATTGTCTGCCGATCTCCTCGATGCGATCTTTGGTCACTATTAGGTGTCTTCCGAGTGCATTAGTCTCTTGTCGGGCGGAATGAACCTCGGCACGAAGATCACTTAACAATTGTGCCAATTGGTCAATTTCCGATGTCTCCATGGCGCCCAGGTGGATTAGTTAGGGTAGGCTTCGCGTTCTGTTACGCTCGCCTGGAATCCACAGGGACACCACCCAGCCAGTTGGTCGCTGGTATCCTTCTCCATGGTCCCAGGGTGTGGCCCGCGATGTAAGTTCCACCTGGAAATACAGGAGGGTTGTGTTTAGGGCGGGTTGACCAAGGTGGTATTACCCCCACCTCCCGCGTGACCGCAGCCCCTCTGGGCCCTCTCCTCACCTTGTTGTAGAAGTGGGCGAGCTCTCCGTCCTGCTTTCTTGGCAGGGGCGCATTGTCTCTCGTGGGTGAGTGCGGTCTAGTTACTTCACCTACTGCAACCCGATTAATGTCTTTCAGGTAGGTCTTATTGCTGTTTTGAGTTGTTATTCCTGCATGCCTTTCTCTGTCTGGTAATGTCTCTGTTTCTCTTCCCTTAGGTGTGCGGAGCGTCCGCGAGGCGAACTGGCTAAGTTGGATCTCGCCGGTAATGGTGATGCCCAACGAGCACTACGATGCGGTAAGTAAGCGCTTTACGCTGCGCTGCGAAATCTTTATTTGCTGACCTGTTTTTTTCTTCTTTTGTAGGTAGTGGTGTGCTCTCAGCGTGTGTGGATTCTCAAAGCGATGCCAGCCGGAAGGCGACCAACCAGGTAAGCCTTTCAAATAGTTTGTACCTTGCGATGTCTCTAATGCCTCCTTTAATGTTGTCTTTCCTCCTCTTTCAGGTCCTGCAGTACGGGAGGCGCGCTGATCCAACTGAGCTGTTCGGGTGCTGAGAGCGAATGAAGATGGAGAATGCAGGTAAGATGCTGCTGCTGACGATGTTCTTTTGTCTTTCTGCAGGTTCTGGGTTTCCCAGGCTCGGAAGCAAGCTGAACACGGTGAGCGTCACGTTGCAGACTGCAAAGTAACGCGAAGCGTGTGGTCTTGTCTGGGTGTGGTTTAAATAGCCCCAACAAAGTAGTCCAGGTAAAGTAGTCCCTACGCCACCACACCCAAAAGACTATACCGCATAGCTTGGTTGCTAGAACCAAGCTATGTGGATGCCTCCATGTTGGCTGATAGCCTAAAAAAGTAGTTCCTGAACACATGTCTCTCACGATGTATGAGCCTGGTGCCAAAGGCGCCAGGACTGGTCCCAAGAGGGCCTGGGAAGTGGATGCCAGGTTTTATTTGAGATCCGAGTCCTGATTCCCCCTGGCCAATAGACTTGCCAGTGGGGATTTGGGATGAGGGTCGTGACACAAAGCGAGAAAGCTCTTGGCATATATAGTACGTCATTCACCTACAGTAATTATGTTGCAGGTAACAAGTGCATTGGGATGGGGTACATAAAGCCTTTGCCAGCATTGGGGAGCTTTGAGGTACTATACAGAGTATTCTTCGCAGGCTAGTGGCGTCAGAACCTCTGTTCATTATTCTGTCCCATTCAACTTTAGTAATGCATGTATTGATCCAGTGGGGAGATATGGGGTTGTTTGGGGTGCATTAGCGGGAAAGGATGTATTGTTAGTTAATACCAACTGACTTAATACAGATGACCCAGATTTCTATGGGCAGGTGGTGTCTATGTTAGACAGTACAGCAGATATCCCTATGGTGTGGTGGGTATGAGAAACCTGAAGGTATTCTCACATCTACTCCCCAGGGATCTTCTGTTCAGATGGCAAAGAAAGGGCCATCGATTTTGGATCCCGACCCTGAGGGTGGACAATCGAGGGAGGATCACCTGGGTGGAGGGTCCTTGGTGATTGGAGAGAGGGTACCTGAAGGAGAGACATGGTAGTCCCCCTTCACTAACACTGACGTACCCGATCCTCCCTCAGTCTTCTTGGGATATTGTCAGTCCTTTCCAGTTTTTCCCTATAATCACCCGTCAAGTACTGAGAAGAGTAAGAGGCAACTAAGAGCAATGCACACTTCCTATTGTAAACACCACTCTAGTACTGAGGCAAAGAAGTAGGGCCTGCATGCACTTAGTAATGAAGGTCAGGCATGTCACACTAACAGGCTTACATAAGGTCAGGCAATTGAGTCTAACCCTTTTCACCTGCAGCCTGTTAATAATGACAAAGAGTATAAAAGCTGGAGCCCAAAAGCAAAGAGAGGAGAGAGAAGAGAATCTGCCATGTTGGGACCGAGCCAAGGAGCAGAGATGCCGGCAACGATTCCCGGACACCTGCCAGAGGAGCTTTGCAGGACCGGGAACCCTCTAATGTGAAGGCAGGCAACAGGTGCTGCCTGGTAGAAGAGGTGAGAGAAAAGCCGTCCGCACCCAAGCCCAGGTGCAGCTGGAGCGGCAGAAGATTCTAAGGATGCGGGACGCGGGACACGTGTCGAGCAGAGCAGAGGTGCTGGACCACACCTGGGGACTTGCCTGGCAAACAAACTGAAGGTTTTCCCGATCGGAGAGAACCGCTGGGAGGAGCAGCAAAAGCTGGTAAGTGTCAGGAGACACTGAAGATACCAGAGCACTACGGAGGAACTTTAAATAAGTAACTGTTCCTGCATTTAAGTAAATGCTACTCATATTGAATACCGAAATGAAAGAAAACCGCTAATTGAATAAACCCAAGTGAATGCCACCCATGTTGAATACTGAATTGAAAGAAAACTGATAATTGAGCAAACACAGGTGAATGCTACCCATATTGAATGCCGAGCTGAAAGAAAGTTGCCATTCAAACGAGCACAAGTAAATACTACTTATATTCAATGCCAAACTGAAAGAAAGCTTCCAAATGAGCAAACTACAATATGGTAAATGAACCCTTTCAGGATTATGTCCACCGGCACTATCAATTAAGGGCAGTATGGACAGAATCAAAGGCATATGAAGGATTGAAGAGTTGTGGTGAGCGTTATGTGTCCAAAGATTAGAAAGACTGCCAATTAGAGTTGCAAACATGAGAAAGAGTTACCAATACATTACAACCCAAGAACTGGTATGAAAGAGGGTTGGTTACAAAGAATACAAGTGTGGAAAATGAAAGCCCAAGGCAAAAGAGTCTACAAGGGGCCCAACAGCTTTGGGAAGACTTATGGTTGCGTGACCTGTGATGGGTGGTCAGTGCGGTTCGACAACTGCACCTAGACCAGAAAGTCTCCTAATATGCAGGGCTACTGGTTGCGTGACCTATGATGGGTGGACCGTGTGGACTGACAACTGCGCCTAGACCAGGAAACCCTGACGCTGAACACACTGTAAAGAATTGTGAAATACTTGGTGAAGCAAACCTGAAGGAGGGACAATCAGATCCAGTGTTTTCATTTGAACTTTGAACAGATGAAACCCATAGTGAATGTTATGTTAAAGTCTTGGGGAAGGGAGCCCTGAGAGTCAAACGAGCGAAGGACTTTGTCTTGGGGAAGGGAGTCCTGTGACCTCTGTTGTGTGTGAATTGTTATACATTTTAACTTGGTGAAGGTACTTTCAGAACTTGATCAAGCACTATTGAACTGAATCTTTATTGGAACTATATTGAACTTGAAACAGGGAACCCAAGAAGCACTGAAGCTGAAAGTAGTTCAGTCTTTACTTTTGAACACGTCTATTTTGTTGAGAAAGATTCCCACACCATGTTTTGTTATAGTTGTGAGGACAAGCATAGGTTTTGACACAGAAAGACTTTCATTTTTGACTTACAGACAAAGACTTTCCTTAGGTTTCTTTAGGCAGGGAAAATCCCACTATTTTATAGGGCGAGTTAGATGTTGCACCATCCTGATCATTAATAATGTTTTGATTAGAATTACATTTCTGTTGTCTGTGTCATCTCTCTTGATGCCATGCCTGTCTCACATGGGGGATATTCAATACCATACTGGATGTCAATTTGGCTCGGTCAGCTACGGTTCCATGTGCCCTGTTTGCAGCAGGCATGGCTATCATACAGGCAAAGTTACAACTACAATTAAAGGATGCGTGGAGGTGTGCTCACCCGTCTTCTAAAAAATATACATGTTACTCCATTGCCCATGATCCTTTGTCAAGATAGATTATTAGCGGATTTCGTCTTCTCTTTTGCGGGTCATGTCCAACGGTTATATACTTCCCTGTACATTTTCTGATCATTCGCCTGTGATGTTGTCGCTCAAACAGGTGAACACTTCCAGGCAACAAGCGATCTGGAGGATGTCTCCATCAATGTTATTAGACTCTAACCCGGTGGACTCCTTCTCAGATAAAATACATGGGTTATTTACTAATAATGTTGCAGTCTACAGTGTGGGAGGCAGTTAAACTATATGTAAGAGAAGAACTGTTGTCCTCGGTGGTGGGTATACTTAAGAAAATTAGATCTGAGTTGTGAGGGGAGGATACGCCACCTTCAAAATCAATATGGTATTACTAAAAACTGTGAATTGCTTGGAAGGATTAAAGATGACTTGATTACATTCTGCTTGTTGGCAGAAAGGGAGACGTGTTATATTACCAAGCCATTTTTGGCGCTGAGATAAGGGGGGATTGGTATAGGCCAGGGAGATTGCTTGCTCGCACTATTCGGATGGAGGGTAAGGCACAGACCAATTCTGGGATCATAGGGCCCACGGGCATGGTTGTCACTGAGAGCCTGGCCATTAATGAAATATTTACATCATATTATAGAGGTCTCTACTCTAAGGCTGATAGATATTCTTGTGCAGCCATTGTAGACTATTTGATGGATATTAAGCTTCTGCAGCTCCAACAGGATGAGCCTGTCACAGTGGAAGAGATTGTGACTTCTATTTCCATGCTATTGTCGGGATCCGATGGACTAGTGTTGGAATTATATAAGTAATTTAAACTCAGCTTGGCACCTGAGCTTCTTCTACTATGTGAGGAGGCATTGACAGTCAGGGTGCTCCCAACAACGCTTAGGGAAGCGATCATTACAATTTTGCATAAACTGAATAAACCCACAGATAATGTGGCCTCCTATAGATCACTCTCTTTAATACATTTAGATATCAACATTTTTGCCAACATTTTGGCGACAAGAATATTGCTGTATATCACAACGCTTATTCATCCTGATCAGTCTGGGTTTATTCCATCTCGCTCAACAGCATTAAATCTCAGATGGCTGTTTTGTATTATTTCACAGATAAACCTGGGAGCTCAAGCTGTAGCAGCCTCCATAGATGCCGAGAAGGGATTCAATTCAGTACCAATGGAGTATCTTTTTTCAGTCTGGAGACGGTTCCAATTTGGCCCGTATTTTATCAGCTGTGTGCAGTTATTGTACGCCTCTTCTATGGCGAGGATTCGTACTAATGATTTTTATCTCCAAACATTCCACTTGGTAGGGGTACGCGGCAGGGGTGCCCTCTGTTGCCCTTGCTGTTTGCCCTTTCTATATGATATGATATGATGTGGCATTTATAATGCGCCTGTATACAAGTGTTTCTAGGCATGACAAGACAAGGAGGGGGAAACAAAGGGAGGACAAAATAGCGATCTTACTAGGGCTTGTGTCATTCAGATCGTGCAAGTGCAGGTACGAGGTAAGGGGAGAAGTGTCTGGGGCTAGGCGAAGGGGGAAGTGCAGTTAACCCACAAGTGCAGCCAGCGGGTGGTCATAGGTGCAGAGAGAAGGGACTGTAAGGTAGCAGATACAGACCCTTAAGTGCTGGGGAGCCTGGAGGCAGTGCGAGGGCAACTGGACATGCAGGAGCCTGGGCCCCATTTCAGAGGTTGGCCAATGTGTGGAGCAGTCAGTTGCATCAGCAGGGGAGAGGAAGAGAGAAAGCGGAAGCGGAAAGGAAGGTCTTGAGTAGCTTCCGGAACCGGAGGTGGTTTGGATCAAGTTTGAGAGAGGCAGGCAGGCTGTTCCAGAGGGAGACACCAGCCGAGGAGATAGATCTGCCCCAGCGCTCTGCTTGGAGAAGCATCTGACCTTCAGAGATTTGGCGGTGGATGAGCGGAGAGCTCGAGAAGGAAGATGTTTTGGAAGAGAAAGTTGGAGGTAGAAGCCCCAGAAGCCTTGTGGAAGATGCAGAGGGTCTTGAAGTTGATCCTTGCAGGCACTGGGAGCCAGTAAAGAGATTTCAGAGCTGGGGAGATACGATCCCTGGGCTTGAGTCCTAGGACAAGTCTCTCAGTCCTGTTCTGGATAAGTTGTAAAGGTTGAAGAATAGACGCAGGAAGATTTAGAAAGAGGCTGTTGCAATAGTCAAGCCTGCAGAGGACCAGCGCTTTGGAGACAGTGAGCTTCTGGGTGAAAGTGAGAAAAGGAAGAATACCTCTGAGGAGGTGCAGCTGATAGTTTGACTTCTTAGAGACCTCAGAGATGTGAGGAGAGAAGGAGACGATGGAGTTGAAGATGACACCAAGATTCTTAGCCTCACAGGAAGGAGTAGGAAGAGAGCTTATAAGGGCTAAACACAGACATAAGGTGATTCGCGTTCTGGGTCCACCCCAAATTGTTGCATTCTATGTGGATGATACTTTGTTGTTTGTTCGATATCCTGAGGTGAATCTGAAGCCCATGATGGAGGAGGTGCATGCGTTTGCCAAGTATTATATAAGGTTAATAGTTCCAAGTCACAGTTGTTTCCACTGACTGACATGGTTAACACCCATGGTTGATTTGTTGGGATTCAAGTGGGTCCTGTGAGAAACCAAACTGAAAAGGCAAGAAAGAAATGCACACAGCCGGTGAGTTGGCAAGCAACATGAAAGACTGGTGTGTGTTAAGGAATGATTGAAGTTGCAACAATTGAAGGCTGCACGTGTGTGGATGAGACGCGAAGGAAGGCAGACCTGTGATGAACTTTGAATTACCGATAGCTGTGAAACCAGTGATACTGAGTAGCGGAGTGGTCTGGCGAAAGGAAGTAGCCCACTCGGAAGTCTCAGTAAAAGGTGAAATGCTTTTGTTATGAAGCGATAAAGTGAATTACATCGAACTACCCAGACTAAGAGACACTCTGTCAGGGTCATATTTGTGATACCATGTCTCCTTTACATATGGTGTCAGTAATGGGAACTGACTCAATTGATAAAAGTTGAGAACCCATGCCAGTAATCCCACCTGAAAGGGAAAACAGGATTATTGAAGTCCTTGATTCTGATCGAATATCCACCATTAAAGAGATCTTATTCTCCCAACTACACATCCTGGTTAGTCAACAGGATTTGCTTTTCAAAACCCAGATGCCATTAGATACCCTACCGATAGTCCACTATCAAATACAATGGGACCGAATTGTCTTAAAAATAAGATCCTCCTACATTTTCATTAGACCTAGAGCCCTAAACCCACCTTTTCCCAAACCTTTCTTTTTCGGTGCCAAACCCCTTCATCAGATTCAAACTCGGAAGGGTTAGACGACTTCGAAACCTTCTCTGAAGAAGTTGAGACCCTTTTCTTCTCTGAGTCAGAAAGCACAACAGAGGGAACCCTTACCCCTCCCAGAAATATGGGCAATATTGAGGCAGTCGTAGCCCAACTGGCCACCCATCAGATTCAGGCTGAAGTTTGTTTTAAAGAAACATTGGCAAAGGTGGTCGAATTACAAGCAAGACCCCTATTAACTCAAGGGATATTACAACCCTACCAGGAAGGAGAATATCTAGGAACTTATTTTTGAATTTAGAGCGATTAGCTGAGCAGCTGGGATGGGGAGAACATTTAAAAAAATGCTACTTGGGACCTCTATTAAAAGGTGAGCTACAAACTGCCTATCAGTTGCTTAATCTGGCCTTGGGAGCTACCTTCCTATCCATCAAAGAAGGACTCCTCAAAAGAGTAAACCAGACCAGTAATTTTTATCGACAAAAATTAAAATCCATCACATTAAACCCCAGTGAAACCCCCCTGGAAGTAGGGTAATGAATAAAAAAAACTGTCTCCCTTTGGGTCGGTAATAAATCCCTGCAGGAGCTAGTGGAAATTATTATCTTGGAACAATTTGCCAACTCTTTACCTCCTTTCTTACAAAAAGCAGTATCAGATAAATCGGCCCAACCTTAGCATGGCTATTGAGACTGCCCAACATCATTCAGACGCAGTAAAACATTTCTACTCCTTACATAAAAACGAAGACCAAAAAGATCAAAAACCAACCTACCGCTCTCAGAACCAGACATTAGAACAAGGAAGAGGACTCTCTAAAGCCCCAGAGTGGACCCCGAAAGAAAGGGTAGAAATAAAACAAAACAACGTTATGGGTAAAGAAGAGCCAAGGAGAGGAGAGTGCAGATGAGTTAAACCATCACTACCCATCTGCTTCTCATGTAGAGAGACAGGTCATTTGGCTCAGCATTGTCACAGAAATCAAAGGGAGGAGCCTATGGAAATAGGATGCCTAAAAGGAGAGGTAAAGGAAGAACAAGAGGAAGACTTAGAAACCTTTAGCATATGTTTATGCCAATCCTCATTCAATTTTACCTATGAGAGAGCTCTGGTAAATGGGAAGGCAGTGAAGGCATTTATTGACTCGGGCAGTAAACAGACAGCCATAAGAGCCGATTTGGTCACTCCAGCAGATCTAGAAAATGCGACTATGGTTAGAATTACCTGTTTACACGCAGATAACGAGATATATCCTAGAGTACTCGTATACATTAATATCCTTGGGGATTCACGACTAGTATCATCGGCCATTATCCTTGGACTTCCGGAAGAGGCCATTATAGGAAGGGATTCCCCTGAATTTTCCACCTTTCTTCAAGAACTTCTGACTCCACCCAGATAATGTATACCACAAGACCGGTGGCAATCTGATTTCTATTCCCAGACCTCTCCGGTATGGGAATGGACGGAAACAGACCCTCACAAACATGTCATTTGTATAAAACCCCCTTGATCTCAGTTCATGGGCTACTTACAGGGGACTAACGTCAACATCCAGCCCCTACCAGCACAGTCGAAAAGAAACACTGTGAATATGCAAGAGCCTCTGGATAAAATGTTCCCTTGTTCTCTCCAAGGCCCTCAAACTGGAGGACCTCAGAGAAGAACAAACCTATCCACCTCGCATAGGGGAACTGTATGTGTGAATCCAAAGGGTGTCTCACCCACTAGTCCTCGGGGACTTGTCATCCAGGTGGCCAGGCTACGGCCATCGCTTTTCGATCCAGCTCCTGGGAGTTGAGATGAGGCGACCGATGGTGAGACACGGTATTCCCCCCTTTCCCGTACACATGACCCATCCTATTTTATAGGATTCTCCAATGTCCCAACTCCCCTCCCCACCCTGTCTACACAAACACTGGGCCGAGGAAGAGGGCAACTGAGAGTAAAGAGGCTAACCCTTACATATCTCATTGGACATGTCCTGCTATTCGGGTCTGGCAAAGTCAGGCACTTGACTTTAAGTGCATACATCTGATACCAATTAATTCTCCTCACATGGATAAAAAGAGGAACATAGAGACACGCTGTGAGCAAGGTGGAACACGAGCAAGAGCAGAACTTCCGGGGCATAGGCGAACCTACTGGAGCAGAGCGATGGACGGAGGGACAAGAGCAAAGGGTAGAGAACCCCAGGAGTTCCCTGCAGGAGGTTGTTGCCTCCAAAAGGCAGTGAAAGACACGTGGAGGAGGCCAAATCCCAGACAAGAAGACTGCATTTTATTTCAAGGATGCCAGCGACCCTCCCAGATGAATGGCAGAGTTGGGGAGGCAAGGCCAAGCCTGTGGTTTTAACCTTGACTTGATACTTAAAAACTGAAAAGACAAGACAGAAATGCACACAGCTGGTGAGTTGGCAAGCGGCATGAAAGACCACTGTGTATTAAGGAAAGATTGAAGTTGCAACAGTATATCGCACAATTGAAGGCTGCACGCATGTGGCTGAGATATGATGGATGGCAGACATGCAATGAACTTTGAATTACTGATAGCTATGAAACCAGCGATAGTGAGTAGTGGAGTGGTCCGGCGAAAGGAAGTAGCCTACTCGAAAGTCTCTGTGAAAGGTGAAATGTTTTTGTTAAGAAGCGATAAAGTGAAGGAACAATAAAAAGCAAAGTGATCAAAATTAAGCCTTGGGAAAAGGGGGGGATGGTAAAAGGGTGAACATTGAACTTTTGTGCTTATGACATCGAACTACCCAGACCAAGAGACACTGGGCCAAATAACAAAAAGAGTGTGAGCTGAGGGGAAAGTCGAAGTGGTCCTGCGGAGGTCTATAGTAAAAGCCACGCACATTCGAAAGTCTTCGACATCAGGAAAAGGTCAGAGCCCGATTGAGGGAGACCAGAAGTGTGATAAGTTAGGGAAAGGGATCCATAAAGGATGTGAATTAGGCTTGGGGAACGGGACCCCTGCAGGTTTTGTGCTTTGAATGGTCTGAGCCCGACAGAGGGAGACCTGTGTGAACTTTGTGTTTTGAAAGGTCCGAGCCCGACTGATGGAGACCTGCGTGAACTTTGTGCTTTGAAAGTTCTGAGCCTGACTGAGGGGGACCGGCGTGAACTTTGTGTTGAACTATGTTTTGAAAGCTGGAAAGAGAGACTTTAATGTGGAAGGTCAGACGGGCCTCCATCCACATTTTAAAAAAAAAAACGTTTCTTTATTGGCAAGAAGTAGCAGCTGGCATATCACAAGTTACAACAAAACAACGAACACGCATTTCATATTTAAATCGTGAATGATAAAACACAAATTCTACAGAGGGTCACATATGGTCCTAGCAGAGGTGGAATACAGTAGAGGCATTCATCATGTAGTATGATCCGTCCCCTGATCAGGAGAAGGGGGAGATGACAGAAGCTCCAGGTCAACTTTGCGGTTCAAATAACTACAAAACTCTGTCCATATGTTTGTAGGGCGAGCATTACTGGGCAACATATTAATGTAGTCTTCCTCACAGGATTGTGTCCAGGTGAGGGCTTTCAACCACATCTCCAGGGAGGGGGGGGGATCTGCACTTCCAGCATTGCAGAATGCATTTCTTAGCCACAATCGCCGCCACATTCAGAAATTTAGTCTCCCGTTTCGCCACAGCTCCCTCCCAGAGCCAAAACAGAAGAGACAGGGGGTCAGGGTCGACAAAGAACCCCACTATTTTGGAGAGGGTCTCAAGCACCGCACTCCAAAACGGGATTAGCGCCCCACAAGACCAGAACATGTGAGCGTGGTCCGCATCGTTAGATCTGCATCTTTGACAGGGGTGGGATTGATCCCGGGCAAATTTCCCAATCGCGTGACGAGTGTAGTACAGGCGATTGAGTAGCTTGTATTGGACACATCTAACTCTGGAGTTAAGCGAAACCCTGCGTGTATGCATGCACATCTTGGACCACATAACATCTGTAATGTCTAATCCCAGATCCCGGCTCCAGGCATCCCGAACCTTGTGGGGGCGTTATACAGCTCGCGCCATCAACATTTTATACAAGGAGGATACAATACCCCTAGCACCAGCGGAATCGGAAATGTAGGAGACCTCAGGGGACTCAGGGGGTTCGTCCGGATATGAAGGCTACATGTCTTGGACCGTCACCCTAAGTCGAAAGTATTGTAGCTTCTCCAGTGAGGACTTGGAGTGCCCTGGCTTCCACGTGTCTGGGGTGATGAATTTCCCGTCCGGGAAGAGGTCGGAGAATGATCTGTACCCCAGGTCTGACCAGTGACGCATGAGAAGCTTATCTTGTGTGGGGGTGAGGCCAGGGAACGACCAGAGGGGAAGCCACTTGTAATACGGGGGGAGCCGGGGTTCAGAATCTGCCGCCACGCCCTTATAGTGGAGGCCACTGGGTCAGCAGGGGCCTCCGAGCGGTACGAGTGAAAAAGGATCAAGGACATAACATTTACCTCCTCGGTCGCCAGGATTTCAAGTTTAACATGTGGGGGGGGGGAGTCCTGGTGGTGGTACCAGTATGTACCATGCTGGGCTTGAGCGGCTATCCAGTACTGCGCAAGATCAGGAGCATTGAAGCCACCTCTCTCATAAGGAATGGTCATATGCTGCCACTCTCTGCGCACGGCACCCAAGTGCCAGAGAAAGCGGGCACACCCCGCGTGAAGGTCTACAAAGTACTGTTTACCGGGCCAAAGTGGAACGTTAGCGAAAATGTAAAGGAGTTTCGGAACTATAATCATTTTTATTAGGGACAGTCTTCCATCCTGGCGCCGGCATATTGCGCGGCAGCCCCATAGTTGTTGGACAATAAGGAGGATTTTGAGAGGGATACCTGGACTCCTAGGTATTTGATGCCCCCCGGTGCCCATTTGAGAGGAAATTCGCATGCAGGTTGGGACGTTGCGGGCGTAAGGGGTAGGATTTCTGATTTCGTGTAATTTATGGTGAAGCCCGAGAATGTGCCAATTTTGATAATTTCACGCATGATCGGGTCGAGGTGGACTGAGGGGTCTCTAATGTATAGAAGCACGTCATCAGCGTACAGTGATATAATTTCGGGGGTATCCCGCAGACGAATCCCTTTGCGCCCGTGGTTGTTTCGTACACTATCTGCCATAGGCTCAATGGCCATTGCAAATAACAAGGGAGAAAACGGGCATCTCTGTCGTGTCCCCCTGTGGAGGGAGAAGGGAGCCGAAAGGTGAGAGTTAACTAGGACCCTGGCCACGGGGTTAGTGTATAGCAGTTTGATGCAGGACATCATGTATGGGCCTATCCCCATCTTCTCGAGCACCGCCCACAGATATTGCCACGAGACCATGTCGAACGCCTTTTGGGCATCTAGCGTCACGGCCACGGCGTTGGCTTGGGGGTCTATTCTAGAGATGACATTAAATAATCGCCGAATGTTTAAGGCAGTGGACCGGGCGGGGACAAATCCACTCTGGTCTGGGTGGATCAGGTATTTCATGATGGGGAGGAACCTATTTGCGATGATTTTGGTGAAGATTTTGGTATCAGTGTTGATAAGTGACAGAGGCCTATAGGAGCCACATTCATCCAAAGGCTTACCCGGCTTGGGGAGCACAGTGATGACAGCCTCACGCAGGGACCTGGGGCGGGTAGTGAGGCGCAGCGACTCCTCCCAAATCTCGTGAAGGCGCGGAGCAAGGAGGGCCACATGTTCCTGCTAGAACTCGGCAGTCAGGCCGTTTTGACCGGGGGCTTTATCCTTAGGGAGAGCCGAGATAACAGCAGTGATTTCGTCGAGGGTGAAGGGAACATCTAATTGGTTTTTGGTGGCTAGAGATATGAGGGACATTGGGATGCGGTCTAGGAGGTCATCCAGATCCTGCAGGCTGTGCTCTGGCTGCTCGGCATAGAGGGTTGCATAGAAATCTGCAAAGGTCTCGAGAATGGGCCGGTCAGCCCAATGTCGCACCCCGTCGTTGTCAATGATGCTGTCAATTCGAGCTCTACCTCCCTCAGTCTGGGCGAGGCGGGCAGGAGTAAGGCCTGGCCTCTCTCCTTCCCCGTACTTCCTGGCCGCAATGGGTCGAGCCAGGTATCTAACCTCACTAAGGGCAAAGGACTCGAACGCATCCAGTTCAGTTCTTATCTGTGCAAGCTTGGGTGGAGAGGGGCTGGTTGCATAATCGCGCTCTAACTCCCCAAGTCTGGCCTCAGAGCGGCGCAGGGAATTTCTAATATCTTTCAGGACACCCGCCTCCCTGGAGATACACATGCCCCTGATGAAAACCTTAAAGGCCTCCCATTTTACCCCATCAGTTGTGTCGTGCTGTTTGTTATTATCAAAAAACGAGGTGATATCTGCCAGAATTTCAGCCTTGAAGACAATATCGAGCAGTGCATCTGACTTAAACCGCCAGTTAGAGTGCTGGGAGAGAGCCGGGTGCAAGGCAATGTCCAAAGTGATCGGGGCTTGATCAGATAGCGTGCGCTGCAGAATCTGTGTGGTAAGTGTTTTGCCCATGAGCCCTGCAGAGAGAAGGAAAAGATCTATCCTGGAGTGGCTGTCGTGGACAGAGGAGTAAAATGTAAACTCTTTCGACATTGGGTGGAGTACTCTCCAGGCGTCTACAAGACCGGCATTCAGCATATGTGCCTGGAGCCGGCGAGCAGCTCTGGACAGTGTTCTTGGTGCGGCACCAGATCTGTCCAAGTCGGAGTCTAGGATGAGATTCATGTCCCCCCAAAATAATGGGAACCCCCACATACCCTAGGAGGATGTCAAGGATGTGGTCGAAAAAATCGGGTGCATCGATGCATGGGGCATATGTGTTGACCAGGAGGCATTCTGTATTAGCAAGGAAACGGTGGAGGATCACATATCTACCCTGGCCGTCAATATGACTGGTACGGAGGGAGAATTCCAAGGACTTGTGAATCAAGGTGAGGACTCCTCTGGACTGTGAGGAAAACACCGTAAAGTATTTGTTGGGGCCCCATGCCGGGGCAAGAGAGGACAAGAGATGTGCGAGGGCATGTGTTTCTTGTAAGAGAAGTATTTTGACCCTGTGCCTCTGGACATAAGCCGTGATCCTGCGCGACTTCGTGAAATTGCTGAGCCCTCTGATATTCCAAGACATTAGCCTAATGGCCATTCAGCAGGACTTTGGGGGGGATCAAAGTAATGTGTGTCATAGTTTGTCGAACAAGTGCCGGCTGCTAAAACCGTGGCCAGATACGTGAAACCAGAAGCTACCACTGTCTCACCATTTTTGTTAAAACATTCCCCAACTGAACCCCCCCCTCCCTCACTGCCTTCCCCAACACAGCAGTGCCCAGGAACCCACCCAAAGTCTCATAGCATTCGTGCCAAGCCCAACGGGGCAGGCCGAGCCCCAACACCCAACAAGGGAGCAACCAGTGAACCAAACAAGCCAAACTCGGCGTTGCAACTGCAGTGGGGGTAGCTGCTGCCGTGAGCCCGATCAAGATGATTGACGGTGGATTACACCATATAACTTGCAGCGGTGACTAAATAAGGTTTTCGAGGAGACAACATAGTAAAGCACGGTAATGGGGGGTATAGGAATAGCGGATCCCAGTTTAAGTGCAATGACCCGTAGCCCCCACGACTTTGACCCACATTGCATTACATGAAACTTCACAATGAGTTACAGCAATGAAAGAATGTACAAAGGAAAGGATACAAGGGATTGCAAGAAAATATGCATATGACAACCGTGGTAATGATACCACCATGATTCAAGTAATGGGTACATGAAAAGCTGGCTCAGCCCTCATCCACAGGGTCACCCTCCGGCCTCGGGACCGGGATGTGGGACTCAATAAATTTTACGGCCTCCTCTGGGACTGTGAAAAAGTACAGTTTATTATGGTGGGTGAGCTTCAGTCTTGCAGGGAACAGCATGACGTATTCCACTTTCCTCTCTCTAAGCAATTTTTTCACCCCATTGAATTGTCTGCGCTCCATTTGAACGTTGACTGAGAAGTCGGGAAAGATACGGATAGCCTGGGACTCAAATTTCAGTTCCCCTTTTTCGCGGGCTAGACGTAGAATGTGGTCCCTGTCCCTGAAGCTGAGGACCTTGGCAATAATTGGTCTGGGGAAATCACCCAGCTTGGGGCGAGGGGCCAGTGAGCGATGGGCGCGTTCAATAGTGAAAAACAGGGAGGATTGAGGATCACCCAGGAGGTCTCTCAGAAGGGTCTCGACTGCATGTTCCATTTTGCCTTTGAGGGCTGGCTCAGGAACCCCAACAATGCGGATATTATTCCTGCGGGATCTGGACTCTAAGTCGTCGCACTTCGCCTTGACCTGTTTCATATCTCGTACCAAGTCAGAGACTGTATTCTGGAGCACGTGTACCTCGTCCTCGGTGGCCCCGATCCTGGTCTCGGCCTCAACCAGTCTAGTGCCATGCTGATCCAGTTTGGTGCGTAATGAGGCTACATTGGCGTTTATGTCGTCAAGATTTTCATGAAATGCCGCAAAGTTTTTGGCCATAGACTCCATGAGTGTCGTGAGGTCTGGCTGAGGAGGGCATGGGGAAGCATCCGGGTCGTCCTGAGGGAGGGCAGCCCCACCCTGGTCTTGTTTAGCAAGTGACTTGGCATACTTGTCCATTGCTCCAGCCCTGTTGGCCCCACGTGCCTTGCCTGACATGTTTGGGGTGTACACCGAGATTAGCAGGGTATGTAGTGCAGAAAGGCAGCTATGGGGTCCTGGGGATTCAATTGAGGGGCTACGGCCCACAATCAGCAAAGGGCCACCCGCAGCTCAGGGGCAGGAGCGATGAGCACTCAAGTAGGTGTGTTATAGGGCAGTAGGGCCGCTCCAAGGAGGAGGCGATGTGACAAAATGGCAGTGTGCCCTGGAGGGGACAGTGTCCAGCGGCGCCCATCCCAGAGCCAGGAGGACCCAAGCAGAAGGAGCCAGCAATGGAGGGCAAGACAGACCAGGGCGCCTGGTGCACCCAGGGCGCAGCAAATAACCGCACAGTCCGGAGAGAGGAGCACAATGGAGCGCCAAGGGCCGCACAGGCCTGTGATAGGTGCTCGCGGGGGAGCCAGGTAACGTTGGGGGCCACAGTCCCTCGTAGAATGGGGCAGGTGTAGCACAAGGATTAGGCAGAAAACAGTGGGCGCGATGAGCGGCGCCCCGCACCCCCAACCTCCTCACCTCAGATCACTGCAGGGCGTTATATGGGTGGCGGATCAGGCGGGGCGCGGGCCTCCAAGCATAGTATGTTGATCCGGAGGGCCTCAAATTTCAGCCCGAAAGCAGGAGTCCGAACCCAGGATGGCTCCAGTAACGCAGCCCAGCCCCGGCCGCACCACGGGACCAGCGTCGCCGGCGCCGGACCGCCGGGCAGGAAATGCGGGACAATGTAGTTGTGGGGGGCCGCTCCGGCAGCCCCCGCGATGTTACGGAGTGTACCCGCCCGCCGAGGGCCCAGCGCCAACACCGCCGCCGCCCAAGAGCAGGAGTGAGCCGGCGAGGGAAGTTGCGCCGAAGGTCGGCGAGTCCGGGCGCGCCTCCCTCGGAGGGAGCGGGGGCACGAAGGGCAGCGCCACCCAGCCGCGTCCAATAATAAAGTCCGGGGAGGGAGGGCGACGGAGGGGGGACCGCAGCGCCCCGGGCGGCCGCGCCCCTCCCAGGCAGATGGAGGAGCCGGGTAGTCAGCCGCCGCCGCAGAGCGGATCCCCGAGGCCGCAGGGGGGGATGGGCCGCCGAGGGCTCACGCGGCCCGAGAGCCTCAGCTGGCGGCAGCACCGCCGAACAGGTCCGGTTTCGCCCCAAAGCCGGTCCAGACGATGTCGGGGTGTTGGGGAACACGATGTGCAGGTCTCCAGCTCACGGATGCTCAAAGAACCGCTGATTCAGGCGGATATGATGCATTCGGGCCACGGAGCGTTCAGACTAGGCAGCCATCTTGCTGGCTGCTCAACAGCGCCCCCCCCTCCATCCACATTTTTGAACTGCCTTTGTTTTGAGAACCTGAGCCAGAGTGTGTCATCCTGTCTACGGGGACTGCCTTACTCCGTGCTGTCTAACGTGGGAGGAGAACTGACTCAGCCACATTTATTCTTTATATTCTAACACAGATTTTCCTTTGCATACACATTCTTCTCTACACACGTTTTGTACAAGAGATAGGGCAGGCATTATGTTTTATTAGTGTAGGCCATTTTGATTTGACAGACTCAACTAGGACTGTTTTATTTATTATTATATGATAGATACTACTCTCATCCTAGCTATAGGGCCAAGTAGGAGTTTTTCCAAACCCCAAAAATTGAATAAAGGTTTTACAAATTGTACCTTTTGTGTCAGTATCATACTTGTGATACCATGCCTCCCTTACAGTCCCCACGTCTTTCTATATCTTGTTGTTTGGGTATTCAGAAACGTACAATCCTTATATGTGGCAAACTATGCGACATACATGCTGTGTCTTTCTGCAAAGCTGAATGTATGGTCTAATTTGGCAATTGTAATGTATGGGCGCCTCTCTTTATTGAAAATGGTGAACCTCCGTAACTATTATATTATTTCTCCAATATTCCTATTTGGTAGAGGAGTTTCTTTTTTTTTACCACACTATGCCCAATCACGTCGAAGATTGTGTGGGTGTCAGGTGCTGCCAGATTGAGCTGGGTGTAGATGGTGGAACCATTCGAATGGGGAGGTCTTTGGGGTTCTGATTTCGAACTGTACTTTCTAGTAGCTCAACACAGTTTGCTATATTTTGGTACATATCCCCCTGCTCTGCACCACACTTGCACTTGAGAAATACAGGGCCTCCCCATGTGATTTGAAATTGATCATTTTCAGTGATAAATATGTTGACGCATGCTCCTTTGACCCAGTTTGTATTATTGCCAACGCATAGTCAAGTTTTTTCCGTACGTTTGGCATTTTGATTCCAAACAGCAAGCGGATCCCATTGTGGAACATCTCCAATATTGCCCCAAGAGAATATACATACAGCATGGGATGGGATAGCGATGAGCAATTGGTATTGGGAGATCTATTTCCTGATGGAACCTTTGTATCGTTAGAGGATTTCATGAGGAATTTGGGTAGTAAGCCAATAGTAGTCTTACAGGATTTCTGGACAAGAGCAGCATTTAGGTAGAAATGTCTGTCCTTTCCCGCGAACCTGAGCCACACCCATGTGCCGATTTAATCACGTCTGGTTGGCAAGCCACGAGAATGATGTCCAGACTGTATAATCTGGCGCAGCAACCTTTGACAGATACGAGTGGAATGCAGCTGAAGTGGGAACTGGATATGGGGAATGCGATTCTGAATGAACTACGGAGGTGTCCTTGATTGCCAAATATAGATTCATTCAATTGAAAGTATTAAACCGGTTACATTACACTCCAGCCAGGGTTGCAAAGTTTGCACCAGGGGTGAGTGATGCATGACTTAAAAGTGGGGCATCCCTGGCAGACTTAATGCACATGTTTTGGAATGTCTGCATATTGCTGTGTTTTGGTCGAATGTGGCGAAAATAATCACAGATATCACGAATATTTTACCTACGATGGTCCCCATTAAGTATTTATTGGGGGATATTGGTAAAGTTGCCATTACTACCCAGAGATTTTTTTAATATAGTGTGTATAGTGGCTAAAAGATGTGTACTGAGGTATTGGAAGTCCAACACTGCCCTCACACATGCTGAATGGCTGAACAATCGGGTGTACACTAACAATATGGAAGAGACTTACATCTCTAGTATAACGCCCATATCTAGACCTAAAGATATCTGGAGCCAGTTCCAGGTCTATATGATCTCCACGAAGGGACTGGAGGGCAGCTCTGATTAGGAGTTGTAGAGACATTTCATGAATATGTATAGTTGTACTGTACTTTTGACATTTAATGATATGCTTTATGGAAGTATCATCAGTAAAAGATTTATGGTGTTTAATGGTAATGTGACTCGAATATTTATGACGAGAAGTTTAAATAATGTTTAAAACATTTATTTTTAATTAAGCTGCAAGCTCCAGTCCTGGATTACTCAATCAGACCCTTTAGCTCAGGGAGGAAAGGGCATTGACCCTCTAAACTACAACTATGATTTGGGAAGAAGAGAACTGTTCCGGCCTGCTTTGAACACTCTTAATTATTTCAAAGTAAATGCTTCAGACCCCCACAACACTCAGTCAAGAGCATCAAGGGGGCGCTGAGAGGCAGGGGCTGGGACAGGCAGTATCTCTCCTTGCGGCAGACCGCCAGCTCGATCCCAAGATCCAACTAAAAGCTTTTTAATTGTAGCAACTTTAATATACGTTTTTGGAGCTGGAATTATTGCGGCTGCTAAAGTGTACTCATTCCTATTACAGCCCTCGAAAGAGTCCTGTAGTGTTATTTTTCATCACAACCTCCTCGAGTTGGGAGTGGGTCATTTGCGCTTCTGCTGCCTTCCTTGGATTTGGTCATCATGGTAGGCACAGAAAGTACCATCAAAAAGTGTCACTCCAGTCCAGGGGGTCCGTTCGCCAGCCACCACTT
Source organism: Ambystoma mexicanum (assembly GCF_040938575.1). Classification (NCBI taxonomy): domain Eukaryota; kingdom Metazoa; phylum Chordata; class Amphibia; order Caudata; family Ambystomatidae; genus Ambystoma; species Ambystoma mexicanum. The sequence goes on from NC_090922.1 coordinate 187,493,127, forward strand.
ACCTTACATCCAGCTCAGATGTGGCTGTTATACCCCCGTTGGAGTCCCCGTGGGTCGGTTCTGTGCAGGCTCTTCTTTCTGTCGGCATTTCCATATTCCAGAGTCTGCGCCTGCGCGAACAGCCGTGTCCAATGTACCGCGCATGCAAGGTGCACAGGGCCTTGTGGCAACGACAGCTTGCTGTCCAAGCCTCGTTGTCATTCTAGGCCCTTATCTGCTTCCTGCTTTTGCCAGTTCTCTGCGTCTTAATGCGGTTTGGCCCTGAACCGTGCATCGGTCCCATTTCACTCCTCTCTGTGCTCTCCAGTAGACCTTGATCCTGGATTCTCTTGCTCCTTGTTCTGGCCTGTCCCCTGCCATTCTACTCCTATTGTTTCTTATCCCCTTAGTTCTGAACCAGCCTAGTTTACTCCTTCCCTATGAGTCCCTCTCACCCTTTTTGCTATTGCCTGTAATATCTGTTAAGTTCTCTGCAACCCTCAGTCTGTCCTACTGTCATCTTCTAGACAGTTACTTCTCTGCACCATTCCTCGGTTTCCTTATCTCTGCATCCTTCTGCCTGTACTACTTCCAGAATCCAGCCTGTTGCTCCTGCTCTTTCCTCTTCTGATCACCTCAAGCTACCATCTTGGACTATACCAAACAGTTCGGCCTCCCCTTTCAATGCTTGCACTGTTCCTGCACCATGAAAATCTAGGAAGAGCCATCCCGTGGTGTGGGGAGCTGACTCAGGACTTCCTAGTCGTATTCTGGGAGGTTTTGGGTTGGTTTCTTGTGCCACACTGACATCTGTACCTTCATCTTCGACAGCCAGGCTTCTTCACCACAACCAACAGGAAAAACAGGTACACAGCACCAGCGAGACAATTGCTTAACAAAAAGTTGATAGGGCAGACATTCAAGTGCATCGTCACCGTCACGGGGACCTGCAATCAGTCCAAGGTTATCTAGAGTCACCAAAGCGGCCGGGCTAGCCCGAATTGATTTTGGTCTGATAAATGCACGCATCCCGGGAGATCAGCACACGCATCGACATGTATTAGCTCTAGAATTACCACAGAATTACCACAGTTATCCAAGTAACAAATGGAGCGATCAAAGGAACCATAACTGATTTAATTAGCCATTCACAGTTTCACTATTTCCACTGTGATCTTTATTTAAATAATAATGAAAGAGGCCTATCTTTCCCTGTCCCTAAAGGGTTTTCCCTACCTAACTAAAGAGTAACTGGGGTGCTCGTTTTCAGGGTGGTTGTCCAAATCAAAGTGTCCATCCACTGTCCAAACTAGCCTACTCTATCCCTACCACTAGCAAAAGACATTAACATAAACAGTTCTCGGAGAATGACTTCCTTCTCCTGGTTGACTAGGATCAGCCCTATGGGCGTACCTCTGTTAGCCTTTGGTAAAAGTTCAGCTTCTGTACTTGTAGAGAATACCAGGAGAATGACTCCCTTCTCCTGCTCCAACAGTTCAGCAACAGACTCCTTCCCTCCTACCCTCTGGCTGCCCTCTATGTGTCCCTTCCCCTCACCCTTTAGTGAGGCTAAAAACCTTGGTGTAATCTTTGACTCCTCTCTCTCCTTATACAACCCCCCCCCACCCCATCGTGGACCTTGCCAAGAACGCCCACTATCAGCTGCACCTCCTCAGAGGCATTCTCCCTTTCCTCATCTTCCCCCAGAAGCTCAATTTATCCAGAGCTCTGGTCCTCTCTAGACTGGACTACTGCAACCGCCTCTTCCTTTATCCTCCCTTCGCCCGCCTTCAACTAATCCAGAATAGGACTGGAAGACTTATCCTTGGCCTTAGGCCCAAGGACTGCATTTTTCCAGCCCTGAAATCTCTCCACTGGCTCCCGGTTGTTGCTAGGTTCAAGACCCTCTGCATGAGCCACAAGGCTTTCTGGGGCCTGGGACCCTGTTACATCCAACTCTCTCTCCCTAAATACCTCCCTGCTTGAGCCTTTCGGTCTTCTAGCTCCAACTCTCTGCAGATCAGACGCTTCTCTAATCAGAGAGTGGAGGTAGATCTCTCTCCTCCACAGGAGCCTCCCTCTGGAATGGTCTCCCTGCTCCTCTCAAGCTTGAGCCGGTTCTCCTTAAATTCTAGAAGCTCCTCAAGACCCTCCTTTTCTCTTCTTCCTTCCCTCTCCCCCTCCCCTGCTAACACCCCCGTCTGCTGCAGTGAATGGCTGCCTGGCTCCCTCTGAGTTGTACAGGTAAACAGCCCCCCCGCACGCCGAGCCACCCCCCGCCTTGCACTTAGCATGTGAACACTCACTGCTTGCACCCCATGCAATCCCTGGCACTTGCTCTCTGGGCCTCCATTTAGATTCGCCAAGCCCCTGTGGCCCTCTACTACCCTCCCCTCCTCCACTCCCTCTTTCACTTGCACTCTGTCCTCTTACCCTGCACTTCCCTTCCCACCCTAGCACTTTCACATTTCGCGCAGATCGCACGCCCCCCTCAACACTTCTTATTACTGCATTTGCACAATCCGAATGTCATGAGGCCTAGTAGGACCGTTATTGATATCTTTCTCCCTTGCAAATAAAAATAACCTTCTCCTGGTTAACTTGTTTAGTTTCTTGACTGCTGTTTTGACAACCCTTTGCCTTAGTTTTCTGATTCAACAATTATGTGAAAACCCAGGAGAATGACTCCCTTCTCCTGGTTCAGTTAGTTCAGCCACTGTCTATATTTGGATAGTTTCATGCAACCGTTTTTTTATCAATCTTTGCAATTCTTCCCAGGTTTCTCTTAGGGTTTGCTTAAAGGTCATACACTCCTTTGGTTTCCAATATATAGTAATCCTTGTCTTTCTTTACCTTCTTCCTGTTGTTAAGAACAAGGGGAACCATTCCCATAGTGTCCTTGGTTCCTTCTAAAATTATGAAAAAGGAGACCTTTCTCGAGGTATCCTCTGGCCTTAGTGCCCCTTTTAAGGCTAGAATGTTTAGGGAGACATGTTTTTCTCTTTTACTCTCTTTGACACAATAACTGAGACAAGGAAGATCACTTGTGATGTAATGTCCACACTTAGTACTTCTGTCACAACTCTGGAGAAGTGGGAGATTAATCCAGAGGCTTTCTTTCCATTCAATATTCTTGACACTACTACTGAGGCGAGAGCGATTAGTCCCGATACCTTCTTTATATTCAGTACTTTTGACAAAGACTGAGACAAGGGAGATCACTCCCAATGCATTTCGTACTTCTGGGGCAAAGATGGTAACAAGGGAGATTACTACTGATGCCTTCTTTAAATTCAGTATTTCTTGCACAAAGACTGAGACGAGGGAAATTACTCCCGATTACCTCTTTAAATTCAGTACTTCTGGCACAAAGACTGAGATGAGGGAGATCACTCCCGATGCATTTGGTATTTCTGGGACATTGACTGAGACGAGGGAGATCACTCCTGATGTCTTCTTTCCATTCAACACTCTTGACACAACTACTGAGATGAGGGAGATGTTCTTGATGCCTTCTTTACATTCAATATTTCTGGCACAAAGACTGAAATGAGGAAGATCACTCCTGTTGCTTTCTTTCCATTCAATACTCTTGACACAACCACTGAGATGAGGGAGATTGCTACTGATGCCTTCTTTTTCTTTCCATTCAATATTTTCAACCCCACAATTGAGACAGGGGAGATTACTCCTGATGACTTCTTTATATTCAGTACTTCTGGCCCAAAGACTTAGACAAAGGGGATCATGCCCATTGCATTTGGTACGTCTCGGACAAAGACTGAGATGAGGGAGATCACTTCCAATGCCTTTGTAACATTCAGCACCCTTCCCCGACCCTCTACCCCGTCTCCCATGACTCCCGTTACCTTTTCTGTGGTGGGGACAAGTCATTGGTTGTTCCTAGGGTGTTGGGTTACTGTGTTCCTGCTGCACTCTCTTCGTGCTTCTCGTTTCGCTCTCTGCTGCCATACTTTGGCTCTGCGTGGTCTCCGGCCAGGCGGTGTCGGCATAGTTAATGGGCCGCTCGGTCCACCTACGCAAGGTCACGCCATCGTCTGTCAGTTCCTATCTTCCAGTAAGGCCTGCAAAGGACTCCTGCAACCTGCTGTCAGTGTCCTCCCCGCTGGAGATTTGCTTCCCCAACGTAACTTCTTGCGCCCAGGTTCAAATTTCCTGGGTCAGCCAGGCTTCACACCTGCTTCACTCTTCATTGAGTCCTTTCTTCATGTTTATGTCAGACAGCTGGGTCCTCCACAGCGGAGTGTCATAAGGCCGCATCATGAGTTGGGCAGAGTGGGAAAATGCGGCGGTAACGCTATTACCGCCGCATTTACAGCTCCACCCAATCTTGTGTTGGTCAAAAGTGGGAGTTTTACCTCCAGCTTTTTGCTGGATGGAAAAATCTCCCCTTTCCAACTGTTTTCTTAGCGCTGCGCTAATTGTGCCGGTGCTAATAGCGCCAAGAAACCCCCATTGGACCCGATGGGAATAGGGACTTATCTCCACACCGCCACTCAGGATCCAGTGCAAATTGAGTTGCAGTAACGCTATGGGCCAGGATACCGCCCAACCCCTGATGAAGCCCTCAGTCCTTTTTTTGTGTCCATAGTGTATTCTACATGCACTCTTGGGGCCACCTGTTACCAGTACCTTCTGTACTTGTCAAAGGAGTCGTTTGGTTAACTCCACTAATAATCTTCTTCTTTACAGTATTCTATGAAGATGACCTGATGTTTGTTTTGGACTTCCCTGTCTTGGTGATATTAATTCTTACAGTAAGAAAGGAAGGAGTATTTCAATGACATACAGTAGTGCTTTCAGATAGTTTCTAAGCAGACATTATGGGTTTCATGGTCTCAAGGGCACAAGAGTTAGGGAGTTCCATCATGGAACATGAGTCCTTATCCCCATGAGGTGAGTGTCTCCCTGTGAGGCCCTGCTTTTCGCCACTTCTAGAGGGAATGTTGCACAGCAGGCTCACCTCCCTAGCCTTGTGCAGACCTTCACACCCTCAGTGCATGCGGAACACAAGTATCAGAGCATGTCCCCTAACACTTGGGGGTTGGTGGAGGGGGTTGGCGGAGAGGACAACCACAAGGGGACTTGCGGCCCAGCCTGTTCTTGGGGGTGGGAGGAGAGGCTGGGCCCAGGCACAACTTAAAGCAGGGCAGGTTTTCCACAAGCCACCCCCAGTGTGGTGACAGGGGGGTCAGCACTCCACTGAATGGTCGTTCCGTACTGCTGGAGAAACGTGCTCGGTGGAGAAGGAACCACAACATGGTTTACAGAGCCTGCACCGGGGCTACCACCACCTGACCCAGTCCACTCAGATCTGACCACTAGAGAGCTGCAGGGCTGCTCTGCGTTCTGCTTGGAGGGGAGAGCCACCCACATTAGGGGACCCTCCCCAAGGGGGCATACCCTTGACATGATCCCAAGGCGAGTGGAAGCTAATTGCTTGAAACAGCTGAGTCTGGCCAAGCAGCCCAACCCTAGACAGACCAAGTGCGTCAAATCGATCCCATGGAGTGAGAGGTTAGACACACAGGCAGTCCGCCCTGCCATCCATGTGTAAGTCAGCTGAGGTTCTCTTGTCGATCAGGCACCCTGCTGCCCGGAAAACAATTCGGCCTGCTGGAAAAGTACAAAAGGCTTTACCTGCCCCCCCCCCCCCTACCATGGGCCGGCAGGGTGCCCCCAGCTGCCAAGCTCTGCTGGGACATCTCGTGGGGAGCGGCACTTGTCCGGCTTGGTTTCACCATGGAGCCCAGGTTGGGCAGTGAGAACCAAGTGGAGCGCAGACAGAACCCATACACACACTCTATAATAGTACAGAAGAGGGTGACTAAGCTTTCTTGTAATCTGTGTACCCTGGCAGACAGAGGGGGAGGTCTGGGCAAAAGTGTCCAGCCTATTTATAGACCAAACTGGAGAAACATTTCAAATTGGAGCCCATCTGGACTTCCAGAGCTGGTCCACCATCTGGTCCTTCGATTCATTCCTATGCGGTTGACCTACGTGCAATGCAGGTGTCCAAGGGAGGGGGCAGCAACCCTGGCTGCCCTGGAGCTCCTGCCCTGGTGCAATAGAGCTTTTCCCTCGAGGGAGGTATGGGGACTCCGCCAGAGCACCCCGGGACCGCCGAGAGCTGGCGGACAGTCGACCTATGTGCGAGGCAGGTGCCCAAAGGCGGGGGCAGCACCCCCGGCCATCCTGGAGCTCTGGTCAGGGCACGTTCGTTACTGTTTTTCCCTCGAGGGAGGGCATCCGGGACCCCAAACGGGACGCCCCTGGGTCCACCGCTGGGGAGGCAGATGCTCGACCCACGTGTGAGGCAGGTGCCCAAGGGAGGGGGCAGCTCACCAGGCCGTCCTTGGTCTCTGGCCAGGGAGCAAAAGAGCTTTTCCCTCCAGGGAGGGACCGGAACCCTGCTGTGGTGCCCCAGGTCTGCTGCTGGGCAGACAGACGGTCGACCCACATGCAAGGCAGGTGCCCATGGGAGGGTGCTGCACCCCCGGCCATCTTGGAGCTCTGGCTGGGGCGCGTTAGAGCTTTTCCCTCCAGGGAAGTACCGGCACCAGTTGGGGTACCCTGGATCTGTGGCTGGGCACGTGGACCGTCGACCCACGTGGAAGGTGCATTCCCAAGAGAGGGAGCAGAAACACCAGCCGTGCTGGAGCTCTCTGGCTGGGGAGGGACAAAGGCTGCGCCCGGGTCTGCCGCTCGGCAGGCGGCCGGTTGACCCACGTGGGAGGCAGGCACCCAAGAGAGGGGGCAACACATCTGGCCGTTCTGGAGCTCTGGCCGTGACTCATTAGAGCTTTTCCCTCCAGGGAGGGATGGGGACTCCACCAGAGCACCCATGGACTGCCGCTGGGCTTGCGAACGGTCGACCCATGTGTGAGGCAGGCGCCCAAGGGAGGGGGCAGCACCCCGTGCCGTCCTGGGTCTCTGGCCAGAGAGCGAAAGATCAACGCCCCAGGTCTGCCGCTGGCAGGCAGACAGTCAACCCACATGTGAGGCAGGTGTCCATGGGAGGGTGCAGCAAACCCGGCTGTTCTGGTGCTCTGGCTGGGGCATGTTAGAGCTTTTCCCTCCAGGGAGGCACCAAGACCCTGCCCCGGGTCCGCTGCTCGGCAGGCGGCCGGTTGACCCATGTGGGAGGCAGACACCCAAGGGAAGAGGCAGCACATCTAGACGTCCTGTGCTCTGGCCAGCGAGCGGAAGAGCTTTTCACTGGAGTGAAGACACAGGAACACCGTAGAGCATGGCTCTTGGCCGACTTGAGCGGGGACTGGTGGTTTTGCCATGGAGTTTGGGTTGGACAGCGAGAACCAAGCGGAGTGCAGACAGGACCTATACACAGTCTACATTAAGCCAGAGGAAGGTGACTAAGCTTTCTTGTAATCTGTGTACCATGTGCGACAGAGGGGGAGGTCGGAGCAAAAATGTCCAGCCTCCTTATAGGCTGAACTGGAGAAACATTTCAAATTGGAGCCCATCCGGACTTCCAGAGCAGGCCGGCCAACTGGTCCTTCCATTCATTCCTATGGCCAACTACCAGATGTCTGGCACGGAGCGCTGCCGGGGCTCTTTAGAGCTTTTCCATCTAGGGAGGGACGGGGACTGCTGCTGGGCAGAGGCATAGCTGCCAAGTTTCCCAATTTCATGCGGAATATTTGAGTCAGCCCTGTGTTTTTGTTTCGCACTGCATGCTGGGACTTGTAGGCCCACCCTTGCAATGGGAAAAACAAAACTGCAAGTTCCAGCATGCAATTGGAAGCAAAAGGCAGGATTGGCTCGAGGTGTCACGCTTGGAACTGGGAAACTTGGCAGGGAGGTTAATAGTCACACACAACCCACTCAATATGTTTTACTATATTGTATTTCTCTGTCCACAGATGATATATATTTATATAGATTATTCCAATTCTGGGTGCATCTGTGTAGACACTTGGACAACACCAAGACCCTTGTTTTCTGCACTTTGAGTTTGAGAATCTAAACACAGACTACATGATTATATTGAAAAGATTCAACAGCTGAGAACAGAAAAGAAAGAAAAGGTTTCTTATACTATTATTTGAGAGATCACTGTCAATGAATGCAAACAAATGGCACTTCTCCTTCTCTATACTGTACTGCCAAAACATCTGACTTGGATTTTGAAAGTGGCTAATGTGTCCTTCACCGCCAAGGAATGTGTTCCTTCTGCCCCACTAACCACTCCATCATATCCCCTATACCCCCTCCTCTGTTGGCCTCCAGTAGTAGTTGTCATGGCTCTACTGGGAATTGTATCAGTACAACGCCCACTGGGATAGATTCATAACCACAATACTTTGCATTCAAACGGAAATGTAAAGCTGCACCATGATATTATTGTGCAGTTTAGGAAGTGACAACAAATTAATTGAATATGCATAGACACAAATATTTTGCAGGGCAAACAAAATTGTTTGCAACATCCCTGCCCAATATTGTTGGGCGGGACTATACAAGCGCTCAGTGAAACGTTAGTGTACAGGAGAGATATGAGCTACCATAGGACTCATTAACATTTGTGCAAAATGGAACTCTGCAAACTTGGGATATGCAGATTGCCTGCAAAGCAATGTAGATTTTTCAGTTAATGTTGCCCTAATGTTAGGTGTGAGTAGTGCCATTGCAGGATTTGCTTTGGCGTGGACATCTCTGAGCGGTCTTCCAAGGCAAAGGAGGCCAATCTATGCAAGCTCACACATTCCAGAAATATACCTGATTGGAACTGAGACCTGTTTCACAACTTTCAAAGACCAGAAGAGCCATAATTTTTGGTCTTCAAGCTTGATGAGAAAGTAATGGCTTCTACAGCGCCTTCCTTGTGCTTGTATCTCAATTTCTTCTACAGGTTGAAAGTCTTGGTATTCTGGCTCAAGTTAGCAGTCTTCACTGTTGCCTAGTGCTCCCTCAAGCACTCAGTAGTGCATGTGCATGTGCTCAGGTTGGGAAATGGCTGGATGTAAGTAAGTTATACAAGCAGGCTTTCCACAAGAAGTACATTTGAGTATAGGTTTCTCAGTTGGGAGCAATGTTGGATTTTTGATTCCTCCTATGCTGCCCGGTCTCCAGAGTGGATTTGGGTGCAGACCACGTTTAGGATTAAGGTTAGGATGATCTGACATTTAGTGGTATTGCCCGCCTCCTTCTTCTTCAGTGTTGGTCCTGGGTGCTAGATCTGGATTTCTAGATGTCCAATGCTTGGCCCTCTGTCCCTAGAAGCCATTTGAACTGCAAGCTCCAAGGTGGTCACACTGGTCCCTATAATTCTGAGGGAGAGTATTGAAAAATTGTTCTAAACTCAGTTGCTCTTTCAATTCTTCCATTTATAGTTTTCACAGCCATTTCTGTTAGAGGAAGTGAATTCTGTAGGACATCTGTCCCAGGATTTCTTGCAGGATCTAATAATCACAGATTCCTCTTCTTGAGATATATACTGTCTGGCACATCTGGCAGTGGAAGCATTTCCTCCAGCAGGGGGCCTTGTGTACCTTGGTGCCCACTGGATTCAGTGGTCCTCTCCTCTGGAAATGACGTTGTTCATAATATATATATATATATATATATATATTACATGGACGCGGTAGCGTCCATGTAGTTATGGTTAAGTTGGTGTTTCCATAGGAAGAGCATTTTTTGGGCGGCTTATAACTTCGCTCCCTCTGGACGTATCCTCACTAAACTTTGCAAAAAAAAGTATATGGCCCACTCTGATTTTTTATGCAAAGTTTGGAAAGGTTTGGTCCAGGGGGGGCAAAGTTATAGGGGGGGTCCCAAAACTTTTGTTTTTTCCCATAGACATAATGGGGAAAAACTTTGTGCACGCCTACAGCCCAAACCGCTGGACGGATTTACACCAAATTTGCGGCAGGGGTGAGGGCTTGGTCCCGAAAGCGTGCTTTTGCAAATTTGGTGTAGATCCGTCCAGTAGTTTTTTTTAAAATGACCAAAATGTAAGGCAAAAAAATGAGTGATATCTCCGTTCGCTTCACGGACGGACTTCCCGGTTCGCTCCGCGGACAGTGCCCTGATTGGCCGAACGGCTTGCGCTATGTCCGCGGACATCCGACGTGTTCGGTGATTGGACGGTGTGGGGCGTGGAGCGCGTCAGATTTTTGGTGGCGGCCGAAATCTTGCATTCGCGGACAACCGCGGACAGCGAGGTGAAACTTGGTTTAAAAATTGTATTTAGTGGAGAGTGTTGGTGTGTAAGAGTGTTTGGGGAGGGTGGGGGAGTATGAGATAGGTGCAATGTAGTATTTTTTTTTATGTGCTAGACGCTTTTGTTGTGTTCGATTTGTCTGTGGACAACACAGCTGTTCTGAAATGTTCGTAAATAAGCAGAATGGATTCGGTGTCAAGTTGAAAGTGTTCTAAGAAGACTCGTGGGGTCCTGGAATGTTCGCAGTGGGTGTCCTGAAGACCTTGTCTGTATTGTTTGTTGTCGAGCTGAAAGTGTTCTAAGAACACTCGCGGTGTTCTGAAATGTTCGTACATAAAGAAAATGGGGGTGTTCTGAGGACTTTGTCCGTATTGTTCGCTGGCAAGTTGAATGTGTCCTAAGAACACTCGCGGTGTCCTGAAATGTTCAAAAATAAACAAAATGGGGGTTTTCTGAGGACGTTCTCCGTATTGTGTGCCTGCTTAGCTGTATCCAATGAGGAAATGGCACAGAGAATGAAGTGGAAATGGTACAAGGGCTGTCTAAGAGTTATGCGGTCTGCGGACAGGGCGTGCTACATCTGGGGTTTTCCAGCAAATCCAGCATGGAAAGAAGACTGTAGGGATCAGCCAATCAGATGTTGAGGTTGTGGATTTGTGTTCAAAGAGACTGTGTGTAGTGAAGATGGCAGAAGTGGAGAAAGTCAGGGTGTTGGTGCTCGGAGATATGTTTGTGCATGGTTTACAACAGTATGCTCAATGCAGGCATGTTGCAAAGAATTTTGATGTTAAAGGAGTGGAGGTGGTGTGGAGCACTGTGCCTGATTGCAATGTACAGGGAATTGTACAAGTTTGTGAAGATATGGGCAGGATCAAAGGTCCCCATGTGGTAGGTTTGCACTATGGTGCTTTCCATTTGGGCTATGTCAGTGCCCCTACTTTGTTGGCAGATTTGGAACACTTGGTTCAAGCAGTAATGAACATCCTTCCAAATGCCAAAGTAATTTTTTCTTGATTAGTACCTAGGGCAAAATGGGACAATAGTTCCGCTTAGAGCTGGTATGTTCTTCTGTAATAATTAGAATATTGATTCCAGTAATGCTGTTTATTTTAAAGAAGATGGCATTTCCTTATCTTTTATGGGAAATGCCATTCTGTTTTGGAATGTAAGGGTTGCTTTTGAGAAGGTTATGTGAAGATTTTAGGAGTAAAGTAAGAAAAAAAAAAGAAAAAATACAAAATAACAGGTGTCTGTCAAGCATCTGCAAAAAAAAAACAAAAAAATCCTTCACACTTTTTGGTCAACATTATAAGAATCCCTCCTACAGAGTTTTCATGAAAAGTAAATGCACATGTGATGTCATCAGTGATGTCATCAATGACATTTGTGATGTCATCTTTGATGTCCTGGGTGTTAGTGTTAGCAGTGCACGGTGGCGCGAGTTATGGTTGCTTATTTTACCATAACTGCCGAATTTCAGGGGTTTTTCGGTTTTACTTTGAACCATAACGTCCCTTTAACAAAGTTTTTTTACTGAAGTTGATAGGTTTTTAGCAGCGCAACTTAACCACAACGTCCCTTTTAACAATGTTTTTCACTTTTATATATATATATATATATATATATATATATATATATATATATATATATATATATACACATATATATACATATATCGACACCACACCCTAGGATCTCCATTCTTTTTGTCTGCACGCTCAAACAGCTGCATCAGGAACACTCTCTCCTCTCTGAGAATGTATTTCTCATCGTAATTTTGTTTTTGTGAAACAACAGCATGTCAAGCTCTTCGAAAGTATTTGGGTTCAAGCACAACATATGTTAATAACCGACCACCACATGATCTGTATGTGGTGTTTGAGGACAGGACACAATGTCTCACAGTACGGTTCCTGTCAAGCAATGAATCCCAAAGCTCTCAGAGAGATCGACCGCCCCACTCTGTAGTTTAGAGAGATTCCCTTCAGAAGCCGTTCATTGGAGGTTGGTAGGGTGGCAGAATATCCCATGCATGAAAAAGAACCCTCTGAGGCTTGTGAGGGAAGGAAAAAAATGATAAATACACCAAAAGAAGTGGTACTCCACACCTGGCTTTTCATTCTACTCAGCTGATAAAAATAAAAGAAAGCACCATTCACTGCAGGGTGAGACTGACGACAGGTCTTCCAATGCCTCATCAAAAGAGGTGAAATGCGCTACTGTGGCTTCTTTGTGAAAGAGTGGGGAAAAATGTAGATTACAAGTGTTGGATATTTTTTTGAAGGTGTTGACAGTCACTATCTAGACGCCGGCAACTACAGAAGGTCCCACTGTGCCTGCAAAAGCTGTCAGGGTATCAAAAAAGAGTGGCATGCATACACCCTGGGAATGGAACCCCATACCATTGAAGAAACTGGTGTTTGAAAGCTAAGCACTAATGACGGGGCCTGCAGCAGCCAAAACCTCCACCATGAGCCTGTTGAGACAGAGTGGCCCCAAGTTCCTCCCACTTACTGAGGACACATTGCAGTATGTTTCCGGCACCTAAAAGATGTTATATTCAGACAATACAACAAACTTCGATGAAGAAGGGAACGCAATACCTTTTGGCCTGGAGTCTTTGGTCGACCCCGTGACCAATCAGCAGCTGACTCTATGTTAGTTACTCCAAAATTAATGCGCAGAGATACAATCTTTGGAGAGATGGATCTCTTGATCTCGAGCCAACTTCTAAAATGCGAGTGGTCCAGATACCTCCCCGGATCTTGATATTGCTGAGGCTTCATTGTGCCACCACCTGAACGCATTCTTCCAGCAGGCCATTCAAAAAGTGGGCGCTAACTGCAAATCTTGCAGCCCCATCTATACCTGCTCAGCCCTACAAACTCATGGATATTTTTGACAAAGGACCGTAGAGAGAGACATTCTTGCCATTCAGTCCAGCTGCTGCAATTATAACGGTATGAAGAATGCCATGCTGGTGCCAACATAAAGCATGAAGCAAACGAGAAAGTACAAACCAGCCTCAACAGATCCAATATACCTGTGGAGGCATGTCACCCCAGAGGGCTTGGCGATCCAGGCAGCTACAGTGGGTTATATGAGTTCGATATTCCTATGATTGCCCCATGATGGGGAACGTAAGAACATTTATGCATTTGGCAAGAAGGTTTTTGGGGCAGGTAGTGTGGACCAGAAGGCAATAAATCCATCTTGTCAATTGGCCAAATGTTCGCATTGACTGTGGAAAGCGAGGTCTGAGGCATTAAAATACCTCACCGAGGGTAACCTTTGGATGGGTTTAATGAATTACAGACTTCTGGCTTCACGGCCGACATGCAGAACAAATTACCCTATATGCCATTCGATAGAGGTCAGTTGTTTGGTGCCAAAGCAGATGAATTGCTGGGAAAGTTTAAAGCCTTGACGCCCATTGCCAAATTGCTGGGAATGCAAGTTTAACGAACAGAGTCAAGATGTTTCCTCATCTGCAAGTTCCTTTGTGAGAGGCTGTGGTTTCAGGCCATTCTAAACTTTTGCAAAAAGAGAAGTCTTGGCTCTCAACAGCCAATGGCATACAGAGGCAGTTCACCAGACTGGGGAGTGGCAGAGGGGTGCAGTAGTCTCAAAGTCAGAGCACTTCAATGGATTGATTTTCTCCCGCAGATTCCTCGTCTTGATTGATATCACTCAATGTTTTTCTGAATTTTTTTCCAATTACCTCGATGATGTCTTCGCATCGGATCTCTGGTTTCAAGCGGTGCTTCGATTGCAAGGCCAAAATGTCGGTGACGGACCCACATGACATCTGTTTGGGGTGTCTGAGTTTCACTCATAACATGGATGCCTACGCGTTGTGCGCCAAGATGCAACCCAAGTCCCTGTGAGACCGAGCCGGTAAGCTGGCCCTGGCCCGACCATCGTCCAAGTCTCTGGCGCAGTCTCTCGACGGTCGTCTGATGCCGAGATTGAGGAGCCCGCTTGTCCAGATGAGACCCTGCACCACAAGAAAACGAAAAAGAGGTCCCACTCCAGAAGCCGTTGCTCGTCCTCTTCCTCACGGAAGAAGAAGCATCGCCACCATCGGCGGGAATCGAATTCTTCCTCGGAGCGAGGTAAGCCCTCTAAGGGACCGACCACGTGGGAAGAGTGGGATTTGTTTAAAAAAGAAATGCTTGACATGTTTCGTCAACAGGCAGCTGTCGGTGCGGCTCCCACCCTCGACCAGCAGGCCTTGGAAGCAAAAGCGGTGCTCGGTACCCCACCCTCACCAAAATGTTTTGAGCTTTCGAGCTCTGTGGCCTATGAGGCCAGGAAATCGCCCTCTCTATCCTTTCCCGTGGCGGCCATCTCCCATCTGAGCTACTGGCACCGATATCTAACCCTTCGACCTCTAGGGCTCCACTGCAAGCTAAGCCCTCAGCCTTGGCATTCAGACCTTTGGAGCCAAAAGATAAGCCTTCGACGTCGACCATCGACATCAGCGCTTTTCAATCGCTGTTGCGGACAGGTTTTTTGACTCAATGAGGTCGATTTTCGGCACTGATCAAGCCAAAGAATGTGAAGAGGTTGACCCAATCTTTGTGGGATCTAGCGGCGTCGACTATTTTGAAGACCTAGACAACTTGATGGTACTGGCTCAAGGCCTCCAAGATGCCAGTGGGTTGGACACATCTCCAGATCTTGAGATGCAACAGAAACAACCCTACACTCACTCTCATGTCAAATTCGGGACATTGGTAGAGAAAGTGGTTGACACGCTCAGCCTCAAGTGGTCTGCCATTCCCCATCACAGGTATGACCTAACAAACATCCTAGATGAGGGTCAGGCTGTTGAACACAACATGCCCTTCAATCAGGCCAAAGCTGACCCCATGCACTGTGCCCCCCGCGAGTACCAATTTCACGTGGAAGTACAGAATGGCACAAGGGGATCCCTCCTTCCTCTCAACACACCATTCCCCGAAAGGGCTGGTAGTTCGGCCCGCGGCATCCACGTCCAATGTCCCTACATACAGGAAACGGAAAAGTATTGACACTTTGGGCAAAACAGTGTTTACCTCCGGCAGCATGGCTCTTAAGGCCACAAACGTAGCTTGCGGTTTCACAAAGTTTTCTTACGGTTTGTGGAAGGCAGTAGAGCATGCAGCAGAATACGTCCCGGAAGGTCATATGATGGACGGATTTATACAGCTGGTGGAGAATGGGCTGTAAACCGCTAAGCAGTCCTTGCAAACAGGCCTGGATATTGCTGACTGTGTTGGCCGCTCCATATGGTCGGCAGTACTTATGAGAAGGCAGGCCTATGTGAAAACTTCTTGCTTCTCCCTCAATGTACAAAACCGCCTTCTTGACATGCCTTTTGAGGGGGAGATGCTTTTCGGACAGAAGGCAGATGATTCTTTGGAGAAATTCAAGGAATATAACATTGCTGCTAAGTCGCTGGTTCTGGTTGTGCAGCAGCTAAGCCTGCTTTCAGCTTTGTCTACAGAGGCAGAGGCTATAGGCGCTGTGTGCCTTATGGCAGGAAAGTGCAGCCCCCACAAGCCAGGCAGGGGCAGAGGAGCTTCTAAGAGCCATCAGACAGCAGCTGTGCCAGGGGCGATGGCGCCTTCAAAGATGCTTTGATTTTCCCCTCCCACGACATACCGGTTGGTGGACGTTTGGCGTGGCATTGGTCCCAGTGGCAGGAGATAACCTCCGATGCCTGGGCCCTGCAGTTAAGTGGGTGAGGTTATTGTCTCCCCTTTTTGAGAAAACCTCCAGAAAGACCCCTGTCTTCACCGATCCAACTAGGACAGGAGCTCCAGCAAGAACTGAGACCCCTGCTGTTGAAGGGTGCCGTGGAAGAGGTGCCTCCCGATCAGAGAGGGTCGAGCTGGTATTACCGGTATTTCCTGATACCCAAAAAAGAAGGAGGTCTACGTCCCATTCTGGACCTCAGGGCTCTAAACAAGTTCCTGAGAAAAGACAAATTCAGGATGGTGACATTCAGAGAACCTCTCCACGCTCTCGAGCTTCAGGACTGGCTGGTATCCATAGACCTGTAGGATGCCTACTTCCATGTGCCTATACATCAGAAGCACAGGGAATACCTGCTGTTCCTCATTGGGGACAAGCACTATCAGTTCAAAGTGCTGCCCTTTGGGTTTACCTCCGCTCCAAGGGTCTTCACCAAGCTCATGGCGGTAGTTGCGGCTCACCTCAGGAGATCCGGAGTCCAAGTATTCCCATACCTGGATGACTGGCTGATCTGGGGGAAGTCAGCGGAGCAGGTTTTTACTCATCTGACTCTCCTGTCGGCTACTGCACTGGCTGGGCTTCTCCCTGAAATTAAAGAAGTCCCACATGACACTGGTCCAAAGGCTCCAGTTCATCGGGGCAGTCCTAGACACTCGGGCAGGGAAGGCCTTCCCTCCCGAGGAGAGAGCCGGCAACATACAATAGATGGTCCAGTTGTTCCGGACTCACACCACCTTAGCAGGTTATCAGGTAATATTATCCCCATAAATAATGTTGCCATAATATAGTCACCGGGAAACGGCATAGGCGACATTATTTATGGGAATAATTTATGGGGTAAAAAGGAGCGGGGGATCGGCAGGTGTCCCCCTCTCCCTTTAAAAAAAATAGGGGTTTCCCCCACAGATTCCATGTGGTAATATCACCGCCAATAAAACGGCGCCATTCTTGTATGGCGAAATTTTAGCGGGGATATTATCACATGGAACCCTTACCAGCGGCTTCCTTTCTCTGCCTTTTGGGCATCATGGCCTCCTGCATTTTCCTGGTACCAGGGAGGAACTGAGGCATGGGGTGTAGCGACGTGGTATATGTATGGCACCTGACCTCACTTCCAGAGCTGACGGTCAACACCCGCGCAAGACAGATCGATGATTGAAGGCTGAGTCGAGATCCACTATGCCCCCGGTGGAAAACATTTCCGAGCAGCAGAGCTGTAGAGGTATCTATCAAGATGAGGAATCTGCAGGAGAAGAATCCATAGAAAGAACATTACGGTAAGGTAATTTCTCCTGTACCATCACCGACCCCCTCACAGAAACCTCTTTGATTTCTCTCTACAACACTCAGAGCTTGTGGGAGTGAAGGATCTGAGTGTTTGTGAGTGAATTGGAAGCCAATACTTCTTATGGCCAGGCGCTCCAGGTAGCCACCCTCATTTCGTTCTCCCTTTTATTCACAAATCTGCGATCATACCCCTCCAGATTGGGTCCCATCCTCAGACCCAGTTCTGATGGAAGAGGTTCAGAAACTGCTCTTAAAGGTGGCTATAGAACAGGTTTCAGTCAGAGAATCGGGAAAGGGAGGTCCTCTTGCTATTTTTTGGTGCCCGAAACAGATGGAGGCTTTTGTTCCATCTTAGATTTGAGATGTCTCAACAAGTTTCTGAGGGAGGATGAATTGAAGATGGCATTGATCCAGATCCTTCAGGCCCTGAAGATTCAAGACTGCTAGGTGTCCAAAGATGTTCAGGACGCTTATTTCCATCCGTCCATCCATCAGAAGCACAGGAAGTAGTTGAGGTTCATGAAAGGAAAGTCGCATTACCAATTTTGTATGCTCCCTTTCAGGCTTACCTCCACCTGAGACTCTTCCCCAAGCTAATGTCGTTGGTGGTGGCAAAGCTCAGGAAGGAGAAGATTCACGTCTTCCCCTACCTAGACGACGGGCTCATCAAGGCCAAGTCCCCTGAGCAAACGGTGTACCATTTGCACTGGACGTGCCATCTCCTGAAGAGCCTGGACTTCTCCCTCAACTTCAAGAAGTCTCAAGTGGCACTTTCTCAGAAACTCCCCTTCATCTAAGCTTTGTTGGATACTCGCTAGGGGAAGGCCTCTCCCTCCACACGGAGGACAGGGTACAAAATTTAAATATTTAAAAGATGGTGAAGCGATTCCAGAATTCTCAGCTTTTACCAGTATTGGCCTTTCTTCATCCTGTTGGACTAATGGCTTCCTGATTCTTTCATGTGCCAGAGGCCCAGCTTCAGATGAAATCACTGTAGTGGTTTTTCTGAGCTCAATGGTCACAGTTTTTGGGCAACCTGACAGATCATCTTCGAGTCGTGACTCGGGTCACTCAGGACTTGTCATTGTGGGTCCAAAGGGACAACATGAAGCAGAGAAACATTAATTGTCACCTTGGTAAAGGAGACGGTTCTGACAGATGCTTCCCTGAAAGGCCAGGGCCCGTTGCACATCAGCGTACTGGAGCTGCAGGTGATCATGCTCACTCTGAAAGCCTGCATTCCCTCCATTACGGAAGAAGTGTCCTGGTCCTAACAAATAGCACAGTGGCCATGAACTACCTCAACAAGAGTGAACGTTTGGGTCACTCACTGCCCCTTTGGAGGGAACCAATGCGCTATGGTGCTGGGCTTTGGGGAAACTAATCTCACTGGTGTAAAAGTTCAGTCTCCCATGAATGGGAGTTGTGCCAGAAGGTTATTACAGAAATCTTTGGGGAACCACATCTCACCGGTCGAAGAGTTCAGTCTCCCATAAATGGGAGTTGTGCCAGAAGTTTATTACAGAAATCTTCAATCTTTGGGAACCTCTCAGGCAGACATGTCCACCTCCAGTGTCAAAGGAAGTGTGAGCTGTTCTGCTCCAGGGAATTCCCTCAAAGTGGGCACTGGGGATACATTGTTAGTAGATATGGGTTTTGACCTCCTATGCACTCCCACCAATTCCCGTCATCCGACAGGTTCTCAGAAGGTTGAGGAGATTCAAAAACATGATGATTCTGATCGCTTCAGGTGGGGCGCAGAGGTTTGGTTCTCAGATATTGTAGAAATGGCCATCTACCCTCCTTGACAACTCACAGAGATATCGGACCTTCTTTCTCAGTCAGAGGGGCAGGTTCTACAACCTAATCTCAGCACCCAGTATCTCCATGCCTGGCTCTTGAGAAGCTGATATACAGTGACTGGGACTTGTCTGATGAGGTCGTGGAGGTACTCCTTTACACACAGGGACCCGCTACCAAAGCAATTTTCAGCTGCTGTTGGAAAAAATCGTGTTCCTTGTGCAGAGCGAGGGGTGTGCAATCTGAAGCCTGCCCCATAGTCTAGGTCTTGCAATTTCTGTTGTTGCTAGCTCATGGGGGCTTGCAGATTAGAGTAGTGAAGGGTTGTTTGGCAGCCATCTCAGCGTTCAAAAGGATGCCCGAACCACAGTTTCTTATTTTGGGATTTCTATGGTTCTACAGTTCCTTTGAGGTTTGATTAGTAGGTCCACCTCCGAGGCAATTTGTGGTTCCTTCATGGGACTGACATTTAATCCTCATTTTTCTGATGGGCACCCCTTTCAGGCCACTGCATTGTTGCCCCCTGACATTGAAAATGTGTATCTTGGTGGCAACTACATCTGCCAGGTGGCTTAACAAACCGCATGAATAGTCAGTTAAACCTTGCTTTTTGGTATTTTTGAGACAAAAGGTTACACTGAGGGTCAGGACAGCTTTCCTTCGGAAGGTCATCTCGGATTTCCATCTCAGTCAGAAAATCAATTTAACGGTTTTC